>NW_026947498.1:28795132-29995132 GCF_034190915.1 Cavia porcellus
GATTTAAACGCTTCATTACAAACTCTTCATTGAATGATGCCAGGAAGTACTAGAGTTATCTAGTCCATTCCTCTGCCTACGTCAGAATTGGATCCTCTCAAGGGCTTGATTGACACAAGCCTCACAGACAGTGCAGTAAATGAAACATTTACTCTGATTATAAGCCACTTCAAGAGTTACTTATTTGAACAACAACAAAAAAACTATTTAATCTCAATTTTACAAATAACCATCAGGTAATCATTAGCTTTTATTTAATAAGGCAGTAAGCAATGCATGTTTATTACATTTAAATTTTTCAATGATTTTTATTAATCAGTGTTGAAAATGAGGGGAAAAATAAATGTCTCCAAACAAATATCTAGTGCCCTCTTCTAAAGGGAATAAATTCTACTAAATCAGAGTATAAACTTAGATTCATGCTTTTTCTATAATCTTCAAAATTAATTTCTCTGAAAGCTAAAATCACTCAATTTTAATAAAATAATTTTTTCTGAGCCCCTACTTTAAGAAGTTTATTGAGTAGTATGTGGATAATACCCATTGTCTTTTATATCATTTGTGTTATTCTATTGTCTTCCCCTGTGTGGGAAGCCCTGTAATTGGCTGCCACCTTATATCTGCAGGCCACACCACCTTAACTCCCTCTAGGAGTTAAGTTTGGTAGTTAAGCAGCATCTTGCCTAGCTTGTTCGGCCTATTCAGGAATTATGCTGATCAGCCTGCCTTATGAGCCCACGTGTAGGAAATTTGAAAATTTAAATTAACCTATGACCTTCAGTCTTGCCACTGTTGCTAAGTTATCTACTGACATATCTACTGACATCTCATAATCCAACTCCCTCCTCTTCAATACCCTATGTATTTGATACTCATTCCTTGAATAAACGAGACTTGATCAGACTTCTGTCTTGTCTCTGTTCTTTGCATCTCTTCTTGTCCCCTTTCATCCCCACTCCCCCTCTAGGGTCTCCATGGACTTACCCACAGGCCGGGATACCCCTGCTGTGTTTGTTCCCATATCCTGGCTATTGTTTTTAAAAAATGCCATTATTATGAAATACATATCTCACTACAGGGTGTTAATTTTCCTTGTATATAAGTCCAGAATTAGTTTATTTTGATATTTCTGTTCAGAAAACAGTTTTGGGTTCTGATTGACCAGGGCAAGGCTAAAAACTGATGGACTATATTAGTTACAAAGCAACTAATATCTCCTGTCAGTTCATTGAATGCCCATTATGTCCATGGGACAAGTAGTAGCAGTTGTCAGGGAAGATTCATTGTAGAAAGCTGTTTTTTGGCTTGAAACAGCACCCAAAAAAGAATCAAAAACTGCCTAAGAAAAACTGTAAATTTAAATGTATAAATTCATGTGAAACTGTACAGGCTAGAAACAACAATACAAAAATTGTAGAAACAATAGATGTCAAGCAGAGAATTACTAAGACATTGAAGATATATCTTTACAGCCACAAAAAATGGAGAGAACTATAATGAAGATGACTATTTTGGAGGTGACTACCCAGTGTAGACCTCACCCCATTTTTGATTTCGGTAATATTTGTGTGGTAATGCTTGCATAGTGTTGATTCAAATTCAAAGTAAAGTACAGGCTGAATCACATTAGGTCTGTTTAGACCCACTGAGGGAGGGTGAAGGATAGGTTGTGAAACGGATTAAGAGGGAATTTATATTACAACACAACTGAAAGGTCATGATGAAACAAAATCTGAGCTAAGAATAAAAAGGCCAAATTGTATCTCTAAGTCCAAGTGAGCTCTGGGGTATAGCACACCATTTTCTTTGCCCACTGACTCGGGTCTTATCAGTACTTGTAATAAATCATGAGACTACACATCCATGAAGTTCTGCCTGACCTACTGGCCGGCATCTCTTCGGCAAGCAATACTCAGGAAGTGAGAAGTGCAGGGATCTATCTCTTCGGAGGCTTTTCAAGTGGCCTGGGATGAGAAGAACAGTTGCACTCTGACTGTTCCATCACCTGAAAGGGTGGCCTGAGTGGAAACAGACCATGAGCACTGTATCCCAAGCCCTTGACACGCCATCTCCTTCTTCACCTGCAGCAAGCAAATGTAGTGTGAGCTGTGTTTTATGGATACAGAAACTATGGACTCAGAGTTACGTGTTCAGACCACTAAGGTAGTTTGTTTTAAGGCCAGAGTTGGACTTAGTCTAATAGAGCATTCTGTTTTCTTTTTTTAAACTTCACATCACATTATGTCTTTTCAAATTGCTTTCCTTTTTTTGGTAATTGCTTTCCCATCTATAAGTATATACCTTCCTAGACTTTATAATTTTTCTATTTTAAATCAAAACTACTGTAAAAATGAGGCAGCAGTAACATTGTCCCAGTAATACACCTCAGTTTCCTTCAGTTTACCATGCTTGGTTGATATAAAACAAATTAACCTAACAACCAGGCATTTGTCCTATATCCAAATAGCCAAAAAGCTTCATCACTCATTTTTTCCCCAAGATTGTAATGTTATTAAAGAAGATTCTAAATTAATGCTAGTTTTCTAAGGGGCTTCAAAGCTATTAAAGAAATATAAAAATGCTTTAATTTAGTGTCAGCAGTATGTACATTTCATTGCATTATAATATCTGAAACAGTTTTCAATTTACTTATGGTAGATTTTGTTATTCTTAGCCAATTCCCCGATTGTGGCTTATAAATTAAAATTTAATAGAATTGTCTTTATTCAAAGCTGTAAGGTCAGTAGGCTTTTAGGCTACTTTTCTATACTAACATATTAACTTTTAAAGTCCTAGAAATTATTTTCAGTGAGAAGAGAAACATTTTATCAGGGTTGCAAAATTTCCAAATATAAATTGAAATACAATCTGCATAAATATTTAAATGCTCCTTGGCCTATTATTATCCTTGTGTTCATAGTATGAGATTCATCTATGCAAAGACTGAATTTAAATTCTTTATCAAGATAATTACCCATTGCATCTAATTTTGAGGGTAAGTTATTAAAGAAACCAGGGTCATCTTTTTGTAGAGGACAGACGTTAGCTAAAATCAGAAAATGACCCTTCCTGTCATATCTTAAGATTAATTTCCTTCCCTTATGGTCTTTGTGCTTGCTTTTTTACTGCTTTTTAACCAACAGGTTTCCACACTGTCTGCTGAGAATTGATGTCTATTTACATACAGCCTGTTATTATGAAAAGTTATGTGACCATGATTCCAAAATAACCCTGATGGATAATACGGCTACACCAGTATTATTCAGCGATATCTGGAAGAGATTCTGAATAGTTTTGAATTCAGAGGCTTTTTTAAACAATTTCAAACCTGTGTCTACTCCAGGATGCTGCCTGCCAGCTCCAATTTCTCTCTACTTTACAGAGCTAATCTCTTTTTAAGGAAGGGCATTAACTTACCAAAAAGGATATGGTGTGCTCCTAATGACAAAAGAACATGACTCTTTTCTTTTAGTTGATAGAAGGGTACTTGTTCTGTCTAAATTGTGTATTCTTTTGTAAACAGACTCTCCAGCCCTCTAGCTAAAGGAATCAATGCCCTGTGCAGATGGTGTCAGACCTTTGTTCAGAAATGCATGCACTTGATTTATATTTAAGTTTTGATATTTAACCTTCTGTCTAAATCTTAAATCAAGGCCCTAGGGCAAGGACAAATGTCTTCATCTTTTTAAACTTAAAAATTTGTTTCAAACTATAGAAGAGAAATTAAACTCCCAGAATGATTTCAGTCTGTGAGCGTAAAAATAGCCCTCTAGCATAGTATGCATTTATAACGAGAGTCATAATCTAAGGATCAGTCTCTCAAAATGAGAATGAGAATCAAAAGGAATTACAGGAAAAAGTTTCATCTGTAAAGAGAAATGTATAAAGCCCTATGAATGTAAAATCCAAGCCAATCCAATTAAAATTCAAGTTTATTTAAACACGTCTCTATACTTAGTTCCCCAGCACACATACAAATATACATATAAAAAAATATAATGCAACCTAAAATTATGCTATTTAGATTTTAAAAAGTAATTATAGGACTTAACTCATATAGCAGCTAGGGAAATTATCACAGGTTGTAGCTACTGCCACCATTAGAATTGGTTTCAATTCAGCCTTTAATGAGATCAGCAATTTCTATTCATTTTCATGGGAACCCACTCCTGTAATGAAAAGGATTAATTTGAAGTCCTAGAAATGCATCACCTAGCTCATGTTGGAGGGTAGCTCGTCTATGGGCCATAAATATAAATTCTTCGAGTACTAGGTTGACTATTTCATTAAAACTGATGATGTTTTAGTATTTCATATGCAGAGCCATGCAAAGGTTGTGTAAAGCAGGATTTTAATATAAAATGTACTTGAAGAGGAAGAGATGTTACGGAAAGGTGATCATTCGTTACTCGGAGATGCACTAGTGGGGGTAGGGAAGAATGCTTCTTTTGTCAAGTAAAAGCAAAATCATCACTGAATCCCATATCTAAAAGAGAGAATGCAAAGACAGGAAAAGCACATTTTTGTCATGGCTACTCTTTAAGGTCAATGATATAAATTTACTCTATTTTACACTATGTATAAATGACAGTGTTTTGAGAGTAGGATTAGTAGATTTGAACAAGAGAATGCACATATTATGGATCAGGGCACTCCTTAGATCCCACAGAGCTGGCTCCTGATCTAGCAAATATTCTCCATTAGTCCTTCTCACCTCCATAACTAATGCTATTCAGAGAGACACTGTTGACAGTGGCAGCTCAGTGCCAGTCTACATGTGAGGGACATAGCAAAACTGACAGCAGTTCCACAAGGCAAAATCTATTTCATTCCCTGAAAACTCAGCCGTGAATGACACTCCTTGTGTAGCGTAAGTGATGCACATATAACGATCAAGCAAGTAATTTACTTGCAATTTGATGAATCCACTGAGGAGAGAGAGAAAAAAAGACAGCCAATTTGGTTTCATATGAAAACAGGGGCAATTGGTATCTAGATGTTTTACATTTTAATTAAGAGTGTTATGGACTTAGGTTTACCTAATTTCTGTTTTCTGATGAGTTGATTCAGATTACAAGAGATTACCATTAAAAATGTTTAAAATACCATAAATTGCTAGCAAAAATAATGATATTCCATCTAATTTTTAAGATGAATTTATGCAGGAAATGATTAATTGTACATTTATTTAAAAGCTATTTCCAGACATCTTTTTGAATCTTAACATAGTACTCATCACATTGCAAGTGAATAATAACAGATAATGATCCTTGCCTTGCCACAGAAACCCACTATTTTGCATGGCATCTGTAACCTAGTGACAAAAGAAAGTTCACCCATAATGGTGCCCAGGATAGTAATCAGCTACAGGTACTGAGCACGTTCAGGGTTACTGTTCTCTCTGGCACCAGACAAGTGGGCGGGGAATTGGTTATGATATATGAATCCCTCTGTTGTACTGAACAGAGGTAGAGTGTTTACCTTCCTAAATATTTTTAAGACTCTTGTCGCTTAGATTTATAATACTCCAAAAAGGCAAAGTGGGGGTACCCAGGGAGTTTTCAAGACAGAAGTTTCTCTGAGGTCGTTGTGCTGAAGAGTGATGGGGGTGGTGACACCAAGGATGAGTCGCTCTGGGTTCCTCAGTGAATGTGCTTATGTAAAATGAAAGCAGCACATTAATTCAATGAAAAGACAATGCAAATACTTCCATAGTAAAGGCCAAACCCCAAAGGCTTTTGTTACTTGCGTGTTGTCACATGGCCATTTTATTAGTATCAAAGCTAAAAGTGACAAAATATTACATAGATAAGAACGTTTATGTTTTCTTAAATATCTAAACTTCATTTCTAAGACAAAATATTTATTCTGACTTTTGCTAAATACAATCCATTTGACTACTGACAATGAAGATTTAGAATCTTTAGAGATTGAAGAATCTGTGAGATTCATCCAATCCAATTCTGTTATTTGAAATATTAGATCTACAGTTTAGAGAATGCCACAATATTAATAGCTAAATATAAGTTCTAAAGCATTTCATACTTTTTGAATATGATGTATAGTGCGGGATGTTCTCATTGTACAGGAAGGAGAACTCTGCTCTCCTCTACCTCTTATGTGGTCTAATTGGTTGCACAGAGGAACACGATTAATACAGGAGTTGATTAATAAGAATAGTACTATTACATATACCCGGTGTACAGCTTGCATGTAGATGTCTCGCCAAAGTCTCACAGAGTTACAGGCAGTTTCTGGGAGGTGCTTGAGGTATGTGGGGGATGCTAGATTAGAGTGCGTGACACTGGGATTAAGGGTATATGAAAACAAAATTGATTTAGCATAGTTCTGTGTGTGAATAATGGAAACCCCAACCAATTGGTTTGTAACCGGGATGGATTACAAAGGGACAGAAAAAGCAGGCCTGCTTTTGCTGCTCGCTGCCTGTTCCCTCTTACCTGCCCTGCTTTGGACTGTTTCTCCTCTGAGAAGCCACTATGCCATGCTGCTTACCGTGGAGCCAGCTGACTGTGGACTCTGGAAACTGTGACCCAAAATAAACCTTTCCTCTTTTAACTTGTGTGTTGAGTATTTTGTCTCAGTAAAAAGAAAAGTAACCGAGACGCAGGGGGACCTCCACAAAAGTATTAAGTCCGAAGATACAACCAAGTAACAATGATTTTATACTTTTTAGAAAACAACAATAAACTTGTGAAGAAATGATTTGATAAATGGTATCAAGACTAGGATAGTATATTCCAGGGATGTTACCATGAGATTTGGGGGAGGATTACAAAGTAGGGGAAAATTCAGTTCCGTTTGTCTGTCAGGCTCACTGCAGCACCAAATGCCAGGCTGTATGATCAAGGTCATTCTGCAGCCTTGGTATGTAAGGTTGTTACTGTCAAAAGAATATGGCTTGCTGCATGTAGCAATAAAAAACATCAAGGGACCTATTCTGAAATTGAGATTTATGAAATCCAACAGGTAATCTCAAGCTGAAATAATGTAATAACTTGGCAGCATATCCTTAACTTTTAGCTCTATCTATCTATCTGTTTATCTATCTATCTATCTTCTATTATATATGTATCTATTGCCTATCTACCATCTATCTATATTCACTTCATTTAAGTGGTCAGGTAAACATGTGTAACAGATAAGAGCTGGGTTGCTGTCAGACCTTGTTTCCAAATACAGTACTTCTAAATCCTAGGACTATAAACTCAGGCAATTACTTTATCACTCTGATACTTCATTCCTTCCATAAAATGGGATGAATAATTCATAGGTTGGCTATAAAGATTAAGCGAAGCAGTATATGTAAAGTGGCTAGTGTACTGCAAGCACTCAATAAATATTAAATGTAGTATATTTATTTCTACAGCCACAAAATATTTCAGTGAATGAATCAGTAAAAATCAAATTTTCCTTAATTTCAACAATGAAGCAAGTCTTATTCAGAGTTGGAAAAATGTGGGACAAAAGATTAGGAGAAATTGAAGATCCAGGCAACTGTTAATCACTATAATTGAATTGCCACTTGTGATTAAACTTCAACTTCTTAATGACTGACAACATCCTAAAATAATAGGTCATAGCATTTGTTGTGGATATCACATGTAAAAACACTGATTATTTCTGGCTGCAAGGCACCAATTCACTTATATGCCATTACAATTAGACATTATACATTAAATGGGAAAAGTCTGAGGCAGGAGGACAAATTTAGCATGTTGTCTATATAGAGAGAGGTTAAAAATAGTCAATGAGAATGCACAATGGTGGTTATTAGAGATGGGGAGGGTTTAGACGGAGGAGGACTTGGAGAAGGGTAAATAACACGACCTAAATAGCATTAGGTAAAACTAATAAATTCTAGTATTTTTTAGAACATTGGGAACACTGTAATTTGTAATAACCTATTTTGTGTCTTATAAATAACTAGAACAGTGGCACTCGTAGGATTCAAACACAAGGTAGTAATGGGATAGAAACATTAATTACCCTGATTCAATGAGTATGTATTGTACACGTTTATTTAAATATCATACTACTATCTATAAATATCTATAATTATTATAGGTTAATCAAAAAGAATTTAAATGTTTAATAGAAATGCTAATCACTTTTGTTCATTTGCACATTTGCTCACACACTGTATAAGTGTATTATCATTCCATTCTGTAAGTTTGTACAATTAAAATAATAATTAACTAAGAATAATCCCAATATCAGCTATTAGTTTATATATCAATGTGAATCATATAGCCTAAAAGCCCTGATTAAGTTGAAATTCCCTTTGGAGATAGCATTTTCCACTTCCCTGAATATGATACAATTTGTCATTAATTTAGTAAATATATTTTGAGTAAATATATATTTTTATCAAATACAGTGTTAATGATAACAGGAAATAGTAAAGATAATAAAACAAAATAGAGATAACAATTTATGTACACACGCACATTGGTAATGAGTTCTAAAATAATATTGAGCAAGATTACCATCTCCCTATCCTTCAGTGCAGTGGGAATTTGACAAGTAGATATAATGAAGAAGAATATTATAGAAATATTAGCATGAGCAACTGTCCAGTGAATGAGAAAGTGAAATGTTGTTTGTTCTTTCTCTCCTTTCTTTGTCTGACAAAATCCTACTCTTTTTTAAAGGCCTAGTACAAATTATTAAATGACTACTAATTTTCATTGTTCATTTCAAATCAGTAAATTAAGCCCATTTCCAGATAAGGAAAAAAGACTCCACAAAATTAAATTCCCCAGGATATAATATGGAATGAGGCGCTCAATAATCATTAAAGATGTTCACTCTACAAAACAGGAAGTGAAAAACAATGAGAAATCAAGACAACTCCTAAAATTTAAGTTTCAGTGACAAGGTGGAGAGACTACAGAAATGCATGAGTCTTAGTAAATGTTGGTTTAAGTGACTTGGGAAAGAGATCATTTAGTTTTGATGACAACTCAACATTCCAATAGAGGAAATTCTTGCTTGTGTTTGCATATATAGAATTAGAATATAAAAGGAGCCCAAACTTTAGATAGAAAGCTATTCGGCATGTTTTAATAAAGGAAATCCAAAGAACAAATTTTGTGATACAAACAAAGAAAATTTGAAAACAGAATATTTGTAGAAATTAAGAGAACTCAGAGAGCTTAATGTTGGAGGACTCGAGGTACAAAGTAGAAAGGAAAAAAGAAAGATCGAGGAGAACTGGGAGCTGTTGCATTTGTGACTCTTACGGCCACTGGATACAGAGAATTTTTTTTTTTTTTAGAGCAGAATGGAAGATTATATATCTAAAAAAAGTTTTCTTCCCTACTTTTACAACTACTCCAATGAATGTCCTATCACAAAACATTCTCTAAAAGTTAATATATTAGTAGTTTTAGGAAGAATAAAAAGAAAGTGTTTATTTGAAGCCATTTTACTATTTTACTGTGATTTGCATGATAAAATGATTTTAATATTGCTTTAGAGAATTTATATTTCCTTATGACTTTATAAAGTGAATTTTCAAAGTCTATCATTACCAAGGTTAACAAAGTTATAAAATTTGCACCAACTATCACAATTAAAGTACAGGAGGGAGTCATTCTTGTTGCGGGAATAAGAAGCATACACACTATTTTGGGATCAATGCCTACCATTTTTATGAAGAAAATTGCACGTATGATAAAATACAATAGTGGGAGAATTAAACTACCCAAAGGTAAATTAGCTTGAAAGTACTGTTTTCTATTTTGAAAGTTGTGTACAGGTTGAAAGCACAGGAGTAAAACAGAAAGAAATGAATATAGATGACCAGCTGCCCAAAAAATCTGCCTGATGCGGTGTACAGAACTATGGAATTAGGTAGTTAGATGATCACTTTTAAATTTTAAGTTATTTTAATTCTGTTGAGTATGATAGTCATGTCACGGGTTGTGGGACCTGGTTTGCTGAGCTCATTGAAAAGAAGCAGCATAATAAATGCATTTTGAAAATAGACTTTCTCTATTGTTATGCAAGGACTAAAGACAAAATTACCTATAGTAATATGGAGGTGAACACATTTTCATGATGGAATTAATGTAGTAATCTAGGATCATATCCTGTGAAAACATGGGGAATTGACATACTATCCTTATTCCTATGAAAGTAGATAGTGATTCAACTATGTGCTAATTTATTCATTCAAAAATAGTTGAGTACTCACTTATTGTATAATAAGAACTATGACACATGCTGTACATATATATTATATCTGGTATTCCAAACACCTTGTTCTATATCCTAAGCAAAAAGTATAATATATACTTAAATGTTTTAGGTTAGTGGAAAGTCATAATATACATTAACAAATTCCTTCATGATTCCTCTTTTCAACCAATTTTTTATGTAAGTAAATCTACTACTGCCAGGAATATAGCTCAGCAGCATAAGTATTTGCCTGGCCAGCGCAGAGTCCTAAGTTTGATTCCTGGTAGCAAAAATAAATAAACAAATAAACCTACTGGTTGTCTTCTATGGGTTAGAAGGCTTTTTAATCTGCTAACTACATACTATATTCACCAAATGCACTGGTAAGGCATAAACTTGCTATGTACCAAGTGATAGACATAATTTCATTACATTGAAACAAAGAAGGATGTTTATGCTTCTTGGCTGAAAAGGGCATTAGGAGGTCATTGTTCAAATTGCAGAAAGACAGCCCACAAGGACTCAAACTTTCACATCTACTCATACGTCAACTAATTAATGTAAGCTAATAGATTTAACATGCTACATGATATTTCCACCTCTGGGAAAATAGAAAATGCGTTATTTAAAATAATTCCCTATATTTTTCTTAAAAGAACAATCTTCACCGGAGAAAACAAGAGGTTAAACTAACTTTATAGTTCCAAGGCTCTGTTCTGTGACTATTTCTTAGAGGCACAGTACCTCTCCCCAGCTGTTGGATTAAAAAGTCCTCCATTTGGGAACCAGAGGGAGGTAGCATGTCCCTAGAAGAGAATCAGATATGATACATAGGAAATTGAGTTTTCTGTTGAATGCTGAGTGATTCAGTTCTCAGTGGTTCAGGGCACCGGTAAATGGTTTTATTTGAGATGCACATCCTTAGATGTTGTGTTACAAAAATGTCAAATAAAATAGGATCTGAACAAACCAGTTTTATCCTATTATATAACAGAAGTACACCAAATATATGCCCTTTCTCCTTGCTTATTAACGACTATGGCTTCTGTTTTATCTGTAGTTTTTTTGAAAACTTTTTCTTGTTTTCTCACTGACATGGAGGTCTGACAATGATCCCATTTAGTGTCTAATCTAGGTTCTAATCATTAGCAGACTTACTGCCTTATTTGATCACAATATAGAAACTAAAGGAACAATTTATAAAAAAAAGCAGAATCCTTGGAAAGTTTTCTCTCATGAATCTTTATTTAAAAGCTTAAAAGACCTAATCTATTCAGCTACTTGATCTGGAAAAGATATGTATTCAAATTATGACTTTCTTTTTCCATTTTATCTTCCCATTGGTTGACAAATAAAATTGCTGTCTTATTTAGCTATTTCTTCTATTTTAGTTCTTAAATTCAATTGCTTATCAAGTTTTGTTGTTTGTTTTGTTGGTACCAGAGATCAAACTCATGACCTTGCGCTTGCAAAGCAAGCACTTCTGCCACTGGACTAAATCTCCTGGCCCTGTTTCTTTTTTAAAAATTTCTCCCACAATTCAAATGGTAACATCCATGTCTTTTCTTATTTGACATATGATTGAGTACAGAAGTGTACTATGTACTCACTTCAACTTGTTTTTCAATCTGCATCCCTGTTACACATTTCTGCTACATAAATCTTTCTAGCACTGTTTTCATAAGGTCTTGTGGTTGAGTGTGTATGTATAGGTGTTATGGTTGATACACTGTGTCAACTTGAGAAGTTCAGAGTTCAGAAGTTTCACTAAGAGACTCAGGAGGGCATCAGGATTCTTACTTTGTAAATATCCTCATCCTGTGCAAGAGGAGGGTACACAGACTTTGAGAGTGCTCCATCTGCTCTAAGGGGTGAGGGGGGTCAGCCTGCATACAATATAGGGAGAAAAAGAGGTTTGCTCCCCTCACTTTTGCTCTGGCTGCGTTTTCTGACTGCTAACTTGAAGTGCTGCCCTGGTGCCATGCCATACTGCTTAGGAGCCTGCTGATTATGGACTGAAACCTCTTCAGTGAGATAAATAAAATAAACTTTTCCTTCCTTCATTTTGGGAGTCAGGTATTTTGTCCCAGCAATGAGAAAGAAAAGTAACCAAGACAATGTGTGTAAGTATGCATTTGTTTGATTTTTTGTTTGTTCACTTAAATGTAAAGAAAGCAATGATAGGTCTCTTGATAGGTCATTTGCTAAAATGCCTTTTCTTGTTATTCCAAAATCTTCCAAAGTCTGTCTCTATCCTATTTGGTATTATAGTCTCTTCTAATTTTATTGAGCTAGAGAGATGAATATATAAATTTTTAAGAATATTATACATCACATGCACTAGACCAAAGGTCTGGCAACTATGGCCTATAATAAATGAGGCTTATCACATGTGTCTGTGTGTCCAATGGATTGAAAAAAATTACAAGAATGATACTTTGTCACATGTGAAAATTCAAATTTCGGGCCTATACTTGCATTATACCATAACTATATGCAGTTTTTTTCATATCATCTACAGGTGACTTCGTGCCAGAATGATAGTATTAAGTGATTGTTACCAAACCATATTGCCACATGGCTATAACATTTACTACCTGGCTATGGTTTTATACATATATATGTCATTTTATATATATATATATATATATATATATATATACATGTTGTTATATATGTATATATATAAAATTCAGAATAAGATATGCTATGTTATATTTATTACATCTTTTGTTTTGTTTTGTTTTGTTTCTAATCAGTACCAGGGGTCGAACTCACGACTGCGCACTTGCAAGGCAGGCACTTATGCTGCTGAGCTAAATCCCCAGCCCCTACATCAGTTATTTAAAAATGAATTTCTTTTCATTCAACTGAGAAAAATACTTCTATCAAAGCCACGTGAAAAATAGCAGCAAGATAAAAAAGAAAGGGAACAGGAAGCATAAACATGGAGCAAAAGAAGAATGTAGTGAGAGTAGGACTAGGAAGACAAAAGAGCAGTTTCTATAGATACAGAGGCAGAGAAAATAGAATCAGAGTTGCTCAGAAAGTGTGGGAGCGATGCTCTCATATCTCACCGTGTCCTGCCCTCTGTGTTGTCCTTTTTACAAAGAAAACAAAATTGTCCTAGCCAACACTTACAAAAACACTAATTAAAGCAATAATATTACCAGAAGTTATAGGTAAGGAATTTAAGAACAAAAGATGCTGAGTAAGGGACAGATCTATAATTATAACTCAGACATATGCCCAGGCCCATTGTTATACCATTGCTCTACCTTTCATTAGTATTCAATTTTATGCCCTGTATTCCTATATTTATGCCCTGAATATATACTTAAATCTCTAGGAAATGTGTGTTTTAAAATTACTGTGGAATATTGTCAAATCAGAACTCAATTTGCATCTTGCACTTAAAGGCCTCAAAACCTTCTCGCAAAATGCAGTGGGCGATTTTTACCCATGCGGCTGATGTCAAAAAGAGCAATCAAGATTTTTGTTGGTCCAAGAAAACAAAGCACATGGGCAGGTTTCAAGGTTAAAGAAAGAGTGGTGGTTAAATATCGTGATAAAAGTCACCATCTACTGAGCTCTTCTTATGTTTCAGTCATTCTTTTCTCATAGTAATCCTGCAAGATAAATGCAACAATTACTCCCATTTGCATCAGAGATGTTCGAGTTAGTGAAAGGCTGTTAAGTAATGTACCCAAATTTACAGAACTAGCCAGGTAGGAGGGCAGGACTAGGGACCAAAATTGTCCAATTTTGAAGACTTGCAATTGGCCACCACGCTGAACTGAGTTGAACTTCTAAGCATCTAAATGAATGAGACTTATATTAGTGGATTCCATTTTCAAAAGAAAAGTGATTACTCTTCTTACAAGGCAACAGTTTGAATATACAAGTCTATTCAAATATATAAAATGTTGTCTTTGAAGACAAAATGCACAGCATACCACACAACAGATGCGCTCATGCATACACATCTGGCATGCACGCAAATACAGTTACTGTGGTAAGATGTGTTTCTGCAGTCAGAAAGATCGTGTACAGAACTACAATGCTTATCAACTTACCAGTATTAAAGAACTCTTTCTATGATAAGCAGCATGTTTCAATCAGAGAGGAGTTGCTTTAGGTTCAAAAAGTGTTTCTCCTTCAGGCAACAGTCCCATCTGGCTTTCCTCATCCTAAAGTCTGGGTACTGTTCACATAAAATGTTTGCTATCACTAGTGGGCTGCGACTGGTGCATAATGAACAAACAGCTCCAGGGAGCCACAGTTCATGTAGCTGCCAAACACTGATGCGCACAGAGATTGAGCTATCTTTTCAACCTCATTACTGTTTTTAAGTCGATTTCAAGATATGAGGTCTCTGGAATGAAGAGGAGGAAACTCACTGCTGCTGGCTTGACATTTGTCAACAAATTTCCTTAGATGGTTTATCAATGCACTGTCTTTCACAGGAGTTACAGTATTTAAAAAGACAAATGTATTGTAATATTTAGACACTTTTCCTGGATGTCGATGTAGGGACACCAGACAAGTAATTACAAAATTACATGACATACTTAATTACAGATGTGCATATTATTGCTACTAAAAAGTCACTTTTATTATAGCAATTCCTCAAAGAAACATTTTTCCCTCACCTCCGAATTCTGAAACTTGAAATTGTGTATAAATATGTACTTTTAAGGTGATATTCTACCTTCAATGTGGATTTTTATCAAAGGTATGTACATTTTTAAACACAGGCTTGTGCTTTAGAATCAATTCATTCATAGGAGAACCTTCCTTCCCCTCTCTCCCATCTTCCCACATCCTCAGACCTCTTTCCCGTCTCCACAGTGAGGTCCTGTTAAAATAAGAGAAATATTCTAGCATTGCTATGGAACAGAAACAATAATGATAGTAATGAAACAGCTTTTCAGTATTTTCTACTGCTTTTAAAATTGAATGTTTTTGTCCTGATCACGTGAATTACTCATCACCTCCTCCTGACAAATTAAAACACCAGTAATTGCATTAACCATAACATCTTGTTTATCTTACTGCCAAAGGCAACATCCAGCAACAGATTGAAAATTTAAAGTTCTTAACCTTCCATTTTGTTGATGGGAAAGTTTTCATTAGAAGTAAGTTCTATGACCCACATTTTAAAGCTCATTATCTTCTGTTTTGGCAGCAGTGATTGACAACAGTAACATATTTATGAAAACACAATTGCAGTCCTGATATATGCTTTCACCATGCAACCTAATGTAGCAATCACTATGCGATACCACTACCTGTTGAAGTATCAAAATCAACAATTTACATTGTTTAATTTACATTTTATAACTACACACAAATAAATTATATATATTATATACACACACATGTATTGGGCCTTAAAATTTAGTTTTAAACTGATGTCTTTTTCTCTTGTTATCAGGAAATTTTGCTTACCATGTTCCTATAGTTGTGTAACATGAGCAACTTTCTTTTTTCCATGTTTCAAACAGCAGTACTCACCAGGAATGCAAATAACCTAAACAGTCAGTTTTGATAGGCAAGAAAATGTTAATCATTACATACACCATGGTACATTTACCAGCCTCTAATGTATTGTTTTCCTTGTTCTCATTCAGTGAGAAGAAATCTGTAAACCAGCTTCCTAAAAGAATTTGTATAAAGCTGAAGCAAAACTGTATAACTAAAAAAAAAAAAGAAACAGAAACAATCTTGCATTCATTTAAATTAAAAGTCTGAACTTTAAAATTTCATTTGTAGATTTAGTAATAAATGAAACGTTCTCTTTACCTTTCTCTTCGTTTTATTTAAGATATTAAACATATAGTTATCAGGATTTTATATGGTTGGAACTGTACTGAAAATGATTTTCCAAATCATACCACTTTAGACCTCTAGATGGCAGACTTTAGCAAATTTTTATGACCAACCTGAATTCACAATATCTTACCAATTCTGTATAATCCACCTATTGAAATGATTTTCCGTTTAATAAGCTACTCAGATGTATTTGTGCTTTTATGGAACAATGCATGAAAAAAGGGAAATGCAATTTTTTCCCAGAATTTAATCTTTTTCTTTGTGATTACCTAATTGTAACAAGATGGTGTCCCCGTGTCTTCTGGCAGTACCTCTCTAGTGTGCTGAATGTTCTGGAAAAGTTTTACTTGATAAATGATTTCAATTGGCTTCTTAAAAATCACATGTTGCTTTATAATTATAAAGATTAGGTACAGCTTTTGTTAGGGATTTTAGAGATCTCAAAGGATAACAATTGAAGTCTTTGAGAAATATAAATTAGATGGTGTGTATATGCGTATGACATCAGAATCCTCTCTACTTCAAGCATGTCTTTTCCAAATCATGACCAACTTCACAATTATATGTGTTTTCTGATTGTGTGTGTGGGTGTGTGTGTAACTCTGTAACCACTGGTATTACTTCAGTCCAGTTAATGCATATTTATTTTCAGGGCTAACTGCATGTAAAAATTACCACTGGATGAACAGAAGAAAAATAAGAAATTATTAGAAATAGAAATAATGAAAATATAAGCAACTGGCATTGAAATGACCACTGATTTCATGCATAACATAATTAGCAATACAGTAAGTCCTCAGTTTATAAACTGAGTTTTGAATTTTTATGGGTATATTGTATAAGACTCATTCTGTTAGTTTAAGAAGGAAAGAACAATTCTCCCAAAATAGTACTAGTTCAAAGTCAAGGACATACTCTAACATTGGAATATGAAATACAATTATGTCATTAATACATATATTAAACTTTCAGTGAGGACTTGAACAATGCCCTAAAATTAGTATTATCTATGAGTAAATCAACAAGTTAGTCTATTGGATATTGTGGAATCTCTATTCTGAAAAATGGTTCCTCCCACATACCTATGGCTAAGTGTAGAAATGACACTTTAGTGTGATAAACAGCTGGATGTTGATCACAACAGGGCATATGACTGCATTAGCATCTGAGACAAACTGGGATTACATTCTTTTCAATCTCCACCTCCTAGCAACCACAATAGGTCCCAACCCAAAGTGAACCAGTGATTCCCTGAAGACTGTAAAACTGAAAATTCTGTATAAATGTTGTAAAACACTTGTTCATTCCTATATAAATGGAGACAGAATGAGAGTTTCTTTTTTGTTTGGTGGTGCTGGGCATCCAACCCACAGCCTCACGTTAGTCAGTTGCCTTACCACTGAGCTGCATCCCAGCTCTCCAGTTATTTGGGGGCTGAGCTTTCTTCACTTTCCAAATTTTGAGGTAATTTACAAGTTATTCATTAAGTTATCAATTTGCTTAAGCTTGCTTAAGCTTTGTTTTGAAAACCTGAAATCAATAGAAGCTTAACTAATACTGCTGTTCCTTTCTGTCATTACACTTTGAAGGAAAATAATTTTAGAGCTAAATAAAGTTCATAGTTTTAATTATTACCTATGCAAATAATAATGAAATTGAATATACTTTTAAAAATATGATGGAAGCCTTATACGTGCATTCTTATGAAATCAACCATATTATTATTAAAAGAATAAATAAAATACTGCATTTAAATTAGAAAGCATGGATATAAAGAAGTTTAGAACCATATATGTAAAAAGAACTCAAAAAAAAAAAAAGATTTCCTCTCATTAAACAAAAAGTTTTTTGGAAGTATGCATGCATGCATCCTCAAAGAAAAACACTAATAAAGAGATCTTCTCTGGCTTTGGGAAGATAGTTTGATTAAATTGTTCATGCTAAAAGGAAATGAGATGTAAAGATGAGCATAGCTTGAACTTAGCTCTCCTATTCACAAGCTGGATGACCTTTCAAAAATTCCTTATAACACAGTCACATTTTCTCCAGACAAAAAGATTTTCTTTTTTTCAACACAAAACCTTGAGATTTGCTCTGTATATTTTCTTTAGATGCTCATAGAATTTATTTTAATTTTGCATCATGAAAGATGCAGATGGCTTCTAGTAAGGGATCCTAACACTCTACAATACGGAGAACACCTGCCTGAGAATTAAGACAATTCACAAGGGAAAAGGGAGGCCATGTCATGAATAGCCACTTTCAGATTCTCTTGTTCCTACATCAGCCTTGCCCTCTTATATTATATGAGCTAATAATTTTGCATTTTCCCTAAACTAATTTGTGTTTGGCTTCATGTAAAGCTAAAGGAATCTTGAAAATTACATGACCAAATCTTCTGACTCATGTTTTTCACGGAAATCTCTTATTCTTTATGGTGCCAAATAGTAGAATCACAGGTCAAAAATAAAAGGGGAACTATCTGTCCTTTTGCACTCATTCTAGATTTATACAGGAATTATTGCTGTCTCGATATAATTATATTCATGAAAACAGCATAAGTTTCTATCAGATCATGTATACAGATGTCTGTGTTCAGAAATATGCTATTGACATATAGTGACTGACAGATAAGATTTCCAGAAATTGAGAACCTTAAAGAAAAGTAGAACAAAATTTAAAAAGTGAAATGTCAAAGAGATTAATCTGTTTAACAGAAGATTAGTGAATACTGCCTAACAGATCTTCAAGTGCAAAATACAGTAATGTTTTACATTAGAGCAGAGATGTCCAGAATAACTAATGTGACTCAACTAAAGTAAATATCAATAACGTTAAAGGGAATCGTTTTACTATTTTTTCTTGGTTTTCCTTGCTCTGTCAAGTGCCAAATCCTGAATGCCAAAATGTTCAAAACCTAAACACTTGCGGAAGAGTGTAATTGAAAGATTAAAAAAGAATACTTAGCTTAAAAAACTACTACAATGCAAGTTAGAAAAGAGAAATCTCTAGGGAAAAGACCAACAAAGATATAGTGCCAAAAAAATTTAACTGAAATTTTAACATCATTTACAAGACATAGTTTCTTTTTAAAATGACATGATTTCTGAGGTCTCATCTTATTCATCTATAAAATTGGATCAGAGAGAGATTGAGAGAAAGACAGAGAGACAGGCAGACAGAGAATGCATCACAGTAGCCATTTCCAGAACCTGTCCCTCTTCCATATAGGAGCATCAGTACTACCTCTGGCTACATTCATAGCGAGCGCTGGAGCACTATGTTGATCAGTTCATGAGGGATTTGTAAACCAGAGAGAAATCACATGGTCTTTAGCCAAAGCTGGAAGATAACAGCTAAAATGCTTCTGTTCATAGCGTCAAACAAAGGAATGGAGCCTGCAGTAAAAAAAAAACCCATAAGCAGAACAATATAATTTGAAGCCACCATATTATTCTTATGTCCAATTATTCTGAGTCTAGTTACTCATTTTGCAATACCTGATGCATGGTTGTTGTTCCACATTTCCTTGGAATCACTAACCAGGACATTCCTTATTTTACTTTATCTTTATAATTATTTTCTCTTATTTCCTGCCAAGAAAATTCTTGTTTGGCTTGTCTAATTTATATTATTTTATGGTGTTGAATATAAAAGAAATTTGAGAGCTTTAAGCACTACTAAGATAGTGCTTAAAGTGAGGAAGGTTTCAGATCAATTTTAGGAAAGAGGTTTTTCAGTTTGAGTCTTCCAGTTGCCTGTATTTAACCCTAACATTCTATAAGATTAACTCTGATTGCTTCCCAAGGTTGAATCTGTCCTAGTTTAGCAATATTCTTCAGCTATTTTTTTTAAAGATAAAAAGCTAACCTTAGAAATCTTCCATCCCCTTTGTTTAATATATAGCCGTGCATTCATATACATTTTCAAATAAATGCACATGTACATACACATCAACACACAAGAAAATGTACTACACGTATTTACCCTCTAATTCTTATGCTAAGACTACGCAGCGACAATTTAAAGGAAGGATCCATTCCCACTCTTTATCCATGTTTTCCAGGGAAGTTGAATATCTGGCTGCACTTGTTCGGGGCAGAGTACATGATCACTGTTAAGCCCATTAGTGGGTTGAATTTCTTGCCCAAAGGAATTGCGTAAGACACAACCAACCTGGACCAATTCAAATGAAAATCAAAAAGTTGCTCTGGACCAATTGAAGGGGCCATCAGGACTTTTGCTGGTACAAAGACTTTTTCTTCTGTTGAAAGTATTTGGCCCTGAAATCCAGGGTGCGCCTTTACTTGACAGTGGGGGAACAATGAAATAGTGGAGCCTGTTATCGTGGAAAAAAGGGTGGGGAAATAACTCGACTAGTCCTTCAATCAATTAGATCACTAGATGAAGCCCAATGGAAAACCTACTGTCTATATGAAGTTTTAATGTTTGTTTTGTTTTTATGATAATAAGGCCTGAACAGAGAGCCTCACACATGCTAGGCAAGTACTTTATCATTAAGCTACATCCCTGTCCTTCCCTTTTAATTTTTAAGACAGTTTCAGCTCAGTTATTCTTTATACATAATTAAAAGCATCCTAATAATATAAAGAAAGGGACTGAGAAGAACGATTGTTTTATAGTCTTTTTTATAAATTTTCCTGTTGTTTGTTTACAGACTACACATATTTGTTTACTCTGATATTTTATTCTGCTGATGACACCCATAAAATCTACAATGCAAAAACTAAGACAGTAAAATTTTCAAAGTTAAACATTTTTAAAAATTTGAGAAAAAACTTACTCCTTGTTCATAGAATATGAATCATTTACCTGCTAAACACACTAAGGAAAACTCTGAAAAGTATAACTTCAGGAGAAATTATGTAATATATAGAATGTGTCTTCCGAGACATATTCTTTCCCCTGCACCTGCACCCTAAATCTTTGCCTTTGTGTGAGGAAACACACACATAGAATATTTACCTTTGCTCATCAGTAGCTAACACACAGCCTGAATGCTTCATGATGAATATTCCAATGTTTCTCTCTCTCTCTCTCTCTGTCTCTCTCCTTCTGTTTCTCTCTGTCTCCTGTGTCTCTCTGTCTCTGTCTGTCTCTCTCTCTCTCTCTCTCTCTCTCTGTGTCTGTCTCTTTTCTCCTCAAAATTCCTACTAAGAAATCTGCATCTGGAGTGGGTGCAGGGAAGAAATGGTTGCATATGTAGTGACTGATTTGAAAAATATTATCAAGAATAAAAGTCAAAGTATTTTCTGCTACAATAATTCATCAATAAATACTTAAAAGTTAATTAAGTTTTAAACTGATCACCATGTTAGAGCATTACCTTAACCCAATCTTCAACCTAAAATTTCATTTTATCCAAGAAATATTGGTTTTTGTATATACTTGGAAAGGCAACAATTTGATAGCAAGATTAGTGGTAATAGTGAAATCTACATCAATTATCAGAAGACAAGAAGCTGACAACTCCATGCTAATGGAAGAGAAAGGAAAGAATGACTTTCAAAGAGAATGTCTGAGAAGTACAATTTGCATATAGTTTCCAGAAAACAGCTCTGATAAAGCAAAAATAGAATATAATGAGCTGGGATATTTCCTCTTCCTGCACGTCTGTGCAACCTCATCAAGATCAAACATAACCTGACCTGGCTAAAAGTCAATTGGTAAAATAAATTATCAAAAATATAATTAAGTAAGCAGAGAAGCCTAGGCAAGCTTCTTGGACTTTCTCATATTGAAGCTGTAAAAAACTGGAGCATTAGGGGGGTCATGTCATCAAAATTACCAACAAAGCCCACATCTGGCTTCACTCTGAGTGAAGATCACGCTTCAGAATCAATTAGGGTAATTACAAACCAGTGGTGCACAAAGGCACGTCTGCGGCTAATTGAGTAAAACGCAGTTAACTAAACTTTTGAGTAGGAAATATACAGAAAATCAAAATCCTGTGTCTTAAACCCTGCTACTTAAAATCCGGCTCTTGTGTGGATAGGAAAGGAAAATGTTTGAAGAAGGGGGATAGATGGCTTGGAATGTTTTTTCTAAGAGGGAATTAGATATTTTTCCCAAAGATATTAAGACTTCATACTACAGTACTGTAGTACAGTAGTACAGTACAGTACACGCATACTGGTGTTGATACCAATGTTTACAACAATGTTAATTGCTAAATCCTGGGAGCATTCTGCATCACCATCAACTGACAACTGGATAAAGGAATGCAGTATCTATATATAATGGGCTACTACGCAGCTAAAAAGAATGACAAATTTGAGACATTGATAAGAAAATGGACTTAGAAAATACAATGTTGAGTGAAATAAACCAGACACAAAGGCATAAATACCACATAGTAGCTCTCATTTGAGTGAGGCAAAGTATAAAGAGAATAATGAAGGATAAATAGAAGGGGACAGGAGGATGCATCTCTTGAAACAGGAAAGTGGCCCTAAGGAACAAGGGGCAAGAGCAGAGAAGGGGAGGAGAAATAGGTAGAATAAAGGCATTCCATGTATAGGAACCTCAGAACCTTAATGAATGCAAACATTGTATCTCAGAAATGTGAGATAAGACTAATAATATCAAGAACAAAAACAGGGAAACTAGATTTAGCAGAGGGGAAGAAAGCAGGGAGGAAAAGAGAAAGATATTTTCAAAAAAAGAAACAAATTATAATGTGTACATGTACCCACTCCCCAAGATGATTGTAAACTGCATATATTACAAACGTACTGATAAAACAAAAGATGAAAAACATGGACTGTGAAAAACACATATTAGGTATAGAGATAATTACAACAAAGAAACTATAACATAATCTAACATAGAATAATACAAGCGGGAATTTTGTGGCATTACATAGACCTATAGACCTAAACTAAATGGTGGTTCCTACAATTAGCTCTTTGATAAGGGACTTTGATAGAGTGCTTTAAACTCTAATCTTCACTTTCACTATGTGCCAAATGGCAGTAAAATACTTAAATATTTGTAAGTTTATTAAATGAAGTAAATTTAAATGGAGGTGCATTACAGTGGATTGTTTCCATTACCACTGAGCGCTTTTGGTATCTCAGAGGATTCTGTGCCCAAATGAAAGTGCAAACAGCTGAAAACAAAAGAATCAAGCAAAAGCAGCTAACCTGGAATTTGTATTGGCCAACAAACTAAAATTTCATCTAAAACTCAACAAACTCAAATTCGATCTAAATCTCAAATTCCAGCAACAACAAAAAAACCTCCTCTTCTAATGATGTATTTTGAAAATTAAGTTGAAAAATACCCTCATATTAACTTCCTTCAGGACTCCTTTGTTTTGGGGGATATTCCAAGAAGCAAAGGAATAGCCTGCCTGCCATGTTAAGAAAGTTAAAAGTACATTTGCTTGGAATCCAGCATTTGGATATGTCTGGAAATGTATCCAGTTTTCTAAAAGACAGGCTGTTTTGTTTTGTTTTGTTTTGTTTTGTTTTGTTTTGTTTTGTTTTGACATAAAGAGCCAAAACACCCTTCATGGCGTTGGGGTGTTAGAGAGTTAAAAGGTAATAATGAGTCAATTATTTATCTCATTAAAGTCCACAGGTTTTTACTAACACAATTTTAGCCGAGCTATTTGGAGGCAAGCCCCCTTGTGTCTCTGCAAAGACTACTCTTTAATTGTTAATTTAAACACCAGGAAAATAAGCAAAAGTATTTTAAAGAATCCAAACAGTGTATATTCTCCTCCTGCTGGGTACATTTCTAACAAGCTGGGATTGGTACACACCTTCCTCTGAATGAAGGAGAACAAAGAGAAAGAACAAACGAGATATAAAACAGAAAACAAAAATGCCCTCCGGTTGTTCTGAGCTCCAGCGGCTCAGCCTAGGTGAATGGTGCTTCATCAGCACAGTGGGAAGCTCCCAGGCACACAGGTCCTGTGCCCTAGAAAGCACCTCTGATGTGGATCTCTAATCAAACTGAAGTAAAAATTTTAAAGAGAGAATAATGAAAGTCAGAAGAAAGTGGCATGTTTATGTGGGAAAAATATTAAGTTGCCTCACCTGCTCTGGAACCAGTTCTCTGGCAGCAGTAACTGTTTGGAGTTCTTTCCCAGCAAAACCAGACTCGAATTATTTATGTTTCCATTGTGTCACATTACATGAGGCTATAATGCATAATAATCGACAAAGAGAAGCCTCCGGTGACACAGATGGTAGCACCAATTGTTTAAGGAAAAAAACCATGATCACAAGCTTCGAATTAAAACTCCACTGACAAATGAAATCATCATAAGAAGAAAATAGAACTTTGATTGAATAATAATTCTGAATTAGTGTCAACTCTCCTTCTACCCACATTCATCTCTGACATTAAAGATGGCTTCAGAATAAAATCAAGACACTATTTCTTGTTTCACACGAATACAGATTAAGCATTATATGATCTCTAAGGAGCAAGAATTTTCACAAGGTTCAAATAGGCTACAATTTTAGAAGCTGTAGTACATACATGTGCAGCCTGCTCATATGCAGCACATATGTCTGTAACCTTCAGTCTCAGCTCTATGGGAATAGAACAATACACTAGAAAAGTAACAGAGGGGAAAAAAAGATGCATACCTAAGCTTACATACACTTTTCCTGTGGCCTACATGGAAGTATCAGTGTATACAAAACAGATACATAGAACATTTAAACAATCTTTTCTGAAGTGTTCTGTTTATACTTGTGATCTCATGTTGAGAGTGTCATTTGTGTAGCCTTAATATTTAAGATGTCTCTGTAGCTCTTTAGTTTCTTGCCCTTTATATTGAAGAATGACACAGATGACAGCAAGAGCATCAAATGCAGCTGTCAAGTTTGATATATAACCCAGAATCCTTCAAAACTCAGGGTTTAAATGGATGAACCCTGCATTTGCAGCTGCAGGCTTCCTGGGCAGGTCTTATCTCCAGGACCGGCACTGCCCTTGCACCCCCAATGTGGCCTCTCTGCTATTTTTCTCTGTCTGTTTGCTTCTAGAGACCCAAGTCAAAGATTTCTTTTGTGAGTCCTTTTTAGGTTTGGTCGCCTGCCATTCTCAGTCTGCCCCCTTTCTCATTCTATCCCTAAGCTATTTTAGCATCTTACTGTTTTTCCTCTCTTGTCCGTGACTTGCCTTGTGAAGCTCACTTACAGCTGCACACTTTCCATGCTGGTTAGCAGGCTGAGCTGTAGGATTTCATTTTTAGTGAGTGTTGTGTTACTTGATATCTCTTTAGATGTAAAAAGAGCTCCAAAATCTTCAGAAAAAAAGGAGCACTCCATGCAAATCCTTTGCCAGCAATGAAGGAAGACTTAAAAGAGATTAATGCACTAGTCCTACCTAGGATTTCTTCCCCAGATGCACCCAGGTGCATCCATGAACTATTCTGTTGCTTCACTTTTCATCATGTTGAAGGGTAGTCTTGGCAAAGGGATAGTGCTTAATATACTGCCATGGATTTCCAAGTTATTTCAGCCCCAAGTGCAAGTAGGGCCTTTTCTCTGCTCTGGTCCTATTAATAATCATTTTTTAGAAAGCTTATAGCTCAGCAGAATGTACCTTGTATAGACAGCTTTTGTCCCTGCATATCCAAAGTACATCTGTATTTTAGCATTGTGAATATTATTTTCGTCATCCAGATGAAGACACTTTGCTGTATTTCTCTGGTGTGTATCACTGATTCCTTTTTTCCAGAGTTACTATGTGTGCAGAATACTTTCACAAAATTGTAAAGGTGTCCACAATTTTTTTGAGCTGGAACAGCTTCCCGAGAGGCCAAATTTATATTCTAATAACATAATCTTCATTTCTCATCTCCCTAAGCAGGCCCTCAGGAAAAGATTATCCCAAAGCCAAATCTACAATCTATTCATGCTTCTACACCATTAGCAATGAGAAATGGATCTAAATCATCTCCACAATCATCTCCCATAGGCTATATCTTCACACATTGGCTTTGGGTCATAACTAATTTTATTCACATCCATATCTTTCTAGGTGCACTATAATTTAGCTTGCTAATAACTGAAAATATATCAACACAAAGTTCTGAGAAATGTGTCATTCTTTGTATTTTTTTCCTATCAAGAGACTATTGTTCTCACAGCAGGCAAAATCTACAAACACTAATTTAGCTCATCCACTGATTGAAAGCAGTTCATTTAGGGACTGTGCCAGTGAGTCCAGACAGTGACTGCAGTCAGTCAGCAACTCGACTCTCCTTTGCAGATAGGCAGACTCGGCTGCATCTTGCCTTATGGAAAGACTCCTCGCAGATGTTGAAAGAGCCCTCTTTGAGTTCTTATTTGTTTTTGAGGTCTCACAGGCTAGTCAAGGCTGGCCTGCAACTTGCTGTGATCCTCTCCTCAGTCTCACAAGTGCTGGGATGACAGGTATGCACCATCACACCTGGCTCCACTTTGGTTAAAAATCCTTAGCAATACTGTGGTAAATTCCAAGAACTTTACTATTTTTTATTCTCCATGGTCTACCTACTTTTTGTATATTTGCGTATTGTTCCACCTGGCTCTTTGAGTTTTCTGCATAATAATACCTTGTACATAATTGTTAAAAGGTTTTAGGAGACTGATAAATCATTACAGAAAAGGATTCATTCTATTAAGAAATATTTGAAGAGTAGAAATTCTCCAATAGTACCAGCTAGGAGCTCAGAAGATGAATGGAGTTAGATAAAATCTCCAACTCAGAAAAATCCTGCAAGTCTTAAGATTAATCCAAAGTTTATTAACCCTTGAGGTCTGTGAGTGCTGATCTCTGTAGAGGGGAAAAGTCTCTGGATAATTCTGAAAGGAGTTGAATGTAGGCAAGAAGAATGTCAAACAGGATTTTGGAGTTAGGACACTGGCTTTGTCATGGATAGGCTTTAGCCTTCTCAGCTTATAATGATTCAAATTTTATTGGTGTATCTCGTGACTATCATGAATCATGATATCATCATGAGACTGTCTCAGAAAAGCTTTGTCATCACCACTTCTATAGTTACTGAAAAATGTTTTGTAATTTAGGATGCTGCAGTTTTGATTTCCAAAGGACCACACACTGAGTGACAGTGATAAACAGCTCCTCATAGATACATAGAACTATGCCTTGTAACTAAAATGAATACAGCATCATGCTGAGCAAGGTAAAGAGAGGAAGTTCATTAAACAAGGTTCTATTTATACTTATGCAAAATAACATTTCTTGAGCACTTATTCCAGGCCAGGAAAGCTCTAATGATTCTATATATAGTAATACACTTAATATTCACAGCAAAATGTATAAGGTACTATCTACAGTAATTTGATCAAAGTCAAACTGTTAATAATAGCAAAGTTGGGGTTAAAGTCTGAATTGTCTGGCTGTAGGGCATCCTACCTTAACAATTATTCTATACTGCCTATAGTCAATGCTAATTATTATGTTGCATTTAACAATGGCCTTGTGGGTTAAGATTACAACTGATCATGAATATATCATGCATAAATTGTAACAATAGCACTGTATAATGGAACACCTAAAATTTCAGTGTCATGGAACTATGAGCATTCATTGGAGAGATTCATTCAATGTATGTTAGGCTTTGCTGGAATTGGCTGAGGTCATTCATTCTTCTGCAGAATGTTTTTTATTTCATAAATCATTCCAACAGTCTCTGCTTGCAGCTTGTTTACCAACAGTAAAAGACATATACAGTGCAACCATCAGGGGTCAGAGACCCTACCAAAGTTATGAGGCACTTAGCATGGATTCAGGAAGGATAAAGAACTGGGTCATTATTTCAATCTACCTTAATTAGTAACAATGAAAATGAAATACATTAAAAACAAAATTCTGTTCTACTCATGCATTCAATCATCCACTATGTAAACGCCCTTCAGTTTTTTTAAGCATTGACCTAACAGGCACAGCAAGATAATATTGAGGGTTTACACTTCAAAAAACACTTAGAATCTTAGGGGTCTGATAGATAAGGCAGTTCTTACAATACACATTGGCAAACGAGTAGAGCTCCAAAGAAGGGGTCTGTTAAAGCTGGGGAAAAGAGAAGGGGTAGAGATGACAACACACCAAGACAAAGGTTAGATCAGTCCTCAGTTATAGGTATTCTAAGGAGAAACGGATACTAGCAAATGTGCTGCGGTACCCAACGCAGCAGAATGGCAGGACAGAAAGATATGTAAGTCAGATCATGAGAGAATTGTTGCACATCCCCCATTAGCCTTGCATTACTGGTTCACACTGGAAAACCCATGTAAGATAAACACCAAATGGTTAATTTGTGTTTTTGCATTGAGATACATAATTCTCAAACAAAGCATAAATATTTAAGTCACCAAGGCTGAAACATTGGCTCCCAGTAGTCACATTAGGTGACTATGGAGCAATCATAATCAAATTCTGTTTTATTGACTGACTGAGAAACATTACAGTGTCAGGGACTATAAAATAGAAGATAGGCAGATACGGAGGCCAATAGTTTTGGTGAGTTGAATGTTTAATCAAAACAGTGTAGACAGATGCACTGATAGCTTAATCACAACACAGGAAGTTACTTGAGATGCTCCTTTTACAATAGAGTTGAGACTTCCATTCAGATTAGAAATACCTTTGCCTCTCACTCTAAATCCCAAATCTTCCCTTTCCACTGGGCATAAATACTTGATGTCTACTGATAGAGGACCTTACTTATTTCATGGTCAGTACCATTTGCTCAAATATATAGCTCTTGTTTTTCTCTCTATGGGTGACTGAAATCCCTACTAGATGGCATTTTTTCCTTAAACTGTATTAATATTTTGTCCAGAAAACACTTGTTCTGGCCTAAGTCTGTGGTCTATAACAATCTATAATAATCTATAATCTCATATTGATTTTATCATTTGTCTCCCAGAGAACCAATTATTCCCTTTATTGCCAACATACCTACTGAGTTGCTTATTATATCCTTTTAATAATGTAAACCAAGGACACCAGAATGTGTAGTCAATAACTATTAAAAAAAAAAACCCTACCTCTAAGGTGAGGTTAAAGAATATTTTTAGCTCCTTAATGATAGAGATTCTGGGGTGAGTTTTGACCTGTTATAAAAATACAAGTTTTCCCTATGTAATTTAGATCAATGTGTTCATGAAAATATGCTTTTTATACACTGGATAATTTAGCTTCAAGCAACATATCTTTCTAATTATATAGTAAAGGGCAACAGATACCTCCAGGTAATCTTTGAAACAGAAGAACAAACAATTTGTTTGTTCCTTGGATTCTCATTCTCTTTCCTTATATACTTTATTACTATGAGGAAAATATTTGACTGAAGCAGGATTTTTGTTTATAGATGACTATCTTCTGTTAATGTTAAGAAATCCTCTTGACTTCTAAATAATACTTTGATTACATTATGTAGATTTTCCTGGCAACAAATGAAAGAAAAGGAAATAAAATAAGCAGTCTCCAAATTGCATGCAGATATTGGGTGTATATAGTTTCAACTATGCTAAAAAAAAAGATAACCAATTAAAATAAGGTATTGCACACACTCAAGATATATAAATCATGCACAAAATCAGAAAAAGTTTATTTCTATGCAGAAATAATGCAACTTTTAGTTTTGTTTCTGGTTTTACTTTATTTTGAATCAGCGTTAGAGATTGGAAAATGGAGGATTAGTATGTTTCTTGGAAGTTTTTTATTTGCAAGTAGAAAAAACACAATTAAACAAGCTTAATAACAAAAATCACTGTGTGATTGAAAAGTTTTCATAGCAGTGTTTTAATCATGGCTAAAAAAATATCATCAGGAATTACTTTTATTTCATTTTTGTATTTCTCGACTTCCCTTCCTAAATATTCATGTGGTTTCTGGGATGCTTCACCTCCCATGAGCCAAGAAATGTGTCAGTGCCTCCCAAGGAGCTATATTTCCACATTCCTATACAGTACTTCTTCTTCTTGTATCTGGTGTTCCTACCACCACCTCCAAATCAATGCCTTCAAATGCATTCTGACTATATCATCAAATCACGGGTCAACTTATGAACAATATGGTAAGGCCACTTCTATGCCTCACAATGTGACAGCTTTCTGCAGCACATAGTTATCACAGGAGGGGAAGGAGATGCTCATTAAAATCAGAACAGTGCACTAAGAGAAAGGAAATACACATAGGGTCAAGGAAATAATTTTGTATTCTGGTTTTAATATCAAAGGTATATGTTAAAGAAATTTCTGCTTGACTTATATAAACTTATATATTAATGGTCAATTAAATTTCATCAAGGTTCCAAGAATGCACAATAGTAAAAGAGCAATCTTCAATAAATGGTGTTGGAAAAACTCAACATCATTGTCAGAAGAGTTAAATTAGTCCTTTATTTCATACCATTTATGAAAACCAACCCAAAATTATTAAAGATATAACATCTGAAACTACCAAATAAGACAAAAAGTGGAAGAAAATTTTCATAACATTGTTTTGGGCAATGATTGTTTTTTAGTTATAACCCTCAAAAATAATAGAAACAAAAGCCAAAATATCTGAATAGGATATAATCAAATTAAAAACTTCTATACAACAATGGAGTCTATCAACAAAATTAAGAGACAAATAATAGAATTGGAAGAAACATCTGTAAATATACATATAATAAGGGATTTGTACTCAAAAATACTAAAGAATTATACAATAACACTAGCAAGAAAATGAATAAGCTAATTTAAAAATGAAATGGGCAAATGTCTGAATTTCTCAAAAGAAAACATACAAACAGACTATGTGAAAATTACTTAATATCACTAAATCATTAGGGAAATGCAAATTAAAATCACAATGAAATCCCACCTCATACTTATTAGAATGGCTATTATCCAAAAGATAAAAGATAAGAAATGCTGTAGGGTGGAGAAAAGGAAGCTTTGAACATTGTTAATGGGAATGTAAATTAGTACTGTCATTCTGGAAAAAAAAATGTAGAGGTTCCTCCTAAATTAAAAATAAAACTATAAATATGATCCAGCAATCCTACTACTGGTTATATAAGAAAGGAGTATGCTGAAGAGATGTCTGCACTTACATGTTCCTTAAAGCATTCTTCATAATGGTCAAAATATGCTATCAACAATGTTTGCCAGTCAGTGACTGAATAAAGAATATATGCATATGCACTGTTTTAGTTTGTAAGGAAAACAATTACATACAGAGCACATAATGTATAGTATTATTTATAAGAGTCACCCAAAATGTCAAACACAAAGTGCAGAAAATCTGTCCATACTAAAGACCTAGAATCCTGCAGAGGGCCTGGATCCCATGGCAGTATTCTTCACAAGTCCACGGCAATGCCCCCACCACTAGCCCATGAGTCCAACTGAAGGCCTAGAGCCCACCACAATGACTCAGGAAAGTCTGATTTAAGGATCTGAGCCGAGAAGTCCCAAAGGTCAGCAGTGGAAGCTAGAAAGTCTGTGCCATTTGGATGAAGGATCTGTCCCAACAGGCTCATGGTTCTGCATTAGAGGCAGGAATCAATGCTTAAAGTAAGGACCAGGGCTCCACCTAAAAGTACCACAGTCATCCTCAGTGACAATGAGATCCCAAGCTCCTTGGATGATGAGAACAGTGGAGTTCATATCAGGAAGCCTGTGTGACCAGCTTCTCTTGGAGATTGAGCAACACACATCTTTCCCTCCAGAGCCAGAAAATGATGCTAAAAGTAAGCACCAGAGCTCCTCCAAAGTGAACCACAGCCATTTTCAACAATAACAAGGTCCCAAGCTCCTCTGACAATGAGAACAAACAAGTTCATATCGGGAACGAAGCTCGACAAACACCTCCAGATGAAGCCACGGCAACAGGAGAACCAACGGCACCAAACACCACCACTAGGGAGAAACCACAATGCTAAATAATTCCTCTCCAGTTCTCCTTTTTATCCTGGCAACATCCTCAGGTGGGCCATTCACTCACCCCACGCTGATTCAGTTCAGCTGGTGTCACAAGGTGACCGCCAGTTATCAGTCCACCACACATACATAATACAAATATTTGGACTTAGAAATACTGTCATTTTTAGGAACATGGGAGAATCCAGAGGATATATGTAAAATAAATCAGATACAGGAAGAAAAACACTGCATGGTCTTACTTCTATGTGGAACCTAGAACAGTAGAGTAAAATAGTGATTATCAGGGGCTAAAGTTGAAAGGGTAGGAGGTTGGGGAGCTATTGATCAAAGGGCAATTTCAGATAGAAGGGGGAGTAAGCTTAAAAGATATATTGTACAATATGGTGAACATTGGTGTTTAATGTATGTAGAAAATAAATAGCAGATTTTAGTGTTCTTACCATAAAAAAAGATGTGAGGCATGCATATGGTAATTACTGGGTTGAATCAGTCCATGATTATACATATTGCAAAATATCATGTTGTAAGCCATGAATATATGCAAGTTTTGTTTTTCAATAAAAACTAAAATATTAAAAATTCCTATTTACAGTAATGCATTTGGGCAGCCCAAAGGAGATAATTTTGACTGGAGTTCTTCAGTGAAATAAGAAAAATCTCAGCTGTAAAAAGGATTAACGAGATTGAGACAATTGATGTCATCATTTAACCTCAGTAGAATTCCATAACCACTTTTCTTCCCCACTAGGATTCCCCCTAAATACTTCTGCTACTTAAAAGCTGCTGCAAGCTGCTCAGAGCAGCTTCTGCTTTTATCTTCGAGGAAGCTGCAAACCTGCTGTTCAGTTTTCTTATTATCTTCTCTCATCAGCCTTCTGTATACCAGCAAAATGATAAATAATGAAGAGTCAGGAAGATCTCAATCACTAATAAGGAACAAATGGTTAGCACAACTGCAGGGTGCTATTTGCAATCCAATTAGGAAATTGGGTTCTTTAAATACTAGAAAGAAATTTCACTACCAAGGTAAACATGTATTTCTGAACTGTAATGTTGTTTTGTGATTTCTCTACACTTTGTTTTAAATTGGCTTTTTTGGGATTTTTTTCTAAAAAGCTATTAATTATCCTTAAAAGTGACTAAACTAAAAGTCAGAATCTCCTTCTTTAAGAGTCTTTTAATTTGTTCTGCATTTTTTTTTATTTGCCAGAAAATAGTTATTCTATTTCAGGTGACACAGAAAACTTAATGGCTTTTACAAAAGTAAAATTCTTGCATGTCGTCTAATAATCAGGTGAGTGATAAAAAGCTCCCCTTTGTCCCCTTTGAAGATGAATGTCCATTTCCTTGATACTACCATCCCTAGGCTACGGGAAAATTCCAAGGTGTCCTCCTCATAGCACCTAGACCTCAAGACACTGAACTATCAAGCTGTTCTGCGCATTAACTGAATTGTGCTTTGGCAATGAATATTTTTCTAATCAAGGTCAGTGTTACGAAGATTTAAAACAAGCAGCCAATTTTATATATATATATATATATATATATATATATATATATATATCAGCCTTGGAAAAGAATTTATGAATGTGGGTTTAAAATAAAGTTTTACACAATCTCATGAGTGCTTTAGTGAATTATTAGGTATTTTTTCCTAATGGAAACTTGGCTTCTATGTTAAACAGCTAATGAAAGATGTATTTGCTTTAGATTAATATTTCTATGTAATGGAACTTAATTTACTTTCAAGAACTGCTCTTTTAATTATTACCAGCTTGTATATTATAGAGAACAAAAACACACTGTGAGTTATAGTTACCTGTTCGAATGAGTATGATATTATACTGTTTAATCACAACATAAAACTCCTTATCCACATGTATTTATTGTGATGCTAGTTGAATTCAGAAGTTGTTGATATTAAAGAATACTTGTTTATATATTAGATGAACACCTGAGATAAAGAACGCTGCAGTAGATCAATAAGAATATTCTGCAATATATCTTCATAGTAATTAACATCCAATTTTTGTCTTCATAATTTCTACTAAAACTGCCCTCAGTGTTCCTAACTCACAAGCCCCTGCCTTCTACCTAGACCTTTGGACTTAACTTGGTGCTACAGTCCTTGGTGCTTTCTCCCCCACAGGAGTGAGGCACTCATTCCCAAGGCGCTGAGAGTGTTACTGCTGGGAACTTTCTTCTGCCTCGGAATCTCCTGAAGCCAGTGGCTCTCAAACTTTGGTGGGTGTTACAGCCTTTGGCAGAACTTGCTGGCTGTGCCTGGACTTGTCAATTTCTAGACTGCGGTTGGGGTCTGATATCCTGCCTTATTCAGAAGATGATGCTGCTGATGCTGCTGATGTTGCTCCACAGAGAACAGCACTTGCAAAATCACTAACATTTGCTGAGTACATCTGCTCACTCAGTGTCAGTTCTCTCCATGGGAGCTACCCAGCTCCACAGAGGGTATAAACCCTGCCTACATTGCCTCAAAGGGGAAAATTTGAAAGTCTCTCTCAGCTACAGTTCTCCAGGTGGAACTGGCTAGTCACTTGTTATCACTGCAATCCTCTGAGGTCTATAGGTATTGATCCAGTGAATGTTTTAAGACCCATTGATCTACTAATACACTTATTTAACATTTTAGTGGCTTTTCAAACCCTCTAGAATGTCATCCAAATTTTTGTCCCCAGTTATTATCCTCAGCTCTAGATTAATTAAACTTAGTTTCTACTGGTTACCAAAGGCTTCTGGGGGGGGGGAGTGTAAATTCATAATACCGTGCTCTAAAGAAAACCTTTACACTGATGGAGCAGAAGAAATCAAGGTGTTTGATGTTACACCTTAGTGGACACAGCAATACCTCCATTCCTGAACTTAGTTCTTTCCACAATTCAGGCACAAACCAAACTGGGCAGAAACCAAATCAAAGTAAATGTTTGGTTCAGTGTTGATCTCATGGGGAAATCTGATTTGGTTCCCATCCAGTTAGGTTTGTGACTGCAGTTACAGAAAGAATTAAGTTTGTGGATAGAGGTACCACTGCATGCGGTAAACAGCTGTAAGTCAAACTTTGATCTCACAGTGTCTAGAATCCTAGTAATAACTGAAATGTGTGTCCTGTGTTACCAAAGATAGCTAGATTCTCAGGAACATTTTCATAGACAGAGAGGACATTCATGAACTTCACAGAATTCCCATCAGAAGAAGATGCTAAGGCCTATAAGTGGACAAAATGATCTACATGTCAATTAAAGGTACCAGAAGACACCAGGAAAAGATCACATAATGTGATACATGTTTTGAAAGTGTGCTGAAAGATGACTCAGAAACAGAATTAAAAGAGAAAGGAGAAAAGTCTGCAGTTTTGGACAGGGACCAGATATTTCAAAAGACAATAAAAAAAAGTAAAGTGGAAAAAGCTATTATATATTTAACTGCCAAGTTTGGGACTTAAAGTGTAACACAATTCTACTTTTCTTTTACTGCTCTTTCTCTCCTTTAAAATATTCTGGCATGTCATTATAACTTAAGAAGATTATAAGGTGATTTCTAAAAATATAACATGGGTTATCATAAGAAGCTTAGGTCAAAAACAATGTGATTTTGTGCTAATATCAGTGGAACTAAATAATTAACTCTTCATTTTCCTTTACTCAAAGGATGATAAGAGATTGCTCTTTGCCGTATGTCAATATCACAGGATCAAATTTTTACACAGTTCTCATGTATAAAACTAATGTTCCTTGTACTTTTTTATATAAAAATATTCTATTTTTGAGTTTTCCAAATTACATGGGGAAAATAAAATATAACAAAAGAAAGACAGCTGATAAATTGTAAGCCATTTTTTTTATAAATATATGACTAAGACTAGTATGCACTACATTTGGCCATGGAGCAGTGTAATCCATAGCCATTGTGCTATACTTCATTATTTCAAATGATGGCTTTTAGTGTGTGCCTACCATGTACTTTTTGCTGTACTATGTGGGCACTGAGGATCCAAAGTTGAGCAGGATATAATTCTTCCCCTATCAAAGCTGACTAATTCGATGTTGCTAATTAAACCATTACAAAACATTTTATACTGTAGTGCAATCTGGGGCATGCTCCAGGTGCTATGGGATTAGTGAGTAGCGCCTGTCTTATCCAAGAGAGTACAAAGGGAAACCTGTGAGAGACATCCTTAAAAAGTTGGTAATCACAGGACAGTTCTTTGCTTTGGATTCTCCTACTTGTCCCTCCTGCCTTCTTTGCTCATAGTTCTCAAAGAATATGCTGAGAATCCAACATCTGGACATAGAGAAAGCCTGCCCAGAAGAATCCCACTCACTTCTAGGCCCCACCATGAATTAGTCTAGTGCTTTAACCTTTTGTGGGTTGCTTTGAAACATCCTTCAGCAGGGATACAACTGGGACACAGGCAGATAAGATTTCTCCCCAAGCAGCCTCCTTGAGTCTTTGAGGATCAGCTTCTGATGAGCCGTAGACTTTGCTGCCCCTTACTGCCTGCCCACAAGTAATAAATTCACATCATGTACTTTGCTGCATAGGAATGATTTATCTCACTAGATTCAGATACATTGGTGAGCAGAGCACCATGAACCTGCTGTACGGTGACAACTGGCATAAACCATATGCTACGTGTAGAAATTTTGTGGAGTTTTTAAATGTTCCTTTTTTACCTTTTTAAGATGAAAAGAGAATACAATGATGTACAAAATTTCAAAACGAAATAGACTAACAGTGGTTAATATATTATGTATTGTTATCTTCAAAGTAGTTGCTCAGATTACAAGAGTTAGGCATGAACAGATGATTACACAATGAAAACACAAACTGTTCTTCTTTTTATAAGGAAGAGACGTGAATGAATCCTATTAAGATGTTAGACTGAAGTAAACTGGCACCACAAAAAATGGAGACTTATCTGTGAGGTTTTCAGGGATTGAATGCTATGAAAATTCACGCAGCAGGTTTTTATTGAGAAGACTGAAACATACACATATAAGTATGATCAAGAGCTTATGTTCCTAAGATAACCAGAATGATCACTTTTGGCTTAGAACATAATATCCAATATTAATATCTTGTGCCAGTTCCAGTACTGGGATCCTGTGGTCATGATTCCCTTGGTTTAGGTGCTCTTTATTTTAGTTCTTTGTATGGCAAAGCTGCACTTCTCATTCTTTGGTTTCACTTGTTCTGAATTTTGCCTAAATAATTACAAGTGAGTTTTGTTACTCTGATTAAATAACTAACATTCTTAGGTTTTTTTAAAAAAAAATTTAGAAAGTACCCTAAGACCACTTAAGAAAAGACAGCAAATAGTTTAGCACAATGTATACTGCATCTCTATCATAATACTATGCTTTTATAGTAACAAATGCAAAAAGTAGAATATACATCAATTTATATGCTGTCCTCTTATTCCCCTGTGGTATACAGTCATACTAAAATCATATGTGATCTTAGCTGAATGACATGGCTCCATAGTTTTATTCATAAATCTCAGTTTAGAAAAAATATTCATTTTATATTTTCTATGTCTATTCTTTTGTTCAACAGATTAAACTGAAATGCTGAGAGTGATGTTGAGATGTTGTAGGATGTTTCTACCTAGAAAGAAGGTTTAAAAAAAGAAAAGAAGGTTAAAAGAACAGTAGTTGATTATCCATTTATTTCCAAAACCCACATATACTTAAGAGTCTCACTCGATTTGTTTCATTATTAATATCTATGATGTGCATGTAGAAAGCAAACTAAAAATAGAATAACAATTGCCACTCAATAAGTCATAGGTTAGGACAGCATTAGGTATAGAAAAATCTTGAAGAGGAAAATGTATCTTTCATGACATCAACTACATTTTCTTAAGAAGTGGTTGCTTTCACGGTCCTTTTCTATTGTGCAGTAACTTTATAGAGGCTCTTCTTATCACTGTTCCCCTCTAAATTCCTTTTCATATAAACTTTTCAAAAATTCTTTCATGCAAAAGGAATTGATAGTTGCTTACACAAAAGAGATTGATAGTTGCTCAGGATAAATCCTCCCAAGAGAGCTGTCATTTTAAGCCTTTAATTAAACAGAACAGTCTTTTACTTTAGGATTTTGCAAAATGTAGTCATTTGGAAAAGGGTCCATCTGGGAGACAGAAATTTCCCCAATATTCTTATATCAGATCAGGTAGGTAATTGTCGACTCCATCCATTATCCCCAATAAATCAGGGGTTGCTTGGCAACAACGTTTTAAAAGAAGATAATTCCAATCCTAATTCTTCCTTGTCTTTGCTGCTCTTCATAAATCATCTTTTTAAAATGTATTTAAACAAAAATGAATATAAACAATTCTGTACATAAAAGATCAATTATAACTTCTTTGAACTGATTCCCTGCATGTTGGTCTTCTGCAGAGTTCCATGAAAACTCACACACCCTAAGATAAATAATGCTGGCAGGGTGCTGAGATGGTGAATAAGTCATATCACTACATCATCCCACTATTTGCAGTGGAAGGTGTGGATTATAGTCTGTGACTAAGCCATGCAAAAGCCTTGTTCTTTTCAAACCAAAACAGGTGACACGGAAGACCACAGCATTTGCCAACATACTAACTTACCAACAGTCATGAAGGTTGGATTTCTGACAGCGGCAAGAAGGTGATAAGTTTTTCATAATTAAAAAAAGTAACAGTTATACCTCTTCAAAATCACACATCCGAAAAGCTGAGGACCTTCTTCCAAATCTGGTATCTGTCCTGGCCATAATGCAATAGTGCATGGTAACCCAACACATCCTACTGCAATTCATGGTGAGAATCCTCTGAATTTTTCTCCCATGGGACTTTTTATTCTCACTTTGAATGAAAATATAAGACATCATATACAAATAGAGATTCAATATATGCATGAGGCCAACTCTCCCAGCAACTGTGTTATGCATACTACATATACAGCAGTGGAATACAAGACAAATAGCAATAATGGCTTTGGATCAGGACAACAGTTCAATACTTTGCTGGTGTCAGCGAACAGAATCACAATGTGAGCAAGTCGTACTCTCTGAATTACACTGTCCCATAAAATGGGTATATTTTCAAGCTTGTCATGGGAATTAATGAAAATACATGAATAGTTCCTACTACTATGAAAATCACAACCAGAGTGCTCCACTTGGATCAATATATTATCATTTCTCTCTGAAAAATAAAACTGATAATCAGGGCATATAAGTAGATTTTCAGTTTCAAAAATAAACATGATCAAACAGCAAATTAGAATAATGTTAGAATTGTGTTTTTGCTAACCTGCTTAGTAAAACATGGGAGGTGTCTTATATTGAAATGATCTTTAAAAGCATAAACACATGAAACTGAAACAGTATTTGTAAATAGTTTCTTCCAAAATTCATACTAATAATCATTATTAAGCCATTTGTCAAGGGAAAATATCAGATTCATGTCTAAAAATGAAAATATACATACACAAAAAGCTTCTGAAGAAATCTTACCTACAATTTTGAGACTATCTAAATAAGTCAGTAGTGTGGGTGGGTTGCTAGGGAATGAGGTAGTTTAGAGTACGTATGTGATAGCTTCAAAAACGCGGGTCCTCAGAGAAATTAAGCTTTTAAGAATTAAGTGGACAAATCTAGTCATAGCATCCACTGAAGACACTGTATAATATCATGCATTTTATAGAATTCCTCGCCTATGGCTATGGTAACCGGATGATTTATGCTTGATAAAGCTGCACATAATAGAGCTAGGAAGATGCTGACATTTCAGTAGAAAAAGTAGTTACCATACCTTGCTCTAAATGCACTTTAAAGGATTTTAGTTTAAATAAACAAAGCAAGAATTTTCAGTCTAGAGCTCTGAATATCAGGACTGTTCCGGGCATATTAATTAACCAATGAATTAAATTGATTGGTTCCTGAGGATTTTTGCACACAAAGCTTTCCTATTCTTAACTTATTTTTGAGAAAACGTCTTCCTCAAAATATCATAGTAAAATAAAGTTACTTTGCATATGTATATGGAAAAGCAGAAGGAATAAAGGTATTTTTAGGGGGAAAAATCAAAAACCCTTGTTTGCCTATGTTTCGAGCTGAATTTACTCCTGAAATGAGACCAGGATTCTAGTATCTGGTATGTCATCCTCAACTGCATAGCAATGTGGAAAAATGAATGAATGACTCCCTGTCACCAGATGATTTAATCTCTATTTTATTTTATTTCCATGAGAATTCTATTTTGTGTACCAACTACTTAGGAAGCTGAGGCAGGAGGATCACAAGCTTGAGACCAACCTGGGCAATTCAGCAATACTCTGTCTAAATAAATAGATAAATGGGCTAGGAATGCACACCAGTATCACCTAAAATTAAATAAAATAAAAAGAATTCATTTTATAGATAAGAAACTAACACGCAATGACTCTTACCACAAAAAACAAATAAAGATATCAAAATTCTCCTATTTAAAGTTATATCCTCAAAACAACCTTCTTTGTAAAGGCTATAGGCTGAAATCAAATAGTAGTTAAGAACATAAATAAAATATATAAATATATAAGGTTAATAAAATGATTCAATGAATTTCTGACTTGATGGTTGAAAACAACAAGCAAGACTGACATATTGAGCTTCCCTGTAACTGCATCAGCTATCTTTTAAAAGATTAAGAATCATTTTTTAAAAACAGCAAGTTGGGCTGGGGATTTAATTCAGTGGTATAAGCACCTGCTTGGTAAATGTGAAGTCCTGAATTTGATCCCTGGTATAAAAAAAAAAAATGAGTTTCCTTGATGTCATTTATTCTGCTTTCCTCCTTAATTAAAGGTAGTTAGGTATGTTACTTGTTCCTAAAGTACAGCATAGAAAAAGAATTAATTTTTGAAATTAAAATCTATAATAAACAATGGATTTTATAGTGCTTCTATATCTTCACCATCACTTCTGGAGAGTACAATTAAATTTGCAGAAGACTTGGAGAAAATACACTCCTGGGAGTCATTCAGTATTGGCTAAAAAATACACTACATTTTAATTTGTTGTTGTTGTTTATTTCATCACTTGTTTCTAAAATGTTATGATCAAGCCTTTGGAAATTCAGTCTTCTCAGTTTCTTGCACAGATTCTGTGGAACTGCAGAATAATTTAAGCTTTTCATCTGAGTTAGAAGCTTTACTTCTGTAGTTCATCAACCTCATCTGTCACGTATATGTCACTGAAATGAGAAAAACCTTAGAAGGCAGGAAAAAAATTAAAAACAAATTAATGTGGGGAGATGATATAAATCAAGTGGTGAAGCCAAGAGTGAATTATCAAAAGATCTTTCATCAGGAGTGAATACATTTTCCTTTATCTCAGGAAGAACCCATTATGTGTTTTTGTTTGCACTATTATACTTCAAGTGGCATATTAAAGAAATAGATTTATTAGGATTTAGTCCATGTTTTACTCTGAAAGAAAAGAATGGTAGTCCTTCAAATTTAATTTGAAAAGATTAAACTTTGAAAATCTATGTAGAAACTTACTAGTAATGAATGCTATGAAAAACAAATACTATTTTAAACTTAAGAAACATGAATGATTCCTCCTTTATAAATTAAAAGAAAAAACACATAATGCCTTACTTATTCTATCTGATATCTTGGGAATCTATTAGGCCAAAAAGCAATTTTTAAGGGCAAATGCATGTTCCCTTTAAGGAAAGAGAAAATAAACAGTTAAAACAAAGATTGTCTGTGTTTTCTAGGCTTGTTTTTCCTGAATCAAACTGGCCTTACCAATGTGTTTTTAAAACATACACCTACATAACAGAGAAATCTCAATAACAGGTTTGAGAATGCCAAGCAATTTAAGGAACGATCAAAGGTAGACTGAATTTTAGATATAAAGAAAGATTTGCTTTTCAGTGGCAAACTACTTGTAACCATCCAATCACTTCATCTGTTTGTTTGACATTATCTGGAGGTCTTGGTCTCTCTGTCTTTCTCTCGGTCTCTCTCTCTCTCTCTTTCTCTCTCTCTCTCTCTCTCTCTCTCTTTCTCTCTCTCTCTCTCTCTCTCTCTCTCTCTCTCTCTCTCTCTCTCTCTCTCTGCATGAGAGAGCAGAGACAGAGAAGGAGAGAGAATGATTTGTTGGAGAAGAAATGTCTCAGGATTTAGTTTTACCTAAGATACCAATAAGTAAAATAATAACAGGAGAAAAAGCCAGTTCCAACAAGAAGAACTGTTTTTAGATAATGAGTTCTAAAAGTGTCTCAAAAGCTAGCCAAAAAGAGCTTTACTTTTATAAGGCAGAAAAAATAAGGCTAGAAGCAACCAGATTTGAGAAAGAGAGATAAAGCATCTGGTGGGCTTGTAAATCAGAGGCTGTTGCATTGTGAGGCCAGCCTATTCTTGGCAAGGGCCCTTAAGGACTGGCTTTTTGCTCTTTCAGGCTGAGGGTGCCTCAGTGCTCAGGGATGTGGGGAGAAGAGAAAACATGCATTTGGTTAGCAGGCGTTTTGTTCTGATGAATCAATAGGGATGAGCTGTTTGTCTAACCTGTTAGGAGGCCAAGAATGGATTTGGAGAGACTGCCCTTCTGGTCTTGTCATAGGCAAGCAGGAGAGCCTGAGGGTGGTTCTTTGCTGTACACTCTTCTGAAACCCAAAAGACATAAGGGTTTCTCTTTTCCCAGTTCACATCACAGAACTAGACTGAAATTCACTATTTCTAGTCTTGATGTCAGTTCTGAGACTTCCTTCTTTTTGCCTTTAAAAAATCTTCTTCCATTTTCTTTTCTGTTGCAAAGATCCTCGAAGAGCCTGACCATAATATCAAAGCTCTTGAGTGAAGGCCCAAGAAAGAATGGCATTGGAAAGTTTTTAAAGAGGAAAAAGAGCTCCTGGGACAATAGTATGTGAGCTGAGAATGAGCACATAAAATAATCATGGACTTTAGGACAAGATAGAAATAGATACATGGCATCTATTGGGTCAGAAAGTCACTTCATCCATGAGAGGATCACTGCTAGAGTCTGCGGTTGGTTTCCAAAGCTCTGAGGCAGGGAGAGATTAAGGCCTCTTGTGGAGAAGAGGGGTGGGTTCAAAAGGAAGTCACACACAGGAAATTAAATACATTTTTGAAGTTTCTTCCCCTCAGATGTTGACCAACTGGGTGTGACCTGAACAAAAAGAACAAAATGGGCACAAAAAAGACCAGATATCTCAACAGAGTGAAGCAATGTACATCAAGGGTTTTATTATGTCTCAGAGACTGAGGAAGAGGAAGTGGTGGAATCCATCGAGTGGCGAAGTTTTCCTCCTGAAAATGGCTGCATAAATTTGAATTGCATAAAATTCATAAACCTTTAAACTTCTATTAGTACATTTTCTTAATTAAGAATATGACTTACCACATTGGCAGTTCATCCTGTGAATTCATAGGCCAATAAAGACTTGAGAAAAATAAAGTTCTTCAAAACAGACTAAAGATCATTACTATTATAGATAGCAGTACTATCAAAAGCATCAAAAGTATACCATAAATTATATAATTAATTCCATATAGAAAGAAAGAATTTAATTCTGCTTGTAAGTAACATCATGCTGGTAATTCACATTCAGTTTCATCATTTAGAAGTGGTTAGACCTTTTATCACTATTGTGATAAATTAGAGGTGGAATACAGTCTGTGTTTTCTATGATTTTGCAGTAATAATGTCATTTCTGACATACTTTGTCTCTGTCATGAGGGGAACATGATTTGCTTTTTAATTACATTTCTGGCTAAAGGTAAAATAACAAAGAACCACACCGGTGAATTCATCTTCTTATAATACGTGTTACAGCGAGCCTTAGTTAATGCTAAAGAGGTGGAGAGGAAAGAGGCTTGGCAACCTAGATTAAATTTTCCTTTTCTCTCACTTGTCCTAGTTTACAGAATGTTATTATTCTGCATCCTATAAATTAAATGTAATTACATTTTAGTGTCATATCCATTGCTCATAATGTTGAAGTATTCACAGTAGCTTACCGAGAAGTCTGTAATGTGGGAGCATGGAAAGTTGGAATAAACAAACAGATACTAGTCCTGATTTCTACTTGCTATTATTAAAGCTCCATCTAAACACTCTCCTGCAGGAGGGGCCGTCACACCTCAATTATACCTCCACCTGTTGAGACTCCTAAAGTTTTATGCACAGTAATTTTAGAACCTTTCCATTATCCTTTATTCGCCAATATTCACAATACCCATGTTAGTATTTGGTGAGAGATTCTGAGACTGAAGCATCATTTTCTCTCTCCTCTCATTCACCAACCTCCCAGGAAGTTCTGTCCCCTGCCAGGCTTCCTCTGAGAGCTACCATCTCTCTGTAGTCCTTCCAGCAGACTCAAGCAGCAAGCAACAGCAACGGAACAAAGATCCCCTTCCTGCTCCTTACTCCCAACCTTTGAAAAGTCAGCTGAGGGAGTCATATGGTACTGCAGATTGACCTCAGCAGACATTTCCAAAAGAATTTATTTAGCATTGTGCTATATATGAATAGAAATAAAGATAAACAAAATAAGGCCCAAGCCTTCCCAAAGCTGACAAAGTATTAATCCACTTGTGAAGATTCTGATACGTTTATGCACACCAAATGTTGACTGTTCACTCCATCGGGTGTTGTTACAACAGATTCCTTAGCAACCCAGTTCCTCTTCCTGTGATGCAAATGTAGAGAGGCAGAGGCTGGTTACTCTGGTATTGCAATGTACAAACAGTTTCACAAGAAATCTGTCAGAGAATTATACAATTGCCCAACTGAAGCTCTGGAGAATCACCCGCCATCCTATTTTATCCTGGGTCTTTTACAGAACAGGATCCTAGAAATGTCTCTTTACAGCTTTTCAGCCAACCAGGATGGCAAGTATGCAGAACTGACCTTGGAGCCAGTATCTTCAAGAGACTCATTTTCTCATTAAGAATTTTATTTCCTTGAAAAGCACCGTAATGTAGCTTGACAATCTGCTTTCCTTGAAGAGCGTGTTTCCCAGGCTGATCTGTGCTGTGGAATGGCGACTACAGGATTAAGGTTTAGCTTGCTGTAATCTTAAAGGGCACCATGGCAAATGTTCAAAATGCTAGTAATTTAGGCTGAAAATTAAGTAGCCTTCTGATTGAATTTCACATTTCAGTGAGTGAATAATTGAGATGTGTCCTGAGCAAAAGTTTTCAGGGAAAAAGCCTTTTCATTGAAAGTATCTAAATGTACCTCTATACATACTTATATTCTGTGTATACATTTGAATTATACATAATACTTATATCAGTCTGTGATTATTTAATAGCATAAAATTCCAAAATGATGGCTGTAATACTTACAAATAACTAAGTTATTTCTTTTATTTGATCTGTAATAATAAACTAGTAAAAATGAAAAATTAAACTAGAGCCCTCACAGAAAATTTTTGAAGAAAATTGTGATGGCCTCTGCTATCATTTGCTCTGCATACTAACTTGAAATTTAATATATATATAAGGTAGCTCTGCAGATCCAATAGGCTTAAATAGGTTCTTTTCATCTATGAACACAAGGATTCAATTAATTGCCCTTAGCTATGGATGAGATCCAGTTTTCATCTGCTCTAAATCCCAAGGGATAGTTTATGTAAATTAAGTAGGAAGAAAACAAGGACAGGAACATTCTATAGTTTGTGTCTTGCAACTTTTCATGAAAGTTTTTTGCATGCTTATTATGTAATTCTATTACAGTAGATGTCGGATGCCCACTTCTCAGTGACACAGACAGGAGGCAAAATGTTGAACTAGATGTCCAGAGCAAGTGTAGTGGAGGGAACTGAGAAGATATCAGCCATTCTTTGTCGAGGATGCTTTGGGCTGAGTGAGGTCTTAGGGCATGATGGGCAGCCATTCACAGTTCCGTTTGTGCCTCTAGTAAGAAATCTATGTGTGCTGTACTGAATTATCAAAGTTACCTTAAAGGAAAAATTTAAGGATTTTTTTTTAAAGAAAAGCTCTTCTGAATAATATTTCTCTCCTGAAGTTCTGAAGATTTTGCTTATAGAAGTAAAGGGAAACATTGAGATTAATCAGAGTCTGATGAGAATTAGAGTGTCATATTTAATCAACAAGTTGCACAAAATAATAAAATATGTCAAGATAAAAACATGGTGACCACTCAGTATATGTTTTCCCTCAATAGTGAGGTTAATAATGATAGATGAGTTGGCAGGGGGACTTACTATTTGCTAAACACTGAGATAAACACTGTACTCATTTGGTGCCTACAGTGCTATCCATAGCTTTTTGTAAATTATATGGCAGCAAAACCTCATTTGATTTGAACCCCTCATTTGATGCCATCACTGGACCTGAGTTCTGCAAAATTGTTACTACTTTTTTCTTCCTTAATTTAGAAGCAATATTTGTGTAGCTCCCACATAATTGCTAATGTGTTTCACATTGGGAGGCCTCCTGACATTCTTATTATAAGGATTATATGTTAATATGTGTAATATTAATATGCATTAAAAGCAAGAGCTTCTCCTTTAAAAACTAAAAATTCTTAGTTCTAAACTACATCTAGACAAAGAAAACTTACATGAGAGTTATTGACTCTAAATCCTGTCAACAACCTTGATTGAGTACTATTACATTTACTTTGTGGTTTCATGGCAAGGATACTAAAGCCTAGATAGATTAAGTAGTATCTCTGAGGTCACACAGCTGGAAATGGTTGGAAATTTAACTTGATTTTAGCCTTTCATCAAGATTATGATTTTTCTGGGCCTGGTGGTGCACATCTCTGCACTCTAACACTCAGCAGGCTGAGGCAGGAGGGTCCTTGAGAATTCAAGATCAGCCGGGACTATAAGGTGAGCTCAAGCCATCTTACACTGCATAGTGAGACCCTGTCTCAAAAAGACAAAAAAAAATTATGACCTTAACCTATTACACTGTACTGGCTCTTGAATAGACTGTGAAACAGAGAAGATAACTGATCAAATTCAGTAGTAAGATAATACAAATGTGTATATGAAAGAATAAGAAAACATAGTATTAAGAAAAAGCAAAAATACTTCTGATTATGTTTTTGACAAGTAATCAATAGAGCTGGAGGTACCAGAAAGAATTATTGGACAGAAAAGGAATGGAGAAAGGCATTACGTGAGCAGCAGGACCTAGGGTACCGAGGATGTCAGGAAGACATCTTTGGGATGTTTGTGTCAGAGCCACTAAGTCAGGGACCATAGCATAGAAAGCAGGAGGGCCAGAGTCCTTATGGGTCCCCAAAAATGGTGAGGATCCACTTTCTCTGCCCTTCACCTTGAAGTTGTGTTTGTACTGAGAGTCACATCCAGTTTCCTGTTCCTTTTATTTTCTCTTGACTGGTAAACAGATTTTGGGCTTAGAAGCACTGGTCATGGGGAAAGCTGCTCAGTCCCCACACAAACAAGCTGCTGCAGAGATTTCTGGAGATAGAGAAAGAGATAGGAGACAGAGGATGAACTTGCACAAGGTTAAATATCCACCTTGAAAACATCTCATTCAAAAATACCTTCCAATCATTTTTAATATTTAAATACTTAATACAGTAAAAAAGAGACAGTAGAAAAGGGTATTTTCAATAATAAAGGAAATAAGATACACTTTGCAAAATAACTGGTTATTAAGAAAGAGATCAAAAAGACTGCAAGCAAAGAAGAAGAAACAAGTCAGGGAAAAGCTGAATAAAGAGATACTGATGGCCATGAGAGATATGAGTGCTCTAGAAAGTTCTATTTTATTATGGAGTGTTCTGGAACAGGAAGGGCTAATAACTATAAGTGAGGAAAGGGTAATTGAATTTTCTAGTCTCTGAGCTGAATGGTAGTAAAGTAAAATAGATTGTTTAATGTACTCTGGAAATCGGTATCCAATTATTTTCTGTGACTCTCAGGCTCTGACTCTAGAATTCAAGAGAGTTCTTAAACTAAGGAAGGTTGCTTATTGGCATGAATAATATTCTATTTTCAAGTATGTTTTACAAAGCAATGGTATTAGAAGATAAATCTTAGATCAGCATAAGGGCAGTGTTGTCTTTTAAAGTCTTTTTGTTCAGAGATCAACATTGTAAAATTAAAACAAACTTGTTTAACCTTGAGGTGATGTCAGAGATTATTTAAATGTGGACATTGGATTATTTGCATCTGAGACTAAAAAATAACTCTAAAAAGATTTAAACTGTTCTTACCCTTTACCCATATAGAATGGCCCTTCTCCAAAGAACTCTGATGAGTTTCTAATAAGCAAGTTTTTACAAGGCTTACAAATCAGCTAAATGTGCTTTTTTAATCACTATAAAAATGAAGCATTATTGCAGAGATCAGAATGCCAATTATTTGATCTAACAATTCCTTCAGAGAAAGTACATCATAAGCTGTTGCAACCCAGCCTAGAACTGATTACAGCCTGGTGATACATTCATTCAACTATCATCACTAGCTAAGAAACATTATCAGAAATCTAAACACACACATTGTTTCATATCCTAGCACAGATGTCAGAGGTTTTGACAAGACAAACAAGATATGGCAAGTTTTTAAGATAAACTCTGTGGATTCATTTTACATAAGCAACCCCTTGAATTACACTGTAAGAAGTCTGATATCTTCTTGCCGTAGGGAAGACAAAGAATAGAGGACAATAATTTTAGAAGTTCTAGTAAAATAGATACCACAGTATGGATATTTAATTCCTTCATATCCTTAAACTATAGCAATGGCTTATTGTTTTTGTCCACTCAGTGTACATGATTATTCTGGAAAACAGACTCTGATTTTCTTTCAAAACAATTTTAATAAATTTTGGTTCAAGTCTTCTTGCTAAGAAGGATCAGAATTAGACAATAACCAGTCAGATAGATTTACCATGAGTGGTTCAAAGACTGACATATGACCATATCGAGGCAGAGAAAGAAGCACAAAATTCTTTCCAACGTAACTGGATAGAACTTAAATCTGTAAACCAGAAACTGCCAAGGACCCTGTATTTGGCAATGAATTTAAATCAAGGAAGCAAAATTCAAAACCACAATGAGATACCACATAATTTAAACTAGAAAAGTAGAAAACAGTGAAAAAGCTGATAAAATCAAAGATGTGGAACAACAGGAAGAGTTACACATTGTTGAAGGTTAAAATAGTGCCATTCCTTTGGAAAACTTTGACACTCAAAAAGTGGAATATTTATTTGCCTATTTCTCAAACATTTCTTTCTTGGCTATTTACTAAATACAAATGAAAATATATTTTCATATATGAAAGGTTGTAGCAACTGCATCAAAATAATTCCAAACTAGAAGTGCTCTCAGTATTCCTTAGCAAAAATATGAAAAAAAATCATGAAACTTTGTTAAAAATTTTGGAATTGTGACCTGGAATACTATTGAGCTATTTATACAATAACAACAAAACTTTACTGAAGCAAGCCACAAATTAATGAACTTGCAAGGCATTAAATTTAGAAAAGGATCCAAACCTTCTAAAAATGCCCCATGAGATTCCCAAGAGAGCTAGTCTGTGAATATCTGTCACACAAAAGGTAGTATCTAGATCACAGAAAGCAATGATGGTCCGAGGCATTTGCCTATAGCACCCCACTCCCCTAGAAAAGCCAGGAAGATAAAGGCTTGGAGAGAGTTAGAAGAAATGAGTAAGACCAAAGCTTCCAACTCCTCCCACCCTAAGTCTCCCGGTCTAGCCCTGCTTGGGAAAGTCCAACCTTGTAGAGGAGAAGACTATGGATAAGAGATGACTACAGAGGATTAAGTTAGAATGATCTGAATGATACTTGAAAATAATTACAAGTCTGTTTTTCCTCTAACTGAAAGTAACAGAAAAGGAAAGGAGTATTGAGGAGGGGTAAAAAGAGGGACAAAAGAAAATTATCACCTTTTCCTCTTTAGTTTTACCCCACTGAGTTTAGACTACAATCTGCTACCTGACTAGTATGACTGAACAATAAATATTTCTGTTCTATTGCTACTATTCATGTTTCCTTCCCCCAAACCAAATAAACTTATGCTACTGCATGTGTTTCAGCATATTTGCAGTTTCCATTTTTGTGACTCTAAATACTGTTCTATTGAAGTTTCTCATAGACTATTAGGATTACATTTAAGGTTGCAAAACTCTGAACTTTTTCTGAGTTAAATCTTTCTTTGATTTTCAATTTAAAAATTAACAAGTAGGTTTTTAGTACAATAAATATCCTTAATGACAAATTAAGAGAGAGAAAGTGAGAGACGTATATACGTTACATATAACATGCATATGTTAAAACACCTAGATATGTATTATTTGTATTAGAATTGTTTTTTGTGTGTAGTCTAAGGATACTATGATTTAATCTTGGCATTTTGATGGTTTTTCCTTAGGGTCATCTTCGGGATACTTGTTTTGGTCAGCTGAGTGAAACAGTTATTCTAATAACATAGGCAATAATTAGCCTTAACCAGTTCTATAACAATATACTTTCTGTGTACAGAAAAGCGGAGAGCTGGATGGATGATAAATAGGCAGATAGATACGAAGCTGATGATTAATCTTCATTGCCAGCTTGATTGGCTTGAGAGAAGAGAGTTAATGAAGGATATGTGTGGTTTATCTGGGTGGAACATGGGGCCAGACTTGTGGACGGTATCTGGTCTCTTGTCCCTCTCAGACTTTTCTCGTGCTCTTTGCTTTCCAGATGCCATGAGTTTAATAGCTTTCTTCTACTATGCCCTTCTGCCATCATATTACTGTCTTGGAGTTATTCAACTATGGACTGAAATCTCTGAAGCCATGAACCAAAATGAATCCCTCCTCATGCAAATTATGGATATTCATTACTTTGTCCTGGTAATAAAGAGCTAATATAGAAAATTCCTACTAACAGAAAGGGTGATGTTGATTTGATTATACATGATCATAGGATTCAGAAGCCTTTTGGGAGGGTTTGTGAGAGAAGTCTGGAAATGTGTGGAAGAATAAGCTAGTAAAAACTTGGAATGTTGCAATCAGAACTTGATGGGTAATTGTGCTATAAGCTCAGAAGACCAGAATGCTGGTAGGAATGTGAACACTGAAGGCCTGGCTGATTAGGTTTTAGATGTGATGAAGATATTTTTAGAAAATGGACGAGGTCTTTAAGTATTATCCTATGGCAACAAATCTGTCTAACTTTTGTTCATGCCCTAAAATTTGTGTGAGCGTGGGTTTAAAGATGATAGATTGGACCGGGCATTTAACTCAGTGGTATAAGCACTGCCTGGCAAGTGCAAGGTCATGATTTTGATCCCGGTACCATAATAATAATAATAATTTAAAAAATAAAGGTGATAGACTAATTCACTATTGGTGAATTCGTGGCATAAATATTTTTCCTTTGAGACAAAAGATGTTAATGTGTGAGCTTCTTTTCCTCTTTTCTAAACTAAAACCTCAGTATTCAGGTTTAATTGCAGTGTTAGCACTCTGCATAAGTAAGTGAGGTGTAGGCTGAGCACTCATCCCTAAAACTTTACCATCACTGGAGTAAATGATCTGGTGAATGAAATTTCAAGGCAAGTGCTCAGGCTAGGGCATGAGTACTGTTGACTATTTTTAGCCAGATTCACAGTGAGATCCATGAGCAAAAAAATAGAGTAGAATTATTTTTAAAACTTTCAGTTTGGCAAAAAAGGAAGCATTTGTAAAGTTACATGAAAAAGAGATGTGTGTACTGAAGAATTTCATTAAAGACAAATCAAGCACTTTGCACCAGAAAAAAGATGTCTTGCAGATATATCAGATATCAATAAGAACCCACCCATGGCAGACTCAGGCATGTAAATGTACAAAGTTGTTTGAAAGACTTCTACTAGAAAAGAGCTCAATGGAGCCCTGTTTACTTAGAGCAGTCTAGGGAGGTGTTTCTTGATGTTCAGCAATTGGAGCATACAGCGGCCACTGTGACCAAGCTGGCAGCAGATCCTGGCATCATACCTATCAGATGGGTGGCTTCAGAATGATGCAGAATGAAAGAATCATTGGGTTTTAAAAGCTTCCATTCAGATTTCAAAGGAAGGCCTGGGAGGTTAGGCAATGTGTAAGGAGATCGAATCTCTGCCAGAAGCTCTGAAAAAAGTAGTGTGTGACGCTGCAACAGTGAGACAGAAATAGCACTAGCAAGCCCAGGAAGTTGGAGATAACTGCAATGTGAACTACGCCAAGAAGAGCTGCAGGCAGCACTAGAAGCAGCCCAAAGGTGAGGTCACCCAAGCCAACTGGAAGCAGGATATCAGAGTGTGGCAACGCTGGTTGGGACAGTAAGCATCAAATATTAATTACAAAATCCAGGGACAAGTGTGCCCAAAGTCCTTCGCAAGGGCATCTTGTGAGAACTTCAGCAGGTCTGTGATAGGATGCCTCGTACCAGCCTGAGAAGAGGGTGATACAAAAATACAGTCAGCAGTGCGCCCTTTGCTACTGTCTTCCTCACAGAGGTTCACTTTCATGCTATAGAGTGTACTGTTTCCCTCTACGGTTACTTAGTCCAAACTCACTCTGAAGAGCTTGTTTCCTACCTTTAATAAATGTAAGACCTTTTGTACTTACCTTGACCAATTTTTTTTGCTCAGGATAGAAAGATCTTAGAAAGCACCTCTAGGAGAGCCCAGCACCACAAAATACAGTAACACTGTGGAACACACACTCACCACCTATGTCCCAGATGCTGGAAACCAGATGCAGAGTATAGGATTTAATGTTTGCTCTGCTGGATTTTGGTCTTGTTTTATTCTAATTCGTTTATATCCTCTTATCCTTTTGTCATGGGTATGTTTACCTTTTGGAAAGAGAATGGGAATAGGAACGTCATTGTATCTTGGGAGCGAGAAACCTTGCTTTTTGAGTTTTACAGGGGTTCATAGCTATAAACTTGCCTTGCATCTCAAGAAAGACACTAAAATTAGATTTTATTCAATGATGAAACGAGATTTGGAGAAAGGAACTAGTACATTTTCAATTTATGTAGGATAGTTACTTCACAATAGACAGAATTATCATCTTTTATTGGGAGACAAACTGTGGTTTAAGGAGCTGTATTTGAATCTCAGTTTGATAAGGAGTGAAATATGATGGTTAAGGTTAGTCATTAGACTGATTGCCTTGTGTGATACCTAGGATGTCAGGAAAACACTTCTGGCTCTGTCTGGGTGGGCCCTGATAAAGTTGGGGTTGTGTTTGGTCCCTGATCCCTTCCTCTCAGGGCTCTTTCCTTGTACTCTGCTTTCCAAATACCATGAGTAGAGCAGCTTTCCTGTACAATGTCTTCCTGCCACGACATTACTGCCTTTCATCCAGCTGACCATACAATTAAACCTTTAAAATCAAGAATCAAAATAAATATCTCTTCCTTTAAGTATATGGTGTCAAGTATTTTGTCCCAGTGATAGCTTCCTAAAACATTAATTATAAGTAAATATTCATGTCACAATATATATTACCTCTTATCTATGTATACGATTCTTATAAATTGAAATAATGCTATTTCATAGGGTTATTACAAAGATTTTTTGAAATAATTTAAGTACTAATGCCTATCAAATAGGTGTCTAATAATTTTTATTTTAAGTATAATATATGTGAAGTTATATTTTCATTCCATTGCACACTAGGAAATACAAAATAAGTTCTCATTATTCAAAAAGTAGGAAGCACAATATTAAGGTTTAGAATAAATAATTTTTAGTCCTAGCTAATGCACACACCTATTTTTTGACTCTTAGCTATATTTTTATGGGCCAGAGTTCTTTTATATATAAAATGAAAGAGCTAATATATACCCTATCTTTAATGTCTCTTTATTATTTTAATAGTTTCTAAAAAAGAGATTTGTAAAATTGAAACAAATCAAAGGAAACATGGACAAAACTTAATTAAAGAAATATGCTTTTTCAAAGCCATTTATGCAACAGAGTTGAGCAGCAATAGTTAACAATAATTTGGAGTTTTTACATTGAACAAGTATCTACTGCACATGCTTGTATGTACAGCTCTTTGTGGAAGACAAGGCTAATGGCTGGGATACAAACAGATTTAGGAAAGTCTAGGAACTTGGTGTCAAGTGAAATTCTGTTTTAATTCAGAGTTTGTCTGTAAAGCCTTAGCTACAGCAACATGTCTGTGTATCTACTGCATTTTCTTTATACAGCTCTAACCCCTTCAACTTAAACTGCTAGAAGAACTAAATGTTAAATGCAAGAATGTGTTTTTCTTCCTCATGACCTTTGGACTCAGGTTCCTCTGTCAATGGCTAACTCCACAGCAGTTGAAAAACCACTTTTGGAAACAGCCAGCTCCTGCTTCTGGGCTGTTTTCTAGTAGCCCTCCTACCTGTGTAAATTAACCCTTTTCATATTAGATCCCATCCTTTCCACTAACAAAGGGAGTCTCCTGGTTATGTAATGCCCATAGACAGCCAAGTAGCCTCGTAAATTGAAACACATCAGGATTAGGGTTGCCATTTTCCTGTCAGTCAAATGCAGTACCTCATTGTAGTTTGCACTGTTTGTCTCTGAATTGTTTGCAAAGGGCTGAACAGTTTGATAGATTTAATACTACAACTCTAAGATCACTAAACCACAGGACTGACACTGAGGTGTTAGGGCAAACATAAGATGCTACCATTAAAACACTGTACAAGTCTCCACACACAGAAAAACAGTTCCTAATATAAGGAGAATAAAGAAAATATTCAAGGAAAGAGTCTGACACAAGAGTAACCATACTGGCTTCCTTTGGAATTATACCACCTGCAATCATGGTTCTGATAAACACTCACTTCAAGTTCCCATTTTTAGGAAGATCTCATTATCATCATCAAAAGTAGGCCAAAAGTTAAAATAACACATGTTTATTTCATATGACACAATTTCATCTGGTAAAGACTATGTTCTCCTACTGCTCCCTAATAAGTACAAAGCTAAATAAAAATGGAAATTATTTTGTAAGCTACCATCCAGAAAGTAAAAGATATCTTGGGACTTATTTTTGAGATACAGTTTCTTGAAATTCTTTATTCTTTTATCAGCTCTGTTGCCCAAGGGGAAATCTGTTCAACAGGCATCATATGTCTTTAATAATGAAACAAACTACTGTAGCTCAAATCTTTCGAGCTGCTAAGAAACCCAATTGTGTGTAGGAAATGCCAGAAGAGTTTGTTTTACAGAGCTATAAATTCAGCAACATTCAAGAGTTAGGCTCATTGCAATCGAAGGCAGCAAGCAAAAGTGATGAAAACATTTTAAAAGATAATCCATAAGGACTGAATCTGTGGAAAATTTCCCATGAAGCAAGCACCTTTCTTATACACCAAAGAGTTCCACAATCCTCCCACTGAATTTTTGTTTAGGGGCTCAGACTCCACAAGACTCAGAAAAATCAGTCTCATCAAATTTAGAAAAGGAAACGAAAAAGATTTTATTTTAAAACTTTCCTGTTTTCACCAAGTGAAAGTTTCTTCAATGACCCAATTTATAAATCTGCGTTTCAGTTTGAAAACTGCAAAATTAGATTTGGCAAATTAGATATTGCAATTTTGCTTCTAATGACACTTTGTTTCACGAGACAGCACATTATATGCCTTAGCCAGCGAAGAACAATGACTAAAGGCTGCTATTAAACAAATCAGATACATTAAAGATGACAATAAAAATAAACATTTTTCACATTATTCCCATATGGTCTTCTTGGCGTTTCAAGTTGATGTATATGTACCAATTCAATTCAAAAGTGCTAAGTCAAGGTCCTACAGATTTAAAGAGTAATTAGTGAGGGGCTGGGGATTTAGCTCAGCGGCATAAGCGCCTGACTTGCAAGCAGGCAGTCGTGAGTTCGATCCCTGGTACCGATAAAAACGAAAAAGAAAAAAAAAAAAAAGAGTAATTAGTGAATAACTCACTTTTCTTTCCAAAAAATCCATCATCTGAAAAAATGTGCAATATTTCTACTTAGGTTTACTCAGATGTTTTCACATGGGATATTCAGGTACTATAGAAAACAATGCTGATGGCAGACCATCTCCACTTTTAGCTAGGTTAATAAGAGAAAAACCATAGAGGCTTTAACTTGAGTGCTTTATATAAACTAAAGGATCGTATGAGAGCTTGACTAATGTACATTTTAGTTTGTAAGACTCTTAACACATAAAATTTACATGTTATATGACAATAAGCCTACTTCAGGGCATATATAAATTAATTCAGTATAAATATTGCTTTGTCTTATAAGATTTAACAGAAAAAAACCTTTCATATACAAGTGGTCTTATTTTATAGTTTACAAACAGTAAGACCATACCTTTCCTAAATATTTGGACATCTTTAATGAAATAACTCAATATCCTTGTTTCGGAACTTAGTACCCCTTCCTAAAAAGTTTTGACTTCTCTTGTGGATACAGTTCTGAAAAGCATGCATGTTTGACTTTCTAATCTAGAACAATTTAGAAGCAGAAAATTAGAAAGGGCATGACCATATTGGCAGGCCATCAAAGAGCAGCAAGAAATGACAGCTGACAGTTTGACAGAGAGGGGCAAGTCAAAGGAACCATAAAATATACAGAATAATTGTAAAAAGTAAATACAACAACCTGACCCAAGAATTTAAAAGGCATAGTCACTTGAAGCAAATGTCACCTCAAATAATTACTTTATCATAGACTGCACAATTGGTATGCGCAATCATGACCCTGAATCATCAGAAAAACATTAAATTATGTACCCTCCTCCAATAAGGCAGGAAGTATTTTCAGAAAAAAATATTTAGCTATTTTTTAACAGCATCAATAATCCAGGTAGCCCAATTTGTAGAACATTTTATTCCTACCTTTGTTGGACTGTTGAGACCTAACTACATTAATAACAGAAAAAAGACACTTAAATAGCATTACCACATGCTGATTAATAGCTAAAGTAATAAAAAGCAAAATTGATTATTTATTTATAATCTTAAAATAAATACTAATAAAAAGCCTCTATGTTTATAATGCTTAATATTTCTTTGGACAGTAGAAAATTTAATTTCCACTCATTTTTTGTTTGGTGATTAATGTTGCTTCTAATATCCTAATACATGTCTTAGAATATTTTATTATGTAAACAGCAGAAGAAAAGACATATATAACTCCAACCAGAGACATGTGCTTGTTTAGGTAGTTAGATATCCAGAGGTAGGAAAACTTTGCTTCTCTCAGTATGGTGGTGGTGGTTTATTTTTCTGTGATTCCTAGACTGTGCCCTTCCAGGGATTCCAGTCCTTTCAGGACTGGCTCTAGCCATGGGTGCAAAACAGTACTTCCAGACTTTTTCTGTCCACACATCAAGATGTGTGACAGAGCAGAGAACTTCATTTTCATTCATTCTTTCTCGTAAAAGCCAACATCTCTTTTCTATTGTCCCCAGGAAAACTCCAAGGAGTTTTATTCTTACAAATTTCAGTTACACTAGTACTTGAGTTATGGTGTCCAATGAAGGACATTCAATGATTGGCTCAGGTCTGGGGCTCAGGTCTGGGGCATTAGTGAACTAATCACTGAGCTTGGAATGAGATTGCTGAGACAATCAAGCTCACCCCAGAGGTTATGAGTGGATGAGGACTTTGGAAGAATCAACACTCAAGAAAGCTCCACTGCTTATCATAAGGATGATAAGCAAAGAAATGCTAGCTGGCAAAACAAACAAACAAACAAACAAAACAAAACACTGACTTTGCATGAAGTTGAACATTTTATGTATAGAACTTCCTGTTTCCTTTGGGTTCTTTTTTTAGGACAACTTGCTTACATAAAAATGTAATTTAACAATTTAAACATTTTTGGTGACAGTGGAGTTCATTTGTATTATTGAAGCTAATAAGGAAATATTGTAATATATAAGGTACATGTATTATCTTGCTTTTCCAAGACAGTAATCTTTCCTTTTTCCAGGGAAAGTGTTTTCAAAGTGTTTTCAGGGAAGGTGAGTATAGCCTTACTTATTTGCTTGGTTTTGGGTTTGCTTTCTTTCTTAGTAAGAAGTTTAAACAGGATAAGTGTCTGACCCAAACTAAGCCAATTAGGGTTCCTTAGATCCCTGCCTAGAATGTGGGAGAGCCAGAGGAAGAACACTGGCCCTGGACAGACCTGCCTGCTTTACTAAGAGGGTTATTAAGAGTTTTGGGAGACCAGGTTGGGTGGTTGAAACCTGATTTCATTGCATCTTTAAAAATAGTATATGTCCATAGTTTCTGCTTGTGGAGAAAGTAAGTGTTCAAAAATAGAGCCAAAATCAAACAGCAACAAAGGAACAGAAAAAATAGGTGGGTCAAATGAATCCTAAGACATTTTAGCACCTGATTCTATGTGTGTTTGTGTTTTGTTTTGGTTGTTGTTTTGGCAATATTCTGGCCCTCTCTATTCATTTCTGTAACTAGCTTCCAGAAGAATATTTGTCCCTGATTATTTCTACAGACATCTGCTGCAAATTGCCATTTGCTTTTCCAAAGTGTACTAATTTATACACTACCTTTACATTCCATCATCAGTCAAGAAGTGATTTGTTACCTAAGTGATTATATAATGGGTACTTCTAAAATAAAGAACGTATCACAGAAAAGTAGTAGTTGTAATGGAAATCTATAGTGGAAGATATGTACCCTTTGTGTTCAGCCAAACAGGAATTTAAAAATCTATCTTTCCTACTTATTGTGTGACAGAATTTTTGGACAGATGACTGAGCACCATCATCTGTATTACAAAATGACCATGATAATACCTAGCCAGTGTCCAAGTAAAACATCAAAACATCAGAATTCAGCTAACATTTCTTTCTTTTTTCCTAAATGGTAGAAGTCTATTTTATTTCCAATATAAATACATTCATTTTGGAACTCATGTTACCCATTTCTTTGTACATAACCTAACTTTTTGAGTAAAAAATCTTAAATTCTGTATCAAATATAATGGCCAATAACTCCAAATTGTTAAACATTGTTGTAGCTTAATTTGAGTGAATAATTTATATCTATGCAATAAACATGCCTCTTATTTTTAAAATCTTTTAAGATTATTTATTCTCAGATAATAATAATAATTCTTGAAATACTGAATTGCTCTTTGAACGACATATGAACCTAACATTATTTGGTTGGTTTAAATGAAGAACAAGGAGAGCAAAATGTTTTGGCATTTCCAAAAAAGATATTCCACACTTTATATCCTTTTTGCTTCCGTTGGTGACATTTTGCTCTGAGAAAATTCTGCCTTTGGAAATTTAAGTGTGCACTTAGGAAAATGAAAAATGCCTGTGTGTTAAAATCAGTGGTTTTATGAGTTTTCTCATTGTGTTCAAAACTTATACAACAAGGCAAATTTCATTTTAATGAACTTTAGAGATTTAGTAAAATCTCTACTGTATGATTGATCAGAACTCCTATATTGATGGATAGTTATGTCTTGGTAGATTTTTCCAACTTAATTTGCAAGCTATCTAGGAAATATTCATTAGTAGATATTCTTATATTTTGAATTATTTTTAAGGGCTTAATGAATCTTTTCAGCCAGTTCACTTTAATTCAAAGAGAATATTTTATTGCTTAGCCTTAAATTTCAAATTTATATGTATGTGCACATCAGGAAAGTATCTTAATTATTTAAAGCTTTCCTTAACATATGCAGATATAAAACAATAGTTTTTTGAAGTTTGAAATATTTTCACACTAGAAGAAACCAGAAGAAATGGGTAAAAATAGAAACACTGCTGTTTTTCATTTTCTTACATGAGTTTGTCAGCTAAAGGTTATTTTTCAGGTCAAGAAAACTTGTAATGCTAATCCCTTCTGATGAGAGAACGAAGGAATCATGTTAGACTTTTGCTGCTCTAGGGGAAAAAATATCGCAATACTCAGGGTGATAGCGAAGTATGTACAAATGATATTATGTTAAATTTAAAGTTCCTTTATTATCAAATATGTGTAGCCCACACGTATGTACTATTTAACATTTATCTTCATTTTTATTTAATATTTACTTAATTTAACTTATGTAACATTTACTTAAACAGGGGAGCAAAGTTTTCAAGTCCTAAATCTCTTTGTAACTCTTGGACTGCAACACTTTTTCTGGAATCTTGTAGACACTGTTAATCTAGGAGAAAAGGCACATATATTGCATAAGGGTAGAGCAGAGGTGCATTAGTTATAAAAGGAGAAGTAAAAGGTATTAAGAGGGAATTAGAAGGAGGTAGAGTGTGAGAGCTGCTTTCTACATAGTAAGCAATTAGATTTAACCCTTCATATTTTACTGAAAAGAAACATGAATATATATAGAACTCACAGTTTATTAGTAATAGGTTTTAATGACATGGGACTCTGCATTTGTTTTCACCCACTGGGTAGAAATACTGAAAAGTAGATCTGAGGAACCAGTATGGTTAAAACTCTAGGTTATTCTCAGCGTATATCTAAATATGTAAAGGGAAGTGGTAGATGATGGCATATATTCAGGATTGTAAACTTGCTTTGTTGATACGAGGGGAGATTTGCAAGGCAGTTGAGGATATCAGCTGTTTAGGGAGCATTTTTGTGAAGAAATACACAGCTGGTGCTTCCTGAGGAAGTATGGACACCAGGAGGACTACCGATATGAGAGAGATGACAAGAATGGGAGATTGGGGTTTTACAACCAAATGCTGGATTTCAGATTTCAGATTTCCGATTTCAAAGGAGGACCTCAGCTAAGCTCCTTTGGTTTGATTATGGCATATAGAAGAAGCAAAGGCTTAGGAGTCAATACCGCAGACTTTTCTGAGTTGAACAGAAGACTGGAGAATGACAGCTGTCAGGAGAGATAAAATATGGCATGAAACTCAAAGAAGGAAATTTGTACATAAATAACTGAGTAAGTGTTGGAAACTGAAATACTTTATAGCACAAAGAAAATGAATCCACTCCTGTTCTGCGGTCACCAGGGGCTTCCTGTACAATGTAAGGGGATGTGCGTTCCTATGTCTGAGAGCAGTGTCAGGCAAGGCCATTTCCCTGTTATTTGCTGGCCTCCTACACACTAGCTTGACACTGATACATTGCCTTTTAATGAATAAATTCATTGAACGTCAAGGTAGCAGAGCTAAGAAAACACGCTGAGCATTTTATTACTCATTAGAGATATTTGGTCATTTGTAAGGCTGGCATATTGCTGACTGTGTTTTCACTTCCATTTTCTGTAGCTAAATGGTATGCCTTGAGCACGTCTTCCTTTGAAGTGTCTTGTATTTATACTTTCCTTTCCATCCTTTTTCCTTTCTCAGCATTAGTTCATTGTGGAAATATCTCCAATTCTCACATTTACTCACTTTCAATCATATTAATGTATTAATACGATTAATCTTTGCAGAAAAATGATGTAATTTTCTAATTCCATCACTCCAAAACCTGCACAGTATTTATTCCCCGTGGGACTCCTCGTACAGGTCTGAGAAGCACTGATAAATCTGTGTCGTTAGCCTCTGTCCCTGACCACAACACCCCACCACACCTGGCCTCCTCTGCATGTCTGACGGGCTCTCTGAAGCCTGGCATACAATGTCCATTCCTGCATTTGTATCTTTATGCTGCTTCACCTGATTTAGTTGATAATTAATTTTACCTTCTGTGAATCTATATTCTGCCACATTTTGCAACGAAAAAATAATTGTGCCAGAAAAATAGCCATGACCTCCACCTCCTTTAAATTTTATACTTATTACCATTTGCTTCCTTTGTCTTTAACAATAGATTTCTAAGTATAAGGGAGAAAAGACCATTTGATATACTTACTCCTCACTGTCATTCTGCTTAAGAACACAATGGTGATAATGCTGTAATAGTTGTCACTGTACTGTACCCTTGGTGTGCCATTAAAACACAACATTTATTGAATGATTGATTTGATGCATTTCAAGTATATCATCAAAAATGGACTTTGTATTTCTTGTACTGCTCAATTTTTCAATGTTCTGCTTTTATGGAGTACAGATATATGCCAAAATCATCTCATTATAAGCTATCACTAAAATTATCAAGGCCAGAGCACAAATGAACTGTGATTACAGGTGGCTGTCAACTTGAAGATGGCAAATTTTGACTTGTTTGTAAGTCTCCATTAAAAAGACTTTGGTGACCTCAGCCGTAAGCCTTTAGAAAGTCAATTTCTAGTTTTATGACCTAGTAAGGCCAGACACTGGTCTACTAAATTCTGTGACAGAAAGTAATATTCAGAATCATCTGAAGGTCAATCATGAGGGAAAACTAAAACTGTAGCTCAATAAAAGAAATAAAAAAGAATAATTTCCAAAGTGATGCATAACACACCATTTCGTTGCAGTTAATTCTATTTTCCACCTCTTTACTCTAAGACAGTCCAAACATAAGAAATTCTAATTCTTTTCATACCCTGGAAAATAGCTTTATGAAGAATTAAGTGTGAAAGTGACTTAGGTTCCGAAGTAATGAAATTATTCCTATCCCTCAAACTTGTATTGTAGAAAATGTGGACAAACTCAATTTCTACAGTCAGGGAAGGAAAATCAGGCTGCATGTTTTAGGGTAGAAGCCAGTCCTGTTGAAGGTTTATATGGCTTTTGTCCTGATTGTTACTATTGCTTTCCTTAATTGTCTTCAGTAAGTTGAAGTCACCGACATACTTGATTCCCAAACTGCAAAATAAATAGGTAAATCTAATCTCTCTTTTACTGTAAGCTTCAACATAACAAAAACTATATTATAATTTCAACATGTTGGATTCAGTGAACTGTATTGTATGAACCTTATATAAAATTAGAAGACAAAATATTGAGGAATAAATGATATACTCTGTATAAATGGGATAAATTGTTCACATAAAAATTAACAGAATATTCTGTCTATAACCATTCTATACAGTGCAGTGTGTAATGAAAAAAAAAAAACTAGCCATGGAATACAAAGAATTGAGCTTTAGGGTTGTATAGTAGCGTGGTTAGGGATATAATGTGTTGGGGAAATATTTATAACATTGAAACAATTTTAAAGGTCGTAACTGGCAAATGCCACATACTGAGATCAAGGGCAGAGAATGTGGGAATCAAGAGATAAAATTCACTGCATTGTATTAAAAACTTCATTTATACTTAATGTCCTAGATGCCTTTCCTACCTTATCTCCTTTAAGGAAATTTAAAGTGGGCTTGGAGGAAGTGGAGTTTTAGCTCAGAAGGAGGGCTTAAAATCCGAGATCTGCAAAGGAAATAACGAGCAGAAAGGGAATAGGCAGAGCAAAGAGAAGTTCTGAAATTAGGGAAATGTGGAATTAATTGGAAAGAGAATGTTAAAATTTAAATACTACTGGTTCATCACTGTAGTCAAACAATGGCCTTCCTGAGGTTTCTTTACCAGCTCATTAGCTGTATCATCTAAATATATTCTTTGAGAATTAGAGAAAAAGTCACACAGCAAGTACCCTTTCCTTGTAGCCTTACTCAACACGAAACCAGCAACTGCCACTTTTAGCCACACTTTTGATAGCTTATGAATTGCTGTAGAGCCCGGTAGTCAGGTCAGAGCGACACTTAAGCATATGTGTTTCATTTACCTATTTCTCAAATTTCTTGTCTTTCCTTCATTTAAGCCATTTCTTCTTTTTTTCAAGGTTCTGGGCTGGCTGTGTCAGTACATCCTTCTTTTCTTCCTTCCACTGCTACTCTACGATGGTTAGAATTCTCCACCCATAAGCCAAGATCCTATTCTGGAAACTGAGAATAGTAAATAGAAATGTTATGGTTATAACAATTTCAGCAACCATATTCAACCCTTAGATTGACTGTCACTTTATGCTTTTCTTGGACATATTAAGTTTTTAGTTATTAATTTTAATATTGGATTGTTATATAAAATTAATTTGGTCAGTATCCAGTTTAGGACTATAATTTTATATTTAAAAAACAAATTTCTCTATTAACTCAAAAGTTAAACCAAGTTAAATTTCTTCTTTCAGTCTAACATTTTTTACCAGGTGGGTTCCAAAAGAGGAGTTGCTGTTTATTTTGTAGAACCTAAGTGGAGCCATGCTAAATGTACAAAATTAGCAGGTGTGACCAACTTGTAACCAGTTCATAGTTTATCAGGAGTCATCTGTCCATATGGAAGTAATTATGTAAAAGGAAAAATACTTGCAAAGGCACCAAGTTATCAGATTTAGGTTTTACTTTCTTTTTCTTTAGACCAGGTTTGTAGTAACGAATAGCGATACTCATTTTGGTGAATTAGTGCATGCATATAACGTATCCTGATGATTTTTAATTCCTTTTCACCCTTTCAATTTTCTCCTCCTTAGCCATGATACCTTCTCCATCTCCACATTCTTTCTCTTCATTTCTCTTTCCTCTTCTCTCACTCTCTCTTCTTTCTCCTCCTTTTCCCCCTCCTCTCCCTCTCCTCCTCCCTTTTCTCCCCTTTTCTCCTTTCTTCTCTTTATCTTCCTCTTCTTCCCCTTCCCTCCCTCATTCTGAAAATCAATTTGATAGAAAATATAAAAAACTAAATTCTACTGAATAATGTTGTCAGAAATGAGTCCAAGAAACTCTTCCGTCTATTAAAGCTAAAGATCCCACAGGCTGACATAGTTCTCTGAAAGAGATAAACACAAATAGAGCTAAAGAAGTACTCAAGAGTCATATGAATTATTTGAAATTTAAAGGTAAAATATTTGGCACTGGTGATCCATGTATTGGACTCTTGTCATGGAAAATTTGGGGGTTGGTGAAACAAAAAATTGCCTTCTACTCAAAGTAGTATGGAAATAGCTATAGAAGTAGCTATAGAAATCAACATGGTGATTCCTTAAAAACAAAAAGAAATTCCATTTTACCCTATTATTGTCCTTCTAGATACCTTCTCCAAAGAGTTAAAAACATCATATTACAGCAACAGATATATATCTATGTTTACAGCAGGACATTCCATAAGAGTTACATCCCTAGAAGCAGCTTATCACCCATCAACAGATATATAAAGAAATTGCTGGAGAAATTGCAATGGAGGTATTATTCTGCTGTAAAGAAGAATATACTTGAGTCATTTGTAGGAAAATAGATGCACCTTTAGATTACATGTTGAGTGAAATAAATGAGAAACAGAAGCTTAAACATCACAGTTTCTCTTACACGAGAAATATAAATAAAGATTAAAATAGTTACATAATAGGAAATAGGCAGATAGTTCTTTCTCAAGTGAGAAGAGGATCAAGAAATGGAGGGAGGAGAATAGAAGGGAAAGGGGGTGAAACCCAAAAAGAATTAAGATATGCTCTGCATATGCACCAACTCCCCACAAGGAATGTAAACAATGTATATTACAAACTATACTAATAACAAATAAAAATTCAAAAGAAAGAAATATGAACATTTCTTTCTTGTATATCTATTCTCAGTAGTTGAACACTGAGAATATTAAAAATATAAAAACTCAGTTTTCCATAGTTCAGTCCTTGTGTTTTAACTTATGAGATCTGGTAGTGCAACCAACAATTTTTAAATATGTTTTATCAACACCTATAATGAGCCCCATAAACCATTCTTAGACTTTCATAGATTCTCAACTTGACACTCACTGTCTTTCAATGGAGTGATTCCATTCCTTTTTGAGGTCAAGATAGATGCTACTAAAGATCCCACCAGATACCCGGCTCTTCCCCTTAAAAATCTTGTCTCCTATTCTTTCTTTTCTATCCAAAAGAAGAGCTTTTACTCATATAGAAGTCATATTAAATCTATCAATTCCAAACTTCCCCATCTCTTTTGAACTTGAATTTTCAATTCTTGCCTATAATCTCTACTAACCTAACTTCTCCTATGAAAAGGAATTAATGATTTTTCTCACTGTATTTTATACACTCTTTTCATTAGTAAATCTCAAAAGTCGAGTCCACTGTCCACCAATTCTCAAATCTTTATTATCTTCTTTTCTTACCTGCCAACATTTTATCAATTACAGACTCACCACTGATTTTCTAAATGGGAAATCAGGTGGTTTTTTACTTATAACTTATATTTTATCATATTTCTTAACATTGCCTGTCTTTGATTATAGTTTACCTTGATTTGTTCTACCTTTTTGATTTTACAGGTTTCTCTGTCTTTTATGTGATGATCTATAGTTCTCAAGGATTATTAATTCCACACATCAAATCCATGAGAGCTCTTGAGAGGCTGAGTTCAGCAACTTTATATATGTTATTTGCCACCTATTCCTATTTGCAGATGAAAAGTTGATATTTGTGATTCCTAAATCTCCTAGGATAGAGATTGGAATTTTAACAGTCTGGACATTTTCAAATGCATTATGCTTATGCACCTAAAATTCAAGAGGTCACATTTTTTTCTCCTTACTTTTCCTCAGTTTCTCTACCATTTGCTTTAATATGTTGATATTGTATTTTCCATATTTATGTTTTTAAAATTGACATTAATTTTATTCTTCTCTCAACTCTCTGTATACCAGATAGAGAAGCCTAATCACTAAATCACGTAGTCCTCTCTTCGGACGTTTCCTATGTGCACAGTTTTAGCTATGTAATACCAGTTCCAAAGAACTCTTTTCAAATTTCAGCAATGAAAAATGCTAAATGATAATGCTGAAATAGTGATTCAAGTAAAACACAAATGATATTATGGAAAAACAGCTGACTACAGGGATACTACTGATGCACACACATTGGAGAGAACCTGGTTGTGTGGGTTGAATTTTCACTAGTCTACTCAAGTAAGCTTTGTGAATAAATTAAGGAAGGTGTTATAATGAAAAGGATGATGTTGTGCCAGAGGAGAGATGTTGCACCTATCTGCAAAGAATTTCACATTAAGAGAATTTTCAGACACAATTCCATGGCACTAAAAGTTTGAAGTCTAAAATGTTGGAAGCTAGTGAATGGCTATGCAACTCAAAAAGTTATATAAAAGATATTGTCTCCATACAGTATGTTATATGATGAGAATCCAAGTGCTGTTCAAGTGAACTTCCACATACTTTTTCTTTGTATGTTTTATTTTAAAAATGGGTTGTCAGCTCCTGATGTTTTAAATTAATGTACTGTGCACACATACTAGTTTTTCTTCTTTTCCTTATACTAGTGTAACTAAAAAATAGTTTTGTTATTTTTCTTTTTCATATATTAGTAAAACAAAACAAGAGGGTCACTAATAATTTATGATAATTTTTAAGGGCTGTGAAATGATTATAATTTTTCTTGATTATTAAAATTGGTTTGCATGCTTTTAGCTTGCACAGATATTTTTTTGCTTCTTCATTACTTTGCAAAGTGAAGAACGGATGCAGTATCAATTCAGTTTCTGTAAACTTTCACCTGTATCTTGTGCAGAATATTGCGTGTTCTTCTTCAGCAACTACCTTATACTGCTTAGTGTAAGGCCAGCAGCAGATGGCAAAAGGGAAGTTTTGCCAGTGGCTTTCAAGCATCCTCCTGAGAATTACCCACTTCATTGCCATGGGCAGCTGTGATAATCACCAGCAGCTTCCAGCGAGGTCCGTGCTTTCTCCTGAGAATCACTGACTGGCGTTGCAGTGAGCTAAGTTTATTAGTAATGACTTTTTTGTAATTCTGGCATTTCTGAAAGCCAGAAGTAACTTTCTGACCTTTCTTCACCAGCCCTTCCGACATGTGTCTCTAGGTCACAATGATTGATCACCTTGTGCTTACATTATGTCTAGCAATGTCGGTTTTCATAACTGGCCCTGCCTGGCAGAATGTTTGGCACAGAAGTATTTGTAAGGAAAGGACCACCTACAGACAAAACTAACCTTGGTTCTTTCACCTAGTGGGAGCTGAAGGCCTTCATGTCTTTAGTGGGAAATAAAACTGCTTCCCACACTCATCAACATTTACTTACTGTATCACTTGTACCTATCTGCATATAATGCCCAATGGGAGCGCGTACAGCATCCTCATTTCTCTTGGAAAAGAATGACAAAAAAGTGATAAGCACCGGGCTGTGCAGGATGAGGCCTACACTGAAATTGCATGAAATGCTCAGGGTTTTAGCTCTCAGCTTGAGGCATGATGAGAAAACTAGAATGCTAATAACTGGATTGAAAGAATATTTTATTTTTTTATAGACTGAAAACCGAAGTATCAAAAAGCTAGACCCAAAGTTTGAGGCTACAGAGGTTGCATAATTACAAGGTAAATTAAATGTCTGGTCTCAAGAGTTCCCTTTAGTAAAATGTAGGGCACTGACTCTGTGTGTGTGTGTGTGTGTGTGTGTGTGTGTGTGTGTGTGTGTGTGTAAGTCAGGATGTAATTAGAAAAAAAAATTATATTCTGAGCATTTTTAACACAGAGAATTAAAGGCAGAGATGTGTTTACACTACTGCTGAAAGAGACATAGAACTTCATGGGGTGACTGATACACATTCATGTAGTTCTGTTGATTCTGCTCTGGCCTAAGGCTCTCACTGCTCTGGAGAAGCAAATGAAGTAGGTTTTATAACCAGTGGTCCAATCTCCAACACTGTCCCTTTTGAAGTGTATTGCAGATTATCTGGAAGCTCAGTTAAAATACATCTGTAACCTAATGGAGGAAATCGACTAATGTTCTCCAGAAGGAGTCAAATCCTAGTTCATAGTGGACAAAATTCTCTTTTGAGTCAAATATTTTCCATAAATTCAATAAAACAAGTTTTATGTAAACTAAAAGATTTCTAACGTTGCTAATTTTGGAATAGTTTTCAAACGTGTGCTACCTAGATTAACGGACAGATCAAAGCAGAGCTGTTCTGAAAGTACTCTCTCAGTGCCAAGATCCTTTCCTGAATTGGCTTCCCTAAACTCAGCTTCTGCACTGCCCATCATGTAATTCTCATAGCAGTTTTTGAAAAATCACTGCCTTAGGAGAATTTAAGGTTCATTCTGCACTAAAGATTATGTTTCTCTTACTTGTAAATAATTTGTGATGGTTCTAGAGTTTATAAGAAACAGAAAGATGATAATCTGGTTATAGCATGATTCCACCCTATGCCTTTTCTCTTTTTCATAGACTCTGTAGTTTAGTATCTATGGATCACTAGTTCTAGTTGGGTGAATTACAGTGTATTTAGCGCACATTCAACCCAATTTGCTACTTCAAATATACCAGTTTGTTTTCTTTCTGTATGCATATGGCCCTATTTACCTATTTATGTGGATATTAGGTACTCAAGGCCTATTTGATTTCTTCATAAATTGGAGTCATTTAGTTTGCCTGATAAGTAAATCACACAGGATTAGATTGAACATAACAAACAGCTGTAAATATATTAGTAAATATAAAATAAATTATTTTACTTTTGTATAAAATAAATCCAGAGCAAAGGTTTTATAGTCATGATTGGTTTAATGTCAGAAGTCTAACATTTAGTTGTTTCTATCTGCCATCAATCATGTAAAGTTGTCTCATAGCTAAGATCGACACAAATATCTAGGCATTTAATCCATATGCAAGATAAGGAAGAGGAAGAGTTTTGTTCGTTTCTCTGTTTGTTTGACTTTTATCAATAAACACACCCAGTTCTCTGTTATTCCTTTTAAGGAGCTATCCTGGAAGTTCTACCAAACTTCCTTCCTTGGTTAGAATTTATCCAGATGGCTGTAAACATGTTTTGGACACCTGAATAACAGTTTATTATTGTGGGAGATAGATGAACGGGCATTGAATACATAATTTGTAGGCTGCCAGAGTAACAAATCTATTTGCTTCTCTGCAACTACAGTCAGCCAGTGGTTAAGTTATGAAATTCCACACGTATTTCCCTTGTAAAATTCCTAGCACTTCACAAGGGTCTTAATACGTAAAGGAATGATGATGAATGAAAAGCAATACTATTTTGAACTGACCCTTGGCCTGCTACCCAGAATGCTAAGAAGGGGCCCACGTTTTACTAGTAATAGTATTGTGAGAAATAATAGGGATGACTGTTCAAAGGAGAGGAGATGTTTTTGCTTTGGAAATGCTCCCTCAAAACAAAGCTAAAATTGAATATTACTAACTTTATTTCTGTGACTAACTTCCATGTTTACATATGTCTAACTTTTAGTTTAAAAGATTGAGTTTGCCTCAACTTATATATATACATATTATATTTGAACTTCTAATATATAATAAATCTTTAATGATATAAGTGTATACAAGAAGTCTAATAAAGCAATTGCAAGCATTTATTGGGTTTGTCACATATGGAAAAGTCATCAGTTTTTGAAGGATTTTATGAATTATAATGAGTTTTAACATCCTGTTTTCACAATATTGGACAAAAAATAATGAAATATCAAGCAAAACTTCTTTACTTCTCATTAACCCTAAGTTAGTCATAACTTAGCGCAACCAGTCATAAAATACAGAAACACATAGCTGCCAGCTGTGCCATGACTGCAACAAAAGTCATAATTTAAAAATGTTATCTCTTTGCTTTCTCTCTCTCTTTCTCTCTCTCTCTCTCTTACTGCCTCTCTGTCATTTATTTCTTTGGTCTATAAAATATTTACATAGTTCATAAACATGCACGTACTATAGTAACATATAAAATGAAATTCCAAATGTATAGGTAACAGTTATACAGTAAATGAAAAGTAGGCTCAGGAAAATCAGATTAATTCAGCAGTTAGATAACGAAATAAAGTATATATCATAATATTGTACTTTTCGGACTCTGGAGAACATGGCGGACAGACAACAGCAACTACTGAACGCTCTCTAAAGGCTCGGCTCAGAGGCCAGGAATGATGCGGACTAAGGAGATACGAACCAGTAGAGATATGCTCTGCTGACTCAGGAACAAACTGGGCTGAGAGAATCCAACTTGGAATACAGTCCTGGCGCTAAAATAGGAACAGAAAAATCTCGGTGTGGAGGCTCGACTCCGCGCCATTGGAAACCGCGGTTTGGATTTCCTGCCGCGCGGCGGCCGGCCACCTCCACAGCGGCTCAGCAAGGAGAGATGCGACCCCCAAGCTCTGGGAACGGGCGTCTGGGAACGGAGTCGGAAACGCAACGGACAGGAAGGAAGGCTGACTGGTGGCGAGGTGAGCGAGGAACTGACTCCCTACCGCAGTCTGACTCCAGCGGAGGATTTTCTGGGCGCGGGCAGTCCTGTAAGAGCAGGGCGCGGCGGCAACTGCAGCCGCACGGTTCCCTCTCGGACGGGATTGGTGAAAGGTGCCTGGCCGGAGGGACGCTGCTCGCGGACCCCCTAGGCTGGCCTAGCCCAGATCCCAGAGCCTGACGGTGGCCCGGAGGAGCGACCGACTTCCGCGTAGGCTGCCTCCTCCGCAACTCCCTGGGGCGCAGCAGTGAGCTGGAACAACTAGCCAGTGCAATTCGATCAAGCTGTAGCTGACAGGCAGGGAAGCCGGGCCTCCTGTGTAAGATTACATTTCATAAGGAACAGAAAATATGGGGAAGGGAAGCAACAAAAAAGGCTCCTCGACCACCAATCCTGAGAATCAGGCAATAGTGGACACTGTACCAATATACATTAAGCGCCATTTAGAGAGCCTCATAGACCAATTCAGGAATGAAGTTATCAATGACCTGAAGCTAGAAGTATGCAGAATAGTTAGAGAAATGCTAAGCACCACCCAGGAAAAAGCAGATGGTGGAGTGGAAGAACAGAAAAAGAGGGGAGAATTGCTTGATGGAGAAAATAGAGAAAGCATTGAGTATGTGAAGCAGGTGCAAAGGGACTATCAAGAAATCAAGAAGTCTACCCAAGACTGGCATAACAGCTTGAAAGAAACTAAGGACAGACTATCTGAATTGGAGGGCAGACTTGAAACATGGGAGAATGAAATGAAAAACTTCTTAAAAATAACAAAGAAACACACAGCAATAATACAAAGACAAGAAGATGATAAGAGGAGCCATAACTTAAGGATTAAGAACATAAAAGAAGAAGTAGGGACACAAACAAGTGAACTACAAAAGCTACTCACAGAAATAATCCAGGAGAATTTTCCTAATTTAGCAAAAGGTAAAGATACTCAAATGTATGAGGCATACAGGACCCCAGCTACCTACAACCCTAACAGAGAAACACCCAGACATATAATAATAAAAATTCCAGAAATTCAATACAAGAACAGAATATTAAAAGCTGTAAGAGACAAGAAACAGATCACTTACAAGGGAAGACCCATCAAAATTACAGCAGATTTCTCTTCACAAACCATCAAATCACGAAGAGCATGGGGAGAAATAATTCAAGCTTTGAAAGATAATAATCTACAGCCAAGATTGAGATATCCTGCACAACTGTCCCTGGAAATTGATGGAAAAATGAGGTGCTTCCAAGATAAAGAGGAACTGGGGGAATTTGCAACCACCAATTCAACCCTACAGAAAGTATTGCAGGATATTCTAAAAAAAGAAAAATACAAAGAACCCAGAAATAGGGGCGGGGAGGCCACAACGAATAGAGCAGAGAACAAAACGAAGAAGACAAACTGACAGCTACTGACAGAAAAAGAGCTCAACAGAAATGAGACAGAGAAGATTGGATGATAGGAACAGCTTTTTTTGGAGAAAATGACATCTTAATAGGTAATGCTGATTTAGTACCATCTTGTTTTGAAGTCTCATCTAGCTTTTGTTCTTCTGTCTCCAATGGTCTAAACAGGTTGTAGCTTATTGGATTTTGTTATGTACGATAGTATAAGAAAAAACCTTTTAAAGACAAGGAGATTATACAGAGACCATTGTTCATTTTCTGTTAGTCGATTCTAAATACTCTATAATGCTGTCATTCTCTTAAATGGATTTACATTGTTTTGATATACTTAATGCTACAGTATATGAAGTTGTACTCAAGGACTTCAGGGAGGGAGTCAATATGGTAACCATTTTTGGGTCAGGATTAGCTGGTGGTGAAACACTATTCTGCTTAAATGGTTATGTTTTGATCTGCCCTGTTTTGCTGTTATGCCCTCTTTTTTTCTCAATCTCCACTCCATTATTTACTTTTTTATTTTTATCCATTTAATTACAGGGAAAAATATAGCAGGATATAATATAGTAACCCACTTTGACTTTCTATTATCTCGATTTGAAGCCCTGTATTACTCTCACCATCTTGTTTTTGACTGAGGTTCCTATATTCTGTTTTGCTGGATAGTATCAGGTTCGAAAGTTTAGGCATCAGCTGAGAAGATAATGAGATTCATTATAACGCCCATTCTCGTTGACTTTTATCTACTTTTGAAGACCTACAATATCTCCAATGTTTTGGTTTTGTTGGTTTTATTCTTTACGGTTTTGTTCAATTGTATTACAACTAATGATATAGGCAATTCTATTAGAAATAGCGGGAGGCATTATGGTAACCATTGTTGATCACCTTGTATTATGTTTTTTATATTATCTATTATGTCCACCCTTTTGACTTGACCGATTCTGTTCTGTTATGTCACATTTGGTTTTACTCTCTTCCAAAAAAGCAACAAGAACTGTGGGAGCAATGAAACCCAAAATGTGTAATAGTCACGGTACAAAAGAGAGGAAAAGAAAGTGCTCTAAACTATATAACTGCATGTATTTTTAAAAGTATAAGATAGAAAATGATATCACAGAGTTTTATTGGATCATTCAACAGAACTGTTTGCAGTATTATTGTTGGAATGTCCACTCTACAAGCTTTAATTTTGTGACTTGAACAATTATTTCTAAGATGGCAATATGTAATCCATTAACTAGTGATTTCCTACTGCGCATTTTTTTATTCTGTAAACCTGTATAACTTGTACCCCTTCACTGTTTTTTTTTCTTTCTTTTCTTTTCTCCTTAAATAAAAATTAAAAAAAAAATAATATTGTACTTTTCTTCCTAGAAATTACTGTTGTTCTAAATTTTCTTGTAATTCAGGTAAATTTATTCCATGTAGGGATACAATCTAATGCCTATCATAATTCTATACCTAGGGAGATAAATTTGTCTACTGATGGTTCGTGATTGGTTTTTATCATGAGACCACCATATTCCTAGAAATCTTTACTCCTAGAAAAAATGACCTTGAAGCTACACACACACACACACACACACACACACAAGTTTGAAAAGAATTTTCAGTCATGGAAGTACTGAAAAAAAATAAAGAGAAAAAGAAGAGAGAGAAGGGGGGAGGCGCTTGGGATAAAGCCTAGTTGCAGAGTGACTGGCAAGCATGAGGTTGTGAGTTCAATTCCTGATGCCAAAAGAAAAAAAAAAAAAAAAAAGAAAAAAGGATGTGTCTTCAATTTCATATATATATATATATATATATATATATTAATAAAATACTTTTTTCAAGGAGTTATCAGTGTTCCTGTGAACAAGGATTAAAGTAAACAATGTCCTACAAATTTAGGAAATACCAAGTTAACTAATCTATATCGGCTTCCTAGTTATTGAAATTCTCCAAGTCTCTAATATTTAATTTGCGTCATGTGTCAGTAAAATGGAATGAAGTGTGCAAAGCTCCCTGAACCAGCCGACAAGGCAAATGGACTGCTAGGATTTTATTGTACTCTCCTCCTTCCTGAATCAGTGACTCATCCTAACCTGAAGTTAAGGATTGAGGGACCCTCCCATCAGCATCAATGCTGTGACCCAGGTGAAGCGCATGGGGAAGCCCAGAGACCAGAGGGAAACCAGGGACACAGGAAGGTCCCGAATAAGGCACAGAGGATGGACAGGCGGGACTAGCAGTAAGGAAAAGTTCGAAGCTACAGTAACAATACAAGCCAACAGATGGTAGGTTAGGTGACCCAGCGTTGTGCTTGGGGATAAAGACACAGGAATAGAAGCAGGCGGTGGGGTCACCCTTGTTCGATTTTTTGTTTTGTTGTTGTTGTTTTGTTTTGGTTTCCTTTCTTTCTCTTTGTTTTTTCTTATCTTTTTTCCCCGTATGTAAACAGCTGGGGAGAACTCCAGTCACAGAAAACTCATCTCATCCTTAAACCCAGAGATGGAATTCAGGTGTCCCCTGGCTCTCTCCTTCATTCTTTCTCTTCTGCCCCCTCACCTACGTTTCCAACGTTTGTGTGATCATCCTCTGTCCTCCAGCCTCCCTTCTACTTTCCTTTCGGTTATCTTTGTTTAATCCACCATATTTGAATCTCCCCACCACAGGGTAAGATCCGTCTACCAGAGGAAAACACTTTGAATACAAGCCCCAACTTACAGTCCGTTCTGTAATATAATTGTAGATTTTGCTCTGGTGGTTTAAGGTACAAAATTAATAGCTACCACGGTTTGTCAGTTTCTAAACTGTGATTGGGTCAATGCTATTTTATTGATAATTATACTATTTCAGCTATGATGTCATATCAGTTATTCTCTTTTCTTTCAACAATTTCTTCCCATTTCACAATATCTATTGTCCATTTTAGAACCTATTTACTCATTTAGTTTCTCACATGAGGAAAACAATGCAATCTTTACACACATGAGTATGATTTATTCCACTAATGAGTATAGTCTCAAGTTGCATTCATTTATTTATAACAGTCTCAAACTTATCCTTTTTATGGCTGAGTAGTACTCCATTATATAAAAAAGCCATCTCTTTTTCATCCGTTCCTCTGTTGATGGGCATTTATTTCCTAGATTTATCTATTACAAATTGTGCTGCTATAAACATGGATATATATATATATATATATATATATATATATGATATGATATTTTTAATTCTTACAGGAAGATACCCAGAAGGGAAACACCTGGTTTACATGGAACTCACATATGTAAACATTGTATTGTCTCTCTGGTATGAGCAACTGAAAGGTTAAATAAGGCCTAAGATGTACAAAAGATATTGTAAGATGGGAAGGAATAGTTACAAAGGAAAAAGGAAGTAGGATGGGAGAAAGGAGAAGGAAAGGAAGGGAAAAGAGAAATAACACAAGTTAGTAATACTATTAATATCTCAGTGAATAGCCGAGCATGTTGGCTCACACCTGTAATCCCAGCACTCAGGAGGCTGAGGCAGGAGGATCCTTTGGAGTTCGAGACCAGCCTGGGCTACAAAGTGAGCTCAAGGCCAGCCTGAACTGCATGGAGATTCTGTCTCAAAAAAAAATCTCAGTGCACAGAAAAGGAAGTTTTGTGCTAATATCAACTGAAGAGATTTTGTGCCCATATTTTGTACTACTTTAAAGATAATAATATGCAATGTGTTAACTATTGTTATTCTCCTCTATCCTTTTGTGAAATTTCATTTTACTTTTTTTCCATAGGGAAAAAAAAAGTTAAGATTGGGACACTGTGATTGGCTGCCAGGGTGGGACAGAAAGGGTACTAGGAAGTGGACAAACCACATCATCCAGACTTGTTCCATGCAGTTTGGTTTTCTTCCTTTTCCTTCATGATTTTGGAAACCACATAATGAAATGTGATTGGGATCAAAATACGTTTTTTGCTTTGTCCAGTCATGAAGCTTGTATTTGCTTCTAATCTCAGCTTAGCTTCTCCTAGCTAAGCACTGCAATCATGGCTGCTAATTTTTAACAACATGTAATTGTCACATTTCAAGACTAAAACTAATTTCATTTTAAAGTCTTTTAGATTCACATTTCACATATTCACATTATTATCTAAAAAGTATCTTTTATACAATGCCTTGGTTTTAATTTGAATTCAAATGTGATATCATTTGGTTATTTCCCTTGTACATGTTTTAACACAGTGACAAGTCTTTTCACAGTCTGTTTTCACATCATTTATTTACTGAAAAAGCAAGTAACTTCACTACAAAATATTGTATGTTGTCGATTTACTCGTAACATCTGTTGCCTTACAAATTTAAAGAGGTGAAACTTTAAACCTATAGGGGATGATCAAAATATAATGGTGTACAGAAAAATTTTAAAAACATTATTAAAGCAAAAAGCATTGCTATCAATTACATTCAAAATACTGCCCTTTGATTCAAACACACTTATCATCCTTGCTATTTCTGGAAGGAGTTCTGGGAGTCCACATTCGTAAGTCTTTTTGGCTGTTATGGCTACCAAGTGCGATCTGATGGAAGGAAAGTTTAAAACATTAGTTCATCCTTTTCCACCTTTTTCACGGACTCTGGCACTGTTAGACTTCTGTTTGTTCCCCAAAGTTAAAATAACCAGGAAAGATAAACAGTTTTAATTTATTCAGGACACGGAGGCAGCCACAGTCGCGTAACTCACCAAACAGCACTTCCAGAGCTGCTCCTGAATGTGGGAAGGACGACGCCAGGGTGCGACTGAGGGAGCAGTTAAGATAATTAATAGTAATGTGCCTTCTGCTGTAATGATTGATTTAAACGTTTATTTTATGTTTCTATCACAACTCATACTCTCCCTTCCAAAGTCCAGGTATCCAGGACATTGCGCCTAGCTATCCTCTCTAGGCTGTGTAACAGTTTCTTAGAGTTTACTCATCGTGCCCAATCCAAACTTCGTATACTTTGACCAGTATCTCTCTCCCACCACCAAAGGACCTCAATTCCTGGAACTTACCATTCTGCTTTTTGCATCTAAGTGTGTCCTTTTTAGATCATTTGTCCTTCTATCGCTGACTTACAATTTTTCCCCTCAAAGTGGGTAGAATGAAGAATTTAAGTAATTAGGGACAAGTGGCATGCTCAGAAACTTTTTATGAACAATGGCTAAAGTAGAAACAAAAAAATAATTCTCAGTTCTCATAATGACAGCGTCAAAAAAAATGACAGGGCTATGCTGCTGATGAGTCATATCACAAAATATAGTCACGATGAGTCAAGATAACCACGGAAGACAGAGAGAGTGGGAATGAAGTAGAAGGTGGTGAAGAAACACAGCATATGTTCCCTGGTGTAAGCTCTGTGCTGAATTCCAAGGGAAGAGCTGGGGTCCAACAGAGTATAAGTGACTGCACCGCGCAGTTGGGGTTCAAATTCCGCTCGTGTTCCATCAGAGACATCGAAATTCAATTAAGAAAACAATGCAACTGAGAAACCCATTTATTTATTCATGTGTTTATGTATTTATTTATACCTGTTAGCAATAATGATTACACTTAACATGGGGAGTTGGTACATATTAGTAACATGTATTAATATTCTTGTAATCTATCCCTCCTGTTCTTCCCTGTTCCTTCCAACTCTTGAAGGTCTCCCTATTTCCTATTACTTGTTTTATTTCATTTTGTTCATTATGTATATTTTGAGTTTCTCATATATGAAAAACCATGAGGAATTTAAGCGTATGTGTCTGATTCATTTCACTTAATATCATGGTCTTAAGGTACATCCATGTACCTATGAATGCCTCAAGTTTAACATCTTTTATGGTAGAATAGTAGTACTTCCTTGGGTTTAAATAACACATATTGATCATTTCCAGCATTTGGCTATCATGCTACTATAAAGATGGGTATGCACGTATCAGTATAATAAAGTGACTTCAGAGAACTCTCAGAAGGGTAACTGTTGGGGTAAAGGGAATTTCTAGTATTAGTTTTTGAGGAATTTCTGTTTTGATTTCCAAAGTGTTTACAGTACTTCAATTCACACCAACAACGCAGTCTTTTTTTCCATATTGCTGCCAGCATTTGATATTTGATTCCTTGATAAAGGCCATTCTTTCTGGAGTAAAATGGTGTCTCAGTGTTGTTTAAATTTGCATTTCTCTAACAATCAATAATGTTGAAAAATCATCCATGTATTTATTGGCCATTTGTACCTCTTATTCTAAGAAGTATCTATTCATTTTGATTGTCCACTTTTTGATTTGGTCTCTCATTTCTTTTTGAGCTCTTTGCATACTATAGTTATTAGTCTTCTAGCAAGGACTTTTTGAACGGATGGTATGAGAAATAGTACTGAAAATCAACAAATGGGAATATATCAAGTTAAAAAGCATCTATATATCGAAGGAAAGAAGCAAGAGACAATCTACAGAATGGGGAAAGACTTCTCTCAGTTATTCCTTGGAAAGCCAATTTTTAATCCTTTATCTGGAGATCTCTGATGATCTTTTGTGCAAACAGCATGAAAGACAGCAGATTACAGTTAGAATAAGCACGGTCCTAGACTGAAAAGTGAACAGTAGCCATCGTTTTGTAGTGTTTGCATAGCATTCAGACTAAAACATCTATGAAGTGCCCCACAGCAGGCACAGTAACAGGAAAGCTCTCAATACATGGAAGCCAAAACATTGTCTTTGAAAATATATGTTTAGAAAAGATTTATATGTTCTACTGATTTTGTTAAATTGAAAAGTCCCACTGAGTGATGCCCACTTTTCTCAAGAAAAAAGACACTGTGTGTATGTGTATAAAGGATCCCTAACTCAAAGGATCAATTTTAAGCAATAACTCATGATGTAACTGAAGGCATTCCTGTAATAAAATTATGTGCAGTGTTTTTCATCATTTATACCACTTGAGTGGATGACACTAAATATAGGCTCAGTTAAAAAGAAACCCAGGACATATATAAGAAAGTTAAAAGATTACTTCCTCCTCCTTTTTGTAGAGGAAAAATAAAAGACACAGGGAAAGAGTCTTAAAACTATTGGAATCACATGCTATATTTCACTGCACAGATCTGCATATTTCTTTAAGTCCAAGTAAAAGTTAAAACTGATATTTATAACACAATCAGGTAAATAAACCTAAGTATCAGTAATATAAGGATCAACATATTCATTGATTTCAGATAAATATTGGAATCTGTGAATTTTGTGTACACTTAGCTGATTTACAATTATATATGCAAGTGTGCATTCATATATTCATGCATACATGATGAAAACATACATTAATTTTTACACATTTGCAGCTTTCTCCTGTTTTAATTTACATAAGTATTTATAAATAATTTAAAACTTATTTTGTCATTTAATATATATTCTTTGTGGTAAAGTAATTTGGTGTGATGACTTTTTGGGGGTGCTGATTTTCTGCTTTGCCTTGTGTTACTGTAATACCAAAAAATTGTCAACATTTCAGATAGATGGTTGGTATTTCTTCCCATTCAATAAATTAATAATTAGTCATCCAAATGTATATTTACTGTCAATGTATGCTTCTGATTAGAGTAGCCTTTCAAGTCAAAGTATGGTGCACTCAGCTATCTCTCAGTGTGAGTTTTCTCTCACAATTCTCAAGACTGTAGTCATCTATTCTTCCTGCCAGTGGTCTCTTCTAGGCTGTGGGTAAACAGAAAGAAGGAAAGGAATGGAGAGCCTCAGTGTTCAGTTGCTGTGTCTCACTGGAGGGCCCCTGTTGCTATTTCACTGGGTACTTGGTTTACATTGTCCCTTTGTTTACTATACAGAGGTTGTGAATTGACACTCACGTGGCTGGGTTATACAGTGCAATACAACAGCAGAAACTGCTATGGTGGCACCACACTGACCATGGGGGGAAGATAGTCACAGAGACAGCCTTGCATACTAGAGAAACATGTAACATATGCAAATAAAAGCAGCAGCGGATTGGGAATCTTTTTCCTTTGTAATGGTTAAAGAAATGCAAAACTGCTGTAAAAAGCCGACCACATCTCATCTGAGAGTGCAGATTATTTAGTGCAGAAGTCCTGAGTGATGTCAGGTGGTGGTGATGGCAAATATGGAAGGAGTGCCGGGCATGGTGGCACACGCCTGTAATCCCAGCACTCAGGAGGCTGAAGCAGTTCAAGACAGTGTGGACTACAAAGTGAGTTCAAGGCCAGCCTGAACTTCATAGTGAGACCTTGTCTCAAACAAACAAACAACAAACAAACAAACACCCTCACAAATATGGAAGAAGCCTGCAATCCTGACTCGCTATCCATGTGTCTAGCTGCGGGTTAACTCATGACGTGACTCAATGGCAAAGGCCATAGCCTTTCTTTGTAATTGTCTTGTAACCTGGATAAGAACCAAAAGCCAATGAACGCTTACTAAAGTGAGGCACTGGGAGTAAAGAACTGAGACTTGAATGCAGGTCTTCTGTCCCCTAGGCCACACTTCTCAGGTAAAATGGCCCACAGCCCACATAACAAGGGTCCGACACCTTTCTGCTCCAACAGAAATTACGGGGGAAAAAATTAAGTTATTAAGTAAGCTTCCAAATGACATGCCCGTTAGCATAAGCTTATCTACTACCAAGCAATTTTTTCATATACATAAACATTACTGTCTTGGCATACTTTCTACTCAGTCAAGTCCAGTTTTAAATTTCAGGGACAAAAACACTTACAGCTACTGTATCTTAGTTCCTCACATTACCAATTAAGAATTTTTGCCTGATAGTGTGAATGTTTCTCTGCAATTTTCTACAAATCATCATTAATGGGATAATAGAGCAGAGAAATTAGTAGGGAGTTCATTTGATTCTTCTCCCCCTAAAGGCTGGATTTAGTGAGAAAATTTATCTACATTTCAATTCCAACACGTTGTGAATGATAAACGAGCTCCGCTGGATAAAGGACATGACACCGCTCTGCTTCAGATTTCTATTTTCTTTCATCAGAATATTTTACCTGGCAAAGTTCACAGCTTGCTGTTCATCCTTTATAAGGAATAGATAAATGAACTCCACCACTCTAAAGGACCCAAGTTCAGAGCATGACTCAAAACAGGTAGAAAGAAACAGTCTGCAAGGCACAAGGCCAGCTAGAATGCTGCTTCACCATTTAGGTTTCTATCAGGGATGTCTGCTCCCGCACCCGCTAAACAGGAAGAGCAATAGCAAGACTGTTTTACATTGCTTTCACTGTCTAAGTCAACGGCTGCAGGATCAGACAGTGAAAAGATATTTGCTCTGAAGTTGAAAGCTGAATCTGAGAGGAGAACACATTACCCCTTATTGCTTTCTCCTAGATCTTTCTGCAGGGTCTTGGGTATTATGGCAACCTCCTGTATGGTTCCGCATAGCAATGGCTATAGCCCTGACTGAAGACAAATGTTGCATTGTTATTGCTGAGAGGGTGCTTTAGTCAGAGGAAAAAAGAATACTTGCATTCTTTACAGTGCCTGTGAGAAAAGTCAGTTTGTTGCCACCAGTTACTTTTTGAACTTGAACGTGGTGGCTAAATTCCTTATTTTATCTTAGAGACGAAAACACAGCTAAGAACAAGGCAAAATGAGAAATATTAAATTTACAGAAGAGAAAATGTGAGAGGCACTGACCCTCACAATTCAAGTGGTATAAAATGGGAAACACTAGAGGAAAAATATTTACGACTTGATTTTTGGCTACTAGAAAATCCTACTTCTGAGTAGGATAATATCAAACTAAAATATTGATCATTATTAGCATTGCAGCAAAACTCATTTTGGATAATAAAGCAATGGTTAGGACTTGTTTACTAATATTAGAAAATGACACAAAGAAATCTGCAGCTATCTGTGTTTTCTAGGACATAAAAATTAAACTAGTGAAAATATTCATAAAAAGTCAACAAAGATGGGTTACTTTCTTCTCTGATGATAGCAATAAGCACATCAGAGGGAAAAAATTGTTGTGTATCACTGATACAAAAATGAAAGTTCTACAGTGAAATATACTAGAAAAAATGTGCTATAAAAACTGCATAGCATGAAAGATAAAAAAAAACCCTGCATTTTATTCTGGACTCAATAATTTATTTGTTTGCCTGTATTATTATAACTCTTACCTAGCAACACAGATGTATTGTTCTTCTGGGTGTGTCTGTGTGTTGGGATCCTTGAGAAGAGCATTAATTTATGTTACATTTGTTAAATCTAACGTTAGACTGTGAAATCAAAAGAACCTCTTAGCCAAGTGAGGCAATATATTGAAAATATAGCTACCATTACTCTGGTCTTATAACATTGCTAAAAGTGTCAAAATGACAATAAAATGGATTCAGAATGCTAATTTCTTGTCCTTTAAAAGTATTCTTGATAGAGAAACAGCATATCTCCTAATACACAACAAATGCAATGTTAAGTAATTCTAAACTAGAACAGAAAACATTATGATTACACGTGCTGTTATCAGTAGCAAGAAGAAAACCCAAATAATGGCAGTGCTAGCATATTAACATGTCCCCGTAAAGGGGAGAGTACCATGGTGGCTTCAGTGACGTTTCTCCATGCATATCATCATCTGCTGGTATTGCTGGGTCTTTCTCCAGGTCAAACTACTGTTTTATTTGGAATTTCAAGTAAATGACACATTCCAAGACTACATACTCTAGAATTTACTCAAAATAGTTTAAGGTTGATAGTTAATATTTCACTTATCACTCAGTTTTTTAAAAAATATTAATCATTAATCACACACACACACAAAATCAGGCTAAAATCAACTAGCCAAACAAACAGAACCACCAAGAAGCCAGTGCTGATTCTAAAGGAAAATGTGATCTTTAAAATAGTAATACAGGTATCTTTTCTCTCTCAAATTTATCATAATTTCTCATATATGAGTGAATTTAATAACAGAGATATGAAACCTCTGGCCCACTACTTAATAATAGTGCATCTTCATCAAAAAATATTCCAGTGAATCGAAATAGTTTTTTTAGCTTCTTAAAATGCTCAGATATATGTTAAACAGGAGCTTAGGTATAAGAATTGATTAATATGATTTAAAAATGTATTTTCCAAATAATGAAAAATAATTTACTTCCTAGCACATCACACAAGTGAACATATGTGATAGGGAAGTTGTCAGAGCTGAGAAGATGCATATTAAATTCATTCTAAAACAATCTCTACGAAACAACAGCAAAACAAACAGCAGCAAAGGAATTCTTCAAATTTTTAATTGATTAAAAGCAAAAGACATATTCCGATACACCACAATGACCACTCCAAGTCTTCAGAAACCTGACACATTGCCATTTACTAAAAAGTAGGTGAACAGATCATAAAATAAACACTTAATGCAAAATGTGGCATAGATAAGTTCATAAGTTCATACAGAGGCTTTACATTACCTTTGATACAATTCTTAATTTTATATTATTTCTACTATATATTTATTATAGAATTTCTAAATAGAATTTGAATGAAATCCAGAGAAACAGAGTTGGTATCCCATAATTTAGACAAATAGATACAAATAAGACCATCAACTATCCATCATTAAAAATATTGTATACATTCAACAGAAATAACTGTATATGACACATAATTCAAATTTGAAGTTAAAAGTATTATATGATTACCCAGGAAAGTAAAATGTTCTTAAGACATACATTATACTTTAGTTGAAATCCTAGCTGCTCAGATGACTTGAAAATACAGATCCCCAAATTTTAAACATATAGTGCTCTACTTCTTACAAAACAGCTTGATAGTTGCATATATAATATTGAATTTCAATCTGACAGTTTGCCTAGGTACCTGTATTTTGAAAAGCTTACACATTATAAACTCTGTAACAATAGAAATAGCAAAGAAAACACATATCTGCACGCATGGAGCTGAAATCAGATCTCTTCAGTTTGGCAGATCCACGTTCTGAAGGATGAGGGCCACTCGGTTTGGAATGTACACCTAGGTCGATACAATCATGTCAGTGCAATTGAAAGAAACATTGAACATGCTGTCATCATGTCAAACAACACAGACACGACACGGGCTCATATTTTACTAAAGGTGCGGTTATTTCCACAATTCCACTAGCTCTTCAAAGGCTCAAGCTCATACTTCCAACAGTTCTGGCAGGAATGCAGGAGTAGTTTAAGGGAATCATCACAAGAGGGCTCCATACTATACAAAAAAATGTACCTTGTACAGGAGGGACACAAATGGCACTTGCAGCCATATTTAGGCACCATAGGGCAATGAAGGAAGGCTGCTTTAGAGTTCACGGTGTTTCTCTACTTAGATGGATAAAAGCAACACACAACGTTTTGTATCAAGACACTTTCACAATACCACTTTTTCCATTTTTAAGAAAAAAAAAATTGAAATATAAGGGCTCCAAACTCTATTTAAGTCCTTCTTTAATCTGACCCAGCCCAAAATCTTGTTTCCATATGAAACAGAACACACATCTTTCCCTGCCCTGCACAGCGCTGACTCAGCTCCTCCTGGCCCAGGTCTGATTTTCCAGCTCATCTGCACATTTGCATCTTCTCTCTCCACTGACGGGGCCTCAGCTCCTGGAGCTGCCCGATTTCTTAAATATTTCCATCTCCTCATTTTTGAATCTTTGTCTATAATGTGCTTTCTGCCCCAAACACTCTTTGCTTTGTTTCTGTGTATCTTTGATCTTCAAAAAGTACAGCTCCAGTCATTACAAAGGATACATTTAAATACTTTTTAGAAAACTGATGCACCTTGTGACCATAATGCTAAGTGAAATAAATCAGACACAGTTGAAATACTGCATAGTATGAGATATGAGATGTATACACAAAGTACAAATAATTTAAAAAGCAAAATAAAAGATACAGTAATAAGAAAATGAGAGTAAGACCTTTTGAAGTAGATAGGAGACCTAAGGATAGAGGGAGAGGGGCAGCAAAAACATTAGACTGGATATCTCTATGAGCAAACTAACCATGATGAATGTTTTTATTACGTGTTATAAACAAGTACTAATAAAAATTCCGGCTCCTTGGAGAAGCTTTCCCCCCCAGATACAATAGGTTTCCACTTCATTTTCCATCATAGTATCTATTTTGTTCTTCCTATGGACTATAAGATTTACAGATGCAAAGGCCATATGCCTTCAATTTCTCACAAAGCAGGTGCCAGTGATGTCTAAAACAGTGTAAAATGAATAAAGGGATAAAAGTGGATCAGTGTGTGACTATTTCAAAGATGTTGACATATAAAACAATTTTTATCAAATTTAGGTGATGTGAACTTGAAAGCTTATCTATGTGCTTTTCTATTCTATTCTATTTATAACATACTTAACTATTAGCCATTAACTATTAAAAATTACTAGTAAAAATAGTGCAGATCATTGCTTTCACTGTGAAAATTTCCATCTCTGACTTTATTAATATTTTACCAAATTAACTATTTATTTTTAAGCAGAAGTTTGATCGATGGCTAAAATAAAAAAGTTTTAAAATAGCTTAGATAGCATAAAGGAGGCAAAGCAGGCATAGTTTTAGGAAAAAACAAAACCGTTGATTTTATTTATATATCTATATAACACTGTCTGAAGCATTTCAACTTTACAAATGAACAAAATGCTTTCCCTTTGAGTATCTGCAAGAAATGGGTGCATTAAAAAAATTGGTATATGGAAAAAAATGTGTATGTGTATCTTTTTCCCTTCATCCCTTTCTTTCTATATATATATATATATATATATATATATATATATATATATATTATTTATATATATTTAATACGTACCTATATCAGATGCATTATAAGCTGGTTACCTTTGGACACCAAAACTTAAGGGTAATTTTAAACTGGTAGTATTTTAAGAAACTTACAAAATGTACTAAAGAGAACAGATTTTCTAATCTTCAGTGAAATGTAATAGTGCTTCAGAAAATATTCAACAAAAAATAATGCACAAATGTTAACAAGCACTGTGTAGTTCAATGATTTACAGTCTGGTTTGCAATCAAGTATCTTCAAAAAGGTAAGTATCCCATCCATTAATGTGAAGAAACCAGATATTTTAATCCTACAGTCTGCTTCCCCATAATTTGCACATTGTATTTAGTGTCTTACAACTTTGAGACAGTGGTCTCACTAAGTCACCAGGATGGGATTGAACTTGAGTTCTTTTTCTATTGTTATTATTTTGAGATAAAGACTCAATACGTAGTTCAGGCTGACCTTGAGCTCACTAAGTAGCCCAGGCTGGCACTGAACTTGTGGGGATTCTTTCTGCTTCAGCCCTCTCAGAGTGTTTACAGGTTTATAGGAGTACACTACTCTGCCTGGCCTTAATGCCTTACAACTCTTCAACCACATCAGAATTTAATTTGTAATGCAATCTCTTCTGTGTAGTGTTTTCTCTGTGAGACAGGTCAGAAGGTATCAAATTGTTTCAATAAAACAAAGCAGGAAATATTCATTAAAAAATACAGGAATATTAACAATATAGGCAGGCAGATGCAGACCAAAGGCTGGCATATTTCCACAACAAGATACAAAATCAAAAGAGAGCAAAGCAAGAGAAAAAGAGCAACAGTCCGATCCATCTCATTTCTTCTCTAAGTCATTAAAACAAACCTAAATTTAGCCTGGTCCACCCGTACACAGAACAGACTTCCAAAAGGGTTTCTCATATACTCATTCAAGGGGTTAATCTATGTATGTAGGCTTAAAGATCACAGTTACTGGGGTTTAATTAATTAGTGAAATAGAAGGCTCTAATCAGAATTATTTTGAGTGTTTTGCCATAGTTGAAAATTGATCAATCTAAATTTCTTTCTCACTCAAGAAACTATGCAAAAATATTCATTTCTTGTCAATTAGAAAGGTTCCTCTGACAAGGTATTGTCCCATTATTCTGTTTAAAAGACTGTGATAAGTCTTGATTCTTTTTTTTTTTTTTTTTTTTTTGGTCTTTTTTGTTTTTACCAGTACCGGGGATCGAACTCACGACTGCCTGCTTGCAAGGCAAGGCAGACGCTTATGCCGCTGAACTAAATCCCCAGTCCCTTGATTCTTGATAAAGTTGCAATGAAACACATTAATCAGATGTAGGCCAAATAACACCAGGTTGCTTTCAGTGTGTTTATAGTGATATACCAGGAAAAGCCCCATCAAACCTCTATCTTGATCCTCTGAAGTTATGATATCTACTCTGGCCTCTAACTTTATTATTATTTCATGAATGGAACATAATAATATACACTGTACTGATAATTTATAGGCAGTCTTAATCTCAGAACTTTTGATATTTTAGATACCTCATATTTAGTTGTTTTTTAAAAAAGAATTCTAGTAGAAGTTTAAGTTTCCAATATATACACCGAATTTTCTTTTTGGATTTAATGGTTAAAAAATGCTCTAAGAACTCTAAATGATGATGTTGGCTGATTTTGCATAAAGAGTTTCATAATACCAATTCCAGCCACACTTAGAGACCTCTTAATACTATCTGCTCAGAAAACTTCAGTTGATTATAGTATTATATCATTAACAGGGGTAGTATGTAATTATATTTTTCACTGCAGTGTTAATTACCAAAATGTATTTATGTTGCTTTAAAGTCTATGTGGTATCAGCAACATGAAAGAATTTCCCCAAGCAAATGATTTTTTTTTATCTATGACTAGAATTTTGAGTTTTCTTCTTTATTAGAGTTCTTAGTATATAAACAATTTTCTTAGTACTTAGGAAATGACTACCAATTACAGTAAAGAACTAAAAATAATCTGAGCTAATCTATGAGGAGACAATCGGAAACATTTTGGGATCCCTAAAATTTAGTGCTAAATACTCTCATTTTATAATTTTAATTCAAAAGCTAGTACTGATTCATTTAGTAACAAAAAAACCCAAACATAACTAGATTTAAACATGTTTAAATATACAAATATATATATATATATATATTTACATAGAACAACTTATAATTTCAATTTCTCATACATAGCAAGTGCCATTAGACATGCATGTTACACATGGTTTAGTATCCGTGTTACACATTGTACATGCTGACAAACATATCTACTTCATACATTTATTAGTCTTGCTCTAAACATTTGGCAATAAGGATCATATTATGCACGTATGATAAAATATGGCTAGTTTTCATTTTCCTAGCTATGGTCATCAAAACGTCTGAGGAAGACAGATAGTGCAGTACAATCCAATTCACTCACTAAGAGTCAAATGTATGCTAATCTCTTCAGTTATTTTACTATAATATCTTAATTACTATAGCAAGCATTAGTATGGCTAACAAAAAACTGATCACATAGAGATTTATTTGAGTATATCAGTCATGTAAAGTGTTATTTTTCTCTAGGGTCATAAGTGAGTTGTAAAAATGGTTACATAATTTTTGAAAACAGGTGTCAAACACCTGCAAAGAGAAAATTTTTAAACAAGAAAGGCTTAATATTACAAAGACTAATTTTTAAATTTTCTTAGGTGCTGTTAAATTTAGCAATAACACATTCAGATATAATATGGTAGGATAAAAACATTTCAAATTTAAATCTACATATATTCTGTAGAAAATTTTTACACTTAATTTGAAAAATAAAAGTGACATGAAGTGATTTTATTTTTCATAAACATGCTTTAACTAACAAAAAATTTGGGCTGGGGATTTAGCTCAGCAGCGTAAGCGCCTGCCTTGCAAGTGTGCGGTCGTGAGTTTGATCCCTGGTACTGATAAAAATGAAAAAGACAAAAAAAAAAAAAACCACAAAACTAACAAAAAATTTGTAGAAAATGAAATTTTATATTAGGGGAAAGTGATGCTAATGATTATTTGTAAGTAGAAATGTGTACTATCTCATCTAATGTAGAAACATGAGAAAACTTGAAGAATTGAGAACTTTTCAAGTAAAAATTAAACATTTCTGTAACTTGTTTAAAGTTAAAGACATGTCCCAACTGTTAAATGGTATTTTTTAAATTTAAAACTAAAGGACAATAAAAGATTCAACTATGCAAATCCCTACACTAAATGTCTACTTTTGTATCCCCAAATTTAGATGTGAATAAATATATCTATTTCTTATTTTGACAGGGAGTTTAACTGGCAAAGTAATTAATGTTAAATCTTTTGTTTTATTCATAGTTTTATTACTGAAACTGCTTCAGTTGCTGTAAAGAAATCTAATTCACTTAAATCTAAATAATCTCTTGCCTCCCATTTGTGCCATGGAATTTGAACCAGAGCAAGGAAGCCTTCTCACCCCATACGCACAAATTAACATACAAATTAATGTTTAGATTCTCATATCAGGAACCGAAATAGAGAGAGATGAATATGCCAAAGTGAAGTTTTCAGTAACTGTAAGTAAAGGAAAATGGAGAAGTCCTCCCCTTTCACGTTTTGGCATGTGAGAGGTCCCTTCACCTTAGCAATAGTGCTTCAGTGGTTGGACATGTGTATTGTGCCCAGCTTCACAGATTCAACTGAAGAAACTCAGAGACAATGCTTGGGCTCTACCTGCGGATGCCGTAGCAGGGAAGGCTATTTTGAGATTCCTTCCAGCTCTGTTTGTTGTTATCTTTGAAAACAGATTTGATTCTTATTCAGAAGATCCTCTGAATTATTGAGCTTGCAAATTAAACTTTAGAAAATGCTGTGTACTAGTTATGATTGTCAGAACTTTCACGGAAGAGGTAAATTTTTTATTTTATCTTCTCTTCCTCTATTTATTCAAGGTGTGGGAGATGGCTGGCTTTCACTGGCAGAGAGATGAGATCAACAGTACTTCGAGTCATGTTCAGGTATCTGATTGGATTTTAACATATAAGAATTCAATTTAATAAGGAGTTTCTTTATAATAAGGCATTCATGTAATAGCTACTTGTTCATGTGATTTTTCTCCCCTCCTTCTGGCTCTTTGCAGGAAAATTCTTTCAAAAAGGAAACCAGTTTTCTTGGATTTTCACTATTTTACTGGTCCATTAGGGACATCTTCTTGTGATATTAAAGCCAGTGAATATTTCATCTGGGGCCTAAAGATGTACTTCAGTGAGCAATTTCTGATGCACCTGCAGTTATCAAAACAAGATGCTGCTTCTGGGAAGACAAGGCTGACTCTTAACTTTCTGGCTGAGTTGGATCAGAAGTTCGGTTAGTTAAAGTTCAGCTTTATTGCAATTGCTTGCTGATCCTCTGTGGTTTTTCTTTGCAAGCTGAACATTTTTCCTAACCTCTCAAGGGTTAAAGTCTGCAACCCTTTTGTTTATTCTAGAGTTTAAAGGTAATTTTCTAATAAAACTACTTTTTTAAAAAATCAATCTTATATCTCAAAATTAAATGTTCTGGTAAACTAAAACAATAATTTCTTAAAGGAAGAGTCATATTAACTTTGAGATCTTTCTCATTCTCTTAATAATCCACATGTACCTCTGTATATATCTATACAACTATAAAAATGTCACCATTAACAACTACCCATGTGTAACACCTAAGTCTCCTATGGTCACTGAACATTCCTAACAGCCTATACCCAAACAACTTAATCTTTGAAATGTACCACTGTCATTTATTTTATGGTACATCAGTTCTGTGTATAACAAACCAACTGACCTAATGAAGGGTTAGCACCACTGTAAGAGCTGATATAACACAGGAAAGCAGAAGATCCAGGAGGATCATATATTTTTTACTTAACTTACATTGAAATTTTTAAAAAGTGAGATAATTTATTCAGTTTAGAGTTTTAATGGCTATGATAAATCCATATATTTGTTAGACAACTCCGTCCTGAGTAACGAAAATTATGAAGTTCATTTTTATATAAAGAAAATAAAAAGGAAATGCAGGTCTGGGATAAAGAAATAGATGGAGAACAAGAGACAGCTAGATAACCAGCCAGCAAAAAAAAAAAAAAAAAAAGAAAAAAAAAAAAAAAAAAAAAGAGAGAGAGAGAATTAATGTATTATAGACATAGACTGGAGTGTACTATAAGAGCATCAATTAAAGGAAGAATTCATCCAATCTAAAAAATTTCTGAATTCTGTATCTTTAAAAGGATTAAAATATAGTAGTGCAAAACAGCATTTTACTACTTGTGTCAAAACCACAGTGTAAAAATTCCTCACTAATATGTAGCAACCAGTGAAATTTAAAATTAAACATAGCCTTCAATTTAATACATGAAAAGAAAAAGGAGATATAAATTTTATTGATTTCTTATAGTATTTTAAGTTAAACTTCATTAGATAGTCACTAATGAGGAAAGATTCTTATTGTAAATTACTACAAAGAAAGCAAGAACAGGAAGTAAATTATTATAGGAAGAATAGAAACATAACTGAAAAAATTAAAAACTGTCTTCCTCTCATTTCCTTACAGAGAGTTTATGTTACTATTAATACCCAAATTTCTTTCCCCAGTTGTCCTCAGATAACTCCTAAAATTACCTTTTTAAATACCAAATTTGTTCCAGCACAATACTACACCTGGTTTTCAATTGTAGTGCCCTTTTCCTAGTCCTGTTTTCTCATGTGGCTACTTGGAAAGATATTTCTTTGAACAAAAACATGACTGCAAAAATAAGGTATTAAAACAGAATTAAAATTAAAATAGAATGAAAGTATCTTAAGAGCCTTACTTACCAAAAGAGAATAGTGCCGGCCATTATGCTCAAAAGGATTAGAAAAGAAATCCGTATTGTGGTCCAGTCTCTGATGTCCTCCATATGCTGCTGCATCTGAGTCTAGCACAATTTTGAATGTATAGCTCTTAAGGAATTCACAACGGCTTAGAAAATGAAGGACACATTATATTCTGAGAGTGCAATTTAAAAGTGAGTATTCCCATGCTGTTAAATCATGATTTGTGTTACACATTTGTTTCTTTCCTAGTACTGTGGAAATTCTTATGTTTGAAAGGCGCTTTATAGGCCGTGTAGTCCATACACTTTGAGATTCTTGTTGTATTTTATCATAGCTCAGCAAGTGTCATCCAGCCCAGGCCCAAATATCCCTGTTAATATCAAATCTTTTATCTTCATGTAACCCATTCAACTAGTTAGGTTCTTCTCCATATAGAACAGATGTTTGATTCCTTGGGACTAATTCTGCCTAGGAAGCTATAAAGAATAAATTTAAAATACAGTAACCTTTGAAACAATAATAGCTATGCTAGTTCCACATGTCCTTTAAATATATTATGAAATAAATATACTAAATGGGATCCCAGGACTTGATCATTCCTCATTTGTTAAGGGTTCTTTACACCTTCCATATCTTTGAATTCATTTCAGTTTTCTTGATCCTGATTATCACAGGGAGGCACATAGAAGCAAACCAAGTGTAGGGGTAAAGGAGGAAAGCTCCTGTGTGTTCAGCTCCTGCCTAGATACAGACAGCACAGTGCTCCTACCTAGATATGGACAGCACAATGCTCCTGCCTAGATACGGACAGCACAGTGCTCCTTCCTCGATACGGACAGCACAGTGCTCCTACCTAGATATGGACAGCACAGTGCTCCTAATCGTGTACAGCATGACCAATTAAGCACAGTTCCTGACAAGTGCAATGTGCTGAGTTTGATACCCAGTACCCAAAAAAACCAAAACAAAACAAAAGCACATACTTCATGTCACAAGGAATTACGTAGCAAGCTCACAATCTACCACAATTTAACATCTGAAGTTGTTTTGTTGTTTAGTGCAAGAATCAAATCATCACATGTGTTCTAGGCAAGCACTATACTACTGAGCTACATCCCCAATCTTAAGGTCTAATTTTTCTTAGTGAGGTATTAAGCATGTTACTGATACTTATGACAAAATACATGAAAGTAACTCTTATGCTGAAATATATTCTTTTTGAAATGTTTAGAAATTGTACTCCAGGCAAAATTTATTTATTTATTTAGCTACTAGGAATTGATTGAAAACTGCAGGCATGCTAGGCAAAGACTCTTTCATTAAGCTATATCCTCATCCCTGGTACTCAAATTTTTAATATCAGACATGATAATGTATTTTCATTACAGCAAAATTATCACAATAGTAGATATGAGTAATGAACAATGAGCCACCACTTTCATCTTTGGGAAACTTGTCTAAGTGAGAGATTCAAATGTATAAACCACAGAGATTTTGAAGGAAGTAGTGGCTTTCACTCAATTTAGTTCAGCCTGCCCTGAGTGAAACGGAAACTGATAATGATATTAGTGTGTTTAAAATGGGTTAGAGAGAGAGAGGGAGGGAAAAAGAGAGGGAAGGAGAGACAGAGAGAGAGAGACAGAAAGAGAGAGAGAGACAGAAAGAGAAAGAGAGAGAGACAGAGAGAGAGAGAGAGGGTTATTGGGGTATTAATTCTAAAGTCATTCAGTTCAGTTAAAATGATTTAAACCTACAAATACATTAATGCCACAATATGAATGGTGCAAAAGATTTGGAGGCAAAGTAAATAAATAAAGCATTTTAGAATGAAAAGGATCATTATAATAAGTTTCCTTCTCTTCTTTATTCTAGTTCATTATGTACTTAAATCTTCAAAAACAAAACAGTACAGTTTTGAGATTAATGTCCTAAAATACATTTTAAACTACTGAATAAAGTGTCAATTAATAAATCATTGGCTAAAACATAGATTTTTTTGTAATAGTGGCTAAAGAAGGCAAGTATATCTTCAAAAGCAGCACCTGTCACTTAAGAATCACTGAACAGTAATCTATCAGGTTCTTATTGAGTATGTAGCTATGTTATTATAAGGGATAGAGCATTTATATTCATTACGCATTATCCAAAATTAAAGTATGCTACACACACTTGATATTATATTTTGAAAATGTACTTTTTAATGAAAATGCTGATTCATGAAAAGAGTTGCACAGTTTAACCTGTAAATTTTTGCCTATATATTTTCTCAATCAAAGTATACTGAAACAACAATTGCCATAAAAGGGTCTATTTCTTTAACAACTGGAAAGGGATCATCAAATTGAAAATAGTTAGAATCTACTTACTTAATATATATCATTTGTAGCCATAAAGAAAACGCTTATGAAAGTCACAAAGAAAGTTTCAAAACATCAGTTTAGACATACTTTTTTCTAATCTATAATTTAAAGAAAAGATTCTGCCATGCCCACTTTTGAAATTACCCATCTCTATGACCATGCTATCCACAGAACACAATAGCACCCTTTAGAAAATGCAACCCTTAAATTCAGAAATGTCTACAAAGTAAAACACCAGATTACAGATAATGGCTGAGAAAGAGCTTGGAGCTGTACATTTCTGCTACATATTATTCAAGTTTGTCAGGAAACCACATCTTTTAAACATTACTGCTTAGAATTAGAGCAAAAACTTTAAAAGAAATCTTTGAAGAACTGACCTTGTTTTATGTTCTCTCATTTGGCTTTCTGTCTTTTCTCTGTTTCTCACTTTCTCTGTTTGTGTGTGTGTGTGTGTACATCTCTACATACACACAGATTATATCAATTTAGCACCAAAAATACCTATATCACTCTTCTTTCACTAAAGAATATATCTCTGAAAACAGAATCCAGAGGGAACTTACACTTATTTTAAACTAACCCCTTAATATGGTTTCCAAATTATACAGCATGTAGGACTAATTTAGCAAGGCTCAATAGGCTATCATTGCCCAAGACTATCTATTTCTGCCTAGCAGAAGGCCTTCCCATAAACGGTTCTCAACAAATGTTTGAAATTGATACTAAAGCTAACAACTGAGTTGCCAAGAAGGGTCAAAGTTCCTATGTTAATTTGTCATACTGAAAGAGAAAGTATAAGGTATCTTTCCTATTCACTTCCAAAGCACATACAATGTGCGATGTACTGTGTATGATACAAAACAACTATGACACTGTCTTAGCCTACATGTAATTTACAGCCTGTGAGCAGGATCAGAGGTGCAAATGAATGTCTATAAATGGAGAAAAGAAGGGATATGCAGTGAGAGAGGGGAGATAAAAAGAGGATTGGCAGTCTGTAAGCTAGATCAGGCTTAGCACTTATTTTGTTAAGTATGCTAATGTTAAAAGTTCATGAGAAAGGATACCACAACTATCAAGAAAGCTCAGTGACCAGAAGCAAAGTAAAAAGAACAGGAAAGACAATGAGAAGTCCAACAACAATCCAAAGACAGTAAATACAGCTAAACCAAAATGGCAATATTGAGAACCATAAACAGATCAATATTTAAGACATCCATGTCACAGCCCTCAAAAGAAAGAAAACTGACGCTCAGTTTGGAAAAATCAGAAGTAGAAGGACAGAACTGCTGTGCCGCAAGACAAACAACTAGCTGCACTAAGTGGTAAAGCTGAGATGCACACACAGGACAAACGTAGCTACCCTACTCGCTACAAGTGGCCACCTGTTTATATTAAGGACCAGGCAGTATTTCCAAATGAAGTTTTCTTGTTTAATTTTGAAATTGAGATCCAAGCATAAATAGGCCAGAATGAGCCCAACCACAAAGAATAAAAAGAAGAAAATTACAGAAAGTGATATCCAGCTAAATTACTGTCACAATTAAATTTAAAATATTGTCATTGCTTACTTTTCTTTTGGAGCTGGCCTGGCTGAGGTTTGCTACATCTCTTTTAGATCCAATTATTATTTTTTTCACTCATCTGATCATATAATTGGTGAATATAAAACACTGAATGAAAAGATTTTCTTTTCCCAGTTTGAAAAATACATAGTAGAGAGCAAATGTTGTAATAGATTGTCTTTTTTTAAAAAGAGATCATATAGATTCCTATTAATTTAGGTATCATTTTAGAATATTATGATTTCTTATTCTAAATTCAAGAGCTTCCTAAATATTTGATATATCTATCAACAGGTTGAAGTAGATAAGAAGTTCTAAGCATTATTTTATAATCTGCGTCCTTAAATTTGAACCAAGGGAGAGCCATGTTTTGAAGAAGGTCTGTACTAATAAGATTAAAGAACAGTGAAGGCATGAAGACTCTCAAATTCAATGGCTCTTCAAATACTTCAAAAGCTGCTGTGTTTGCTCAGCCACTTGATAAAGTGTCTGTTCAAAGTATAAGGATTTTGATGTAAGAAGTACTATCATTTATATCATTCTGTACTAAATTCTCTTCACTTTCACCAATCTAGCTGAGAAATGCACTGTAAGACGCAGCCCCTGAGGTCTGTAACTGAATGATTAGATGGCCTAAAGATAGCAAAGGTGATACCTTATTATATATAGCATCAATTTTAAGGTGAACTATTTTACATATCTTCAATAAAGAGAAAATATTACCTTTGTGCTAATCATTGTAAGAAATATGAATTTAACATATATAAAATATGAAAAAGATACCAAATTTACCCTATGATATTTTTGTTTCTAATTCTTTTATTAACCCTTACATGCTAGCATAATTATAACTTGTGGGAATTAAGAGATGACGCGAAATAAAATCTAAACCAAAAGGAAGAAAAACATTAGGTACAAAACTCTCAGGAGTGTTCTCACTGAAGAACTGGAAACAAAAGACAGGTAGGGCAAGATCTGGTACTGGAAACCAAGGAAATCAGCATCTTAATAGTCTGATAGTAACAATCCAGCTCAGGGTGTGCCTGGTGTTCTCACATCATCCTTCTCTTTTTATGTTTGTGAACTCAATTTTACTTATCACCAGCTATCATCCACAAAATCTAAGGTTACAGTGACATAACATTTCAAATAGATTTATCCTTTAAATTTACAAATAGTTGTTATGCCTAGATTACTGTTCTGAATGATAGAAGGGGCTATGAACCACAACTTTTAGATGCACTCTTTGGTCTCTTTCAAAAATGATGCAATAGCAAGTATGTATGATGTGCTTCAGTATACTTTATAAATGAACATTAGTGTGTGATACAATTATGTGTATTTGTGTATATGTCTAATTTAGGAATTTTTAATTTTATTTCTATGGCCTAGAAAATACATAAACTTAATTCATCACAGGAAATGTGAGTTCTAACATTTTAGGTAAATTTAACAATTATCAGAATGTGGCATTTTATGGTTATATTACTTTTGATGGGAAATATCCATTCAGAATTTTACCTCTGACTTTAAAGAATTTCTTATATTATACAATTTCCAAAATAACATTTAAAAGAAAATAAAATGAAAATAAATAGGAAACTTACTATTGAGTGTAGGCAAAATATATTTTAAAATATAATAAATGTCAAATACAATGTCTCAAGGAGAAAGTTTTATTATTTTCTATTTTGGAGTCCTTGAAAAAAGCATCATCTTCATGCATGAGCTACATATGCATTCAAGTCTCTGAACAGTGTCTTCATTAAAAGCTTAAATGACAACCACACATTTTAATGAGGTGAAAAAGAGAAGCATATTTCTATTACAGGCTAGGATGTGCTTATTTCATCAACAAAAGGTTTCTGATTTTAGACTACAAAATAAACTCCAATCCCCGCAAGTTTGATGCTTTACCTATAATTTTACAGAAACAGCACAAAGGCAGAGTAACAATAAAACAAGCTCAAAGGATGAGGAGCTCAAATGTCATTATCTACCACGTTAATTAATGAATGCTATGCTTTATGAAAGGCATTTTCATCCAAATTATTAGTTTATTCTTAGGCATGCTTAATGACACACATCAGTAAACAATAAATTGAATAATAGAAAATATGGAGTATGACACATTTCTCTATGCAAATGGGCAAATTATTCTAAATATATTACAGAATATTTCTATTCAGAAACTTTTTTTTATCCTAGAAAATTATATAAAGTCACTCTTTCCCAGTAACTCAAGAGAGAAGAAAAATGAAAAATTGGGCCCACATCTCTAAATCAAACTTCCTCTAAAAAATTTTTCTTTCTCTATGCCATTCAAGATCATCCAATTTAACTTATAAACTCAATTCTCTCATAAAGCAATAATTATGTAGAACTTCAAAGAAAAGATAACAGATTTTTATTTACTTTTAACCACAAACTTTGTTATCAAAATAAGTTTCTATGTACCAAGTAGACTTAATATTTAAAATAAAACACTATGCTTTTGAACTCAAAATAATTTTGAGTCAGGCCACAAAGAAATGTCTTCCCCCTGGCGGGGGGGGGGGATTCTAAAATAGCCTGCTGAGGAGTCAGATGAAATATTTGTATAGAAAGATAACTAGAACTTGAAAGTTGAAAAAAACACAATCATAAGCAGAAAGAAGCATCATCTGAGCCATTTCATGTACACAGATGTTTTAATTACTTTTCTCACTGCTAAGACACAACACCTTATACCCAAGAAGAAAAGGTTTATTTAGCTCACAGTCTGCAGAGGTTTCAGTCCGGCTGGCTTCAAGGCAGGGTGGCACATAGCAGGATGCAACAACAGGCGGAGAGATGGAGAGACAATTCCTTATATGGTATGCAAGCTACCCATCTTAGGGCAGGTGTAGAACTCATACCCACAATCCCAGCACTGATCCAGGGATCCATCATAAACTTCAGATTCAGCCACTTCAATAAAACCTGATCCCAGGACCAAGGAGGCTCAGGAGGGACATTCAGACACACACCGCAACAACAGAGATAACATTTCAAAACACTAAATTAAGGTGAGCATCTCTGCAGACATCAGGATTCAACAACTGCATTCTACATCGGTCAAAAACATACTACGTCTCTCAATAAATTACTCTCTTGAGGCTCAGTTTCTCTTTTGTCAGTGAGGGAATAGAGAGCTGTTGCAGGGACTAGCTAAAATAATCTACACTGAGTACTAGTATCTAGCTAGTACTTTGTTAGTACATAGTAATCTAGCCAAATGCAAATTTATTAGCTGCTATGGCTATTATCATGATTAACCCCGCAGCACTCGAACTGTTGTGTGAGATGAAAAATACAAAAGTGAGTCTATTTATTCACCTCACTTGTCACCCTTAAGGTTTCTTCCTTTATGGTTTTTATTTCTATTCTCTTTTCCTCATGTCTTCATACTCCGTAGAATTTAAGACTTTTCTAGTTGTTTTAAAATTTTTCCATTAAAATTTAATCAGATCATACATAGAATCTTTTGAACACTAAATAACTTTAAGGTTTTTTTTTTCTTGTAAAGAAAAGGCTCCTCAAAGTTCTGAGAAATATTGAGCCTTTTTAACGAAGCCTACCTTATTACCCAAACTGAAAACTAAACAGCTCTGCCTCCACACTCCAGGGTGCCTGCTCTTATTTTTATAAACATTGACTTCTAGCAAACTATACATCTGTTATATTTTGCTATTTAAAATTATAATCTCAGTAAGAGTTTTAATATTTCCCTACCATCTAGTACCTAGATTACGAATTGAAACACTTGTGAGCATATCTTTTTTTCTTATTTTCTCTTGCAGTCTCCTTACATATTGATTTTAATTATTTTCATTGATTTTTAAGAAATAACACAACTCTGGGCCTAAAAGTCTAGCCATGAATTTTTCCCCTCAATTTAGAGTTACATTTAGAGTTATATTTGTACAAATATGTCTTCTAACATAATCTCATTTCATTACTTGTAACATTTCATATAAGATATTTTAAAAGATTTTGGATCCTTTATAATTAGAACATTATAAATTTAATGCAAAACATAACCTCTTTTGATAACTCATAGTAGTTAAACAAATGCATGTCACTTTGATGCAATTAATCCTCAGTTTAATAAGTGATCTGTATATGGCTTGGAGATGGACATTTTATATAATTCTTGACATGGGTAAATGATTACAAAAAGACAGCACCAACTCAAAGAACTTCATTACCAACTTGACTGTTTGGCTTTCTCTATAGAAATAATTAAACTTAAACACACAGTATCAAAGTGGATTGTCAAAATCATATATTCTAATAATTAGGTAGATCCAGAATATTCCCTATAGTATTTTCCCCCGTTCTACCACTTAGCATCTGTTACTTAAAGATTGTCCGTAAAAATACATAAATAATAAGATTTTGTGTGATTATTTAAGCTACGGTAACAGAAATAGCCTTTTCCTTTATTATTAAAAGAACAAATAGTTAATGTTCACTCTTTTTTCCTGTTTAAGAATCAGCAGACTGCCATGGTGTGGGCCTCTGTCAGTGTTTCAGAAGGCTGAATGCACAGGGGTTGGGGCTGCTTCCAGTCCACAACTGTAGTCAAGACGCAAAGCGTCTGTGTGTTAGTGCACGCTCACTGACACACGTCATCACCGCAGTCATCCCGAGCACTTCTGGACCCACCGCTCATCCTTGTATCAACTGCTCATTCTCAGTGAAAAATTCAAACTAGATACCTGATAGTGAGAGAACTTTAAACAATAGACCATATGCACTTGTTTTGGCTAATAAAATATCCAAGGGCATGACACAAATCTAAGATTGTAACTTGTAATCATCACTGTGATAACCATTTTAACCTTACTAGTTAGAAACAGTAAAAGTAATACAAACAAATACATTCACTATCTAGAAAGTGAATGCTTACACCATCTAAAATGAAATCAATATATATTTTATACTAGGCAAGCAGCGATGATTTTTGTGATTCCAATCAGCCAAAAATGGTGGCATATTTTTAATCTAATTATATAGATGTAATCATTTATTAGTTGATTTTCATACAAAGTTTCAAAACAGGAGCCTTACTCAGATGATCTAATCATCAATAAATTTTAAAGTGATAAAACTGTTATGATCGGGGCTGGGGATTTAGCTCAGCAGCATAAGCGCCTGCCTTGCAAGCAGGCAGTTGTGAGTTCGATCCCCGGTACTGATAAAAAGGAAAAAGACAAAAAAAAAAAAAAAAAAAAAAAAACAAAAAACAACCAAAAAACTGTTATGGTCATGAGAGATTTATACAGATCCAGGAGGATGACTATGTGGATCAGTTAGATAAGACATGTGAAGTAGCAACAAACATAATAGCAAAAAACAATAAATTTTCTAAATTTGAAATTAAGGTATGAAAATAAAATTAAAGATATGTATATTGAAATATAGTCAAATGTTCTTAATCTAAGAATACATCTATTGTAGGGAGCTAAAAACTAATTAGGGCTTCTATTCTGTGAATGTACACCAGCAATACACAGATAGCATATATTTTACAACTTCTGCTACTCCAGAAAGAACGTAAGCAACGTTTATTAAGCAAGCTGAAGAAATGAGAATTCTCTTTTTTATCTTCATAAAATATATTTCTTCTGCTCCATGTGAAATGTGATTTTTAAAAAAACTCAAATGCTCTAATATCCTAATAATATCCTAAGTGTTTATCTTGATACTTTTACAGTAAGCACCTGAGGGAGAAATATATTCAGGTTTGATAAAAAGTTTTTGGGTAGACATCCTTTTCCTAAAAATGTTACACTACTTTACAGTGAGTATATTTGTTTACAAATACTTCACTTATTCCAAAGTAATTTATTCTTTTTGATGCTTCTGTAAATGCATTTTCTCAACTTCTTTTTCTGAGTGTACATCAAGAATGTACATTAATGAGCTGAGATTTGTATGATTTTTCATACTGAAACATTCCTGAACTACTTTAATTCTAGCTTCTGTGCATGCATGTGTGTGTATGTGTGTGAGAGAGACAATTTTACTTCTTTCTTTCCAATTATAACTTTTCTTTTATTTCCCTAGTTGCTATGGCTTCCAGAACTGTATAGGATACAACTTGAGAGAGCTGGCATCCTTATCTTGTTCATGTTCTCCAAGAAAGCCTTTGTTTTCTCATTTTCTTTTGTGAATAAAATTTATGTTTTAGTTTTGTGGTTATCAAATATAAAGAAATATTATAGTAAAATTAGCCTAAGCCAAGGAAATAAAATGTATATACACTGAAAATTATAAAAGTATTAATGAAATAAGTTGAAGAAAACACAGTAGAATTATATTCTCTGTCCACGAGCAAAATAATTAGCACTATTAAATGTCTGTAGTATTTAAAGAAATCTATAGATGCAAGACAACCCCTGTCAAAATTCCACTGGAATTTTTCACAGAAATAGAAGGTAAATTCTAAAACGTGTATAAAATTACAAAAGAACTGGAATAATCAAGTCATCTTGAATAAAAGAAACAACACTTGGGAGCATTACAGTGCCTTATTTCAAAGTATATTATGAAGTTATGTGATCAAAACAGTATGGTACTGTCATAAAAATAAGCCAGTGGAATAGAATATGAAGCCCAGAAATATACACACATATAAAGTACACTTATCTTGGATAAAGATAACAAGTAACAACACAAAAAAGGAAAAGGATAATTCTTTCACAAAGTGTTGGGAAAACTGGATATCCACAGTCAAAAGAATGAAATGAAACCGTTATATCAGTACAAAAATTAAATCAAAATGAATTAACAGACTACATGTCTGGCACCTGAAATACGTAAAAAACTTATAAAACTAAATAGTAAAAAAGAAACCTAAAGAAAACAAAACAATAAAAACAAGTAATCCCATTCTAAAAAAGGGTAAAAAAAATCTTAAACAGATTTTTACACCAAATAATACATACAAATGGCCAACAGGCAAATGAAAAGGGGCTTGGGATCACTAATAATCAGGGAAATGCAAATGAAAACCACAAAGAGACATCACCTAATATACATAAGGATGGCTATTACCAAAGTGTCAAATTACAAGCATTGGTGAAAATGTGACGCAAACTGAACTACTGCACACTGTTGGTGGGAAAATAAATTAGTGTAGCCTACATGGAAAATGGTGTGAAATAACCATAAAGAAGTAAAGGAAAACATCCATCTTATGATCTAACATTCTACTTCTGGGTACATATTTGAAAAAAAAAAAAAAGCAACTAGCATTTTGAAGAGTTATTTGTACTCTTATGTTTGCTGTGACATTATCTGCAACACTATCTGAAATAAATACCCCAAAGTGGATGAATGGATAATAAGACAGTATTTATATACAACAGATTTTGATGAGAACAGTAAGGAAATACAAACAATAACATGTATACATACACCCAGGGGATATTATATTAAGTGAAATAAGTCAAAGAAACAAATAATATATGATGCCAATTATATGTAGAAGAAACTAAACAAATCAAATATCAAGACAAAATGTTAAACAGAGATTGTCACAAGCTGGGGGGGTAGTGGTGAGAGGTAGGGAAAATTGGGCGTTTTAGGTCAAATATGCAAACTTCCAGTTATAAAAATGAGTAAGTTCTGGAGAGCTAATGTACCACCACTGTTAATAAAAATAGACACTTGAAATTTACTAAAAGTGTTGTTCTTTAGTGTTTTCACCACACATGCACACACACACACACACACACACACACACACACACACACACAGAGTAAATATTTCAGGTGGATATGTTAATCAGCTAATCACAGTAACCATTTCAGAATGCATTTGTAAATCAAAACATCACATTACATATCTTAAATATATACAATTTCTATTTATCATTTATGTTCCACTAAAGCTGGGAAAAAATCTCTGTGTTTTTAGGGTTAGAACTGAAAACAGTAAAGCACTACAGAAAATAATATTTTGTCTGAGGCACTATTAATTTTCAGAAACAGTAGTATAGAAAACAAATGAAACTATGATCACAATCAGAGAAACGTTTCATAAACATTAATGACATTTCTACAGGGCAACAACTAAATGAGTTATCTGGTGTCCAAATGTAAAACAATATTTAAATTTTGAGAAACTAAATTTAAATTACATTCAGTCACTTACCAGTAATATGATGTTGTGAAAATTATATCTTTCTGCTCTTCACATGTAAATGTAAATTAAAAATACTTGCCTGACGAATATGACTGAGATGATTTGAGGGTCAGATAGGTCAATGTAAACAAAAACATTTGTACACTGTAAAATGCTATGCAAATTTTTGATACTAACTTTGAATCAATGTCTTTAAAAAAGCTTATTTCCTGACTCAAGCAATTCGGCTTAACCACTTATTAGTCCAATTATTTAAATCCAGGATGACCCAAAACTGCATATTTTTCATTAATTTTTGTTAAGATAATACAATATGAAATATAAAATGATAACATCATCACATTTATTCTACACAAGAATCTACTATTTGGAATGACACCTGCCAGTGATGCTCAGGGTTTGACTTGAATGTGATGAAATATGTCAACACTATAGTTCCTCTAAGTTTCAAATTTCAAACTGCCATATTTTCTAATTTCATTAAACATCACAGAATGGCACACTCCTTGGTGAATGGGGCAAATGTCAGGTTTGGAGGGGGTGATTATTTAGAGAATATTTGCAGAGTAAAGAGTTGAAGCTATTAGAACAGGTGAGTTTTTCAAGGCAAAGCACAAAGGAAAGAGAAAGCTTGGGTTTGGATCCAAGGAAAAGGTAACATAAAGAACTAGTGGAAAAGAAAGAAAATGAAACAAGTGCTGTGGCACATAAGAAAAGGCGAATAAGGGAAAGAAGGGGAAAATGGTACCAGAGAAGCCTTCTCAGCTGGGAAAAGGAGATGTTTAACCCCAGTATTGTGAAAGGACTAAATGGAACCAAAGTGAGGTAGTGAACTGGAGAACAGGACATGAATCAGATGATGAGAAAGTGGGCAAGGAACAGTATCTACTTCTTTTCATTCATCTATTTTATTTTATTACTAAGAAAAATATTTAGACAGTAGAGTTCACCATTGCAGCTAATACTTGCTGAGCGCATAGTACCATGACACTGTGGCTAAGCTGTTCGTACACACTTCATATGACAACTATTTAACGTGTAGGTGATGTACGGATAAAAACATCAAAAATGCACAACACTTTTAGTAAATTTTTTAGTCCTTATTCGAGCAATTAAGAGCAAATTTTTGTCTTTACAAATGTAAGAGAAGGAAATACCTACTATTTCTGGCCAAAGAAGATATCTAAACTTTCAGAATATAAAACTGTGGAAAACAACCTTTCAGAATCAGAAAAGAAAGCTACCAGCAAATCAAGGTGTGCTGACAATTTATTTCTTTTTTAGCTATTGGTTATGAAGATTGGAAAGTGAAAGCTATCTCCCTAGATAATAAAGAGCTCATGGGGCAAAAATTCATAGTAATGCTTGTAATTTTATACACAAGCAAACCAATTTTCTGTTTTACTTAATGTTTCTGATATAAAATACATCTTACTGCTAATTAAAGGTAATATAATTGAACTTCATTATGTATTAATTAATTTACTGAATAATGACTAAACTGCTTATTCAATAATTACTGCCATATAGTTATAAAATTGTAATTAATTCAGCAAATTAATTTTTATTAATAGGAATTCATTGGTCATTGTCCTATCATTAAATGGAGTATAATATTTAGAGAATTAGAGTTGTTTCTTATATATGGTTACAACTGAAGTCAATATTTCCATATACATATTTGCTCATGCCTCTATATTTTCCACTTTTCTCTAGAAAAACAGAAACTCTTTTTTAGTTGGAGTGCCCAAATATGCTGAAGAGTGAGCCCTTAAATCACTGCAGTAAGCCAGTAGTTAAATATTTACTGCTTTAATCTTAAGAATCTTTCTAGGGTACTTGGTTACCATTTTTTCATATCTAAATAAAATGCTGATCATTTGGTTTGATCTGATGGGATTCTAAATTAGAAAGCTTAACAGATAATGTCCTAAAAACAAATCTCACAGAAAGAAGAGTTAAATAGCTTCATGGCAGACAAGAGATAATACATTAATAAAAGAGAGGGTTATTTCTACTGAGATCCACAAAGAAAATATGAATTAGCACCTATTCTGAAAATTTTTAGACACAGATTGCCCTATTTATTAAAAATTTATATGTATAGAATACATATATATATATATATATATATATATATATAGAGAGAGAGAGAGAGAGAGAGAGAGAGAGACAGAGAGACAGAGAGAGAGAGAGAGAGAGAGAGAGAGAGAGAGAGAGAGAGAGAGAGAGAGCAAGCCAGGTGTAGAGGCACATGGGAAGATTGCTGAATTTGAGGCCAGCCTCACTATACAGTGAGTGAAATACCGGCCTAAATTTCACAGTGGCACCCTGTTTCAAAAAATCAAAGCCAACCAAATTAGCTTTAGGTATTAAATGTGGTAGTTACAATTTACTTTTCAAAGCAGAAGATATTTTTCTACTTTGAAAAGATAAATTTAGGACAACTTTAAAAGAAAATGTTAGTATGATAACTATCACAGCGCTACATGTACTACAGATTGCCTTCTTCAGTATTTGTAATGAGCATACACAAGGAAAGGAATATGTTAAGTGATGTAAAGTGTTTATAGAGGGCAGGATATGAGTTTGTAAAAGATGGCAGATCTTATTATAATTATAAAGGTTTATGCATCAAGTATTATAATTGAAAGTAGAACCTACTACATAAATTTTCCATTATACCAGATTACAGTACATTTCATTGATAGTTATCAATGATCAATGTTTCTTTTGTATCATTTACTTAAATGACTGCATTAAAGAAGGTACAATTCACTGTAGTAACATTTGTGGTTGTCTGGTGGATTGAATAATTTTTGCAGTGCTAGGCATGGAACCTAACTGCAGTATGCACATGCTAGGCAAGTGTCCTACCACTGAACTATATATTCAGCTTTTACTTAATTTTAAACAAATTCAGAGTTCTTTCTCTACCAGGTACATTCCATGTATTCATTCCACCCATTCCTGCCATCAATTTTCCTCTATCGATTCTCATCCATATATGCATCAGTCTATTAAAAATTCAGCTTTATGTGGCAAGTATCTAATTTTACATAAAGATAAAATTTCCAATATGCAGATAAAATGCTCAGCCTTACTATTTACCATGATGTCAATTAAAATATGAGTTCTTTCATATTGGTAAAAATGATCCCCTTGTGCAAAAACATTCTGCCTCCATTAGATATGCTATTACTGGGTAAGTGTACACTATTTTTAAAGGATATAATAACAGTTCTCACTTCTTTTTCTATAAGGGAGACAAGAAATAGGAAAAGAAAACCTTTATTAAGCTATTGTGGGATCAGTTTCTAAATTTTGGTCTGACATTCAGAAGACCATCATACAATTGAGCTAAGAACCACAAAAGTTAAAAAAAAGTTATACATGAATATTTCATAGCACCCTAATGTCTATTAAACAAAGCAAACTCCCTCCTCCCAATCAAAAAGGAAAAAGTCAAGAAAAAAACCTAAAAATATTTGCTCACAGTGAGGGCTTGCTTATTATTCATTCTACCTATAAGCTTATGAATACATATTAAGCTAATCTAAAATGGTTATAGTAGTTATGATATTTTAATTCTGTATTTTTTGGCCTTGTGATACATTTCAAATTATTAGAATGATGATAAATCATGGACTCCTTACACTGGGGGAAGGAGGGTTTTCTCTCTGTTATTATCATTAAAAAATAACAGTGTTAGAAAGTATTAAACAATGAAAACTAATCTAAAGGACACCTAAGCAATTTTTAAAATTAATTTAGCATCTTGAATTAAGGTATACGAACCTAGGCAATGGGTTAATATATATTTCAATTTTGATGTACAGAATAAAAGGATACATATTAAATACAAAATTGTTAGGATTATGTGTCTTGTTTACAGAAAAAAATTATGAAATTAAAACATAAAGACACACACATTCACATTTAAGAAAAATGTTTGCATCCATTCAAAGTCACAGTGTAGATCTTTCACAAAAAGCCTTGTACTTATTTTTAACCAAAACATCTATTTCCTGGAAAATTAGAAAGTTAAGCCTACTCTGTTTCTTTCATCCAGAAACCAATCTTTAAAGTATTATATAATATTGACAGGACAAGAACTTAGCTAATCATAAATTAAGTTCCTTGTTTTCATTTGCTTCAAAAAGTACATATTCTGATTCTAATATAGAGTTATATAACCACACTTCAAAAGCTTCTCTAAATCAGGCAACTCACAGCAACTTCTCCGCCTTCAGCAATCACATGCCAGTGAATCATTCAAGTGACCTTATTTGCTCACTAGAAACTCTATGCAGGTTGCAAATATCAGCGTCTGAATTTACATTTTAAAAAGCACATCTTTCAGTAGTTTAATGAAAATATTTCCAAGGTATGGGATTAAATACAACTATTTACACATCTGTTCCTTTAAATATTTTTGGCCTGGATCACATATTCTTCCCACATCTGCAATCACTCCTCTTAGTATCTCACTACTCTGGCAGTTTGAAATAGCATTTGGGAAGGGGGCTACTATTATACTATTCTGCTCACCCCCAGCCCAACAGTATGCTGAGAATTACTTTTAAAAATGGGATGGTTCTGCTGTTTATACTCTCAGAACCATATTCATGTACAAACACCAAGTCACATAACCTTATAAATAAGCTGTGACTTTTTAATGTTATACTGAATATTATATAGTAAACTTAAGCTTATGTGCTCCATTAAGGTTTAGCTCTGAACATAGAATTGTAACCCATTTATAATTCACTCTAGAATACAGAAATATTAACTAACTATGCATGTTTTAATGTTTAAAATTGTTTTCTTTCTTTATGCAGGATGCTAACAGAGATGACAAGGAAGAATTCCTAGGAACAAGTTTGTGTAGGGTAATAAAGAACTCCTGAGGGTTTAGATGACAAGAGGGAAGCTTATCTGTGCTTTGAATTTGTGTACAATTTTCTAAGGTGACCTACTTCCTGAGAACTGCACCAAGATCATTCTGAGCATTACAGAAATAAATCATTCCCAGTAGTATCACCATTGCTACCACACCCAACCACACGTACAGGCCCATGAACAGACAGAACAATGCTCTGTAGTATAGCAGAAAGAACAAGCACCTGGAATTCTATTGCTTGAACTTCACCAGCTTTTTGCTGGAGCAAAATACTCAGTTACATACGGCCTCTCTCTCCTGTTCGGTTCCATGAGACTAATCAACTTACCTTCTAGTGTGGCCAGGAATATTAAATTAAATACCTGTTCTTAATAAACACAGCAAACAGAAGGCCCACAAAAGAGGTACCATTATGCCCACATTCTCTCTCACAGCACTTAAAATGTGCCATCATCATTTTTATTATTTGAAATGGATTAGAAAGAGCAGTTTTTCCTTGGGGGCTTAGCGGTTTTCATTTTAATTCAGTCCTGATTTAATAATGTTCTAGGTGAAGAACTGTAAGTACAGAAACACAATAATGATTCCAATAATATAAAGGGCATTATGTTTTTTCACCACTAAACAATGTGAAATCATAAGCAAATATCGCACATCAGGAGACTGTATTCTGTATTCCTGAACACGAAATGTGAAACCTGCCTATTTACCAAGCACATTTAGGTTGCAGCTGCAGTACCCACATTGTTATCTACTGCATTAAAGAGCACTGGTGATCTTCATTACACTGAAGATTTGCAGCTAAAAGAACAAATCCAGGAAAGCATATAGGCAAAGGATGTTTTACTTTGCTCTATTTTTGTTATTTTCCTGGGATGAAGCTAAGGGTTCTTTACAGAAACAATACTGTCCCCTTTAGCTCTCACCATGCTGAACATGTTCAAAACCTCACTGATGCAAGTTAGACTTGCTTCTCAGTTTTCCAAATATATCATCTTAGTTTGAAGAGATAGTTAAAAGCATCCTTAGAGTGTTCCTTCTACCTTGCCTGCATTAACCCCCAAAATAGCTCCCTTTACAACAGTTTCTAGAGAAGACAGCCACCATCAGTTCTCCACAGCTGTGAGTGAAAGTTGATGCCTTGCTATTTGATATGCAAGATACACAGGTTCAAAAAATGGAACTGCTCAAGAATTCAGAAATGTTACCCATAGCCACTTTATATTTCATAGTGACAGAAGAAGTTCAAATGACTTCTTTAGAAACTTCAAATTTTTCCTGGCACCAAATCCTTCTTTCCAGGGAATTAAAAATTTGATAAATTTCTTTATTGGATGAATACATCTATTTTTTTTCACTGTGGGTTCTTTACAGTGAAAATCTGTACTCAGTTTACTTGTTTAGCAGTTAGATATATCAAAAGCATAGAAGACTTTGTTAAAGTCAAAAAGTACATCACTAATATCCTATTTATTAAACTGTCTGTATCTAAAAACAATTTATAAAGCTGACTGTAGGTGACTTTTTGTCTTGGTGCTAGGACAAAATAGCTAATGCTCAAAATTAAGAAAAGAGGGCTGGGGATTTGGCTCAGCGGCATAAGAGCCTGCCTGGTAAGCACAAAGTCTGTTCGATCCCCAGTACCAAAAAAATAAATTAAGAAAAGAAAGGTTTATTTAGCTCACAGTTTGTGGAAGTTTCAGTCCATAATCAGTTGGCTCCGAGACACAGTTGCTCACGGCAGAGGGACAACAGCTCATGGCAGAGCAGATACCAAAAGCAACAAGAGCAAAAAGGGCAAAAGGAGGAGCAAACTTCTTTTCTTCTCTTATATTCTATGCAGGCTGCCTGCCCCAGGGCCAATCCCAGCACTAGACAATGAACTAATCACAAACTCCAGCTTCAGCTGCCTTCCAAAGGCCCATCCCTCCATGAAAGCATGAGGCTTTGGAGGGGCATCCAGACACATACCATAACACTGCACTAAAATGTAGTTTAAAAATAATATATATATATATATATATATATATATATATATATATAAACAAACAACATAAAGGGATGGTTAAAAAAGGTTAAGCATAATAATTTTTTAAAAAAGCATCTTAAAGGTAAGTTCAGAAGAAGAAGAAATTAAGAAGAGGTCTATCTGGTGTTTATAGAACATGTATAGCCCCAACAGATCAGAAACAGAACCATTTGTATTTTTAATACTTTTATCATTTTTATCCTCTTTATAAATAGAAGGCAAAAGTTAATACTGATTATACTTCTTCATGTTCAATGTAAATTTGAAAGTTTATGTTAAAACTAACTGAATAAACAAAAAGAGTCAAGTCATAGTAAGACATAAAGAAAATTCATGGTTTGCATTTGAGTATAGATACAGCGCAAGTAGAAAATATGGTGGCTCCTGCTTCAGCTAATTTACTTGAACTCTACTAATAAAAGAGTAAGCTCTAGGCACAGGAAGATGATGGGGCATCCTGTGTCCTACTTGCCAGAGCCTCCCTTGGAATATCATGATCTTGGTTACAGTGGCTCAGAGGAGGAGGAACAGGAGCAATGCTGGGCACATTTAGATGAGAGCTACAATATTATAACTTTGGAAAACACCATGAGAAGCTATTTTAAGAACTAGAGGTGTTTGGTACGGCAGTAGAAGGATGCAGGAGAGGTACAGTGTCTTTTCTGATTGGAATATCCAGCAAGTAGAACAGGTACTGTCCCCAGTGTATAGAACTCACGCATTAAAACTTTTAAAAAATCTTCACTGTTTATCTTGTTATCTAGTGAGTACCTTAGAATCGGAAAGCATTCCAATTAGCAGTTACCTACTTATCTGTGAAGCACTATCTAGATGGACACATGAACTGAACTGTAAGGGTAGAATAATGAGTAAAACCCAGATTTTATTTAAATCTTGGAATTAGGAAGTCCTATTGCTATTAACATATGTGTAAGTAAAAAACGTGGTGTAAGGTACTTTGGAAATGCTCTCCTCTACTGCTGCCCCCCTAAAGTTCATATTGTAATAAAAATATCTGATTAGATATCCAGTCAGTCAGTCTTGAATACTTTTTATGAATTCAAAGAGATTTGTTGGAATATAAATTTCTTTAGATGAAGTAGTAACATACATGTATTAGTTGTTGCTTATTGACAGAAAAATGTGCATGACATAGGTAGTAGAAATGAATAAAAGCAAACTGGGCATAAATTTATAGTGGAAAATACAGGAAACGTGCCAATAATATTCCCCATTAACTCTCTTGAAGATTCAGTAAATGAATGAGATTTTAACTACACTTTCTATAGAGATGGCACCATTGTCCAAAGTGTCTGTGTCAGTAAAACTGACAAACATTGCAACTTATGTGACTACAACTTTGAAAGAGGTCACTAATATAAGGTCATCATGTATGTATGCATATATGTATGCTTGTATGGTATGAGAGACTTTACTTGGGACTTTTGCACTAAATTACATTCTCAGCTCTTTTTTACTTTTTGAGATAAAGGCTTTCTAGGTTGTCTCCTATAGGCTTGAGTTTGTGATTCTTCTGCTTCAGTCTCTCAAAGTACTGGAATTATATATGTGTGCTATGACACCCAGTTTAATATTTACAAAAATAGATCATCTCTGTGTAATTTGAAGATGTTGAACAAGATCATCAAATTTTAGAAGACTCAATGTCCAGTTTATCAAACCAAGTGTTCATAAATAGTACAATTCTCTAGCAATAAATACAAACTAACTTTTGGGGACATCTACTCAATAAATATGCTATTTTATTAGGTGCTTTCATTTAATAGTATTTGCTAATCAAAGTTAACAGATTTGAGATAGATCATGAGAGCTTGAGATGTGACTTTAAACATCACCCTATATATTTCTACTTTTTGATAATCTTAAATTGCAATATTTTATGTTCCCTCAACTGTTTGCTTCTTGTTTCACCATCCTCAGGACCACTCTGCTATCATCCTTCTCCTTGTTCACAGAAAATCCTCACAGTTGCTCATCTACTGTCCGTGTCCCATAAGTTGATGAATTCCTTCACTACAGAAAAGTGCTCCATATACCTTTTTCTATCCCAGAGCTATTACTTTAGTTCATGCCCTAATTATCTTTCAGGTGCACTTCAATTTCTCATAATTAATATCTGTACTTTCCATCTCCCTTTTCATGACAGTTCTCCTACACTCTGATACATGAGAAATTTTCCTAATGCATACATTCTTATGAAGTAGCTCCCTACTTCAAAAACCTTCAGCAACTCACTATAAAACCATAAAAAGCTTAAACTAATTAATATAGCATGAAAATCTTCTATTATTTGATCTCTATTAACTTTATCTTTTAATACTTCTTTTTATGGTCATCTTTCTTTAATTAATCCATTATACTGCCCATTATCTAAGGGCACTCCATGGTTTCCAACTGCTGGAATGACCTTCTGATTTTTTCTACTATAATATTACTCATTTCCCAAGGTTCAGGCCTATAAGTCTTTTCTTTAATATCTTATTCTACTTTTTTTTTTCTTTTCTCACATGTGACATATTTTTCCCCTTCCCATTTAATGTATTGTGCTCTACTTCATTGTTTAGTTTTATACATATCATCCCCCCCATTTAAAATTAAGGACAGTGCAGCAAAGGTGCCAACCAAGACTGCAATAAAAATACCAAATAATCTGTAAATATATTCTAGACTGATTTAGTACATCCTCAGATACAGAGGATTTGATCTAGAAGAATTCCACTAGTGTCAATTTTGAGACAAGGAGAGTCATTTATGAGTTGCTACATGTCCAGTATTTTCATGTCTTTTAGTGCAGGTAACTACATCATACTGATTTCTTTACATACAAAAGAAAAAAGTAACATAAAGTACTCTCTGGTTAAGTGGGCACAATTGGGCATCTGTCACAATTTCAACATCCTCTCCAAAATGTTCTGATGTTGGAAAAAAGCAGGGAACCATCTCTCTCCAACCTTACTATCGCTGATGGCTTTAGGTGATAGCAGAAAAGTTACTTCATTGTTGAAAAGCAACAAAAAAATAAAATAGTCTTCTGTTGAGTCTGAAGGCTGAAATACTTAATTCTAGCATTACAGCTACAAAAGGGGGCACCATTTGGACACTGCCCATATCCTGAGAGTTGAAAGGCAGAAAAAATGAAGCAGTAAAGTTGATAGTGTCACATTACTGGGTCACTCTAACTTTGAACTTTATTTCATGAGAAAGACATTTTCCCTTTTCATTCAGCCAGGTGACCAGCAGGTTCCTCTTACTGTAGTTACAGTCACCACCTAGGACTTTATGTTGGTGCCAGGCATCTTTGGCAGGTGTTAACCATGATCAGAGCTTTAGAAGAAAAGCAAATTATTTTCCTGTTGATTTGATGATAGGTTATGAATCTATAACTTTTTTGTTATGTTTTGTCTTATTTGTTTTGCTTAACATGGGACGAAGTAACAGTCATAATGTCTTTAAAATACATTTTCCTTATTACAATTTCCAGACATACCATGATGATATGTATCTTCTTCACCATTTCAAATGCTAGATAAGTGTAGTGTATCTGTTAGGAAAATTCCCATCTTTACAATACTTAGTGTTTGAGAAGGATAGAAAAGCAAGCTAGCTTTACAGACTATTTTTCCCTCAGTGAAGAAGCAGAAAGGTGAAAACTCTTAGAGTCAATTTAGAAAATATTTTCATAAAAAATCACAGTTGTCTCTTGCATTTCTTACTAGAATTAAAGTTATTGAAAATAAATAGAGTTATACTTTTATAGAATCAGACAAAGCTCAGGAATAATTCAGTATAGCTGATGAAAAAGCAAAGATTGATCAGTTAATTATTTCAAGTACCTCATTTCTCAGATGAAGAAATTTAAAGGTAGTGTTACAAGAACTGTGCTAGTTTTTTACTCTGACATAAGAAAAAGAATTCTGACAGACATTCATTGACAATGAAAAGGATATTTTCCTGGCAATGCTGTTCCAACTCTGTAATCAGTGAAGCTCTTGCTTGGATGAAAGTTGAAAATAAAAAGCAGATTTGCTCTCTCAAAAGTGATGATCTTATTGTCTTCATGTTTTTCACTCACATAGGCCTGTAAAAATTAACTCATATGTTACATTTAAATAACCCCTAAATGCCACCACAAGTAAATTATTTACAAAAAATCATGTTGTCTTCCTGAATAATCTTATTAGTTAGTAATCCAGACCTGCAAATTCACTTCATATTTTTTAAACATTTTCATATCAAATTCTATGTCAACAAGTGTGTCAAAATGTACTTACTGAATATAAAAAATCTCACTAGCCACTTGCCAGCCTCAAAGCACAAACAAAGGGTTAATGTAGTTTAGGAATCAAGTAAAAACTTAGTACCATGAAAAGCATTTGTCCATAGATATTAATTCTCTTTATAAGTGAAGTTTAAGGCTTTTGATTTGGTCCCCAGCTTAATGTGATTCATAAAGTTACTTTTCAAAATTTTATATTATACTTAGTTTCTGAAATTTCACTTATCCTATACATCCTATAATTTTATTCAATGGCTATTATATGTTCAGTTTTGTTTTCCTTCAAGAAAAGGAAAAGGTCTGAAAAGTAGCCCCTGCAGATACCTATATTTTATCCATCATATATTTACAGTTGGCTATGCCAGGCTTTGGTTTCCAGCACCACCCTAACTCCCTGCTGCCAGCTTTGAGAGGACTTATTGTCATGCATATCAGCAGCACCACTCTTGGTAATTTAGAAATGTGAACTAAAGCTCAGAGTAAACAGTGTGCCTTTTGGTATTCAACATTGTTCCTACTGAAAAGGAGCATCATTTTGCTCTGTCTTCCAGAAATAGCATTACTAATAAATGTGATTAGGGCATTTGTGTCATGTAGCCAATCTTACTGAATGTATAAGTACCTTTGCTTTGCCATTAAAAGCAAGAATCATAGATACTGCAGTAAAAACACATCAACAGTCATTTCAAACAGCACCAATGTAAAGTAAATGGATTATAACTAACACATACTATATGCTAATTTTTGCAAGAAAAAAAAAAGCCTGTACAGAATTTGCGCCTGTTAATTACATTTTCTAAAACTTATTGAAAACTGAGACTTTAATTCCAGAGGAGAGTCAGGCTCATGAAAAATACAAAACAGCACACAGGTATAACGACATCTATTGAAATGACAAGTTAGAGACCAGTAAAGAATGGAAAAAAAGGAATAGAGAAATTTATGTTGTCAAGGTGGTTTCTTTATGACAGCATGGTTACATAAGGAAAAGTAGTCAAAACAATTAAGATGTTTCCACAGCAGTTTCCAAAAAGAGTTCCATGTCGTGCTTTTGCCATTTATTTTAACCAAATGAATTGAAAATTACTAAATTTAAACAACAAACAGACTAACCAGACAAGCAAGTGAGGCACTATGTTGAAGATATTCATTATGTGCTGGAGAGACTTCAGTGACATGTTTTGACAACCTGAAGTACGTTACAGGCACTACACACTGAGTAACAAAGTGCTGTTTAGAAGATCTGCATATGGATTCAAATCCATTGCCATTCTAAGCATGTACAACATTGGTGACTAAAACATCACATTTAGAGTAAAGAGCTTACCTGAGGAGCTGATAGCCAACCACATCTTTCTTCCAATCTATTCATATCCCTGTCAAAGTTACTTAGGTGTTTATATCGAAGAAGGTCATCATCAGCTAAATGAAACTGCCTTCTGGCATAATGGTAACTCTCGTTGTTCCCTTTTCTTGGGAAGTCTAACCATTCGGGATGCCCAAATTCATTACCTGCATTAAAAAGGGTAAACATTAGCTATTAATATTATTGCTTGTAATTAAGATAACTCCATAGGTACATGCTTTTAAATGTTTTCTCTAATCAGCTTGTACTAAAATTTATTATAGTTTTACCCTGTGAATGATATATACGCCTGATTCAAAAAGCATGTTGTAGTATAGAGAGTACCACATTTGGATAATAAAGCCATAGCCCCAACTTTAGCCTGGAAACTCATTTCTTGTTGGATACCTCAGGTTTCTCTTGTACAAACTGAATGAGAATTATGCCTGCCACGATGATTTCATCTCTGAAATAATCTAGATTCTGAGGAATTTCTGAAGTCTCTACCTATATAATCTCTGAAATCCGTACAATGCCTTACAATTTCTAAGAGCTTTGTATGTATGTTGTTTTTTGATCCTCAGAGGAAATATCTATTACAGTCCTTACACAGATGAAAAATTCACAGCTCTGGCAAACTAAGGGATTTGCTCATCCTCACATAGACAATACTAAGTGGAGATGCTACCATTAAAATTTACTTCTGATTAAAATCTGAAGTTTTTCCCACCACATCACATTAGGCAAGCATGTTACCAATTTCAGGCATTACAGAAATCTTATCATAATTACTAATTTTCCCTATTTCTTTTCAGATGTACTCATCACCATTAAATATGTATCTTTAATTTCAAGTACATCTGCATGTGTGCTGCACATACTCATCTGAGTATACAGATGGAAAAAATCTGGTTGGGAATTCATTTAAATATTATTTCTCTAGTTAATAATAAAGTCCAGAAACCCAATAAACTTTAAAAATAAAACTATAGTGAATATAATCTTTATTGTAATAATCGAACTTAGATTGGCTCTGTTATCCTAATTTGGATTTCTCATGTAAAGTTATTTTCCTGCAAAAGTTAAATTTTTAAAATTTATTTTCACATATTACTTGAATGCTGCAATTTTCTAGGCCACACATTTCTCTTGATGAGTGAAGAGGTACTAATGAGTATATCCTACTTCAAAGAAACTAGCACATTAGTATTCCAATAGATAAAGATTAATAAACTAGAATATAATTCAAAAGTAATTACCATATAGTTGCCTTAAATAGTGAACTTGGCTAGGAAACCCTGAAATTTACATTTAATTTTTCAGGAGCATAGCATCAAGTTAGAAAATAACATCCAAATAGATAGTTATGTAGAAGTTTCATAAAAATTAAAGTACCTACCATTTTTCTAAACATTAACATTTTGGTCTAAATAGTATCCACAGCATTACCGAAGAGGTACAGATTTTAGACTCTGTGAGCCTACATTTATTTTTGGGTGCTTTAAATTGATACAAGTCAATTTTTTCTGCTCCACTTAAAGAGTCCTGCCAAGGTCTAGAGCCTGAACACATAAGCTCGTAGTTCTGCCTAAGGTATTTCTTGTTCCATCAATTATTCAACTGACACAATGATGTACCTTCAGAATTGTAACCAGTATATTCTTTACTGACCATTAAAGCACAAGTATATGTCAAAGTATCAACCTGAATACTAGTGAGATTTCAAGTAGTGGACAACTTACCAGAGATTAGAAATTTAATTAGGTTGATAAATTATATTAACCTACAAGTAGATTCACACCTTCTACAGGGAAAAGACTGTATTAATTGGTTAAAACCAGTATTAATGACAATTCTTTTAGTGTTCTACCTAGACAGAGGTCAAATCATATAACCCCAGAAGAAAAAGCAACAAATGTTTAGTGTCTAGGCATTAGGTGCTAGGCATTATTGTAAGCCTGTCACATGAATTAATTTTTTCCATCCTCAATAACTCTATGAGGTAGATATTGTCATTGTTGCACTCTGAGAGACAGAAAAGAGTTTGGATTGACCACAAAATAGGATTGGTGGTGAGAAGAGCTTAGATAAACAGATGAGATTAAAATGAACTTTATAAACTGTAGACCTTCTATTGTAAGGGAGTAGGGAACCAAAAAATTCAAATGTGATAATTATTAAAATATCTGGTACACTGTAGAAAAAGAACTGGATATTGTGAGACATGAAGTGTACATAAATTTGCATAGAATTTAAAGCACAAGCATGATTTGCATAGAATTTAAAGCACGAGGTACAGTAGGAATGAGGAAAAATATAGAATCAAATGGCATTTCTAAGATGTACGTAACAAGATTTGATGACTGATTGGAGGGAGAGAAGAAAGGATGTCTGGATGCAGTTTTGAAGTTTGAGGTTTAGGACACTGAATAACGACAACATGAACTGTGGAAAATGGTGACAGAGAAAGTTTGGGTGAAAAGAAAATGAGTTCAATTTTAGGAATGCTAAGTTTAGGACCTGAAGGATTTACAGGCATTCATGGATTCAAGGTAAGAGTGATGAAAATAAGCTACTGAAATTCATGAGAGAATTGCAGGTGAGAGCAAGAATAATTTGTAAAACCATGATAAGTGAAGATAATTGTAGCCACCAGGAGCAATGGCCACAGGCAGCAGCCCAAGGAACTTCACCCAGAAGGAAGAGCTGTGAGGGGAGACTGAGGCATAATGGTTAGCAGAGTAAAGGAGACATCAGAAGTGGCATCAAATGCCACCAACAAGCAACATAAAACAAAACCCCCCCAAAACCATAATGAAGATCAGAACCAGCTACAGTAGGAAAAAGGTGGGGTAGAATTATATTCTCAATGTATAACACTGTATTTCACTAGATCTGTTAAAAATGTTTATCTCCATTAACGCTTATTCATTAATTCTGTTGGAGACTTTTGGGCTGGAATCTATAACTTTACAAACTTCCTCGTAATATTCTGAAAGTAAGTGGGTTAACATACTCACCCTAAAAAATACAAATGTAGAGATTTAAAAGTTCTTTATGTCTAAGTAAGAATAGTTACCCAATGTGATACTCATGAATATACATTTCCAAATCATCCAGAGCCAAGCTTAAGTTAGGATGAGGTCACTTAAGAGAAACATGATTTTAGGCAATATAAAACCTCCAATGCTCGGTTTTGTCATCTACAAGATAGGACAATAGGTTTCACGAAGTTCTTTTGAGATTCATGGTGAGGTAATTTAAGTGAGATGCTTAAGACAGGATCGGGCAGCTATATGTTCTCAATGTTTGAGAGTTCATATGTTACACATTTTCACTCATTCCTGATGTGGAAGAATGACCTAGAAGGCAGTAGATGTTAAAGTTAAAATTTTTGGCTGCCATCTTCTTGAGCTGCAGTCTGGCCATTTTTTGTCTCCAGAAGATATGCAAGTCACCAGGAGAAATTCAGATGATAGCTATTTAGGTCTTTTTCCCTTATTGCCTTATTTAAAAAAAAATACAATGCTACAGTAGGGAATTCATTCATATTTCTAATAATACAATCACATATCCTAAAGCCATGTATTAATACATTTTGCATTATTTACTATTTTAAAACTTCAAGGACAGAAATTGATTATGAAAACAATTTTGTTCAGATTCACATTGATAGACTGAATCAGATTACTAAGTTAGGTATCTTTCCTCCACTCTCATGGAACCTTCATATGCTCATGTTTATGCTTCCAATCCTTGGAAACACACTCTCAAGAGCTATTCATGTTGTAACTCGTGGACACTTAAATTTCATTTGAAAGTAACATTTTCTGTACCTTCTTAAAGGAGAACTTTACTCAAACGGGAACATTCCCAGACCTGATGACCTCACCATTTTCTAGTACTGTTTCCCCAGCCTTCTTGAAAATATGAATGAAGGTCACAGCCCCTGCTGTTAGCCATCTTTACAACTGCCTGCAGTGGATTATTGAGCTGAAAATAACAATTTTTTTTCACCAGATAGTTTTGCTTGCACTTAGTATCTTGCCTTGCCAGTGTAGTTTTCATTAGGATAGAGCTCAATGGTCAGTTTGACCCAAACTATTAGAAGGGTTATTAAACCAGCCTATAATCTGATTTAAAGATAAATGCCTATCTTCCAGAAATGCATACATGCAACACACATGATTCAGGCTCAGATGGTTCACCAAAACCATTAAGTAAAAATTACAACGTGCAATTACATTATCACTTATTTCTAACATTCCGGTATGGAAAGTCACAGTTTTATAATGTGCTGCATAAATAAATATGATGGACTGAAGTTTGTATCATCCTCAAATTTATATGTTGAAACCCAAAGTCCTAATGTGAAGGCATTCATGGGGAAGTGATGGGATGGTGAGGGTAAAGCCATCACAACACAGATGCACGTGGTTTTCTTATTCCTGCTGCCCTGAAAGAAACCGCACAATGACAACCATTTAAGAATCAGAAAAAAAATCCTCACCAGACAGCATACCTGCCAATACCTTAATGCTGGACTTTCTAGGCTGCAGATTATGAAAAATAATTGTGGTTTAAGCTACTTATCTTATGGTTGTTTGTTACAGTAGCCTGATAAAACTAAAAAATAAAGGTTGTTAAGACTAAATGAGGTAAGACAAAAATTTGTAGAATAGTAAAAGATATATACATCTATATAATAAATGATGCCTACTACAATTTTTAAAATATTTATTATGCAATAAATATACTAACATATCATTTTTAAAACCACAATTAGGTGCTTGTATTATAATCTGAAACCTTACAAAAGAATTTTTTTCTGTTTGGTAAATATTTATTTTCACTAATACCTATATTTAGCTATAGGCATACATACATATCTTTCATATATATACCTATATCCATTCCATTTCTTTAGCTAGTATCTATCTTTTTACAACGTGCTTTTCAATAAAGATAGATTCATATACTCACTGAGAATATTAATGTCATATTATATGTCAAAAAGTATATTTCTATATGACTGTACTCTACCATGTGCATATAATGAATTCTTATTCAACAAATCACCTCGTTAGACATTTTTCTTTTTCTTATACTTCAATATTACTTAAAAATAATCAGTGTTATACCTTTGGAAATTTGTTGTTTATCCAATATACACTGAATAAGTATAATACATGCTGAAATCTCCCATTTTAGCATGTCTAATTATTTGAAGATATAGGTACAAATTACAAAATCGGTTATGAAAATATTGTTGAAAATACACACATTATATTATTTAATGTATACATTTAAAGTTGTAGTTTAAAAGTACTCTGTTTTAAATTTAAAACTTCCTTTTCAAGTTCACTAAAATATACAAAATTTGAATATCCATTAATTTTTTAACATTATATCTAAATAATTCTTAACAAAGAAAGTCATTTCGTATGTCAAATTAAATACTTGGAATAATGTAAGAACAATTTCAAAACAGGAAAAACATTTAGTGTCACAATCCAATTTATGATTTTGAAACTATTTTAACTTTTACTTCATTTATCTTTTTAAAATATAAGTTCAGTTTTAAGAACTCCCTAATAATATTCACATAATGTGTCATAATAAATTTTTAAGTTATATAAGTTTTTCTCAATTTTATGTCTTATTAAAGAACTGTTTATTGATTTCTATTAGGTTCATTTAGATGTGTATTGAAAATCTTTTCCTAGAGAGCAACACTGAAGGAGACTGCATATAACTCACCAACAAAAAGCAAATATTCTATTGATGATTGTAGATAAAACATTCTATAGGGTGGGTTTTGAATGTTATCTCTGTTGTAAATGAGCTGACAAGGAGCAAATTAAGTTTAATGTGGACAAATACAACACTAAATTTCATTTTTGGTTCAAACCTATAAACACAAGCACAAAATAAATGCAAACAAATCACAGAAAGACTTTCAAAGTGACCTTGGGATAATAGTGAACAATTTTCAAGCTGAACAGAGAAACTGCAAAACGCTTTTTAGTATCTTATAGTAGCTCACAGCTCACAGACCTAACGAAGAAAAATACTGTCATTAAAATAAGTTAAAAATGTTCTTCTCAGCTATGGTCTACAAATTACTTAGAAAATGTGGCAGTACTTGAGACAGTCCAGTGAAATATGGCTACCCAAATGAGTTTATAACTAAGGGCTGCTGTATATAAAAATGGATCACACATCTAAATTTATTCAGGTGATGGCCAAGAAGATAATTTGTCAGTTTTTAGTTCAGATGACTTGATGGACTGGGAGCAACATGATCTGAATCAACATTTGAATTTAACAAAATTAAAACTCTTTCTGTATTATATATGGATTTGTCATATATATATTTATACATATATGCATGTATATGATCCTCAATAAGCACATCATAAAATAGTGTTAATGCATCCCTAGTGGCTGTCTGGCACCTTATGGAAAATGTCACATGTAATGTATTATTTATATGTACATTTTTCTAAGGTAGAAATGTTTTTGTCAGATTCTCTAGGCTTCTAAAGCTAAATGTTTTGGGGGAAAGAACTATTTATTGCATTAGAATAGAGCTAGAAGAATGCAGTTCTAAGCAATTTTAAGCAATATGGAAGAGTAAAACAATATCACGGAATTTTGAAGGAAGCAGTTTTAAAACCTTTGTCGGTTTTATTCAACAGTTAAGAGGTTTAGAAAAGTCACATTTGAACAACTGCAGCACATAGAGGCAATGACTGTGACACTTGAGAACAATACTTCTGAGTCCAAAACATGCATTACAAGTAACCAGTCACTAACCATTAAAGCATGATCTTTCTTCTCATTAAATTATAATTGTGATCGGTAATGTAATACATCAAATGTTACTCAATTCAAAATGAAGGGAAGGTAGCAATGTTTGAGCTGTCAGCTGGGACATTATTTAAGAAAACTCACAGTACATGCCATGATTCACTGCATTCAGTATCACTGAAGACCTGAGTGCTTCCAGAAATGAGAAGGCTAAAAGCTTTGGCTAAATAGCTTTAAAAGAAAATCAGGGAAGCAGGTGTGACTAACCCTGCTATAGTCGATTGATTGCAGAAAATTCTACTAAGTTTCTTCTCTCCTTCTCTGTTTCTTCTGTACACATTTCCATTCATTTTGGTTAATTGTGAAAAACCTCTGAGCACAAAATTCCTTCTGGAATTCCTTTCCCTGTAATTAATTTCTTTTTTTCTGTTTGATGTAAAGTTCCAAACTATAAATTGACAAGAAGCCAGCTGGTACATTGATGAAATTCAAGACAATATCACTCATGAAAAAGCTTCAGTTCTATTAGCTGAACATTTTGATTAGCAGGTTTGTGTATTTTGTTTCTCTACACTGTAATGCATACTAATTTTACCTAGGAATTAATTAAAGTCTATCACAGCCGCCATGCTGTGGACATTATGCGATTCTCTGTTGTTTCCAAGTTTATGCATATATGAAAATAAGTAATGAGAATAAACTTCAGCTCCTATTCTGTTTAACTGTACTGAACTAACTTTTAAAATGAACTATTTTTAAATCATGCTTTGACTGTCTCAGGTCTTTCAGTAATTTCTTAACCACTGAAATGTTAGAACATAGCATAATTTTCCAAATCAGGGCATGTGCATTTCCTTTTTACAAAAATAAACTTACAATTACCATCCTCCTTTTTTGATACTGATCAATATTATTATGGACAGAGTGATCTTTAATGTTTCCAGAGCAAGTCTCAGGATACTCACAACAGCAATCCACTTTCGTTGTTATTGTTGTTTAAATTTGTATTTTATTATTACATGCTTGCAGTAGATGAAGTGTACACTCATCCTGAGGAGAAGGTACACACATATAACACAGCTTGTTTCTTTCTTAAAAATCCATGTCTCCTTACCACCTACATCTCTTCCTCCGGCCATCTCTAAATCCCTTTTCCCCATTTTCAGTATTATTCTTAGCTAGTGTTTATGAACTACAATATTTACACTTCATGGTGATTACCTGGGTCCTGCACATGACATATCTGAATTTGTCTTATTTACCTTCCCTTTCTTTTCTGCCACCATAACTCTCCTGCAACTCTTTCCATTTGCCAGAGATCTATATCCTTGTTTCCTTTCTCTCATTCTTTAATGTGCTGTTTGTTTATACTTTGCCTTATTCAAATGAGACACATGTGGTATTTAAACTTATATGTGTGATTTAGTACACTTAACATTTTATTTTCCAGGTGCATCCATTTTCCTACAAATGTTTTAAATTTATCATTTTTTATAGCCAAGCAGTACTCTGTTACTGATAGACACCACATTTTCTTTATGTGTTTGTCTACTGCAGCTTATAGGCTGCTTCCAAGATTAGCTATTATGAATTGTGGTGCTATAAGCATTGATATGCCTGTATCAGTATAAGAGTCTTTAGCACTTAGGAAAAGGTACCTAGTAAGCGCATACCTGTGTCATGTAGAACTTCAAATTTTAATTTTTTGAGAAATCTCCATACTGATTTCCATAATGGTTGTGCTAGTTTACATTTCCACCAATAAACTGGGAGGGTTCCTTTTCACTAATATGATGCTAGCATTTGTTATCCTTTTTTTCTTTTTGGTACCAGCAATCGAATTCACAATCTCACACTTTCTAGGCAGGCTCTGTGCCTTGTTATTCTCTGACTTCTTGATGCTTGCCATTCTTTTTAGTGTAACAAAATTCACTATTGCTTTAATGTGCATTTCTTTAATGACCAGAAATGTTGAACATTCTTCATGATTGTTTTTTTCCATTTCTGCTACTTTGGAGAAGTGTCTCTCCATTTCACTTGCCCATTTCTTAACTGGGCCTTTTATTGAAAGGTTGTCTTAACTTTAAAAAGATATATATTCTAGTTATTAGTGTTCTTTCTGAAGAACAACTAGCAAATGTTTCCCCTTTCTGTACCCTACCAAATATTTTAGTTTGGGTATTTCTACCTGCACATGGTAAAAGTCTACTTTAATTTTTCTGAGGCACAGAAGCAAACCATCTGTCTGTCTGCCTGCCTGTCTGTCACTCTTCCAGAAGATGACATAGAATAATTTGCACATGAGCCAAACAGAACAGAATTTAACACTGCTCAGTAGAACAGAGATTTTACCTTTACAGTCCAGCACAGTCTCCCTGCTACACACACACACACACACACACACACACACACACACACACAGTTGGCTCTCCATAATCATGGGTTCCTCATCTATAGATGCAACCAACTGCAAAATGAGATATTAAAAAAAATTCCAGAAAGTGCAAAAAAAACCCACAAAAGTTGTTTTTCACATGTGGACTGCCATGCCAAATCCTCTCAGCAGAAGTGCTGCGTAGGCACAGGCTGCTGTAACCTCCTGCTGTTTAAGCTCCCCTCAGTTTGCCGCCAGCACTTACTCTGAAAGTACTGTTGACTGCCTCTCATCTTTTTTCATTCCTGTACTATGTAGTTAGGTCTATTATGCTTGTCTCTGTCCTGAACATGTGAACTGTTCCCTTTCATCATGTTTCCCTAAACAATACAGTGTAACCACTATTTAGGCAGTCTTATTTTGTATTAAGCATTATAAGTGACATAGGGATGATTCAAAGGATATGGGAGGGTGTGTGCAGTTTATATACAACTAGTATATCACTTTATATGAGAGACTTAAACATCCTTGGATTTGTGGGTATAGCTGGAAACAACTTCGCAGATTAACATAGTTAACAGACATTAGCATGATGTCTCTTATCACAGAGTTCATACCTACGAGGGAAAGAAATAAAATTAAATAACTGTAAAAAGAGACATGTCTTTAACCTAGGGGTGTAGGAAAGAAGGCTAAAAAGTCTTAAAGTATCACTTACAGTTGAAGCAATACTAAGGAGTAGGGGGAAAAGTAGAATATTCCTATTTGGAGTCAGAAAGAAAAAAGTGCAAAGGCTCAAGAGACTCCAAGGTGAAAGAATACAGCTCTTAAATGATGTCAACACACAGAAAGAGAAGGAGCAGTCTTTTTAAGCACTGATCCTGGAAATCGACACTATTACTATTGGTATTAAGAAACAGACACACATTCACATGTGCATGCGCACACACTCACATACACTGTGTGTATTAGGCACATGAATGGTCTTGAGAAATATACAACGAAATTGACATTATGGGAATAGATGAAATTGCCTGAGAAAAAAAGTAGGTTAAAAACATCAGGAAACTGTGCATAATAAGACAAATGTTGAGAAAACATTTCCAGGAGAGAAGAGTCAGGAAGGAATCTGAGGTGAAAGGCAGAGAGACATAAGAAAATCATGGAGGGTGAGAGAAGGAAGACCGAACCCACGGAAAGAGTGCTCCCCAGAAGAAATAAGTTCTGGCAAGTCGAATTAAAACCTAAAATACTGAAGCAGATTAGAGAACATGAAGACAACCAGGCATGGTGGTGCACGCCTGTAATCCCAGCACTCAAGTGGCTGAGCAGGAAGTTTGATGCCAGCCTAGGCTACATAGTGAGTTCAAGGGTAGCCTGGACTATAGAGCAAGACCCTATCTCAAACAAAAAACACAACAAAATCCAAATAAACAAAAAAATGAATGCATCAATAAATGTAAAGGAAGCAATAGCAGTGATGTCTGAGTACAAAGCCAATAACTAAATGCTGTTTCAAGAATAATATATGCTCAATTTTCCTGCTTATTTATTCCAGGATATTTGCAGGATAATTTAATAAATTCTAAATACTAACTAAATGTTCATTCTTAACTACAGTGACACACATAAATACCTGTATTCTATTTTAATACATTAAAGCAAATAGTGAAATATGAGTTTTCCCTAATATCCTTATAACAAATGTACCAATATGCTGAGAATAATACATGATAAATTCCAGTACTTCAGCTCTAGATAAGGGAGATGATGGCATGAGAAAAATGTTACAACTGCTCTCTTGTCTCATTTAATAATATGAGATGACTAGTTTCCATGTCTCCCACACTAGCATAGGCATCTGGGACCAGGAATTTCATGCTGAATGTTGGAATAATGGTAGCAGGTCTGATCCATTCCCTTCTGCTCCTGTTCTTGCATGCCTCCTCCTTACAAAATAGGTCCTGAAAACTTAGCAATAGCAAAGCAAGCTATGAGCAACTGAGAAACAATTTTCAGCTTACTTTGTTTGGAGTTGGCCAAATCCATCAATCAAATACAGGATAGTGAATGAAATAAATGCTTAGATGAAGTGTTTGGATTGACCATCAAAATGTAACAAAGAGTTTATTACAGATGCCCATAGGTACAAAATCAGACTAACTTACTATTACATAAAAATGTAGTAGAATGAGTCTATAAATATTTATGAGCAAATATTATCTGAAAAATTAAAGGCTTAGAATTTTTATATGAGGTATGATCAAAATATACAGTGAATATTAAATTTTTAAAACTTGCTTATAAGAAAACATATTGCAATTAATAGTCCTCAAAATATTTCTCACTTCAAATACACTTATTCAACTAAAAATGTTTTAAATAAATTAAATATACTCAAACAATTTTGAAATAAAAAATCACTTCTTGAGATTCTCTAATATAAAGTATACTATAATTAGCAATTAGTTTAAACAATCTTCATAAAACCCTTTAAGGAGGAGCATTAGTCTCATTTTCAGATAACAAATCAGTAAATAATGGAACTTTCTAAAGGCAAGCATATATAAAGCTCCAACACTAGAACTAAAATTTAGATGTAGGTATTCTTTCCATTGTATCCAATTCTAGGTACCTGATTCAAACAATATGCACTGGAAATCTATGAATAACAGTCGTTAGGAAAGTTAGTGAAAGAACTACAGTTAGACTTTATTTCCAATTCCATTATCAAGCATAAAAGGAAAATATATTATCAACTGTACTTTCTATATTCCTGGTATCTTCTGCTATTATTGCTGTTAATACTACAGATCATAACTCTTCAATTTCCAAGGACCTTTTTAAAACTCCTACAGAAAGGCTTTGATGCTGTATTTGTTCATCCACTTGCATTGAATATTTTTCTATACTGAAGTGATTACTTTAATGGTATGATGCTATGTTTTGTGTGTCAATGTAAATAATATGATACTGAATTTTGTTTTCATGCATCTATAATCTTATATTTTATCTATTGTATTTATTAATGTCATCAAGAATACAGTGAACATGCAAACATTCACTGATTGTTAAAGAAAAATAAATATGCATTCTTTTAGCAGTGAATCTATTCTTCATAGACAGCAACTGTTTTACTTTTAGAATGAATACCCAGTTTGAAGCACATGGAGTCAATAAAAAAATGCCTAACATCATTTCTTTATTGATTGCAAAATTGGTTTTTACTAGGGCAGTAAAAAAAAAGCCCAGAAAGTTCAATGCAATAGAAAGGGGTTCACAAAGAGACAAACATTTACACCATCAGAGAGAGGAAGACACAGATTAGGAGAGAGCTGATGAATCACTTTGATTGTTTCTTTCTCAGAGGCCAGGTTTTTCTCTTTTTAGTACTATGTCAATAAAAGAAAGAATTTAGAAAATTCATGTACACTTTGAGCTACATGGCATTTTGGCATATTTTTAAAGTAAACTATAAAAGTATAACAAAACTAAGAATAAAATAATAAATCAAGTGCATAAGAATTAAGACTACTGTTATGCAAACAATGCTTAAAGAATTAGGTTTATTTGTTGGCAGTTCTAGGTACTGAACTCAGAATCATCACCCTGACCTACATCTCCAGCCATTTTTTATTTTGCTGCAGGGTCTTTCTAAATTGCCAAGTTGCCCAGGCTAGAAAGAAACTTGTAGTTCTCCTGGTTCAGCCTCCTGGTATGGGCATACACCATTATGTCTGGCTTAAATATCATTTTAAATGAGAACGTTAATATCAGTAACAGACTTATTTATTCTAAAGCTATTTTTATGTTACATGAAGCAAAAAAATCAAATACTATTTTGAGACAAAATACTCCTGCATACACACACACAAATGGTGGAGGAAAGACTTTTTTCTTTTAAGATTCTAGCAGAATTCAAATTTTTTAAAAGTTGAAAATATCTTAGAAAAGTATTTCCTGATGAACAACGTAGTAAAAATAAGTGTTAAAAGTTCTGAATTTCAATAGTATACCAACTGAAAAACTACCTTTTTTTTTTTTAGGTGTTTTCATGGCAGAAAAACAAAAATATAAAACTGAAAAAAATAATAGATTAAAAACTTAAGGTTCTAGGTCTATTATAACTATTAGTTTGTACTTAAACTTTTTGGATGGCTTCAGATTCTGTCGCTTTCACCCTAACATTTGCCTATAATTAAGACAGGCGTGGTAGAGCACAGCTGTAACCCAGCACTTGGAAGGCTGAGGCAATAGAATTTCTATGAGTTGGAGGCTAGTATCGTTGATAATTTACACCAGTTTAATTGAATTCTAATGTTATTCCTGTGCTAGATAAGCATTTCAGTGACAATCCAATGCTCTTTCAAACTCCTGCTGAAGCCTTCCTAGGTTCCTCTCTCCCATAACTTTTCCATGCAATCAGTAATTCTAATTTGCCAGAATTAACTCCCTGCTATAACTAATCAAAGGGACAGTATCAGTTTGCTTCTGTGTGATGCTTCACTGCCTCATGTTACTGCCAGCAGCCTGTCAGCTTTGCCCACCTCACTCCTAGAGCTCCTGCTCCTGCTGGGCCAGTGTACCAAAACACGAGAAAAATGTTCCATAGAAGCAAAACAGGCTGTGGGGACTACTGGGCACTTCCTCCTTTATAAGGGGGAAAAAAGAAAGGTTTTCAATATTTGTATCTGCTTGCTTCAGGCCTCTCTCTTTGTAATGGGCAGTACTGATTGTTTTTTTTTTTTTTTTTTCAATGAAGGATTTAAAAAACACAGAAACAGGGCTGGGATGTTCAAGCCCAGCACTACACACACACACACACACACACACACACACACACACACACACACAAGAGTCTTTAAGACAATAGTATTAAAAACACCATAAACAAATCTAAAGAGGTTTGACATAACCTAACAACAGATATCATTATCATCCATTTTGAGTAACCATAGAGGTAAAATCATTCCTATATTTCCAAAAAAGGACCAAGTTCTAGGTAAGAGAAACATTGGTAAAGAAAAAAATACATACATGAAGCGAATTACTGTTCTGTGTTTAGGTTTTGTCACATGTAACCTCTCTCTTATATAAATTACATCATCTGGAAATTCTTATCTCTACATCATTAAGTTCTTTGTTATCTTCTGAGCTTTTATATCCGGTGTAAAGATAGATGACATACCCGAATCTTATCTGACCTAAACTTTCTGCTACTGCATTGTCTCTTCAGTTACCTTGTGATTTTGTTTCCATAAATTTTGTGCATTCTTTCACAATCAGGTTAAATACCATCATTTATAATTAAGACATATTTTCCCTCAGTCAAACAAACATTTTATTAGTTACCAAAATTGTTTTCTAGAAAAGAGGTATTACTTCTCTTCTATCACTCTCTAAGTTTTGTCCAGAGATGTATAAACAGAACTGCTATGATTCTTTAAAATCCTATATAGGAATGATATTACTTAGTTTTGTTATGCTATTTCACATAATGAAATGTTTTATACATGTAGATATATACTTAAGGGTACGTAATGTAGCTATATCAAAAATACAAATTGTATGATAAACATTTAGTAAAATTCTATTCTTTGGGTCATTTAATACCCAAATAATACAAGAAGAAAATGAAGTATGCTATTCTTAGAGGACATACTTCTTAAATATTTACTAAATTTACTTATTATAAAGTGAATATAAATTAAAATTTAAATATAAAACTCTTTAGAAATAAATGTGATACCATGCCTACAAACTAAAGAAATATCCAAGCAATCTAATTATACCGAATAGATTAAAATAAGAATAAATAATTATGGTATAACATTTATTTAAGTCCTTTATAACTGAAATAAGAATGTCTTTTTAAAAACTTTTTATCAAAAATTTCCTTCAATTTCTTCCAACTTTACAAAGATCATTAAATGTGTCAGGTATTTGTGAGGGAGAAAGTTTTAACATTCCAAGTGACAGATGTCAAGTCTTAGGAATATCTACATATTCATAACTTGGGAGATACTCTATACTCCCAAGCAATATATGTATACTTTCATGTTGTCAGATCCATTAAAAACACCTTATAGGACTAGTTGGAGAACAGGATAGAAACACTAAGAAAGAAACTTCTATTAAACAACATTTAATTATAAATCCTATTGCATAGATACCTGCTTTTATATAGTTTTCTGATTATAAATCAGTCCATTCTGAAAACATATGCATTTTGGGGCTCAGTTCATCACAATTTGTAAATATCAACCTGTGTAACTTCTGATTAGGGATACAGAAATAATTTACATTGATTGAATACTTTTGAAATACACAGTATCATTTCAACTTCCTTACTCATTAAATATTTCAAATTTGACACAAGTACCCAGAAAGAAATTACTACTATAATCTCCCACTCTTTGCTGTCCAAGTGTTGAAGGTGAGGCACATAAAGACCAGGTAACATACTAAACACAAAGGTCAGCCACTGTCAGAATGTAGACAGAATAGCTCCAAATCTGTACTCTTAACTTTTAACTTATGCTATCTCAAAATGAAAATTAGAAAAAAGCATACTGATCTTATAGACTGGTGGTATGAAGTAAAATTATGCATTCCAAAAAGTTGTGTTAATTTTAATGTCTAAATAAATATACTACATATACATGTGTATATATGTGTATATATATATATACATATATATATATATATAATTATGGGGGAGAATGTATGGGTAAAATACCATAAAGTATAAACATAGTATAACTTGGCTAGAAGATGAATGTTTAGAATAAAGAAAAGGAAGAAAAAAATGAAAGGACTGTCAGAGTTCAAAGGCTGGTGACTCAAATATGATGATTACATTAATACCATTATTACTAGTGATTACAGCAAAATAAATAATAAAAGGTCATCAATATTTGGGAGCATGATTTTACTTTCAGATTTAGAGACTAAAGAATTGTCAAATATCCATGCAGAGACCTCAGATATGAAGGTCGGTCATTTAGATCAAAATTTTGAGCCATTTATCTAGAAATAATCTATATTAAACCAAAGGCAACAGTGTAAATGTAAATTAATTTTTAAAAAAAGAGAGGAGGAAAGTAACACAGGTTGCCAGGCCAACACGAGGAAATCTGCCCATTAGAGGAGAGGAGAGAGGAGAATGAGGCAGTGAAGGAGACTGGGGAGCTGCGCGGTTAACAGAACCAAGAAGAAAGAAGAACAAGAGGGGAGTCAAACTGAGCCAAGAAATCACAGCAGCCAGAGATCTGTCAGGAAATGAGAAGCTGTAGATGAGAGTGTCCTGATGGGGGGGGGGAGGAGCTGCGGGGTTTGAAAGGTAAACAAAGCATGAGAAAGTGGGATGTGCACTCATGACTACACAATGACGTTGTCAAAGAGCAAAAACCCAGAATCATAATTGGCCTTATAGGTTAGTAGCCCATTTCTCAATCTGTAAAGAACACTTTTTAAACCAAACTTTTGCAATGTTTTGAAAGTTTCTCATAACTATTTCATCAATAATTTTACTAAAACTATCACAACAGTTGAGAAATGTGTATTGATATCATGAATACAGACAATCATCTCCAATCCAGTGTTTACTGCTCATATTGCATATTTTAGCCACACTGAGAGGAGATATTTACTGTTTTGTTTTAATTTTAAAACAAAAATAACTCAGGTGTCAATATATCAAAATACAGAGGAAATGTTGGTTTAAAACATGTGCTAGAGATCAGAAAAAAGGCAAAATCCCTGCTGTTAAAAATTCAGATTTTCTAGGTGAGAATCCTAATGACATCTGCTTTTTCCTAATGTTTCCAAGGCAAAACATTTTTATCATATACAAAAGTATACTTAACTCACAAACAAACTTTACATGTATCCAAGGTTATATAGATAAAAACTGTCTCTGGAAGACAAAACGATGCTTACACAAATTGTTTTCAATATACTGAGTGTTAATGACACCCATGTATATAATTAACTACATTATTTCCTGCACCAAGAAATATATACATATATATAATATAATTCTTATACATGCAAATATATATTCAATCATAGAGGTGTCTGACCTTTACCAATTTACGTGTGAACTTAAAGTCAACTGATTTAAAATAAAGAGATTTCCTTGACTTTTACTCAAAAGTGATGGGTTTTGGTAAGAAGCAAAATTAGAATTTAAAAGGCATCAGCTCTTTATCTTAAGCTGTCTGGCCTTTGATGGTGTATTTGCTCTGGCAAGCCTTGCCCTCATTTAGTCCAGGGCAGGATATATTGGCAAGGGAAGAAGAAAAGAGAAGAATAAAAGAATTAAGTGGGAAGTAGGCTGACAGGCCTTTGAAACATTTTAATTTTCATTTGCAAAAGAGTGAAATTTGAATCCTTTTAGTTACCCAAGAAACATTTTTAAGAAAGGAATTCTCATGGATACTTTTATAGTATAATGTGTCCCCCAAATTGTATGCATTAGGAACTTAATCTTCAATGCAATCATGCTGAGAGGTGAGACCTTTATGAGGCTAATGCCCTTATTTGGAGAGTGAGTTCCTGATTAAAGGATGAATTTGCTCTCCTTCCCTCCACTGTCTCTTGCCCTTCTGCCTTGCATCATGGTATAAAATCCAGCAAGAAGGCCTTCATCAGATGTGGGCCCTTGACCTAGGATTTCTTAGCCTCTAGAGCTATAAGAATTATAGCTCCATTCTTTATAAATTGCTTAGTTTCAGTAGTTCTGTATACTAGGGGAAAACAAACGAATACAAACATAAGGAAGAATATGAGGATAAACTCTGTATTTTACCTTCCATCAGAGAACATTAAGTACATGGGAATAGCTAGGCCAGAACAAAAATCTTATTCCCTGACTTAAATATAGAATCTAAACATAAAATTAGAAAACTAAACAATTATTCTTGGGGCATTATTTTGTAGGCAGCTCTTGAGCAGAAGGTCAGAATGGACAATGTGAACACTGCAGCATTTCTCTCTCTTTTATTTGTAATTTACCCCTCTTACCTCCCTCTCTCACATACTGTCCAGTAGCCTTTCCAGATATTTTTACCAAAATGCTTCCAAGCTGAAAAATATCTGGTTTTATGCAAGGGTGCTTTGTAGAGCAACAAACCATTGTAATATATAAGAATTTTTCTCTCCCCCAACAATTTCCACCTACAAATGTGGGTTATATACATAAAACACATTTATAAAACTTCAAGGAAAGTTATTATCCTGAAATTGGGTGCACAGATTCTGCTGTAAATGCAGGAAGGACACATTGCATCAAGCAGTCATGCAACTATTTGTTTTTATTTACTCAGAGAGAATACAAAAGGAGCTTACTACTCAATTTTCTTTAACGGCTATAAGAAAAGACTGGTAAAATGATACTGAGATTGGCTAACAGCCATAACAATAGATTTCCTGTATTATAAATAATGAACTTGTGTGGCTATTTTTATTTAGACAATTAGTTTGGCATTTTTAAGAGCAAAGTCCATATACATTATGTACACAAATTTCCTAATTAGGAGATGCAGAGAAAGAAAGGAAAAGAAAGGGAGAGAAAAGAGGAAACATGAAAGAGCATTCTATTAGTTCACATAGCATTAGAGGACTCTTCCCATGATAAAAAGCCTTTCAAAAGGTCAATACACTGGCTTTTCAAAATAAACCATGGCAATGAATGTTTATTTTCTACAGCATTTCATAATAAAAATTGAGTGTCATAGCATTATTTTCAAGTTTATATTTAGGCATAAAATAGGATGATCTTTAGAAAATATTTTTAATTGATTACTTGATGATAGCCATTCTTTCTGGAGTAAGATGAAATCTCAAAAGGAGGGTAAATGAGTAACTTTTGGGAAAATTGGTATACTTTGAAACCATAATGTTAAGTGAAATAAATCACACATAGGCTTAAATAATTCTCTTATATGACAAATACAAATACAAATAAAGAACAAAATAAAAGATAGATTATACGAAGTAGAAGACATCTTTTTCAAATGGGAAGGGGATTAAGTGATGGAGTGAAGGGGAAGGAGAAGAGGGACAGGGGAAGAAAAAAGAATTAAAATGAGTTTGTGCTTGCACCAACTCCCGACAAGGAATATAATCGTTATGTAATCCAAACATGCTAATAAAAATGAAAACACACAGATTTCTATATAACAATAAAACTAAAGCAAATGCAAATGTGAAGTGAATAGAATACCTGTGGTATTTCTTATTAAATTATAAATATATATATATATATAATATATACATAGCTTTTATCTATCTGTCTATCTATCTATCTACCTATCTATCTGTGATTCCTGGAATAAACCAAGATATCTGTACGTCTTACTGTTTTGGGAAACTACTTTTAAGGCTGACTACTGTGTTAGAAACACAGATTATAAAAATAATTCAATATAACAATTTCCTAGCAAGTTATTTGCCTGCCATTTAAAGTTTCTTATCAAATATATCATAACATTTTAAACGATGACTCTTAGTAGATAAGTGGCTATGTTATTGAAGTTGCATATTATGTAGAGTTTGAGACTTAATTTTATTATCTTTTCTTCTCCACACAGTCATTAGTCTACCTCAATATGAAACCTCTGAATGACTGGTTTTGTATATTTTGGTAAAACTCAAATACCTATAACATTTGGTTTTCTTAAGTTATGAAAGTCTGTTAGACAACAGTGTGCAAATAAGCTTGAAAAACTGTTTTTCACAAGTCATAACATTTCTTTATGAAAACCTACAGTGGAATTACAATTTCAGGGTTACCAGTAAAAGCATTTTAGTCATCAGTAGGATTTTCTAAATATATTTTTTGAAGGACAGATAATATATTGTAGATATTATAGCACTGTTTATACTTTAAAAGTTATAGTATTTTTATTTTTAATTTATGCTTCTATGAATTTACTTTAAGCAACTTAAATATTTTTATAAAAGATAAATCAAGTGGTAATTTTTGTTATATTACAGAATTCCTTTAAATAACATTAACTTTCCACTTCAAATTAAAGACAAATTTTTCAAATGGCAGTTATTAGACAATATGAGTTTTATCTGGGCTACCCTAAAACTCACACTGTACAATTAAATTATCCAAGGCAAGTACCTGTAAAGTTGAGCACCTGGGTTGTTTTAAAATTATGAAATAAAAGGTTTAATGAACCTCTTTGACAATCTTTGTACATTCACAGTAGCAACTCATCCACATTGACTCAAGTGACATTTAATATATAGACAAGCAAAATATAACATATAAATTATAATCAGACATAATTTATATAAAACAATATGATACTCCTATCTTCTAAAACAATGTAAAATCAATCAACTCTCCCATTTGAGTAACCAATTAGAAATATTCAACTATTTATGTGGTTTTAGAAAACAAAGAATTTTTATTTTACATAACATTCAAAAACATAATCTTTTACAAGTAAAGTGATTTTGAATTCATCTAGGGAAGCTTTTCAATAAACTGACTAATGTGAATAGTGTGAAAAGAATTTAGACCTATAATTTAAACCAAATGAAAAGAATTTGGTGACAAAGGACTATGCTATGTTCAGTTTGGGGTTACTGCCCTTTCAAATCCATCTTTTAAGTCTCTGATCAAGGAGCACATCTACACTGTGGAACTGAGCGTATGTGTCTTTTGTAAAACCTCCAAAGCTCTCTATGAAGTGGCCTCTGCTTCCATGTGAGGCCTCCATCCTGCATCATCATTCATTTCTAAATGTGCCCGCAATCACTCCACTTTCTTTCTTAGCTTTGCATAGTTACTGTCCCACAGCGGGTATTTCAGACGACCAGAAGGAGGGGAAAGGGCTACTTCATACTCAATCTCTCCCTTTATAGGAAGTCTTCCTTGCTGCCCCACCATCTTCTTGCCCCAGCAGATCAATCATTGTGCTTCCCTGCTGTGCTCTATGCAGATTTTACTGTATGCAGTGCTCTATGCAGATCTCCATGGTGACAGTTATCAATAATCACACCTACATCTATCTTAATTAGATATTCTGTCTCCTCAATGGACAGAAGTGTCCTATGGACTATGGGATAAGTTTTAAGTTTTGTTACCAAGTTCCCAGGCTCAACCTGACTCCATTGTAGGGACAGCATCAGTCTACGATGAAGGAATGACTCTATCAAGTTAATAAGGAAGGCTAATAAGAAATTTCTAAATTTCTGAAAGTTTGGAAATCACTTCCTTTCTCTTAATTCTTTCAGAGATCACTATACAATATGAAATATGATCTGCCATGTTCTGCAGACATTTCATATCTGATGGATACTGTGACATTAAAACGTACTTTTTTTGTAGATCTGAGTGGTCACAGAGGCATGACTTTGGGCACTATATTTGGTCCTTTTCCTCCTCTCTGGGGCAGCTCCTCTATTATGTGTCCAAGCCGCCATGAACTAAACAGCATTCCTGTGCTAACGCTTCCTGCTTGCTATTGCTGCCTTGACTAGTAGACTACAGATGGAATCTCTTGGTCTTGTGAGCCAAATAAGTAATTTACTCCTCAAAGCTGAGAGTGCCAGGTATTTGGTCCCTGTAACAGGAGAGTTAATCAAACAGATGCCTGCAGCTGGACACCAACATCACTGCCAACCTCAGCATAGATGGCAGATAAAGTATTATTGGCCTATGCATTGGTTGTTTCATTGTCACTACTGAGACAAAATATCTGACACCCAAAATTAACAAAGGAAGGTTTATTTAGCTCAATTTGTCAAGGTTTCAGTTCATAGTAAGCTGGCTCTAAGGCAGGGTGGCAAGGCAGAGGACAACAGTTCATGGCAGTGGAAGACAACCAGCAACAAGAGCAAAAAGGGAGGGGTGTACAAGAGAAGACTGTTTCTGTCCTTTACACTGTAGATAGGCTCCCCACCCTAGGAGGGGTGTAGCACTCACACCCCATAGCCCTCCCACTGGACCATGAATCAATCACAAACTCCAGAAGCCTGCCCTCATGACTGCGTGAGGGGATATCCGGACACAAACCCTAACAGCTAAGTGGGAAATAGTACCTATGCTTTGGAGAGAGTTGGGTTCTAACTCGTCCTCATATAAATCTTAAAGACACAACATTTCATTTTCTTACATGTGAAATGAATGTAATCAAACCTGAATCTCAGGGACATTGCAGTTTCCAGTGAAATCTTACATGTGAAGTACTTACCATAGTTTCTTACACAAGGTAAATGTTCAGAAAATTATAGCTATTTTTAGAGAAATATGTTAAAATATTGTCAAGTTGAGATTGACAAAATCTGCATCCCTTCATATACTTTAGGGAAATCTGTTCTTAAGAAGAAACCAATGTTTCTCTTAGAAAGGAAAAGAAAAGTTACTGCATTTTCCAAAGAATTAAAAGAATATCTCTCTAGTCTTGAGGAGTATACATAGCTCATTTTTATTGGCTTTGTCCTCTTCCTCTCTTCCTCTGCCCGTTTTGGAGTACAGAGGTATAGACTAAGATAAAACAAAAAGATCTAAAAATTCATGCTCTAATGCCTTAGTCTCAAGTTGGTAAATTGTTCAAGAAAAAGGGTCCCAGAGTGTAATATTTGTGTTTTGAACACTGATCACCACATTCTAAGAGATGACAGCATAGAGTTCAATAGCTCCAGCAACATGTACTCAACCACATTTTTTCCTATACAAATTTACAGTTTGCTTAACTAATACTGACAAGACCAGGCATTCAGCATTTGAACTAAAATTCTCTTTAGAAGCAAGAGGAAGTGTGTGTGTGTGTGTGTGTGTGTGTGTGTGTGTGTGTGTGTGTGTGTGTGTGGAATCCATAATAAAATGGGATGAAGTTTCACTCTCCTCCTCAGGGTAAAAGCATCACATGCACAACTCAAAGAGAGGAAAATATACAGTAATTTTATAAGCAAATGTGTTTTTTTCCTTTGGAATTACTCTAAGATCTAAAGTTATTTTCTTTTATTATTATTAAGATTGAAAATCTGTGAAACCACCAACTTGTAATTCTATATCTGATGATCTTACAGTGAGAGGTGGAGATGAAAAGAAAAGCAGTTGCATGAGACTCCTGTGTTTGGCAATCTCTCTTCCAAATGGTGATAAGATTATATTATTCCTTAAGGAGGGAGACAAATGCCCTACACAATAGGTGTCTAAAATAAACACAAGAGGAATAAAACTGTCCTGCATAGTAAAACATTTTTTTTTGTCCAACAATTCTCTTTAATGAAAATAAACTATTGATTCAATAACAGTAAATCTCTAGTCTTCTGAGTAGGTTTCTGTATAATAAATCAGAGACAAGTTCCTCTTACTGAGGTAAAAGGCTAAGAGGTAAGGAACAAAAAAGAAGTAGAACTTGCATCTTTTTTCTCTCAACATGGTGATTATTAGTATAAAATTTTCATATCTGTACAGAATTTAACAGATCAAGTTTCTGTCAAGTGAGTAGATGGAGAAAATGTAATTAAATTACATTAAAACATTCTTTAAGAGATTACGATGAAGCTTCTCTAGAGTCACCCATTCTTAGGTTATGATCATCAACAAACATTTGGAGACAAAAATCTTGTTCATGAAAGCTAAGCTGGTAGAGAACCTTTCCGGGTTCTCAATGGGACATTGAAATGTCCTGAGGAGGAAGAGCAAAGAAATTTATAAGCTGCCTCCAATGATTCCAGCATACTCTGGCTCCGTCACTGGCCTTACCTTTTGTACTTCCCTTGTCAGTGGGTAGCTACATTTTATTTCAATTTATGAAAGTCACATGATGTAATTTTTAAAAATTCTAATGCCAGAGCCCCACACTTAGTGAATCTGGCTCAAATGGCAGGACAATGTCATAATCATGGTAGGTTCTTATTAAGTGACAGTGTGTGCCATGAATCAAATCAGGCGCCCTATCTGCAGTCTCTAAAATCCAGAGTATGTTACTTGTGTCTCTGAGCATTTTAACGGAGCATCAAGTCATTTATAACTGCTCATACTGAGAATTTTGCAGTTTTTCACAGCTCAGATTTTTAGACTTCTATGAGTCATGTTACATTCAGTAAACTTGCCTCAACAAGCTAAGTGAAAATGCCAAAAATTAGCACTCCTACTGCTCAGGGGAGTATATTTTGTCTTTCTATAACTGCTTCAATTCCAGCTCTTAGCAGGAAGACATTTAAATTTTTATTGTATTCCCATCTATCAGAAAAAGGAAGAGTTTACATTTGACACTAAACAATCACAGATGGAAGATTTGAAGTAAGATCACACATTTTATGCTAAAGTCAACACAGCTATCAATAAATGCAGACTGACACTTAGGACAAAATTCATCTAACTTTCCCTGTGGCTTTAGAGAGAATGTAAGACACTCATTAAAGAATGTCCCACGGAATTTTCAAATGTCAAAATACAATATAATCATATTGAGAAAATCCTTCAAATTTAGTAATGGAAATTTCATAATACTGCTGAGAAAGAAAATTGCCAGTCTGTAATTGCGCCTCTTTCTCCACAGGTATCACTCATTCATTATAGGAACCAGAATAACATCATGATAATGGAATTCCTAAACAAGAAAGCAGGAGAAACATACGTCTATATGTCACATGACCCACATTATTAACCAAAAATACATTGTTCCTTATCAACCTGGTTTCAGTAAACTTATTTATACATATAGTTAAATGCAAAGCTTTTATATTCCATCAATGTAAAAAAAGCAGAAAAGGCTTCTGACTTGAGTTTTATGTACTGATAGACACATTTTAGTGAACGTCTCAATGACCTCTAGGAGCAATCCCATTTCACTTTGCTGTTTTTGTTAACTAAAATCCAAATCCAATCTCATGGCCGTGCATCAACAGCAGAGACTAACATATACTGCAATCTGTTTCCTCCTCTTCTCTTCATTTCTCTTCCTTTCCCTTTCCTTTCCCTTCCTTCTCTTTGCCTCTCCTTTTCCCTCTCCATCCTCCTCCTCCCTTTTTCTCCTCTCTTCCCTTCATTTGTCAGCAATTTAGCATTTCTCCATTATACCAATTAATTGTCACTTTTTCAAAACTCTTTTGTTGTTGTTGTTGTTTGTTTTTGGAACTGGGAATCACACTCAAGACCTTGAGCTTGCCAGGCAGACACTAATGCTGCTGAGCTAAATCCCCAGTCCCTTTGTTTATGTTTTTGTTTTCGATAGATGCCTGACAAAACCCTAATCACCCTTCAGCTTGTATAGAAAATGGAACACAACCAAGCACTTGCTTCAGTCATCAGGTCAGCATGCAGCACTACCTAGACTCTTAGTTTGGCTTTCCCATATTTCTAGTCCTGATTTGTATCTATTTCATACCTCCTCTTTTCTCAGACGCCTTCCTCTCTTCCTCCTGATGGCCTGTTTGAGTCATTAAAGACTTTCACTTTCACAAAACTCCACTTACACCTAACTGTACCTGGATCCACTTCCTTCCGTTCTGAGGAGGAGTGCCTCTTCATGTACGTATCAATCTTTCCATTTGCACTATGAAACTACAGTGGCTTTATTGATCATCCCTTTTCTCTTTATATTGATCTTGCTGTCAGCACTGAGCCATTCCCTTTGAATAATTCTAGCTGAATGTATACATGTACTTGTATTTCATAAGGAAATAAGCCTCTCTTGAACCACATCCCATTCCAACTGCTACCTTTTTATTATGTGGTCAGTTTTTTAGGCAACACAAAGGAGCTGTTTACAAAAGTTTTCCCCGGTGTTCACTTTTATGCCTGGTGCAGTTGGCTTCTATGTTCATTATCCTCTAATGTAAATCTGGTGTGTTCACCTCTTTATTTAACTTAGCATTTACTCCTTTTGCCATGCTGTGCCTTTTGTTTTCGTGCTGTTACATCCTTTTTCCCTATGGCTCCTTTCCATCTATTTTACTGATTTCTCTTTGGATATTAGTGTTGGCAGCCTTGAGGCTTGAGCCTTTTTGTTCTTCTTGGAATACAGTCCAGCAGCAGATTTGTAAGTATCATGGTGCTATGAACACCCATTTTTTTCAAGTCTTCAAAATCTTACTTCTCAAGCTTTTACATTTACTGAGTTCAACTGCTTGCATTTTATTTGATATTTAAAACATAAAGGTGATATGTCTAAAATCAGACTCCTCATTTTCATTCCTATCCTAATTCTCCAATATTATTTTTTTATATCATAAAGTGGTAATGCCAAACATTGGTTGCTAAGCCAAAAATCTTGAAATCATTCTTGGATTACTCTTTGTCATGAATAAATTCCTATTATCAAGACTTCCTGATTTATTCTATCTCCAAAATCCTGCCTTTCCACTTTGCCTCTTTCCTTCTCCCCCGCCCTCAGCACAGCTCTTCTGGACCACTTTTACAACTTCCTCACTAGTGTTCTGTTTGCTTTCTGGTCCCACTCAATTCTTAAAAAGCAACAAGAGTTATCTTTGGTAAACACAGTATAGGACCTTCCAATTTTTCTCATTAAGCCTACCTGAACTTGCAAATGCGATGTCTACCTCTGTACCAACGCCTGTCACGTCCTTTATGGTGTCACAACTACCTCTCCTACCAACCACTCATGTCTCCTCATCTTCTTTTGCACTACATTATGATCACACCATTTTCCTTCCATTTCATTGTATGTTCTGAGGTTCTCCTCAGGATTATTGAACATTCTGTGTACTGTCTTTAGAAATTTCTTTTCTGTATGCTTACCGAGCAGTTTCAAAGTTTTAAGAATCCATCTTACAATTTTTTTTGTGTAAGAATGTTTTGACTTCATTTGTCAGTTATCTGTAGATTTTAAAAAACTTATTACCAGTTTACATTTGCTACCTCTAATAGAGGATATGTTCTCTGGGAGCAGGCACTTGATCTGTCCTGTCCATGGCAGCATTTTAAGCATTTAGTGCAACACTGAAACCATTTCTGGCATAAAAGGTGTATGTACTGAATAACGATTTGAGTAGCTATTTGAACCTTTCAGCAAAAGTTCCCAAATGCTTTATTCTTTATAGATTTTTCTTAAAAGACTGATCTGAGGAAATGTAGAAACATATTAAAGATTGCGTGTGTGTGTGTGCCTGTGTGTACGTAGGTATATGAGTATATGAATATGTGTGCACAATATTGAAAGGTGTATATATATATATGCATATATGCAAATGAAGAGAACAGTCTCACAGATTGGTACTATATGGAAGGCATATATTTTAATGCCACAAACATTGTAGCTACTTCCCACACAAAGATCTGCATGCAAACTGTAAAGCATTTGTTGAATCCTTAAAAGGAATACTCAAGTAACTGAATAAGATAGTTATTAGGAAATAACTATACCTAATATATGAGTTCCATGCACCAGTTACACCAGTTTTTATGCAACATTTATAATTACAAGAAAAAATATTTTCTTGTATTTCCAAAATATACATGGAAACAAATTCATTTACTCTTTTAAATATAATTACTACTGGCAATAGTACCAAGCAAACAGAAACATTTTAAACTAATTTGAATATAAGTCATTTTAGATTTAAATTTTACTTTGGTTTCAAAATTATAGCCATTATAGTTTTAAACTGAAATACATACACACACACACACACATATATATATATATATAATATTTATATATGTTTACCATCTATTGTCGTAGGGAATATGTAACTTTTATGATGACAGTATAAATTTTCAATTTTCCTGATTACTGGATTATACATTATAGTAATTAAATTTTGATTATTTGTTGATTTAACTTTGCTACTTTGGGTTTTTTAATGAGAAATTTGAAGCATTTATGTTTTGAAATGCACCAGGAGAATTATATGCAGCATTAAAATTTCAAATCAAATGAAGGTACACTCATTTAAAAAGAGCTGTTCTATAATGCTATCATCCCAAAGGAAGAAGAAAATGGCAAGCGAGAAAGCAAAGCTTCTGTTCCAAGAATAATTTCTACTTTATTCAAAGGTCTTCTTAATAAGTAAAACATGAACATGACAGAAGTGGAAGTGATTCAGGTTACTCTGTGCTTGGATCTCTACTTATATATAAAGAAACTAAAGATAAAGTCAAATCAGGGGAGAAACAAATCGATTTCCTTTGAAACAAAGCTGGCAGTACGCTACTGACAAAAAGACTGTACTTTGTACAAGAAAAACAAAGAATTCATTTTTAAATGTTTCTTAAAGATTAGATAAGACTTGATTTCTTTAAATAAAGAAAATATTTGGCATTACAGTTGTCCACGGTAGCTATCTCCTTAGTACTTGCTAAGCCAGATGTTGTTTCATAAAAATAAGAACAAAACAAAGATATTTTCATCATTTTAATAAAATTCACATTAAATACTGCTTTTATTTCATTTTTTAAATTTATGAATAATCCCTGTGTTTAGCTGGCTGCTTCTAAAAATTACATTCTACCTTCTTTACCTATTGCAGATGAGTAAGACACATGCCTCATACTAGTATTTTAATTTGAACTTCAACAATTATAATGTCTATATATGGTTATATTTTTAAAAATTAAACATTTGGTTTCTTCTCTTTTTAGAATTCAAGAGTCTTTAATATAAAAGCATGTAAATGCTATATGATTTTGTATTACACAGACTTAGTAGTGCAGCATTGCTATTAGTGGCTTTTTCCCCAAAGTATGTGCACTGCACACAGAGCAGACAACTTATTGACCTACTCACAATTCTTTATACTTCATATCAATCTCTGAGCACTCACATGATAAGACCACGCAACTGTTTGGATTAAGAAAGGCTGTCATTCCATAGTAATGTGACACTCTCTAGAAAGCAGGGCAATGTTTAAAATTTTTGTTGTTATTGTTAGACAAGATCTTGCTTTTACTCAGATTGACCTCAAGTTTGAATTCTCCTGCTCAGCCTCCTGAGTAGGTAGGATTATACATGTGGACCCTTATGCTTAGCTAATACATATCCTTATTTTTAATCTTTCTCTCCTCTTAAATGTTTTTTTCTTCACCTGAAAATATTTAACATAAAAAAGGAAAATATTTAACATATGTTCACTGAGGTCATTCCATTTGTGAGCAAGTTTTTTTTTAATTGATACTGATTTTAACCACCAAACATATTTATCTAATGATTATAATGAACATTCATATGTTTTATTTTTCTAAACCCTGTCCTTTCAGTTATAAAGAGAAAAAAAATATATATAAAGCCACACATTCATCAATACCAGGTCTTTCTTACCAAAGAGTCACAATAAAGTAATTGAAAAAAATCATAGTTTTTTCATGAACTTGCCAATAAACTGACAGAAGTGGTGGTGAAGGGCTGTAGTTCCACTACTCCACAAGGCTGAGGCAGGAGTGTTACAACTCTGAGCCCAGCCTGGGGCAATTTAATGATTTAAAGAGATCATGTTTCAGAAAAACCAAAAACCCCCAAACCAAAAAATATCAAACAAACAGACAAACAACACGCCTAGGAAAGTAGTTCAGTGTGAAGGCCCTGCCTCAGATTCAATCCCCAGTATCACAAAAAGTGAACAAAATAAAGCTTGCTAGTAAGCAAATTAGCTCTAAAATAATAATTTTAGATTGAGTTTCTGTTTTCATCTATTTGAAGCTTAATATTCCCGAGTGATTTTATCATATTACCATTCCATTGCTTCAACAACTCTGATTTTTGTTGATCTCACTGCATGGCTTTCTTGACCCTTTTTATTCCAAATGGATCCAGGTAAAGTAGCTTATAAATTCTACCCATAACCTGCAGTCCCAGTTCCTTACATATTAAATGACATTCTCTTCTTTTGTCATTGCATCTAGTGCATACACATACTAGTATAAAGATACTGATACGAGATCGGTCTATATTTTCTCATGAGTTTTTAAACCCTAAAGACATGAACTGTTATTCAGGTTTGAATATAACAGTTATCAATACCTGATACACAATAGACACATACAAATATCTCGAAAATGAGAAATTTTATAAATTGTATTAACACTGTAAAATGTGTAACGAATAAACTAAATTTATAGTTTAATTTGATCCATGTCTCAAATTAGTTAATGCGTTAAATTGAACTTGCCTTAAGAGTGACTCTACCTTCCCCCTTTCTGTCCATCTGCCCTAGTCCCCCATTTCTGTGTGTGCCTAGAAATTCTGTTCTCAGATACGCCAGAAAAATATATTAAATATGTTCTGCTACTTTATGCATACATAACACAAATACAAACTACTCAACACACACAAATATGCTATCAGTACTTTTAGGAATGAAAAAGTAAGGCACATAAAAGTTAAGGTTGTTTCAGCAGCAACATTCAATAGATAGTACTGAGAATAAAAAAGAAGTAACATTTATTCTTGCAAAAACTGCAGAAAATGGATTAATTTATCACTATATAAAACTGGAAAATATTTTTTACAAAAATATACCTTCCCTTATGTTTTAAACAATGAGTACATTTAATATTTTAAAAGAACTGCTATATTAAATAATGTACCATGAAACAAGATTTTAAAAGAAAGATGGAATCAGACAGCAGCATTCAAGACTCATATATGTAATGGAAGAGCTAATAATATTAAAAAGAGTAAAGGTAAATTTCAATAAAAAATAATTATGCACTATGTGCTTGACACTTTTCTATGTTGTGTATACGTACTAACTCACTTCACTTTCAAAACAATCCTATGAGGCAGGCACTATGCTACCACTCTGCTAACAAATACACACAATGTGGATTCTTCTTCCTGAAGTCACAGATGAAAAGGCAGTAAGCCTGGATTCCACCACATGGTTTTTTTAACCACCATGCTGTACCTTTTCCCTCAATGTGTTCGTAAAGCATACAGTTGCAGCTAATCTACATATTGAGCTGATTACATTTTATTCTAATTTTTTAAATTGGAAATCATAAGAAAGAAGAAACTGACCAGCCACTGCCATAGTCTACTGATGGAACACCAGACATATTCTTTTACTGCTGGGGTTGGAGCTGTGACCAAATGGGACTTAGAATATCTACCCAAGGTAAGTCAGTACTCTACCATTTGGGCCCAGGTTTTTTTTAGCACTAAGATTTGGTGCTTTAAGAAAAAATATTTTATATAGTCATATGAAACTCTTTTAGAGAGTACAGAATATGGTGCCAATATTAATCACTTCTATTATTTTCAATCATACCTCTTATGATCAGTAATACAAAAATATAAAAATAATTTAGCCATCTCTGCTGCCTTATATATTTTATGTTTATATGATAGGAGAAAAATAAATCTGTACTAATGAAATAAAAAATGCATGGCAAATATGTCTATACTTCAACCGGAGTTGAAAGATATTTTTGAAACTCAAATTTAGAAACATTAAAAAAGTCAAATTGATATTGTTTTCAGAAAACCTATATTGTTTTTAATGATTTCTGACAAGCAAAACACATATCTGAATGCTTAATAAATTATGTAAATATATTTTAATGAAGTTATATAACCATGCTGTTATTTCCTTGTTTCTTTTAACTCACTATGCCTCTGTAAGAGAGAAATAAAAGTGAAATTCTGGAAAACTAAAAAAATTTTAAATGCTTAGAAAATGAGCAAACAGTAAGCTACTTCTCAATCTTGAATTTCTAAAATTGCTTTTTTAAAGTATTAATTTCTTATATGCCACCTAAATTACTTTACTTATAATTATAACTGGTGGCTGAAGATATGTTAGAAGTATTACAATGCCAAAAGCCTTCCACCTCGATGTCCTTTTAAGAAAATCACAAGAGCTTTGTAACATGGCAGTTCTTGGAGATACCAAATAGTAAATAAGAAACACTTGATCCTTATTTTCATTCAGTATTAAATTTATCAAGGAACTCATACACTTTAGAGATTTTCAAATGTGGTATTTTTAATCCCATAAAGTAAGTGGAGAGTAACGTAAAAATTGTAACAGGAAACACAACCCTAGTGTGCAGCTGTAGGACAGGTCTCCCTAGGAAATGAGGCATCAAGACAAAAGATTTGGTCAGGTCAGTAGATGTTGAGTGGGGTGATTCCAGACTGCAGAAGAGAGGGGCAACACAAGGTACAGATTTCAGCAAACAAGGAAACCAGCACGCTAAGCTGAAAGCAAGCTTGCTTGGCTGGAGCTAAGTGATCACTGGGGCCCCCATAGGAGAGCTGCCACAGAGGCTTACAGTTCAGCCGGAGGTCACAGCAGTTACAGGAGGCTTTTAACAGGACAATGATATGATCAGAAAACTGGGAAATGGACATTTACAGCTGTGACAGCATATGGGGAAATACTAAATTTCATTAAATAACATCGATAGACAAAAGTGATACTGTGATTAGAAGATTATTGATTTTTAAATTGAAGAAAGGTTTAGGTAATGAGATAGAAAAAAAAAACTTAAAGGCTCTAAAAGGGTGTTAGAGTTAAAATTAGGAATCATTTGTTTTAAAGACAAAAATAAAGTACAAAAGATCTCAGCCTTATACTAAAGAATTACTTTAAAACTGCATTTGATAGCACAAAAATGGTCATCCATTTTCAGATATGTGTCAGGATTAATTATATTTGTTTAGTCATTAGCAAAAAGTTCTATGAGAAGAGCTCCCAAAACATAACAGACACTTGGCCTGCCCTATGTTGGAGACTGTATATGCATATGGATAGTTACATATATATATATATATATATATATATATATATATATATATATAGTTAAAGTGGTAATATACATATCTCAAAAAATTTATGGAGTTCCTAGAAATTTATCAGTTCTCTAGATTTGCTTCTACCCTCAAGAAAACCATTGAGCAAGACACAAAGAATAGGTAACACCATGAACTTTTTCAGACCTTTCAAGTTCGTAATTTTAAATTACACATGGTCATTAATTCTGTGTCATGTGAAGATAGCTTTTGTTTTACACTGATGATTTTCTGAAGACTCTGCTCTGCACCAAAGGCCAGAGTTCATGTCTTCAATGGAGAGCATCCCCTAGAAAGAGACTTTGCTGCATCTCCAACTTTTGACACTACTGGCAAATATAAACTGATGTCATTTAAAGAACTTCCTGGATAAAACAATAGACTGAGTCACAACTTTTACTTTTCAGATACAGTGGCCTTCAAAAGAATTAATGTTATAGACAGACTGGGAGGGGGATACAGAAATCTATTTTACTTTGAATCTTTGAAAAATTGTTATAGTTTCTAGATATAAGGAAAGCCTTTCCATAGCACATACAATTTAATAAATTATACTTTCACAAATAAATCACTTTAAATCTCCCATTAACCTTCCTAAAATGTCTATTTATCTCACATGTCAATGAACTTATTTGCATAGGCTCATAAACTCAAACCTCACATGAAGATACAGCTGAACAAATTTATTGCACAACCAGTGGGTACAGAGGCAGTCATACTGTAGAATAAATGCTTAGGAGGGACCATTTGGCATTAAGGAATTAAGGTTAATTTAGCTATGGATTTAATGCTTAAAAATCTGCCCAAGAAACTTGGTCTTCTATCTGGCTCACAGGGTGCAACCACCCAGGTCAGGGAGGAGATTTTCTGGCAGGAAAGAATATTAATTAATTTGTATGACTCTGAGAAGACAGGAATATACCAAAAGGTATTGCTAGCACACATGATATCCAAGGTATGATTTCTTGGACTTTTTTATTGTTTACAGTGAGTAAACAAAAGGATCATAAAAATCCAATCCTAGACTTCATATAAAACATTCACATAGAAATGAATAAATCTAAAAAGTTCTAAGGTTTTTATTCTGGAAGAGTCTTTGTACGTATTTTTGTCTTTCTGCCTTTGTCTAGCCTCAAAATGGGTAAAGTCTCCTAACACAAATGTTAAAATGTTTGTTGTTCACCAAATAGAACAAGAAAACTATATAATTTCTTTATTTTACCACTTAGCATCCATCTGACACTAGTGACCTTCAAATTGATCTTCTTTTCTATTTACAAATGAATGTTTGCTCATCACAATATCCCTGAGTTTTGGCTTTCATATACACAACACAAGTATCCTGGTGTACAATTACCTTCCAGACAACCAATATTTTTTGCTTAGTATGTAATTACACGACAACTACATTTTTTTTTACGTTCTTTCTATACTGTGACAATAATAAAACTCAGAATGATTAAATTCAGGATAATAATAATTTCAGATTATCGTTGCCAGCAATATTCAATAAGATGCAACCTTTTAGATTGTGATTTTGTGTCATGTTATTACTGTAACATAATTCTATAGTAGTTTAATTGTAATTTTGCAGTTTACACATGATAGTATATTAAGAAATAAAGACTTTGTGTTTTAAATCAGAAAAGTCAAATCAAAATATTCTACATTATTTCTGTCATTTATGTTAGTTAACATTTTGAACAGATTAAGGATGTGATTACCTCATACTTACCCATGAAATTGAGATAGCCTTCTCCACCAAGTGCATGAGTAATGAGTCGAATCATCTTATGAAGCTGTATTCCACGATCAATAACTGGAGTAAAAGGAGCTAAAACACTCATGTTTGTGTACATTTCAGCATCCATCAGCCAGAATGCCAATGTCTTATCACCAACCAGTGCCTACAAAATAAAAGCTACTGAGATAAATGAACATCACACAGAGGAACCAAGCACATTGATTCCCACCAGAATAATACAACATATTTAGCAGAAAACAAAGTAGAAGTGTGTGGATTATTAATAATTTCATCTGAGGGCCAGGAATTTAGCTCAGTGGCACAAGCACCTCTGGCAACTGAGGGGTCATGAGTTTGATCCCTGGCACCACAAAAACTTTATAATTTCATCTATTTTTAAATGGTTACTTTCTATGCTAACAATGCACTGGTAAAATAAGAGGGCAACACATTTGCATCTAGAACTCTGTGTCGGAGTGTGTGTGTGTGTGTGTGTGTGTACACATAGACTACCACAGATTGAACTCAATGTTTTTACACTGAGCTATATCCTCAGCTCTTTTTTTAAATTTTTAATTTGAAACAGGTTGTCTTAAATTACTAAGTTGCCCGGGCTGGGCTGGAATTTGTTGTCCTACTAAGTCAGCTTTCTAGAATGCTGGGATTATAGGCGTGTGATGCCATGCCTGTGTTTTCTACTTTTTTTTTTTTTTTTAACATAAATTTGCTTTCTCATTATATTTGTTATTTAACCTAAATTTGGTCTGTTTTATCGAAGAATGATAATAATAATGGAGGCAAGTAGTTCAGAAATTTCCTGAGAGGCCTCCTAACAATCTGAATTATTCACAACTAAAAACAGGCAACTAATGTAAATTATTCAGTACTGACACAACAATGGCATATAGAGAAAAGCAGAAGAGAAATTAATCTGTAATTTTAGTATAATGCTACAATTATTGTTACTTTTAGAAAAAAAATTCCAGTCTAATATACCACTAACTTTATTTCAAAAGAAATTTACAGTACTGAGAATTCAAGTCTAGTACTAAGCTACATACTCAATATGTTTTTTTGTGATGCAAGGTTTTGTCAAGTTCCCCAGCCAGGACTGGCATTTGCCATCCTCCTGCCTCAGATTCTCAAGTGATGAGATTATAGGCCCTTGCCATGCTGTTCCACCTTCGCTGACTACCCCTTTACAAATAAAATGACTTATTTAAAACTCTGTACTTTAGCACTTTCTATTTTTTTTAAAATTTTTATTAGTATGTGTTTGCAGTACACAATACTTACACTCACTGTGGGAAATCGGTATATGTACATAAAATCTCAGTGCTTTTTATTTCTCTTTCTCTCCACTCCCATCTTTAAAAATTCTTCATGCCATTATCAGATTCATTTATTTATATTATCAGTCCTTGTCTAGTTTATTATCATAAGTACAGACTAACAGCTACACTAACAGGTCAAAAAAATAAAGAATGCATAAGGTATTTGTTTATTTTTTTTAGGGAGAGCTTCGCTACATATTCCAGGCTGGCCTTGAACTCATCTTGTGGCTAGGGTTAGCCTGGAACTCATGACAATATTCTACCTCAGCCTCCTGAATGTCACGATTACAGCTAAAAGCTACCATAACTTTCTCTGTATTAACTTTTGAATGTCTAATTCTATTAATTTTTTTCTCATCTTTTGGTTATGTTCACAAATGAGATTTTTTTTTTATATTAAATCACTCTCAAAAATACCACTGTAAAGCCTAGAAAGATGATATCCTTTTGTAATCCCTCCGGAGCTTGTCCCAGCAGGATCTTAAATTTATGGCTAGTCAGAACTGCAACACCAAGAGCCATAAAGTAAGAAAGAAGGAAGCAAGGAAGGAAGGAAGGAAGGGAGGAAGAAAGGAAGAGAGAGAGATAGAGAGAGCAAGCAAAAAAAAAAAAAAAAAAAAACAGGAAAGGAAGAGACTAGTATAGTGAAGCACAGCTTTAAATCCCAGGACCCTGGGAGGCTGTCATAGAAGGATCTCAAATTTAAGGCTCAAATCCTGTCAGCAATTTAGTAATTTAGGGAGACCTAAATTCAAGAAAAGATTCTGGGAGCCCAGCATCATGGTAGAGCATCATAGTTCAATCCCCGGCACTTCAAAATAATTGGTGATACTTATAAAATTTAATTTATCTTATGAACAAAGTAATGAATTTATCTAAATTTTAATTAGCAATTTTTAAAATATTTTACTATAATTTATATATTTGTGCTTATTCATTTTGTAAATGAGATTTTTACATTTTTAGGTTTTTATCTGTCTTATGGGTAATACTTGCTTTTAGAAAGAGTGAGGCAACTACATCAATTCCTACATTCTTGACTTGTAATATAAAACTGAATTACTGAAGGCACTTTACTTTAAGGTACAAAAAATATTTTTCACAAATTTGTTGCTTTACAACCAGGTTGTGAACTACGAAAGAAATCTATCAATTTTGTCTTCAATTTGTTTATTCCACTCATGTATATATTTTTTTATTTATTCATAAAATAAAATGTATTAGAAATGTACAATATGCTACACCTCCTGGGTGTTTACAATAGAAGCACATAAATTATGCATGCATTTGAATTTTTACAACACTATGTGTTTGGTGAGAGGTTCCCACTTCCTCATCTCCTTGCCCTCCACCACTTAAACTACTACAACTCTTCCCTCAAGTTTGAGTTTTAGATATTTAATAGACACTTAATTGATCTGCTCCATGGTCAAGGATACTATCTATGCCCCAAACTGGAAGATGCAAAATTTAGCACAGCTTGTTGGGAAGACCGGTAAATTTCTGTGAAAGGTCAAACAATACTGTTGTAGGTGTTGTGGGCCATGCTGTCCACCTCAACTACTCAATCTGCAGGGTGGCAGTAAAAGCAGCACATAAACGAATGAGCCTAACTTTACTTACATATCTAACAGCAGGCAGCTGTTCCTAGTTACATACATTGTGGTAACCAATTCCTAGTTACACACATTGTGGTAGAAGAGAAACCTAAAAATACATGTAAGTGTAAACCATGAAATGGTCAATTTTGGTTTAAATAATGGAGAAATTTATTCTTTACTTTCAATTTTTTAAAATAGGGATACTTCCAAGAATTTAATATTTTTATTGCTTCCTTTTTTATCTATACAACACAAATTATTGTATTTTTGATGTTTATGAGGATTAAAATGGTTCTAAGTAGCTAACTAATCTCCTCTGTTTTACAGAAGAGGAGCCTTAGACAATTGGGCAGGGCATGGAACAGGGAACCCGATCTTTTCTAGAATGACAAGCTGAATCCAACAGGGCTGTTAAGATGAGCTTTGCTGTTTGGACAGAAGTTTAGGCTGCTTTAGAGACGAGGACTTGGGGTGCAGTCGAGATTTTCATGACTGAGGAAAAAAATAAGGAAATCTTGCCCTGGGTATAAAAGAAAAACTCTAGAAGAAGGAAATCTAAGACTGAAAATAAAATTATACTGAAGGCTTTTTCTTTATGGTAAATGTAAACACACAACATTTTCAACTGCAATGTACAAATTTTAATTACAGTGTCAGAGTCAACACACTACATTTTGAAACTGGAATTTCTAGATCTAGAAAACTTAAAATGTCTTTAGTGTGAGTTTTCATCTAGATATTCATACACAAAATATGCTACAGTAAGTGTATACTATAAAAGTGTGTGCTTAGACATGTTTTTAAGAATTAAGTATGAGAGTGATAAATACTGAGAAAGGTATGAATTCATACACATACTCCTTTACCTGATCATGGCTCTCTGCATAAGCAATACACTTTTCAAGATGGCGTCGATTTGTGAGGGTATGTACTATATTGCCCATATTCCAATCTTCATCTTTCAATTCTTTAAGTATCTAGATACAGGAGAGAAAAATAAACATATAGGTAAACCATTATTTTTCTTTAAATCTCAATCTGAATGCATATATCATCTTTTTCGTTTTTTCGTTTTTGGTTTTTTATCGGTACCAGGGATCGAACTCATGACTGCCTGCTTACAAGGCAGGCGCTTATGCCGCTGAGCTAAATCCCCAGCCCCTGAATGCATATATCATCATATAATTCCAAATTGTTTGACAAGTAGATATTATCCCATTAAAATAGCACTATCATAAAGTTTTAAAGAAATCATAGTTTTTAGATGCAATATCTAATGGACGGTGACACACTACATGTGTGTACTTGGTTTTTGTGCAAATAGCTTAAATCACAATTTAAATTGCTTGCAATTTTTTTTCTGTAATAACTGCCACCTCTTAGTGCCCATAGTAAAGTGATATTGTACCATATGTCTTCCTGTAACTTTCACAAATTAGAAGTATACTGCTAAATGTTTAGATCTGAATGAAATAGTTTTAATAGGTAGCATATTTTGTCCCATTCTTAAACAATGATCCATTTCAAAGTTAAACTGAAATTTATTTACATAAAATACTGTTATTATCGCTGTACTTTGTTTTTATTTCATTTTCTTCAATTTGGTTGTTACTCTCTAACATTGCTTTGACTGGACTGACCTTGCTGAGATCTCAGATGGTCATCTCTGGGGACAGTAACTGCTCTTGTCCCTGTTCCATACTCGGTGTTCACAATACTGTTGACCATCTCCCTCCCCAAGAATTGCTCCCTTTAGTCTATCCATGTGAATCTCATGTTATTTCTTCCTACTACTAGTGACGACCTGAAAAAGTCTTTCTCTGACTGTAATATAAAAGCCGATGCTCCTCAGGTTTATGTCCTGAATACAGTCTCCCTTTTTTCAAGATACTTTTTCTGCAAATGAAGTCACTGACAGGATTCTGAAATGGCCTCATAATTCCTTCTCTCATCTATTTATATCCCCATGCAATTCCTGCAAGTGAGTAGACTCTGTGAATATGGTACTGCTCCTTTGAAGAAACACGAGATGGTAATTGAGTAATGTTTTAAACTTCTGAAATCTGCAGCCAATTTTTACCTAACAATAGAAAACTAATCCAAATTTCGGCACCAGATTGTACTTCAGATATATGCAGCAACTTGGCTGAATTGCTGATGAGATGAATTCATCTCTGCATGAATTTTTCAGAATTTTGCTTATATTTTCCTTTGCTGAGGTACTGTTCTTTGGAGTCCAGACCTGATTATTCAATCCCAATAGTTCCAATGGGAATCACTGGGCACCAAAAGGTGGTTGATCACAGACAAAAGATGAGCCACTTTACATGTTCACACCCAAGTTCCCACAACCTAGGAATGTGTTACAGGTAAAAAGGACTTCAGAGATTTGTTGACCCTGAGACCATCAAGATCAAAAAAAAAAAAAAAAAAAAAAAAAATCCTGGATTATCCTTTTTGGCCAAGAAAGAAGCATGTGTGTCAGAGTTAGACAAAGATTTATGATGCTCTTGTGCTGGCTTTGAAGATGGAATAAGAGGCCACAAGGGAAAAACAACAGTTAGAAGCTAAAATATCTGTCAGCCTACATCCAGCAAAGGAGTTCAATCTAGAATATTAAGATTCTCAAAACTTCACAGTAAATAAATGTTCTAATTGGAAAACAATCCACAGATATCAGCAGATGTCCTACTCGGTGAGTATCCAGAAGGCATATAAAAACATATACTGGGATAAAAAGAACATGCACTGGGATAAAAAATTCAGGAAACATACACTAAAACTACAGTGAGAAATAACTACATGCCTATCATAATAGCTAAATTAAAATAGTAATAATAATAAATGCTCACAAAAACATAAAGAATTAAGATCTCTCAAACATTGCTAGAGGGAATATAAAATAATACTGCTACTCTAGAAAAGAGTATGACAGTTCTTGGAAAAGTAAACTATGGGACTCAGTAATTGCACTATTAAGGATTTACCTCGTACCAAAGATAACTTACAGTCATTAAAAAAGGGTTGAATATAAAATGTTTATAGCTTGTTCATAACAATTACAGTGTGGAAGCCACCTGAATATTCTTCAGTAGATAATGTATTAATGATACATGAAACAATCTTGATAAATCACCAGAGAATTCTGATAAGTACAAACCCTGGTCCAGAAAGTTTATATACTACATGATTTCATTTATAAAACATTATACATGAGATCACATAAATGGTTGCCAGAAATTCAGGAGCAATTGTGGGTAACAGCAAAGCATATATAGCTAAACAACTCTGTGAAGTTAGCTGGTATTGATGTAAGCATTCGATGCCTTGACTAGATCAATGTCAGTATAGTGGTTATAACACCGTATTAAACCTTTGGAAGATGACACTGCAGGGAGATATTTCTTACAACTGCAAGTGAATATACATTACTTCAATATAAAATTTTAAATAATAACTTTAAAAATAACAAAAATACTAAGTAATCAGAAACTATTTGGTGACACTAACAAATCAGTAGTTAGAAGTGACACATTTTATAATTTAAAATGATTAATATATGTTTATATTGTCATTGCATGCCCACTTCAGCGATTCAACCTGATCAAGTAAAATGAAAGGACATAACAAAGTTGACATATTTTATGTAGTCAAATATTTATTAAATACATTATTAAACAAGAATTATGTTCCAAATTAGAAATTATCAAATAATACAGCTGAAAAATGTACTGAATCTGCTTTAAACAACAAGGAGTGAAATCTAGCATTCTAACTATGTTTATTATATGTGCAGTTTGAGTATGGCACATAATCATTTATGATGATTTAATATTCTTGCAAAATTTTACTGTCATGTAGGGAAAATTATAGACATTTATTATGTTTTAAAATTCACAAATTAGAAAAGCAGAGAAAAAAATCACTGTATCCAAGTTCTTTTCAAAATACTATTTACAGTTTTATTGACTAACATCCCATTTCGATGATGTAAAAAGTTTTTAAATAATAACATAAATGAGAAGATGACATCTGCCTTTAGAGAATTTATAACTTAAGATGACAGAGTGGTCATATCATAAACATAGGACCATACACTTTCTTATTTTTATGTTGCTCTGCCTACTACTATTCTTCAAACATATGAAACTGTATGTTAATTAGGTTAAAATTAAAAATTTGCAAAAACACTGCCATCAATCTTCCAAGTAAGATATATATGAATGTGAGCTACAAATGACTGCAAAATAATTTCACAATTAAAATATTAGGAAATATTTTTGAATCTACACCAAAATAATGGTCAGAGTTTTTCACCAAGAAGTTAAAAAGAAGGATTTCATGCTTGTGAAAGAAAGAAGACTATGCTGCAGACTAAAAATACTAAGACAAGGACTGATAAAGTTTACACCAAGGTGAGAAATTTTAAAATCACAGTATTTAGAAAAGAATGAATTCAAGGCTACCTTTTGATGTATTAAAGCCTAATAGTCATTTACATTTAATTTCTCAGTCTAATAGTCTCGTAAAATACTGCCTTTGAACCTGATAGCGTTTAAGGAATCACTTTAAATAAAAGAGCAGAATTCATGTGGGTAGGAGTTTAACTATCATAGATGTGCACTGTACAAATTGTCTAGGTGTACAAGAAAGGCAACAGGAGATGAGTCCAATAACCATACCCTCAGAATAGATTTTTATGATTTTTCTACACAAAGTTAGACATTTCTACCATTGTAGTCTCATGGAATTAGTGCAAGACTGTGCTCGTCAGAGTCCTTTATACATACATCTGATGTATGGACATTATACTCAGCCCATGTTTACAAATGTCCTCCTCAAGATCCTCCATGTCAAATCTAAACTTACTTTCACCCTTTGGATAAAAAAAGACATGTATTTTTCTCTTCCTATATTTTATCATACACACAAACACACACACATATGTGCATTCATATAAACCAAACTACTTAAACAATCATTAAATTTAATAAAATTATATTGAGAAATAATGTGTAAAGCTCCATGCAAAATTAAAGGATTCATTCCTATTGTCTAGCATAAGGTAAGGACTTTTTAAATGCTGAGTGAAGAAATAGATGAATTCAATTTTTTGAGGAAAGATCATAATAAAAAGTAAGTGCAGAGAATTAAATAGTAACTTCTACAATAGCATGTTCATGATAGGGCTGTAATTCGCATGTCTTGTTGCCGGGCAATTTGGACCACCTACAGTATATGTTTGACTCTTCCACTATTAATTTTATTAATAAAAAGACTGATAAAAGTGACTAGATCCATTTGTACCACCAGTAGTACAAACTGTCCAGTGGGACAGTCAACGCATCTACCACAGGTGGTTCAGACCAGCAGAACGTGTTAATGGACAATGTCCCAGGAGAAATGAAGGCTTTGATGAACTTCGAGGTATTTAAACTATCAGCAGTAAAGTTTTACACAAGTTTATTAGCAATGAAAAATTCCTTATTAAAAATCATATGACTCAATATCCTAATGGAAGAATTTAATACTTATAATATCTTTAACTAATGATGACTAAGAAAAAGTTGAAGAATAAATAAACCAACATAGTATCCACAGGAAAAATAAATATTTACGTGAAACCTTACCTGGATCCATTTATCCGGAATGGCCATGGCTAACCGATAGTCAAAACCACCTCCTCCCTGGGAAATCGGAGAACAAAGAGCTGGCATTCCTGATACATCCTAAAACAAAGCAGATGAGCACTATTAGTTCATATGCCTCGAACATTTTATAGACACAAATATACATATGAAATATAACCGCTATGTGTTATATTCTCCATATATGCTATAGTCAGTGGTTCACAAGCATACAGATAATATAGGATACATATTATAGGATTATTTTATAATATTCACCCAAAAAGTCAAATGCAGAAGAGTGCAAGAGATCTGTCCACAAACTAAACACCTAAAGAATCCATCCAAGGGCCTGGATCCCAAGATAATGTCCCACAGGAGTATGGTGGAAGGCCTGTCCAAAGCAATGTCTCATGCAAGTCTGCATCAAGGAACTGCACCAGGAAGGTGCAAAAAAGCCAGTGGTGAAAGTTAAAATGTCTGCACTAGTCTGGTGAAGGACTTCTGTTAGATGGCTGAAGGATCTGTGCTGAACTATTCAATTATATGCTTCTGTGATTATGTTATAAAATAAAATCTATCAGGAAAGTATATGCTGTGAATGATATATAACAAGAATCTCGAACAATAGAATACTACTGGAAATAAGGCAGATACAAAAATATTTGCTGAGTGAAAGGTTTAAGGTATCCTGACTTCTGGGATTTATTAACTAGGGTGTAAATACATAAAAAACAAACATTAATGAAATGGCAATAAAATGAGATGACAATAAAATATAGCTGTGATAATTCACTAAAGTATACAGAAAACAAAACAGCAAACCCTATTTTCTTCTACTATTTCATTTCAAGTACTACATACTTTGGCTACCTTGAAGTACTTACACTTTTTTATGCCTTTCACAAGCTTTTTTACTTGTTTCTTGCCAAAAGTCTTCCCTGGATTAATACTTTTACTTGTTATGTATCACATTCTAAAACATCTTTGAGACAACCCAAATGCTCATTTACTGCAGTAGCATCCCAAACTCTTTCCAAAGAGGTGACGAAAAAAGAAGTGTCTTATTTCTATGGATCCCCCAGATAATTTATTATTTTATGGAAGAAATGTATAGATAAATATTTACATGTAGAATAGAGCCTTAAGAAGATAAAATGCTTGCCAATGATATCTTATTTCTGCACAGTTCTTAATAGTTCATTAAAGTTAGAAAAACAAATGGTCAACAGAAAAGGAAACATTTTAAAGGTTATATTTATCAAATTATACGTCACGCTTTCGTAGATAATGTAGGTAGGTAGTAAACTGATTATAAGTGTCTGCTGATTATAAACACTGAGCATCAAGCACCACAAAGCAATCACACATGCAAATCTTTCCAAAGGACTTTCCCTGATGAGACCAAACAAACAAGAGTAATGACTGGTGCCAGTGTGATATCAAAAATCAGGATAAATTTTCTTAAAAGGACATTAAAATATGTCATGGTTTATGTCTGTGTCCCCCAGGCCTCATGAGTTTGCATTGTTCATTTGTGATAGTTGATTGTATAGTGCTTGGATTGATGGTGTCAGTGCTCCACCCACATAGGGGTGGAGCCAGGATGTGATGTAATGGCAGGAAGAAGGTGTGTTTTGCCCCCCCCCCCTTTTTTTTGTCTTTTTTCTTTTTATCGATACTGGGGACCGAACTCACAAATGCTGCTTGCAAGGCAGGCGATTATGCCGCTGAGCTAAATCCCCAGCCCCTGTTTTGCTCTTTGCTGGTTCCAGCTTGCTGTTTGCAGCCGCCATGAACTGCGGCCCAGCCATGCCCGCCTGCCTTGGAGCCAACTGAGTGTGGACTGAAACCTCCAAAAATTGTAAGAAATAAACCTTTCCTTACCCAACTTGGGCTTCAGGTATTTTGTCTCAGCAACGAGTAAAAAGTAACTAAGACAAAATATATCCTGAATTATACTATTTAATGTTTCCATAAAAAGAATCACTAAAAAAAAAAACATGGACATTAATTTGTCTTGATTGTTAAATGAATCCTAGGTACATATCCTATTAACACATACAAGTATCTGTACTCTCAAAAATTTAAAAGGAAAAAAAAGTATATGTAAAAAGGAGGAAAATAAATACACTTGAAAATTAGAAAGCTACCATCAGATAGGGTGGTTTAAAAAGGATTCAGATGTATTATGTACATTTTCCAACTCACTAGGATAAATGAAATTATTATGTATTGCAAACATGTAATAATAACTTAAAAGTTGATTTCTGCTGATATAGTACATAAAACTGATTGTTTTTTAATGAAATTAAGATACGTCTAATTCTTTAATATATAAACAAACAGAAAGTAGGGCCTGGGATTTAGTCTGTCTGGCAAGTGCTAGGTTGTGAGTTAGATCCCTGGTACCAAAAAAAAAATAAAAAAATAAAAAGTTCTCCCTCTCTTCATAAAAGCTCCCCAATCACCTCCAATATAGAGCTTTACGCAGGGATTTAGCTCAGTGGCATAAGCGCCTCGCTGGCAAGTGTGAGGTTGTTTGATCCTTGGTATCAAAAAGATAAAAAATTTGAAAACAAAAAATAAATAAATAAAACACATGCCTATTTCAGAGGGGTGATAATTTAAATAAGTCATTGCATAGAATGGTAGCTATATTGTAGAAAAATGGTTTCAATCATAATTTTCATTATAAATAAATTCATGTCTGATATATAATTTTATACAAAATTATACATTTGTTTTTGTAAAAAAAACAATTCATGAGGACCAATTCTACATTTTGATGTTTGATGTTTGATGTTTTATTACTGAAATTGAAGTGGTTTTCAATTTAAGTAGAATAAATTGAAGATACATCTTACTTAAAAAATAAAATCCAAAAACAAGCAATATGAAGTAGTCTAAAATCTCCAAGTTTCATTGGTAAAAACCATGGTAATCAGAGAACTCCCTAGATAATAAAGCCATTTTACTTAAAATGAATGGAGAGATCAATGTAACAATTCTAACTTTCATGTATTAAATAATTGGTTCTTTTTCTTCAGAATACACTTTTGATTTTCACTGTCATTTTTTGTAGTATTTTGTCATATATAACATCTCTGCTTTGAATTACTATAAATGTAATTGACAAAATAATTGATTTTTTGAAGTTTGACAGATAAAGTTAAAATACTATGCAAAAGAATGCAAAATTTAAAATACACTCTGATGTTAAAAAACATTCCACACATAAAGGACTGTGTTAGCACAAGTATTAGCAAGATGTGCTAAGATCAAATGTAAGTAGGTAGAGAGCACTAAATTCATACTGAGTATATAAATAGTATTATAATTTTGGGTTTGTTTTTTAAATTAAGAAATCATTTGAAGAACATGAGTGAAGTTGCTGTATTTCCAGAAGATATTTACCAGGTAAAAAGCCTAAAGGGTGTACAACTGTTCTTTCTCTAGGGACAAATAATGAAATTTATTTCAATTAGGTGTAGAGTTTTGCTTTTGAGTAATGATGGATACAAAAAAGGGCTATACAAATAATACTATAAGGCGATTCAATACACTTTCATTCCAATGAACTAAATAACATCAATATAAACATACATTTAATGCCAACTTTTTCTAAAGATATTTTTACTGTTTTTAGATGTCCACCACTATACTCTTTATGGTACAGTTTAAAAATCTTAAATTCAATTTTCATAATAACTTCTAGTTAGAGGATTCAGAAAAGCAGGGGGATTTATTATTAAATCTAAATTAGCATAAACATTTAACAAAGTTCTTAATTTATCACATTTAGCACAAAGAAGGGAATTGTCAATTACACATATTCCAAATTATATCAATATAGCACTGCTTTGGGACAGTTAATCAAGAATTTTCAGTAATCATGAATAACTATGAACATTTGGCAATCTAAGAGAAATAACATAAACAAAAAGGTAATCACACCAGAACAAAAAGGTCTGAGAAGAGCTTGCAGGCTATGCTATTTCAAATGATTACACCCCGAAAAGAGAAACATAAATGAAGAGACAGACACACATTAACATTCAATTATTTGCTGAGGATCTCAGGGCACAAGGACATGTCCACTGATGAGAATATTTTACTTTCTTACAACAGGCATTTTCTTTTTAACAAAGGAGCAGTGACAAGTAATTAGTATATATTACCCCCTAATTGGAAAACAGTGAATTCTAAAGAAAATGCCACTCATTTAAGATAGCTGTATTATAGTCTGGGTACAATGCCATTTATGCAATTATTGACAGCATGAGATTAATTATTCAAATACTGTATGGTAACAAAATGTCCTGTCTTAAAAGGAGTCAGAAGATAAGAGATCATTATGGCTTTACCTCAGCTATTGTTATGGAATCTGGATACAACGTATGAATCAAATGATTTGCCAACATGAGATAAACCAGGGCATCTTCATCTACTTGTAGTCCAAAATATTCATTATAATCACCTGAAAAACCCTCACCTAAAGAAAAAAAGAATCAATACAGATGTATTATGCCAACATGCAAACCTTTACCCTTGTACAATCATACTTGAAATTGATATAAAATTTTTTACTATAACAAAGTTATAGTAAAATAGTAATAATGTCGTTATTCACAAAGTGCACTAACTAAAAAATGCTTTGTATTAATATTGAGTTTAAACAATTCTGCAAACTTGTTTTTGTTGCTGTTATTGATTTTTGGTTTAAAAAAGGAAGTGAGGGTTGGGGATGTAGCTCAGTGGTAGAATCCTTGCCTGGTATGTTTAAGTAAACTTTAAAGGTTTAATTTTAAACAAACTATACAACAGAAAAACTATGTGATACTGAAAAGAAACCCTAAATTTCAAACTATTGATTCAGTTCAGGTCACATCAATAAAATGACAGTGTAATGTTTTAGCAGGTCCCTCTGAAATAAATATGAAAACCATCAGGAAACTGAGATGTAACATTTATATTATTTTATTGGAGCATATTAATTTATGCTCAACAGATTTTCTAAGATGATCAAGTATAACTAACCTTCCTTCTATATCTTCTCTTATCTCCTGATTTTGCTTGTTTAAATTATATAGTACTTATTTGGATAACACTGTATTGTTTCAAAAATATACTTTAATTTTTAGAATTAAATCTGTGTTCAACACTAGCTTTTTTTGTTCTACTTCCATATATATGAATTTTTTTTCAGACTGGTGAATTCCATTACTGAAGAATATACAAGTTATTTATGTTTATATAATTTGGTGGTAAATCAAGTATATTTCTCTATTTGATCTGTCATTCTCTTTTAAAGCAATGTTGATTAAAATGTATATATTCAAGATAATTATTTGCTATAGGTATGTATTATATACTAATTACCAGTCAAATTAATTATATCTATCACCACCCACAGATACCATCTGTGCATGTGTGTATGTACATATGTATGTATGGTGAGGACCCTCAAAATCTGCTCTTATTAAATTACAAATAAACAGTACAGTATTCTTAACTGAAGTCATCATCCTGTACATACGATCCGGCAATCTATTCATCTTTTTATATCCTTTAACCAAAATTTCCCAATTTTCTCTAACTTACCAGCCAATGACAACCACTATTCAACTATCAAATTCTTAAGTCATATTGTTTTCCTAAGAAATCATTATTGAGTCCAGCCAATTATTTCTTCCGTAAAGTGAATTACCTTACCTTCTTATGTATTTCCTGATGAACTTAAGTGTTTGTAAATTAAATATTCTGTCTTAACTTTTTTTTTCACAAATTCTGTGGTTTACTATATGATCTCTTTTTAGTGAACTTTCTGGTTTTCTATTTAGCTTTCATTTGTTTCCTCATTTTAAGACAGTGATACATGTTAAATAACTCACAGTATTTTCCTTTAATGTTTCTTGGGTTCTCTACACATGAAAAACCTGTCTCATATTGGCGAACTATGATTAACTTCTGCAATACAATGAACAGATGAAATATATTACCCTCAGAAGAAGGGGTTTTAAACTAGGAGATTTTCATTGACTTTAGCCAGGTTTATCTTTGTAGCCTCAATGCCAGTTTTTCCCAACCTTCTTCTCTGCAAACATTTCATTTAGGCAGCATCATGAACAAGAGTAAACAGCACCCTTTAACTACTCATCTTCTTTTCTTAGCATCCACTTTTCAAAATTACAATCTATAGCTCTTCCCCACCTTTTTGTGCTTGCTGGTTGTGACTGACCATTAAAAAAAGGCCCATACTTTCTGATTAAGATCCTGAAATCCTACTTAGCACAATTTTCAAGTGAAAGGCCTGATCAGTGACTTTATGAGTTAACTTACAATTTAAGTTGAATTAAAAAATCTTTATTTAAAATACACGTATTTCCTTCAATGTGTAATATGTAAAAAATAGTCATAAATATTCCTACTTTTTTTTTTACTTTTTATTATATATTTCTCATCATAAATGCTAGCAGTATAATTTTTCATCATAAATATTTATTTTTCACTGGAAATGCTATCCTGAGGGTGCTATACAAATGAATTCCTAAAGGTTTTTTTTAAAGCTATATATTAGGCAAAGTACTATCATCATAATTATTTAGCTTGCTGAGACCTTATCTTGCCTTTGCTTTTTCCTTGAGTCAGGCTGGTTTTGAACACAGTGCTTTCCTGCCTCAGCTAGCGTTTGAATGATCAGATTACAGGCAAGTCCCAACGCAACCAGTTTGGTACACTATTAAGAAAATATATTAAAAGAAAATAATTATCATTTTCTGCCTTGTAAAATCTATTTGTACCTTAACTCTTCCCACAAATTGCCACAGAAATAACTATAGCAATGACAACATAAAATGTAATGACTAAAGTGAAGCCACCAGTAATAGTCACTACAATTACTGAAGCTACCCCCCTCCAAGCCTGGTGATATTCGTGTAGTAAAGAAATGAAAGAATAAATTCACTAGTTCCATTTGTAAAACGCTAGGTTACCTACCTATTCCATGGTGATGATACAGCATGGATGTAACACCATCAAAGCGAAATCCATCAAAACAATATTCTTCCAACCACCATCTTATGTTCGACAGAAGGAATCTTAAAACTTCCCAGCTAAAATATTAGATAAATATGTTTTAAGCACAATGCAAGTAAATGTTTTCTTAATTGTTATTTCCTCTGCTAAAGTATTAAAATGCATAAATTTGACATGAAACAAGATGTTCAAAGAACATATACAAAATCCAGAAAACTACTGACAAATAACTCATTTGTTAGGTGCAATATATTTTAAAGGAGAAACTAAGTTAATTTCGGCCACAGAACAATTTAACACCTAAGAAAAATAGATAATGAAGAAAAACTAAATAATGGATTCCAAGAGCAAAGACTTTGTCTTGCACAGTGTGTGTTTCCAGTTACCAGAATGGTTATTAAGCATAATAGCACTAAAAGAGGCCACTTGTCTCTGAATTTTCAACAAGATGATTCATGTAGTATATAACTATAGATATAATTTTTTCTCCTTTCAGAAAATACATTCTTATTATCAGTAGAAAAAATATCTTCACTGTTTGCTATAATATTTTTCATGTTTCAATTTCAAATAGATATATTTTATAGTAAAATGTAAGAGATTTAAAATGATTTAGAATTAAGTCATGGTTAGTGATGTGACATTTACTAGACAATTGTAGGGCTCAAAAAAGAAAACCTAATTACCAAAAAAATGCCAGTTTAATATAGTGGAAAGTTCTGTATGTTAAAGAGCTCTATATCCACAAAGACAGAAGAAAAACAAAAAGTATGTAACTCAATTAAGAAACACCACATGAAACAAGTCTATTTTGGACAATTGAAAAGAGGGCATCATCAATTAGTATTTTCTTTAGTTGTACAGTTATGGTTGAGTTCTCTATCTTATTACAACTGTGGTTTTAAGACTTTAATACCTCATTTAGTTTAATGACAAAGCTGTAATTGTGTATACAAATCTTTAACCCATTTAAATTTATGTATTTTTCAATCTTCCATATACTAAAGAGCAGTCTGACATAAGTGGAGATTAAGTCATTACAGTCAATACAGAAATGTAAACTTAAAATTTGGTGAGAGATAACTATTGTTTGTGATTAACTACTTTAAATAAGTTACTCTGAGTTCTGAAAACTTAGTGAAAGTTTTTTTTTTTAAGATAGAACAAAACATAACTTGAAAGCCAGATATGGAAAGAGTAAAAGAGCTTAAAATGTTTGTTAGAAAATGATGAAGGTAGAATTTGCTTATGCTTTTATAAATACATACTAATTTACAGTTTAAGGGAAGAAATCACATGTAATAAAATAGTTACATAGCAGTAGGCTACAATTATATAAGATAGAAATTATTCTGTGTGGAAATATATAACTACTACATAATTTTGATATTTTTCTTTAATTGGTAAACTATATTTTAAAGAAGTAATGGATTCACATAAAAATTGAAAGGGAGGCACCAAAGTGTTCTGTATTTGTGCTGTCCCCACACGTGTGCATTTCTTTAAAGCAATGTTATTACATAAGAATTTTAGAAAAAAGATGTGAATGGATTTGCAGGTCAATAATCCTCTGAATGTTTTGAAAATTACATAGCACACACTTTTCTAATCTAATCTAATCATGGACCAGCAATGTATATTTTAACTTTGAAAAGTAAACTGAAAGATATTTTTTAGCCAAAAATATCCCACAGTAGAAACAAAGATTATTTAAATGCTAAATAACCTTGAAAGATATGTAAGATATGAGTATATAAACTATTACAAACTGTCCCTGAGCTTTAGACTACATGCAGTACTGATTTGTTGCTCACAGTGATGGCAAACTTTTTAGACTTTCAATGACACAAATAGCCTGCTGTGGCTCACGTGTCATAGATTCGCCACCACTGATCTAAAAGAATATTTTACATTTTTCATTTTGAATTCCTAAAGATGAATTAGGAAATGTCTAGCTCTCCCCAGATGCTCTCACTCCACATTTTCTTATGGCAGCCATATTCACTCATTTCCATCACCAGCTTGGACTTGTGAACATGAGCTGTCAATCTCTCACATACATATCATAGACTCAAAGTCTTCTAGAAGACAGATTTCCATCTAATAGCTGTATTCCAATAGCTACAAAGATAAAAGGAATGAGAAAATGACAGCATAATCCAATAATTAACAGAAGAGGAAATGATGTGAGTTTAATTACAGAAAAGAAAACATTGCCCTATGTTATATATTTGATTAAAGGTTGAATTACTAAATGTCCTATTGATTCCACCACTAACTTACTTATACTATTCTTTTCTAGACCAAAGAGTAATAACACTCTTTTTCACATATCAAAAAGAAAAGATACACGTAGGTCTAAAAATAACAGTACATACTTTTTGGCAATAATGAATTTTTTAAAATTTCATGATTACCAGCAAAAGAAAAATAACAAAAAAGGAGTATCCAATTAAAATTTTATTGATTAGGTCTGTAAAATAATCTTAACCTGATACAATATCTTTTTAAAAATCATCAAAAAAAATTCATAAAACAAATCACTATAAAATCAAACATATGGGAACAAATCAAATTTCTAGTACTTTCAAAATAATATATTTTATATTTTTATGATTCATTAATAAAACAAAATAGATATTTTTCACATAAGTAGGGTGAAAAAAAGGTATACAACATTTTAGAGGACAGAAAACTAGGACAAAATTAGTACAAAACAATGTCCAGTTTTAGGTTTGTTTTGTTTTTTTTAATCTCAGAAAACATTAAAAAAAAAGAATCAGAGTTACAATGTTAAAGTTAGTAACACTAAGTAAAAGGCAAAAATTAAAACACTAATTATCTGGTTAAATATATTTTCTAAAACTAGATTATGAGTAATAGGTAAGCAAAAATTATAGCTTTACAATGGTTCATTGTATTAAAAACCGTTGTTTATAAGAAAAAATGAAAATACCAGAGCAGCGAATAGAGGAAACAAAGTATGTTTCAAATTTCTGTGGTTCAAAGAGTCTTTATTACCATGATAAATTTAGAGAAAGTAATTCACTCTGTAAATTCAGCAGCCTGATTAAATTAATTTTAAAACAGAATCATTGTACTGATTCAGTAATTTATGTCCTTTGAAATCTACCATGTAGACTAATGTTGGTGTCTTAACAAAATCACACCCCACATGAGTACATTTTTGCATGGTCATATTGGAAAACCCAAATCTAAAGTATGGTAAAACATTATATGTATCATTGGAATAAAGGTGTAACTTGCATTCTTATTTTTCTTACAATAAGTAAATGTCCAACTGGATATAATTTGTTTAATTATTTAATAAATAATTTATCCTAGATTACTAAAGTCAAATTTAAGAAGAACTCTATTCTAGCAGTCCTCAAAACCACCTTGAATTTCAGCAATTTGCTAGACCAATTCACAAGAAGATTCATCATAAAATCATAACTAAGATTAAGACATAAGAATATAAAGTAAAATCTCCAAGACAAAATGTGCATGACACAGTTTGCAGGAATCTAGGTATAAATTCTGAGCCTGCCTCTGGTCCTGTCTTAACTCATAGAATACACTTAAATTCTCTGAAAATGAATTGTTAGGATACTTGCAAAATATTGCCTTCTAAGGAAGTTCACTGAAGACTCAGATTTCAGAGTATTTCTGAGAAATGGTAAGTATGGGAAGCCCTGTAATTGGCTGCCACCTTATATCTGTAGGCCGCACCACTTTAACTCCCTCTAGGAGTTAAGTCTGGTTGTTAAGCAGCACTTTTGCCTAGCTTGTTTGGCCTGACCTGTTCAGGAATTATACTAATCGGCCCACCTTATGAGCCCACATGTGGGAAATTTGAAAATTTGAATTAACCTATGACCCTCAGTCTTGCCACTGCTGCTAAGTTACTTGCTGATGTCTCAGAACCCAACTCCCTCCTCCCCAATACCCTATGTATTTGTTACTCATTCCTTGAATAAACGAGACTTATCGGACTTTGTCTTGTCTCCATTCTTTGTGTCTCTTGTTTCCTTTTCATCCCCACTCCCCCTCTAGTGTCTCTGTGGACTTACCCGCAGGCCAGAACAATGGGTAAGTAGGCACGCTATGACTAAGTACCTATCAAAATCTAAATTCCCTGAGGATAGCAGGACTTCAGAATAGTCATATGGTACAAAGACCTTAGGCGCACTGAACTACAGAAGGACAATCTTGTAGGCAGGTATTTCTCAGGATTGGAATCTTATTTCTGCTATATTTAATTAATGTCTGTACAAAAGCAGAATTTCACTTTGATTATGCAATCATAAATTGTAGTAACCTCCATTTATGAACACTTCTATGCACAAATAATCCAGTTTGCAAGCAAAAGATTTTAGCAAAATATTTCTTCCATTCACAAACTCCACAAGGTGACATACAATTCCCTGGGCATCTTCCCAGCATAAATATGAATGTGGCCATCACCCCCAAAACTGTAAAAAAAAAATGTTTTCTAAACAATGATACAATATTTAGTGCTACAAGTTTCTAGAGAAAAAGAATAACAACAAAATCTACTTTTGAAGTCATTGTGTCTTCCAGCTACCCAGATTTCAAAACCAATTAGAGAAAACTTAAGCATACATTAAAAATCTAAATATAGAAACATATCCAGTAGTTACTCTCATCTGCATCCCACCCTCCACACAGTGAAACTGCTGATCTCATACATGAATGCTCAGTTTGCTGAATCTAAGATTTGTCTTTTAAATGGAATACAACAAACTTAAGGAATATTTCACAAGTGAAAATACACATGATGTATGTATAATTAATGATTAATGATGTCCAGCACTAAGTCTAATCTCATAATTTTCAAATTTAGCACTCACAAGTTTCATTTTTCATTCTCTGGGGAACTGACAAGAAAAGTTATGATATATTGCAAAGTGTGACTGAATTAGAAACATTCAATGTGCTCTGCAGTAAGAAATGAACTAAACCATCTCTACTGAATGGTTTTCCTTGAGTAAAAGTATGAAAATATCTGGCAAAGGGTACATTAAAAAAGTGAATTCATCCTTTTAGCTTAAAATATCAGGCAATTCATAACACAGTTTATATAGCAAGTTAATTTTAGAGTCCCATAAAAATACAAGCAGAATTTTAACAAAAAACAGGTTTGTGTTCCAATGACAAGGCAAGATAGAGATTTTAAAGTTGCTCTATAAACATAAGGCTCCTAAAGCCTATCTTTACAAATTCCTGGGAAACTCAATGTCTAAACAATTAGAGGAGTTAGATGCTAACTTTTAGATAGTGACATCAAAAATATATATATATGGGCACTATTCTCAATGAACATCATGAGAATGTATGAGAAATTATCTATTTTAGTTATTAACACATAAATTTAGAAACTAATACTGTTGTCCATACTGGCTATAATGAGTTGATAAGCACTCTCCATTATTATTTTTGAAGCAGAAACAAAATTTTTAAAATGCAGAAAAAAGACAATTAAATGTATCCTTCTTGTGAATCATAAACCACTAAAAACATTTAAATCACCAGTGTCTAATATAGAAACTGAATATACAGATGTACAATATATACATTTAGGGATTTCCGGCAATCAAAATAATGAGAATTCTAATTGGTTTAGGTATCTGAAATATTCAATCTCTAATCAAGTAAACAGGAATCTTTGAACATACAGATAATTACAATAATAAGGGTTTTAGGAAATACTACTAAAATCAAAACCTGTTCATTGTCTCACATTCTGCCAATAAACTTTATAATGAAATAACACATGCCAAATTTTCTTGGCAAACAAATATAATCAGATATAATGGCATTTATTTAATGAAATTATATTTTATAATCTAAGCCTATTTGCCTAATGTTCTATTTATTTGCAGTCCACAGTAACCTCTGAGATTTTCAAAATAATCAATTTACTTCATCAGATGTTACAAGACCAATTAATATTGTTTACTAAGAAATATAAGGCATTATTAAAGAGTGGCTAAATTTGAAAAGTATAAAGAAAATAATAGGCACTCTTAGCTATTCCACAGTCTTTGAGGCTGAATAGCCTACCATATATGTACCTATCAATGTTTTGATCTGAGCATTTTAACTGACACAACAGATTGACCCTGATGAAAGAAAGTACTCTAAGATTTTCTATTTTATGAAAAAGGTACATAGCCGCCAGGAAAAATAATTAGTACTAAATTACAATAACAATTATTCTTTTTAAAAATGTATTCAAAAATAGGTAAAAATGTAACAACTCACTGTTTTTAAAATTTAAATAATTCATTAATTTAATCTTAAAATAGCCAACCAATTAAAATATTATATGTTTGTTTATACACTATGTTAAACTCAGGCAATTAGAATCAAATAAAAGAAAAGCTTGAAATGATCAAAGAGAGGGAATTTATGTCAAATATTATGACTTTGTAATAACAGAAATTTCTTATTCTAAATGTAGTTATTCTAAATTATGTTTTAAAGTTTTCAACCTCATATAATTTTCTGGAAACTTGATAGGACAAAATTAATATTGCATTTAATCAGATTATATCCACTGGATTGGGACTATCTATGTTTACTATCAGAATAAAACATTTTCCTTTCCTTAGGGCCTAAGGTATACTTAGCTTATTAATTATTGCATTAAAGGACTTCCGGGAGAACATGGCGGACAGATAGTAGCAGCTACGGAGGCTCTCTGAAACACCCAGCTTAGAATTCAGGAATGGTGCTGAGTAAGGAATCATAAACAAGAGGAGATATGCCCCAGTGATCCAAGAACGAACTGGGCTGAGAGAAACCAACTGGGAATGCAATCCTGGTGCTATAACAGGAACAGATAAAGCCTCAGCCTGGAAGCTGGAGCCCACGCCATTGGAAGCCTCGATTCGGGTTTCCTGCTGCCGCAGCTGCGTCTGCATCAGCTCGGCAGGGACAGAGACATGCGGAAGCTCTGAGAACAGGAATCGGTGAACGGAGTTGAGAGCGGGACGGGCGGGGAGCCGTACATCCACCTCCGGTGAGTGAGGGAAAACTGGGTCTCTTCCCCACGGTCTAGGAGACTCCAACAGAGGGCATTCTGGGACCGGGCAGACTTGCGGGAGCAGGGCGCTGCAGTGACTTCAGTCACCAATCCGCCTCTCAAGCGTGATTGGTGAACAGTGCCTAGCCCACGTGACACTGCTGGCTGAGACCCAGTAAGCTAGCACAGCCCAGGTCCCAGCTCCTGAAGGTGACCTGGAGGGGTGGGCCCCACATAGGCTGTCTGGTTTGTAACTCCCTGGTGCGCTGCAGTGGGTGGGAACACCTAGCCGGCCCAATTCAATCAGATTGCGGCTGACAGGGAAGGAAGTTGGGCCTCCTAAATACGCTTGCATATATAAGGAACAAAGAATATGGAAAGAGGCAGCAACAAGAAAGGGTCCTCGGCCCCTAATCCTGAGAAAGAGGCAACAGCAGACACAGCACCAATAGACATAAAGTGCTATCTCAAGAGCCTCATAGACAAGTTCAGGAATGAAGTTATTAATGACCTGACACTAGACATAAGCAGAATAGTTAGAGAAATGTGAAGCACCATCCAAGAAAAAACAGATGGTGGAAAGGAAGAACAGAAAAAGAGGGGAGAATTGTTTAATAGAGAAAATAGAGAAAGCATAGAATTCATGAAGCAGTTTCAAAGAGAATACCAGGAAACTAAAAAGTCTATTGAAAACTGGCATAACAGCTTGAAAGAAACTAAGGACAGATTATCTGAACTGGAGGGCAGATTTGTAATATGGGAGCAGGAAATGAAAAACTTCTTAAAAATAACAAAGAAACAAACAGCAATAATACAAAGACTAGAAGATGATAAGAGGGTCTATAACTTAAGAATTAAGAACATAAAAGAAGAAGCAGGGACACAAACAAATGAACTACAAAAGCTACTCACAGAAATAATCCAGGAAAATTTTCCTAATTTAGCAAAAGGTAAAGATACTCAGTTGTATGAAGCATACAGGACCCCAGCCACCTACAACCCAAACAGAGCAAAACCCAGGCATATAGTAATTAAAATTCCAGAAATCCAATACAAGAACAGAATACTAAAAGCCGTCAGAGACAAGAAACAGATCACTTACCAGGGAACACCCATCAGAATTACAGCAGACTCCTCGGCACAAACCATCAAATCATGAAGAGCGTGGGGGGAAATAATTCAAGCTTTGAAAAATAATAATCTCCAGCCAAGATTGATATATCCTGCACAACTATCCCTGGAAATTGTTGGAAAAACAAGGTGCTTCCAGGATAAAGAGGAACTAGGGGAATATGCAACCACCAATTCAACTCTACAGAGAATACTGCAAGATAGTCTAAAAAAGAAAAATACGAAGAATCCAGAAGTAGCGTCAGAGAGGCCACAATTAATGGAGCAGAAAACAAAATGAAGAAGATAAACTGACAACTAATGACAGAAAAAGAGCTCAACAGAAATGAGGCAGAGAAGATTGGATGATAGGAATAGCTATTTTGGAGAAAATGATGTCTTAAGAGGTAATACTAATTTAGTATCATCTTGTTTTGAAGTCTCATCAAGCTTTTGTTCTTCTGTCTCCATTGGTCTAAACAGGTGGTATCTTATTGGATTTTATTATATATGATACTATAAGCAAAACCTTTTATAGACAAGGAGATTATACAGAAACCATTGTTTATTTTCTGTTAGTTGATTTTAAATACCCTGTAATACTGTCATTCTCTTGAATGGTTTTACATTGTTTTGATATATTTGATGCTACAGTATACGAAGTTATGCTCAAAGATTTCAAGGAAAGAGACAATATGGTAACTATTTTTATGTCGGGGTAATCTTGTGGTGAAACACTATTTTGCTTAAATGGTTATGTTTTGATCTGCGCTGATTTGCTGTCATGCCCTCTTTTATCTCAATCTCCATTTTATTATTTACTTTTTTATCCTTTTAATTAAGGGAAAAATAAATTAAAAAATAGCAGGATATATTATAGTAACCCACTTTGACTTTCCATTATCTTGATTTAAAGCCCTGTATTGCTCTCACCATCTTGTTTTGACTGATGTTCCTCTATTCTGTTTTGCTTGATAGTACCAGGTTTGAAAGTTTAGGCAACAGCTGTGAAGATAGTAGGATTCATTATGACGCCCATTCTGGTTGACTATTATCTACTTTTGAAGACCTATAATGTCTCCAATGTTTTGGTTTTGTTGGTTTTGTTCTTTACTGTTTTGTTCAATGTTTTTATAACTAATGATACAGGCAATTCTATTAGAGATAGTGGGAGGCATTATGGTAACCATTGTTGATCACCTAGTATTATGCTTTTACATTATCTATTACGTCCACCCTTTTGATTTGACTGACTGTTCTGTTATGTCACATTTGGTTCTACTCTCTTCCAAAAAAGTAATAAGAACTGTGGGAGCAACAAAACCCAAAATGTGTAATTGTCATTGTACAAAAGAGAGGAAAAGAAAGTGCTCTAAACGATATAACTGCATGTATATTTAAGTGTATAAGATAGATAATGATATTACTGAGTTTTGTTGTTTCATTGAACAGAACTGTTTGCAATCTCACTGTTGGAATGTCCACTTTATAAGCTTTAATTTTGTAACTTGAACAATTGTTTCTGAGATGACAAAATGTAATCCATTAACTATGATTTCCTACTGTTTATTTTTTTCTGTAAATCTGTATAATTTGTACCCTTTCTCTGCTTTTTTTTTCTTTTCTTTTTCTCCTTAAATAAAATTTTAAAAAATTATTGCATTAAAATCATCTGTATTTGAATTGCCTATAAGTATAATAAAATATTCCTTAGGAAATAAACAGGAAAGGATATCATGTTGGGCTTCTATATATCAAATCTGTCCAATCATTCTTGTACTTTAAAAAACCCTTGAAAAGTCTTTTCTTATTTTTTGAAATAAAACTTATATTGCTAAACTTGATTATCTACTCAAGCAAGATTAGCAAAAGGTGAAGCTGAATGGGACTGTGCCTCTACCTGTGTCAGTGTTTAAGAAGTTTCAGTGGACCAAAGAAAGAGAAGATAAGTGAAAGACAATGGAGTGACAGAAAGGAAAGAGACAAAATTCAAGTACAACATACTCTGAATAATGATTACCTTGCATTAGAAGGCAATTAATAAATTTTTAGGCCACTTGTTTTTAAATTGGCTCATCTCTCTTCATTTTAACAAAGATTATTTCCAAAGGTGATGTTTCAAGGAATTAATGCTTATGAAATACAATTTTAAAACTTAGAAAGATCTCAAAACAACCTTTCTCAAAACACAAAACCAAAAATGCTGACTAATTTATGGCCTGAAAAGCAGAAAGACAAGCAAAATGTTTATGATTATTTAAATTCATCTTTTTAAATGAAACATACATGAGGTATTATATGAAATTCTTAAATATCTAAGTAAGCCATTGTTAGAATAAATCACTGCAGGTCAGTTATACACATGTTATCATTTAGTTACAAAATGTTTCCCAAAATTCTTATGTGTTTGAAAGTTGATTGAATAATGACATGCTGTTGTCAGTAATTAGCAGACTCATGCATGGATCAGTTCAGTAGCTGACTGCGCTATTAGGAGGTGGGGTTTGGTTGGAGGAGAAAGGTCACTATGGGCTTCCTGAAAGGGTATTTATAATTTTGTTCTCAAGCTTCTCCTTTTTTAATGGTGTTTTGTTTTGATGCAATGGGATGAACATTATTTTTTGTTTGTTTGTTTTATTTTTTGTATCATATTATTTTGACATGCATTTCTGCTTGGAGGTAGCTGACTTTAGAATGAATCCACTGGATATAGAACCAATGAACCTCTGCTCCTTTACCTTATAGGTGTCAAGAAACTTTTGTCAATAGTGGGAAAATGACAAATACAGAACAGTGGTGCCAGGAGTGGACTTGTTGCTGTCACTACCCTGACTATGTTGTTTAGAAGTCTTTGGAACTCATTTGGAGTTTGGAAAAATTTGGAGATGCTATCCACAGAAGTCTTAGAATGTTATATGCAAGGAGAGACTGACGGATGATTCTACTAAGAGCCAAGAAGACCAGAAAAGTAAAACGAATGCACAGAGTAAAGACCAGGATTTGGAAGTTTCAGTTATGAAAAAGGACTCCATTGACAGCTGGACTAGAGGTTATACCCTGGCAGAAAAATAAAAGTATTAATTTTGACCATATCTTGAGACTTTGCTGTATAATCCACTAAATTATCTAGAGGAGAAAATTTTCAACTAGTCCAATATTCAGGTTGTGTCATGGATAATGCTGGCTAATAAGTCAGAACTACAGTGAAAATCAGGATGGATAGGGAGAGCTAATTTTTTTAAGCTGGCAGCTAAAAGAAAGTATCTATAAATATAGAGTCTAGGAGAATATGGTTGGTAATGTTAGCACTAAAAAGAAGCCAAGTATTATAAGACAGTAAAAAAAAAAATGGCCTAAAGGCACCTTAGGAAAATGTGACATTCATCCTTCCCAGAATCTAGGGTGCATAACAATAAAGATTTAATTTCAAAAAAGAGGTCACTGGGTCCACTGCTCAAAAGGGACTGCCAAAACAATGGGTTCCCTGGGATTCAATTCATAGCATTTAGCCATGCATGTACTTAAAGGCCTCTGTAGCCATGATGCAAGGAAGGCCACTTACTGTTTGAACTGGTGGCGACCTTAGTATCATTCATATGATTTTGCTTTTTCAGGCATATAAAATGCAACAGTTGAGGGGTCAGGGGGCTTCCACTCAGAGTTTAAAGGAAAGCATTGAGTTCCAGTACACTGTGAACTTGGACTTTATAGCAACTTTAGACCTATTAAAGTTTTGGCACTTCTGAAAGATAAATTAAATATTTTTAATTAGATGGACATAAAACTATTGTGGGAGAGGGGTGGAATGCTGTAGTTTAAATCCAAAATATACCTCCAAAGCCTCATATTTAAAAGATAATTTAATTATGAAGCTGCTAACTTCCTCAGTGGATTCATCCATTGTTAACTTGAGTAGCTGAGGCTGTTAGAAGATGGGGCATGGTTGAAGAAGTGTCACTGGGAGCATGGACTGGAAGGGTATATTCTTGTCCCTGGCTCCTCCTGTGACTCCCTTTCCTGACTCACCTTGGATGAGGAGCTTTCTTACTCCATGCACTTTCATGATATGTTTCTGCCTTGGAGACAGCTGACTTTAGATGAATCTAACCAAAACTGTGAGCCAAATAAATCACTCCTTTAAGTTTCAGGTGTCAGATATTTTATGCCAACAATGAGAAAGTGACAAATACACTAGAGATATGTAACTATGAAGATAGGTCTATATGAGATATGCATATGCATGTTTTTCAAAAAACAGTAAAAGTCCTAGTTTTTTCATAAAATGAAGCTAATTGTAATTTCACCTCAAAATAAATAATGCTTACACAATTTAAACTGAAACTTTATCAAGTATGGTCTACATAGAAACAGAATCATATATTACCTGGAAAAGTCAAAGCTCACATTCAAAAACAAAGCCCAAAACAACCAGTCCCATCGCACAAGTAAAATCTAGGAATTATTTGTCATTCTTTTCCTATTTAAACTACCCACTTAGTGAAAGCCTAGCATAAAATTCATAATATCTTCATTACTTCTGTGTATATCAATGCCAACTGTAACACAAGAAAGCATATATTGGTTCATTTAACTAAGGTCTGTCTTCTAAACTAACTATAAATGTCTTTGTGGTAGGAACCATGTCATATATGACATTTGTTTATCAATTTTAACACAACTAGCCGGCATGGTGGCTCAGGCCTGTAATCTCAGCACCCGGGAGCTGAGGCAGGAGGATCCTTGTGAGTTCGAGACCAGCACAGGCTACACCGGAGGCTCAAGGACAGCCTGAACTGCACAGCGAGACCTTGTCTCAAAAAGAAAAAAAAAAAAAAAAAAAAAAAAAAATTAACACAACTGACCCAAACTAAACAATTTACAAAGAAATTCCACAAACTCATATAAAAATGTAGGATTTATTCTTTCAAAATCAAATCTCCAATAAATAAATTAGTATATGTTAGTTGAAAATGCTGTTTTTAATTTCCATTTCTTAAGAATGGAAATGGAAATTAAAAACAGCATTTTCAACTAATATATGATTAACATAAGAATGGAAATTAAAAAAACAAGAAGGCTCTGCTTCACTGTTATGAATGAAACATACGCAATGATTATGATACTTGGGTAAACTACAAATGTGACCTTGCAATTAGTCTGATGTAGGCTTACAGAAGTAATGTGATTAAGAGAATAAAATAAGAAATAGCTAAGTTAGCATACTTAAATAAAAATATTATCTTTATCATCTTCCTTCAGAGTTTAAAAACCTTGTTTAGGAACCTCTTTCCAAAGTATTTGCTGCTCAAAAAGTAAAATCTCTAAATATATTTCCTAAATGCATGAAATTTTTTTTACTAAAAGTTTTAATACACATGGGCATGCATGCAAACATACCCAAATTAAAAATAAAAATACTATGTCCACTCTCTACTTAAAGTAGGTTCAAACTGTCCTGTATGTATAGCCTACATTGAAATAAGAATGCTTATGATTAAATATTGAAAATTTTCCCAAATGTTATATAAATCTCTAGTGAGGACAACAAAAGGAAGAAACCATAAAAACATCAGTATCCTTAAGGAATCATCAGCTTCTTTTTGTTTGTTCCACTTATAAATTTTGCATTTTCACATTGCTGCCTAGATTTTCAAAGAGTTCCGCAATGATTAATTTAACAATCCACCCATATTTCTATAATACAGTCAAAAACTTTTACATATATAATTTATGATATCTATATCATTAGTGGGCAAAACTGAACATCCAACATCAAGGAATATTATTAATGTAAAAATGGACAAGTGTCACAAAAGTAGACCATAGTTCTTAGATATGTACCTCTCAGGTTTGGGTGTATTGCTTCCAAGGATATACAAAAATTCACAAAGACAATGGATTAACTTTCTGGAAGGCAACTTGAATTATTTGGAAGTTAAAAATAAATTATATATATTGCTTGTTAAATGCTAGATCTTGTACTAAGTGCTTTGCATGAATTTATAATTCCTAAAATAACCCTCAAGGGTACACATTGTAACAATGGTAAGCAAACTTCGTATGTATAGGCTAGTAATAAACATCTTAAACATTATGGGCCATGTAAGGTCTCAGTCTGTCACAGTGACTTAACTCTGCTGTTGTAGTGGGAAAGGCAGTGTGAGAACAAATGAGTGTGGCTGTATTTCAATTAAAAAAATTATTTGCAAAAACCAGGCTGCAGACAGACTTGGCTCATAGATCATATAATCTGCTAACTACTATAATTAAAACTTGAATTTCATCAATGTTAATATTTACCTTTTACATGGTTACACAGATGGCCAGTGATGGAGTCAGAGTGTGAACTCAGGTTGCTTATTTCAGATTCAAAGCTGTTAACTAACAAGCATATTTACCCCTTGAGAGCAATTTAAAGAGCCATTTCACAGTAAAATACACACAAATGTAGTTATTGAATAAAAAGCAAACTAGAAATTAACAGGTTTATAAAAGATAAAGCAGTATAGTAGAAAAAACTATGCATTTACAATGTTAAGGCCACAGACCATAGGAAATAGCTTACACTCTCCAGGATATCGGGATACCTAGTGAGAGTTCAAAGACACTTTAATCAGTGACTTATAATTGAACTTTATCTAAAAAAATACATTAAAAAAACTTCATAGCATATTTTAGGATTCTTCTTTATATGTAATGAAATAGGATAAATTACAAAAGCCACCCAAGGTTTGACACACTGTCATAAATGATCAGACACTTTGCAAATATCCAATGTGTAGCCAAATTGACAAATATCCAATGTGTAGCCAGATTGACAATGACCCACATCACATCAAGGTAGAGTGAATTTTCCTTGTTAAACAAAGTCCTATCTAATTGGATCTGCCCTATAGTCCTGGTGAAAAGATCCAACACGATCTGGTTTCGGTTTCATAGTATGAGTTTCTTTTACTCACTAGGCCCTGTCTACAGTGGTCTTTTTCTGTTCCCGAGGCATAGTCGAGCTTATCTCAGCTATTGGTACTTCATTCCAGGAACCATTCTGCCAAGAATTTTCGGACCTCAGCTCAAACCTAAATAAACATTTTACTCAAGTACAACTTCGGAGACCATTTCTCTGGACACCCAGGTATTCTAACACCCTCATTTATATTTTCTTACCACTATTTGATGTTATGATCTTTTTTTCTGATTTATTATTTTTCTATTTACATTTTACATAGCAATTATGCATTCTTAAGCAGGTTTTTTAAACTGAGTTATTATCAATCTTACTCTCTGCCGTAGAAGTATAAGTGTGCACTTATTTCAGCCCTGATGTACCTCCAGAGTCTAGTAAAGTACCTGAACTTACAAAGCACAATGGACACTTGGAAAATGAAGAAATGAATGAGAACTACAATGAGGTATAAACATAGAAATCAGACCTATCAGTCCAGTGCACTGCACTGCCCTTATTGGCTTAAAGAACTTTAGTTTGAAGATTTCTGCAGAGTAAAATTCACAGTATGTTTTTATTTCTACTCAATTTTTTTGTTTTTGTTTTTGCACTCTGGATCAAACTCATGACCTTGCACTTACGAGGCAAATGCTTGAGCCACTGAGCTAAATCCCTAGTACTCAAAAGTTTTTATAAAAGTTTTATTTGTTTGTTTTTCAGGTCATGATGGAAAGTCATTTCTTGAATGAATATGGAGGAAAATGTTTGTCTCTAAAGTAGAAGGATTTTTTTTAATAAATTATGGAAATGCTTAGTCGTGTATTATTCATTTTGCATTCATACTTACATTATTTGAATTATTTAAATCTAAGCATCTGTATCTTTAATTCCTTTTACATGTTATCTTGTTCATATAATCTTATTTTTCAAAATGTATGTCCATCTTAAAAATTATTTTCTTTAATGTTAATTGCCTTTACTTGACTTTATAATGCTATTTCAATGCAATTTACTATTCATTTTTTTCTTAATTTTTGTCTAACTAAATTTCTCAAGACATATTTTGTTTTGATTCCTTCAACTTTTATGTCACAACTTTTATCATTCTTATCCTTTTTATGCACATGTTTTGGTTTTTAAAGTCTTGTTGCAGAGTAGATTATAAAGTATGGTTAAACAGGGAAAATACATAAGAAGAGCCTATGGCTTAAGCAAGGCATGTTATCATCCTGTATGTTATAATCTGTAATTATTTCTTATTAAACCTTAAAGTCCCTTAGAATTAAATTTGTTACTCTTATTGAAACTAATTTTTTTTTTTACTAAAAATCACTATCTTGGATAGAGCTGCTACATATCAGCATCATATAATCTTCGAGGGTTCTCTGGATCACTATTCCTCTTCCATGTCAAAAGCACTGATTTCCATGGACAGGAACTAACCCTATGACCTCCTGCTCTCTAAGCACTGCCACCAGGCTATGATATCAATCAGAACTCTACAAGGAAAGTACAGGGAGGCAATCTCTAGTTACAGCTACTATATTTTCTCCACTAAATATTCTTTGAAGAAAAATTTTATTCAAGCAATATAAATTCTGTGTGCTATAATTTGATTAAATCAAGTATTTAAGAAAGCTCCGTATTTAGGTGACACTGTCTTTGTCTCTTTCAGACAAGCCCTACCAAATTACATTTCCAATACACTTTTCAACTTTCACTAAAGGTCACTGAGTAATTTTGAAGTATTTGCTGTTTTCACTGACATGTGAAACTGTCCCTGTGACACTTCCAACTGTATTACTCAATGACTGCCAAATATCACACAACACCAGCTACTGTAACACGTCTAATATATCTATTAACTCCTTAAGATAATTTCCTTTCCTCTTACATGGCTAGTAGTTTGCCATACTTGGAACAAAGGAAAAATACAAGTGTCCTTTACTGAGAATTCATAATGTATCAAGTGTTCTATCTAAAGAGTCATATTTAATTTCCTCATTACACTTATGGTAGGTTGTAAAGGCAAAATCTCTCCTTCTACCCTCATAGTCTTCAGCTGGGTCTGAAAATTAAGTTGAAATGCAACTAACTAACAGGAGATAATTATACACATTTATTTAAGGTTTACATAATATAGGAATCTTCATAATGAAATGAAGATCCAAAAGAGTGGTAAAACCTAAATACCAAAGAAAAAATGGCAATTGTGGAAGATTAAACAGGGAAACTATAGGAAGGTAAGTTATTTTTAACAAGATGTATTTGTACATAATTCTCTCTTCCCACCTCTAGTGATAAAAAGTGTTTCTTTCCAGCTGGCCTGTGGAGAGCAGCTAACACATAGGAGTCTCACTTTGTGCTTTCAAGAAGAAAACTGGGAATGTATGTCTTTGTACCTGCTGCTTTTCACATGCCATTTAATGCGTATCAGTATGCCCAGATGGAATATGCTGAAGTGGCATGTCCTGGAGTCCTTCAAGAGATTCTCATCCTTTAACTATACATGACATATTGAAATAAGAGATGTTATTTAATTTTCTAAAACCTTTTGGGCAAACAAATGTTTTGGGATGCAAGTTCAGGTTTATTTTATTATCCCCACACTCCAAAATACTGCTCACAGTGAAAAACTGTGAAGTCAAATTTTAGTCTCAGACACCAACATGTTAGAAATCTACCACCTGAATCTTATCATCTAAATTTTTATCACTACATTTTCTGGGCTTATTTACATTTTCTAGTTTCTGTTTTCTTTTGTTATTTTGCTCATTAAAGATATAGTAGTGAAGTTTTTAAAAAAGTTGAAATATATCATAGAAATCCTGTGAACTTTGCAGCAATTTAACTTTGCTTTTGGTTTATTAATTACTTTCACAATTGAATTCGTTTTTAATATTGTTGAATGAGAAAGGTCAAGTCTACTTGGGCAAGAAAGCTTCAGAGTATTTTATATTGGATATTAGGAACTATAAACATATAAATTATAGTAGAGGCTCAAATTGATCAATTTTGGTACATCCACTTGTCAGTAACATAACTGTGATTCAGATTCATTCACAGCCAGTTAAATAAGGTATAAGTGAGAAAACAATAGAAGGATACAAAAGTAGGTAAAGATGTAAAAAGGAGCAGAGAATGACACAGCCAGATAAGTAGAAATGCCAGGAAAATAAAGGGTATACACAAAAATTAGTATTCCTCTGGAGTATAGACTGTTAGCATAGTCATCTGACTTTTTCCAAGTATTATGTGATGTCACATGTCACATGTCTGGCCTGCTGATTCAAACTTTGCTTTCATTTTCTCTAGAGCAACAGTAGCACCAAGCCAGCAAAAGCAACTCTGTACTTGATGTTTGTACCTCTCTTGTCACCATCCAAGTACACAATTGCTTGACCTTTGATTTATCAAGTTGATCAAAGAATCATTTCAAAGATCCTTTGTTTTAAATTACTTGTTAGTCTTTGACAATAATTTCAAAACACATTGAAGAGTGCGTCTCTTTTAAAGATGAAAGAGAAGATCTAGTTGAAGACAAATGCACTCTTGTAAATAAAATTTCGTAGATGAAAAGCCTGTGTTTGTTTCTTGTAATTTATAAACACTTCATAAGGAAAGACCTTTTTGAAGATTTATAATCTTATTAAAACAAGAAAGAAAAGACAATTTTGATAAATTGTAGGTAGTGTATGTATTTCTAATGTGGTTTTTGAGAGTTCAATATTTGCATTGTAGCCCAGTGACTTCTGAAGCACTGTCACCACAGAGGCTGCCAGGAAGAGAAACAGGACGGCTCTCTGACTCCCCTAGGCTTGTGGGCTCTATCTAAAAAACAACCGCACCACTCTCCCTTCAAAGGTGGCTACTGCATTCCACAGCAGGTCTGGGATGAAGACCAGGTGCTTTTGAGCTTAGAGTGTAAGCACTGACAGGTTCCTAATCTGGCTGGTTAGAAATGTAATCATGATCTGCTCTCCCTCCTTTAACACACATCTTTCTTCACTCACTTCAGCTCAAGTTTTAGTCTACCACCCTTTGGTAACCCAAATTAAAATAAATGATTGATTTTAATATTTTAACCATATAAGTTCTAAAGATTTAGAAAAACAACAGAATAAATAATCTTTGTAGTATTGTTAATGAAAAATTTTTTTAAAAAATACATAATGTCACTAAAGAGTGACATTCCCATTTCTTTTGTAAAAATTGTTTAAGAGACTGGAAGACAGAAAAACACCAAATCTTAGCACACAGGAGTATTATGATGTAACTGCTTCTTTCAAGTACATTCAAAATAGCAAACAAGAATGGGGATATTGGGTAATGGCTAAGAAATTTCTAACCGAAATATAATACGAACAAGTTGAAATATAGCCAGCATATTACATTCAGTTCAGAAGCCCACATTTAAGAGGGATAGAGGCAAATTCAAATTTGTTAATAAAAGATGCAAAACTATGTAATGTGATAGAAAGCAAAATTGAGGAAAAATGAAACATTCTCTGGAAATAGAAGCTACCTCGGAGGATAATACTCAAATGCATACTTTATAAAAAAACAGATTGGATCTGTTTGTGAGTTTCCACAATTACACATTGGGAGAGAGAATTTCAATTCAATATAAAAAATAATTTTCCAATGGATAGCTCTGCTCAAGTATGAAAGGCTTACTTCATAAGATTCAAACTACTGAGGGTATTCGATGTCAAGGTAAATTAGGGATTATGAAGAAAAGCTAAAGAGTAACTATGCCACTGAGGCCTTTTCAAAGTGTTGAGTCTGAATTTCCTAGGATGAGAATTATCTCTAGTATAACAGCTCTCAGACTAATGAATAGAGTACTTTAGAGAAAAACAAATAACAATATACAGGGAATAACATCGGCTGTTGGCAGAAATACATGTTACCTAAGACATAGCTTACAAATGCTTTATTTAATGGTGAGTTAATACAGTACTCAAATATATTCAACCACTGTGAAAAGTTTAAATTATCAGTATCATTACTAACTTTAATAAAGTACATTATTTCTAATGCAGCAGTCACAGGAAAAAACATTAGATGATGAACTCAAACTTTTCAATTATAGCTACAGTAACAATAATTCCTGCCTAGTTAGGCAGGACTGGTTCATAAGACATTTCCATTACCTAGAGTGCATACCTTGTTAAGACCATGGAACTCTTAAGAGTGTTAACTTCCAGCACCCTGAAAAACTATTAAAGTTTTACTTATTGGGGTCACAAAATCTTTGGAATAAAACTCAGTTAACCTGCTTAGAGAACAATCACTTTAAGATGTCTAACCTATTATTAGATCAACATTGTTTAATCTTTCTCTAATGAGTTTAGTGTATGTTCCCTATAGCTCAAACTAATCTGGGGGAAGAAAGAACACATGATTTTTGAACACTGAAGTAGAAGACTAGCTCTGTACTAAAATGATCTTAATTGGCTCTGATGTTCTGATGGCATAAGCAATCAGACTGAAATCAAATACACAATGCTTTTTAAGATCTATGTAACTCCTCAGGAGACTGAGGCTGGAAGACTGGGATTTCAAGGCCAATGGGGAAAGACAGTAAGACTGCCTTCAAAAAGAGGGAAAAAAACTATGAGAGAAATTATTATCTTTGTGACTATGTTTTGAAAGTGAAGCCTCCTGTCAAATATCTGAAGAAGTAGTAGTTACGTAATATTTAGGTATCTTTTCTTGCACCCACACTAGGTTCATACACAAAGAGATTTTTATGATAATTATAGATGATCATTCAATTATTAAAAAAATAATAGACAACCTTAACATATTTCCCCAAGTTCCCCAAATGACATTTGGAAAACCATGGTACAGTGTCACCACCAGGACATAATCACTGACACATTAAGATACATAAAATGACATCACCAGAAGTAGCTTTCTTGCCTGTTAATAGCCTAATAGTCACATTCAAGTTTCATTCTGTGTTCCCACACAAACCTTAACATTTGGCAACCAAGAATGACGTAAAAATAGATCAAATAGTATGTACAGTCCCATTTACTACAGCGTTTTTGACTCGGCATAATTCTTTTACCATTATTCCAAGTTGTTTATATCAGTCAACTGTTCTTTCTATTGAGTAGTATCTCATGGTATGAATATACTATGTTTGTTTACATATTCATCTACTGAAGGACATCCGGGCTCTTCCTAGGTATTGGCTTTAGGAATAAAGTTACTAGCAATATTCATGTAGGTGCATTTAAGTAGGGCAAAAGGGCTTTATTTACTTGGGATAAATATTCAGGATTTCAGAGTTGGGCTAATAACAGCTATACAAATTTACAGAACCACCTCAGTAATTTTCAGTGTGACTGCAACATTTTACAAGCCCATCGGTTTTCCTGTAGATTGGCATTTGGTACATTCACTCCTTTATTATTATTCTTTTGCCATTCCAATAATAGTGTCTGACAGTTCTGGTTGATAATTTCAAATGGTATTGAAAATACTTTATGAAATTACTTTCCATGTATACATCTTATCTCCCCAACATTTTATAGTAGAGTATTTGTGTCTTTATTCTCATTACTGAGAAATTTTTGTTATGCTTTGAATTTTTGTTCTTTTAAACTGGAAATTGAACTCAGGACCTCACTCTTGCCAGGGAGGTGCTGTGCTGCTGGGTTACAACCATAGCCCTACTGTGAAGTTTTAACAGTTTCTCATGTGTGCTAGGTTTGAGTCACTTATTAGATGCTTGGTTGGCAATCATTGTCTCCAAGTTTGTCACTTGTCCTTTCATCTTTATAGAAGCTTTATAGTGGTGAAGTACAATTTATCAAATTTTCCTTGTATTAATTTTTTAAAATCAAACAATGATTTTACTTGACTATCCCTAAAAATTGAAGATTTTTCTCCTGTTTATTATTGTTTTGTTTTTAAATTTTACATTTAAAATTTTACATTTTACATGCTAACTAATCCATAATATCTTTTGAGTTAAATTATACATAAGGTACAAAATGAAGATTGAGTTGTATCTTTTCCTGATACTATTCAACTGCTTTAGCAACTTTTGCATCTTTTGTTGAAAAGTCTTTCCTTCCTACATTGACATGTTTTTGTACTTTTGTCAAAAATTGGATATATTTGAGTAACTCTGTTTCTAGGCTCTCTAGTCTCTTCCGTAAATTTATGTGACCATGTTTCCACTTATAATAAAGTGTTGATTAACTATAGCTGTATAATGAATCTTAAAATAGGGGAGACAGATTCCTCTCATTTTATTTCTCTTTAAAAAGACTGCTTTCTGGTTGTTTAGTAGTTGTATTAGTAGTTTGCCTTTCCATATAATTTTATAAAAATCTCTCTATCTGTATATATATATATATATATATATATATATATATATTACTATAAAATTTTGTTTGCAATGATTTTGAGTGCTTCTTATGTGGAAAGGAACAACATATTTACGATGTTGAATTGCTCAGACTGTGAACATAGTATGTGTATTCATTTATTTAGATATTTATATTTATTTTACCAGCATTTTCTCCATTTCAGCATATAGTACTACATGTGCTTTATTAGGTTTAAGTCTAACTATTTCTTTTGAAGGAGAGAAGAAACAAGGGGAAGATAAGGGGAGACAGAATAAATATTTTTCATAGTACCAGAATTTTTATTTTAATGATCAAAGTTCATTACTACTACTTTGAACTAAAATACAAATTTTTTTAGTATTTTATGGCAACCTTCAACCTTGGTTAACTTATTTATTAGACTTGGGAAGTTTTGTTGTTGTTGTTGTTTGCTTAGATTCCTTAGAATTTCATAATTCAACAATTACGTTATTCATAAAAAAAGCACAGTTTTATGCATTCTTTTTGATCTGTACTTATGTTGTTGTCTTTGTTGTTGATGATGTTGATGCCAAGAGTGTAATAGCACACATCTTTGCACTGTTTCCAAATTTAAGACAGAAGTGTTTAGCCCATAGCTTAAATATACTGTCATAGTTAGGTTTTAAGCAGAATCTCTTTATCAGGTTTAAGAAGCTGCCTTCTATTCCAATTGCTTTTAGTGAGATTATTATAAACAGATGCTAAATTTTACAAAATATGTTTCTATTTCAACTAATTTGTTTTCTGTTCTATAGTTTGTTAATATAGTAGATTATAATAACTGATTTTAAATATCAAACAAATTTTATATCTTTGGAATAAATATTACTTTGTTTTTCATGTTTTATTGAATTGAATTTGCTAATACATTGTCAAGAACTTTGTATCTATATTTATGAGGAATACTGATGTGTACTTCTCCCTTTTATTCTGTCTTTGCCTAGTTGTGATCTTAGAAGAGACCTGTCTCTGGGCTGTGACCTGGAATTGTATATTTTGTTTCCAAATCCTTCATGTACCACCTCTGCTTCCTGGCCTGCAGGACTTGAGCAGCTATCCTCCCCCAAGCGCTTCTGCCAGGTCCTTTCTGTGCTAAACCTCCTGATCATGAACTGAAACTTCTGAATCTCTGAGCCAAAACACAGTAAACCTCTCTGCCTTTAAACTGTGGTGTCAGGTGTTATGTTTCTGTAAAGAGAAAGTGACTAAGATACAGTTTTCTTCCTTTTTCTTTCTATTTTCTGGAAGAGATTATATATAATTAGTATGAATTCTTCTTTAAAATTATACACTTAAATACTTGTGTTTGTAGGTTTCTTATTTCCGTGTTTTTAAATTACAAATTATATTTCTTTTATAGGTAGAGATGACTCAAATTATCTTTTATATTAATATGTGGTAGTGAGTTATAAGCAATATATTTATTTTATCTAACTTATTTATATTATAGAGTTGTCCTACTATCATTTTGGTATCATTTTTATATCTGCAGACATAAAATATAACCTAAAAACTAAAGAAAATGTCTTGTTTTTAAATATATTTTTATTCTTTGTATTTTGTTTTTGCCTTGCTGACAATATATTACTATTTTTACCATCTCTTGGTGTTTAGAAATTTTCTTTAACTATTCTTTTAGGCTAGGATTGCTGGAAACAAATTCTATTCTTTTTCTTTGATATGGGAATGCCTTAATTTATCCCTCATCCTAGAACAACAGATTCACTGCTTTCTAATCAATAAGTTTGTAATAGGAGTTGGGGATTTAGCTCAGTGGTGTAAGCCTGGCAAAAACAAGGTCATGAGTTTGATCCCCAGTAGCAAAACAAAACAAGACACCATGCAATAAATAGCATGCACTAAATGTTTTAAATTTAGTATGTTTATATACATATACACACACGGTAAGTGTATAACTCTAAAACAAATTACTTTATATTTAATAATTTTGTAACAGTTGTTAACATAGGTACTAACAAACTGTTTTCCAAAAGTTTCATGAAAAATTGCACATAACAATATATAATTTTAGAAAAAGGTTAGAGTAGTTGATTTAGACTCCATACCACAACTCCACAGGATCCCACTGAGATGGATTATTTATCATGTTAATTTTTAAGTATAAGAAGGAAGAATATACATTAAATACCACTGAGAATCTTCTCTTGTCTCTGGCATTCTGAACCAGGACCTGTTTGCTCCCACTCCACTTCCCTTTGGCAATTGTGTTTCACTTCTCTCATCTCTCATACCCTACACTGAGCTTTCTCTCTATTAAAAGGTTCAGAATAAGTTTAGGTGTTTATTTCACCCATTTAAAATGAGTTTTTGAGAAACAGTTACTCCATCATACACACAGGAGAAAAGACAGGATTACAGAGCCAGAGATACCAGTGCTCCACTATGAAGTTTTTCTTCATTATCCATCAAACATTTTACATGCCTGAGAAGCTACCACACATTCATAAAGATGCTACCTTATCTCTTAGATGGCTCTGAAGAGATACTTTTATGAGGATCTTTAAATTCTATGAAAATAATTCATCTTGGAGAAAATCATATTTATTATTTTGTCTAATGCAAGAAACGTAATTTTCACTGACTTATTTTTCCTAATATACATCTTAATTGGTTACAAACATTATTAGTGATATTAATATTTTAAGTATTGCCTCTGCTTTATAAGTAGTGTAACAAAAAGCATATTATACAAATGGCTCAGCATAATGGAATGCCTAAATCTGTAGTATACATGCTATAAAACTATGTTCTTTATATTATCCAAGTCTACATGAATTTGATTCAAATTTACCATATATATACATATATATATATATATATATGTATATATATACAGAGAGAGAGAGAGAGAGAGAGAGAGACAGACAGACAGACAGACAGACAGACAGAGACAGACAGAATCCATGAGTTTTCCACTTAAAATGAGCAAAATGGTTTTACAGTTTTTTTCTATACCTGCCCATGTTAAAATCAGCATAAGAAGAAACAGATTTCACATACAGTGAGGGAACACAAACATTGTTATAGTAATGAAAGATGCAACTGTATTGCTCATTTCTGGATATATGCACATCCTGAAGTATCTGTAATTTATAAATTTTTTAGAAGTAAAAATAGTCATGATAGTTAATTATATTGATCAGTAAAAATAGGATGGAACTTTTACACTTATAAATTATTTAACACCTAACAATGTTTCTTAAGGAGTGGCTAAGATAAGTACTGAAAATTATGACTTACATGAGACAGAGAAAAATTATAAAGCAAATAATAATATACATAATTATTTTAAAATTATACCCTAGGTTGGAGACATTCACATTTTAAAAATTCTTTAGGGACTTAATTAAAATAGAAAGCATTATCATGTCTCAAAAATATGATCAAGAGGTTTAATTTTGGCTTTCAATGTTTATTTTGACATTTTAAAATGCATTCAATGTGAGGAAACAAAACACTTCCTAAGCAAAATAAAATTTTCTTTTTATTTTCTTTTAGTGGGTCTCTGAGACGAAAACCTTTTCTGTGAGAAAGCAGCATAGAATTAAAATGTCACCAATATTTAAAAATGTACAAATGTATGAACTAAAACATCTCTATACTTAGCAAGAACTTGAAGAATATAAATTAGTATATAAATCATGATTTCCAAGTTTATAAAATATTATACTTATAAATTACTCAGGATACAATATGGAATGATTTTAAAAGCTGTTATGCTAGCATGCAAAAATGAATATATCACTGAAATAAAAATAAATTTTACTATCAAAAGGCAAAGGAAATAGAGTATCTTACATTAAAATAGCTCATAAAATTTATAACTATATATATTAAATGTAATATAAATAATATTATTGCTATCATATAAATAAAGATTATTGATTTAGATAAAAAAGAGTAGCTCAGATTAAGTGGATAGTGAGATAGTATAAATATATTATGAGATAGTGAGTAAAAGCTGAAGACAGGGATAAGGATAGGATGGAACAGGTGTTACAATATTATCATCCAAGGACAATTTATAAACAAGAAGAGGGAGCTTATTCCTAAGAAAATCAGTGATAACTGTAAAGAGGCAAATATTCCTCATCTAAGAGGAAATGCAGCTTGCATAATTTACTGTACTAAAAAAATGTGATATCGGAATATCATATTTGCCTGGAATAAGAATTTATCATACAGACCCATCACTTTACAAATGTGACCTGTGTATCCTAGACTTCAGGAAAATCCCTCAGTGATCAGCAGCAGGGCTCATGGGACATCTAAAGGACACAGAATCTTATCTCTTTCTTCAGGACACAGACAGGATTAATCCACTGAGACGGGCTATTGTCCTTAAAAACTGTAAATTCCCTCCCAAGATTGGTAATGGGCACATTACAAGGGAAAAGAAGGCATCTTTAGTGTATGTAATGTTTAAAAATAATTTAATATTTATGTTAAATGTTTAAAAATTAATGTTTTCCTAAAATTAAGAATTGGGTCATTTTGTATAATGCAAAGGGGAAAAAAGAAAGCTGCTACTGAGTGTCTAAAGTCTCATAGTTTCTGTCTCTAAGGCAAACAATGAAAAGTGTTAGGAAACTGTTGCCATCGCCCAAGTCACCAACCCAAATGCAAGCACACACACACACACACCTATTTGTGAACAAACATGTAGAAGTGCACAATATGTACACAACCACCAGGTTTTTCCTAAGATAACTGAACAATAACCCTTTATTTCCTGCTAATTCAAATGCTAACCACCTAGTGAACAATGGCTCTTATGCTCATGATTATTTAGGTAAATAAAGAATCCCACCTGCAGTAATGAACTAAGAATGGCAAGAATAATGTTTGAAAATTTTTAAGACTATGTTTGATATGGGATAACTGGCAAGTGAAATACCATAAATATATACTTTATTCCCATATTTCTCTCTCACACGATCAAGAAATGATTAAGTAAGGATAGAGTCTACAGAGTCTGCCTCCAATATAAAAGGACTCATAACAAATGTGAGAACATATCTGTAATAGTTATTAACATTCATTTGTTTAGAAAAGAACTACTGTAGGTTACATTTTACCACTTAATGACTTAGATTTGTGAATTCCACATTCAATTTCTTTTAGCTTAATCTGGCAACATCATTGAAAAGGTATTTGATTATAAACTGAGTATATCTGAACAAATGGTCTCTTGAGGTTAACTTATAATTATACCTCCTAGGGTGCCTTATCATTTAATATTACTATTTAATAGATTTGAACTGGAAAATTGTAAATTTTTTTCTGTTTCTTCGTGATTTCTTTTTTCTGTTTTTTTTTAATTTTGTGGCAAAGATAACTATATAAAAATTTAAGGAAGTAGAGAAGCACGACTGTCATTCAAACATCTATTGATGGACTTCTAGAAGACTATCATTTACCTCGCTTTCAAAGAGCTGAAGTTGTGATTTAGTCACTACATTCTTTGTTATCCTTGTAAAATTCTTTCATAAGCCAAAACATGGAGCACTTTTCTGCTAACCAACTCATTTTGGTGACTTCTTAGGTCCCCAACCAGACATCCAGCCCATTTTTCCTGTAACACTTCACTATCTGTTTCCTCCTTAGTGTCCTTCTGCTCCTGCTTACCGGGTTTAGGATTTCTGAGGGCCAAAACTATGTACCACTGCTTCACATTACTCTCCTAGTCCTAGAAAAACTCCATTCATCCCTAAGTTTAAACTTTCATAAGCCCTCAAAAATCACTCAAGACCCCCACCAATTTCCTTCATTGCAATTCTTTCATTCTTTCAGAGGACAATTTCATGCCTCCTGTAATAGCTTACCCTTAAATTTTCACTTTCAAATTACGGAATGTCTCAGCTTTTATTTAATGGAGAAAGGATAAACAATTAGGGAATATCATCAATACCAAATCAAACCACCTTACTCCCTACATAATACCCACATATACATGTCAGATAAATTATCTTCTTACCATGTCAGATAAATTATCCCTTCATTTGTCTAAGATCAGCCCTCCATTTAGATATAAAAATCTCATTATTTCCCATCTCATGGGATTTTATTCCTACAGGTATCTACTGTCTACAGATGCATCAATTTTACCTTGCCTGTCAGCTTAAACCTATCGGCTGATTAACCAAAAAAACTTTAAAATGAAGTTTTTTGGCTTTCACTCAACACATTTTTCTATTCCCACTTAAAGAGCATCCTCTGATAAAAGATATGCACATGCAGTCTCCTTTTTTTTTTTTTTATTTACTGCCTATTCTTAACACATCTGAAACGGAACTGCAAAACAATACATGCACGGCAACCTTTTTTAGTCTGAATAAATGCCTATTAGTCTAAAGCAATGGAAAATTCTCAATATGGGACTTATCAAAATTTGAATCTGCAAGTACAACTGGCATTGTTAAGTACTACTTCCTTCTTAAAACATGCTTATTTAACATCCCTAATGAAACTCAGGCAGGTTGTTCTGCTCTTCCTAGCCTTGTTTTGTGAGCTTAGAATTAAAGTAATTCAGAATTCATGGTTGGGATGTGCCTGTTTCTAGTCTCATTCTTCAGTGATCATGTACAATCATAGCTTTAAGTATCTATTTTAAACAGGTAATTTATGATTCTGACTGCCAATTCTCACTTCTTCACTGAATTTCAGGCTTATATATTTAACTGACTTCTCAAGATTTCCATTTATATGTCAAACAGTCATCTCAACCTTAAGAGATTCAGCACTAACCTCTTGACCTGTTCTGGTTAAATCTAAAATGTCTCCACAAAAGTCTATGGGTACTTTATAATAAACTATGAAGAAAATGGGGGTTTGTGGGCAAATTTGAAATGCATTTTGCGGCAACAGTCCAGTGAGAAACAGTAGTATTTTGGATGAGGGATAGCAACATATAAGAATTAGTTATATTTAAAATGAAATATACTTTGAAAATAGAACTGGAATTTCTTTTTATAAAAGAAATTTTAAAGTCTAAGTTTTTGGCTAAAAAATAAATTCATCTTGAGTGTCCCATAAAGTCTTATGTTTGAAGGTTTCATCGGGAGGATGGTGGTACTGACATACAAGTGGATCCTTCTGGGGATCCATAAGTCATTGGGGTCCTAGAGCTTTAAAGATAGCTCCTGCACACGCCCTGGAGTTCTTGCAGGGAGAATATTATAAAAGGGAAAAAAAACTGGCCCCTCAGGTCTTCTGTGTTCCTGGCTGAAGACATAATTACTTGTTTGGACTATGAAGGTCATAAATGCAAGATACATTAACTTGATTTTCTTCATAATAGCTTGTGTCTTCTGTTCCATCATAGCGCTTAAATGCTAATATAATGGTTTCTAAATTAGTACTTCTATACCTTTGGGGATGACGTATAGTATAGCATTTAGTGACCGGTTACACATCTGTGGGAACCTAGAGAAAAAGGATGTTTAGGGGGAAGGTTCTGTTAACCACTTCCTCATCATTAGAACAAAATACCCAACACCCACAACTTCAAAGTTGTTTATTGTGGTTCACAGTTCCAGAGGGTTCCACCTGTGACTGTCTGGCTCCACGGCAGAAGTGGCATGGTGGAAGAAAGCTACTTCACTTATAGCAATAAGGAAGCAGAGAGAGAAAGGAGGGTTCAGGGTTACTCCTACCTCTTCCTGTCAGGCACTACCTACCTCCTAACAGTACATTCACTCTTAATTCATAAACAGATTCATGTACTGATGAGTATAGTACCGCATGAGTCACTTTCCAAAATACCTTCTGTTGTACGATTTCTACAAGCAATTTAGCTAACCACAAATGTTTTTTCATACAATCTTTTTGCTCGAACACGTCACATTCACTTTGAAAGGCAAACCTCTTGAACATTTTAGATACACACATAGAAGGATGTGTATATATACAGTCAAACAAAGATACATGCAGCTCTCAAAAACATCTTTGAGTATGCACACACATTCAAACAAACATACAAGCATTTCTCAAAAACATCTCATAGGAACTTCTAATACACAAAAAAGGTTTTCTTACCTATTTTAAAGCAAAACTTTCTACTTGTATAATCCAGAATGCTTACTCTTTCATTACTGCCTACAAACTTTAATTGTATTTATATTATGAACTCTATTTAATACCAATATATCAAAATATTACATAATCTCAAACTAACCTGTATAAACATTTGGATTTTAGATGTGATACACACATATGCACGTTTAAAAATTATAAGAAAACACAAGGAAAGCTTAGTGGTTTTTTATATTCAAGTGTTTCTAACCCATAAGATCATGTAATTTTAAAAAATGCACAATACAAAAAAGTAGAAATTAGATTTCCACTTTCTATAGGATGTTAAAGAGCACAAAAAGGAACAAGTCTTCCTCTTATTTATTTCCAGTTTTTCCGAATTGCCTACGTTTATGCTCGAATAGCTTCAAAGGTTTTTGAAGACAACTTTCTAGCAAGAGTAATTTTCTTTTTCTACATGCAAAAATAATCAGCAGAGTAAGGAGAAAAGTCAGCTATAGGAAGACAGAGGAAAGCCACAGCCGCGCCATTCCTCTATTCCTGGATGCAAATCCAGGGTTGCTAATCCTTCTTTGCCTCAGAAATGTGTCTTTCTTTACTTGAGTTATTTTAAAAAAATACTGAAGGAAGGCAAGAAGATGAGACAGAGATATAGACACACAGACAGATACAGACAGAGAGACAGAGAGAAGAAGGTAGAGGGAAAGGGAAGTAAAACACAGAAGCAGAAGAGACAGAATGTACCTTTCCTGCACTGCAGGCAACAGTCAGAGATCTTCATCAATTCAGTGATCACTAACTAAGCTAGACTTTTCAGAATATTTGATTCTGAATGAGTTACTGACTATGATTTAGTATTTTACACCTCAAGTACTTGTAGGAACTGAACTCATTGAATATATTAAGGCTTTTAAAAAGAACATGGAGTCAACTTTCCCCTAAAATTTTCCTAAAATTAGCAATCCCTAATGAAAAATAAAATCTGTAACTGTATTATTATGGTTTTGGCTATATTCTTTTAAATATCACAAAGATCTTTTTTAAAATTACAATTGAGATCTTTGAGGGTAAGGGAGAGGAAGAACAAGAGTAAAAGTTAGGAGAAGGAAGCTAATCAAATGAACCTTTCAAATAGCTTCAAAAGTTCATATTTCTTAAAGCAATGTTCTACACCAAATGTCAAAACAAACCCATCCTCACCCGTTTCCTAACTAGCTTATCTTACTATCACTGTATCTTCACTGGTCTTTGTTGGTTACAGTACTAGTAAAAAGTAATTCTTTTTTAGGGACATAAAGTTCAAACAGAATATTCTTTATCAAAAAAATAAAAAAGAGAGAACTTTTTGCTAACAGTATTTATGGCATGAAATTTGCATAAGCACACTAAAAAATGGAACATTGGAATATATCCTGAAAGAAAGTAAAGTCAAAGGAAAAACAGGTAAGTTATCTGCTCTTAACATTATGAAATGCCAACAGAATCATAAATTTTAATTATACATTTTAGTAACAACATGAAGAATAAAAAAGGAAACCATGAGTGACCATCCCAGGAGGACTAGTTTTAGTCTATGAAGTTAATGAGAAAGTATTTTACATTGATTATCAGAAAATAAACTGAAGGTATCATCTAAGGAGAATATTATAGGCAGAAGGAAAGGCAGGTGCTAATACCCCAGTTCAGGGAAAGCAGCAGAAAGAAAAAATACAGGAAGAGGATATGAAGATGAGACTAGAGCAGGACTCATGAAAACAACAAAAGGCAAATTCAGAATTTCTTTTAATCACTTCTAAATGCATGGAACTGCCTTAAGGTCAAAGAAATTTAGGCACTTACTTGGAGGTTCAGGGTACTAATTAAAGGTTCCAGACATTTCCAATGATGAAGAAATGTGTGGAACTTGATATAATTCAGGGTTTTCCAAAGTTATTTGAACGCTGAACATTCTTCATGGCTTGTACTTACACTGACATCGTGCTGAGCTTCCCTGCTTGATGGATCATTTCCCCAAGCAGTTACAAGGAACAAAGAAACTGTGATCAACCTAGATGCCACTGTTACTTCATGAATGAACTGAAATGACATTTTCTATATCTGGAAATAAAAGAACCTAAAATATTCAAAGTATTACTTCACAGAGATAATTGGTTTCACTTCCACTCTGTTGAATAAACATTTGATATCTACTCTCTGGCAGACTTTGAAGAATTTCCTAAGCAATAGGTTAAACTATGTCTAAGAACTGTATTGTAATTTGGAAGAATCAGAAACATAAATGTATTCATTTATTTATTCTTTCAACAAAACTATTTAAAAGAGCCAACCACTACTCTAGTCCTCAGTGATAAACTGGAGAACCAGACAAAGTATTGATCCCGCTGGAGCTTATATGCTTGCTTGGTGTAGATGAGAAAAGCAAACGATAATGTAATCCAGTAAGTAGTATGATAAAATACACATGAAGATGTAAGAAAGCAGAAAGTAGAAGTTATTAGTTATAGCATTTAACATAGGGTAAGAGTAGGAAGCAGAATCTGAATTTAAGAAATAATTTGGAGCTAAAATAGAGTAAATCTGGTGGCTAACAAGGATATATATTCAGAGTCCCTATGATGCATACATTTAAGCTCAAAGAAGTCTGATCATGGAACAAGTCATGGCAGTTAAAATAAACACTGCTAGTTCTTACAAGGCAGGAGTTGTTCGAAGTAAGATAAGCATCTTTTAAATCACTTTTAAAGAGAAAGATTTTAAAATACAAAAAGTTTAAGTCTCTTGCCCATTTCAAGTTTGGGGTAGGTAGGGGCTATTTTTCCAAAAAGGCCTCCTTAACAATTCTATTTTATTGAAACTCAAGTGACCTATTTTTTTTAATCTGTCTTTAACTATCAATATATCTCCTTGTGCTGAATTAGTATAGGTCAGTGATGGTGAACCTATGGCATGTGCGTTGCAGAAAGCTGTTTGTTATCGTTAAAAGCTCTAAAAGATTCACCATCATTAGCCTAGGAGTTAGGAATCAAACTGATTAGACGTTTAATTCTCTGAAAATAGGGACCACATCTTTCTCTTCTTCAAGGTGAGAAGTTCTAGCCAGTCCCCTACAGCAAAGAAGGCACATACTGAATTGCTGAGAGAATGAATGCCATAGTCATGGGAGACTAAACTCAGGAAAAGAGTAAAGAAAAAAACCTAAGACTCAGAATAGAACTTTGCAAAATCTGAGCAATGAAAAATCTGAAAATAAATCTATATTATCATGTACAAGGAAGCATGACAGAAAATAGAAACACTAATCAAATTAGGCAAAGTATCAGTCCACCATGTTTCTCCACTAGTGTTAACATATATTGTTTTCTTTATGATTTATCATATTTATAAAATATTTTAAATGAACTTTTCAAATTAATGGGAAAAGCCCTTTTTTCATTGGAATGTCTACTTCATCATATATTTATCTATGCTACCTATGATTTAAAACTTACCCTTTTAAATGTAAAGGAAAAAAGAACTGCATTTGTATTACTTGCAACAGAGTATGCTCTAAATTATTTATTTCATCTTTATCCTAGGACAAATGAATCATTTATTTTAAGTCATTTATGGCCTGAGTCATTTGTGAGTGAAAGAAATGCAAAACAGTTAAAATTTATATTTATTTATTGACTGTAAAATTGGGGCCTCCTATTATCTTAGTAGTTGTTTAAAAGAATTCTAGGATAGTTGGTAATAAATGACACTGAACATTTTTTATGTTGCAAGTTCATCATCAATTTCTTGGAAAACAGAAATTTAGTATTTTTCATAAAATACATATTTATCTTTTGACTTTGTTGCTGCTGAAAGACTTTATCTTTAAAGAATTTATAGTAAAATGCTGCTTTAAACAACAAATTGTAAATTGATACAGATTTCTCCAATCTAATGAATTACAAAGCCATAATAGCAAGAGCCATGCCTGTGTCAGTGTGTCCACTAAGCACCTAAAATTAGGGTAGGAAGACTACAGAACTGGATCTGTAATTCTATTTTATATTGATGAATATTTAAATTTTAAAACTGACACTCATGTATATTTGGACAACTCGAGTGTCTGAACCTACTTTTTTCTACTTTCAACTTACAAGGTTTAAATATTCGTCAAGTATTTATGATGAAAATTTAACATATGAATTGAGATGTGCCACATGTGTAAAATATATACTTGAGTTAAAAATCTTATTAAAAACAGTAAAATATCCATATATATATTTTATAGTGTTTTTCTATTGATTGCATGTCATAAAATAATACTTTGAATATATAAAGTTGAACAAAACATAAATATTTATTTGACTTGTTTGTTTTTGCTATTGATTTTACTAATACAACTTAAATTTCATAGGTTGCTTACGTTGTATTTATTTTGTTTTAACAACTGCAGCAGAAACACTGAGTCTCTCTTGTGTGCACTTATACTTCACGTAGACCTCATTTATAATTTTCTCATGGACCCACTGCTGGCAGTGAACTGTCTCCTGTACCAAGCAGCCAGCACAGACAGCAGCACTGGGTGCTGCTCAACACCCCCGGGATCTGACAGTGTCAGCTGCATCCATGCACGAATCTCAGAGTTTACTTCATATTTTCACTAAGCGTCCTGGATTCATATCATACAAAGATTAGTTATGGAAAGGTCTAAAGAAGATACAGAGAGGGGCTACTTTCAGTAATACTTCAAATCTGAACAAACTAGTGGATGAACCCATGGCAGAAGCAAGAAAGACAAATTAGAAGTTACAAGGAAACTGTGGTAGCAAATTACAAGGCAGCTGTTTTTATAATAACATTTTGTGAAACAAAAACTCAGGGGTGAACGCTCTACTAGATTGATCAAATGCGTAACTAGCATGCAGAAATAATTTCTCCTCTTCTAACCATTGCCATAGAAGTAGCCACTTCAAATAGAAAGGAGACTTCACTTCAATAAGGAGTAGACTAATTTTTGCCTAAATTAAGGTAATATACAAATAGCTTAGCCATGACACAGACAGAGAGAGAAAGAGAGAGTGACACGGAGGGAGAAAGAGAAAGAGAGACACAGAGAGAGAAGAAAGGAAGGAAGCTATCTAATTTCACTGTTGGAAAACCTGAAAACTGTGACTCGGTAAATTGTTTGAGGAAAAAGAAAAAGGGAAAACAAACAACAACAAAAAAAAAAATTTCGCCATCGCACTAACAGCATCACAAAGCACAGTCCTCACAAATATAAATTCCTTGATTTAAGGTACAAAATAAGCAGAGTAATGAATTTAAAGGCTAATTAACACAATGCTTTTCGCATTTGAAATTTAAAAGTAACAATAATGATAGTAAACAGGGATGATTCACATATTCTATATTGAGAGGAACAAGGAGGTTCACATTAATAAAATCTTCACAGTAATCCTCACTAAACCAAATGACAGGTTTGGGATATAGCTCAGGGTAGAGTACTTGCCTGGCAAACGCAATGGCTAGTGTTTGAGGAAAAATAAATGACAGATATCTTTTAATCATTAACATGACATTTAAAATTTTAACACTTTTACAAGAAATTCTTTGAAATCACATTATACTTTCCCTGCATCTTAAATATAAATTTTTGAATACAACCTGAAGATTTTTAATGACTCAGGTTCATTATGATCAATTATTATACTGCACTGCAATCTAATGATGCCCGGAGGGACAATTACAGTGTACAGAACTGTTTGCTGTGGCACCTAAGAGGCCTCTCAATGCTGTGCTTCAGTTCTGGTTTCTGACCTTGACAGGAATTTCTCTCTCTACCACTGCTCTCAGTGGTGACTTCTGAATACTATTGGATGTTGCTCATGATGGTTTACTTCAACAACTGTTTCTTATTTTGTGCATCTACTAAAAGAGTTTGACAAGCCTTTAAAAACTAATATAAGACTACAGTGAACAAAGATCCATTGCCATTATGGCATACGATTTGGATTATGAAAATAAATGTTATCACTTGTTCCCCTGCCTTGCAATTAGGTTTCAGAGGATAAATTTGGCTAATAAGCCTCCCCACAAAATGATATTATAATCATGGTCACAACTACAGTTATCACAACTGTAAGTTAGATGGTGGACTAAGTCTACCAATGACTCTTCACGAGCCTACAAAGTACTTAACTAGAGGGGAAAATCAAATTTAGATTAATGAACCCAGCACTGGTAACACAGTAATAAGCACTCAGCTAGTATTCAACCCCAGGCTGAGGAATCCCATTCTCTATAGTGCCTCCAAGGTAAGTATGCAGATTTGTAAATTTTAAAAATTACTTACAATTTATTTGCAAGGTACTAAAAGAATAAAGTTACCAAATTTTAAGAATATAGATTTCCTCAAAGATCTTACACTTTGCTCTCTTGAGCCTGATTTAAGACTATTTCTTCACTCAACTTTGTATAAAATCAGTTATATGAATCGATTATATGGTAAGTGTAGGCTTATAAAATTCTCATTAATAAAAAAATCAATTGGGTTCCCATAATATCTAACCTATAAAAGTATTGGTGTACTCTCCTCATTTGAAATTCTACCTAATGTATTTGGAAATTTGTAGAATCTGACATTCTTATATAGTAAGACATACGCTGGCGTCCAGAAAAAGCCCTAATGGCATTGGGATTACATCCACCACAGAGTCAAATTCCTTCCATCTACACAGTGTTTTCATAAACATAAATTAAATGTGTGACATTAAAAAATGGGAAGATTTTATACAAAATGTAGGTTTCAGACTTTTTTTAAACTAAATGGAAGATTTGGCTGCTTGGGTTCACATTGTCATACAGAAATAACTGGCTGTAGCTCACATGCGACAGGCATCTCAGACAGGACTATTGGCTCCAGGTGGTGCATGAGCACCACCTGGCCCTGCGTCCCTTAATGACCTGCCTCCTTTGTGGATCCTGCTTGCATCCTTTCAGAAAAATCTGAAATGAGAACTTCAATATTCCACAGTATTCTAAATTGTAATGTGCCTCACATTTTCAGTTATCCTGCTTTATACAGTTTGAAGCATTGCCCTGTGGCATATAAACAATGTTATCATTATGAGTTCTTTTTATGTGAAAACAACTTTTGTAAGTTAGCTATTTGGTTCAATCTGAGTGATAAAAAAAATCTTACTTTATGTTAGATTTTTAATATCATAACTCTTTATAGTATATATTATCTTACCATTGTTGTTATTTTACGTGGAAGTGCTTTATCTACCTTTCTTCAGTGAATTCAGTTGCAAATAAAAGTGACTCTACCAAATTATTTGGTAGTGTAACCTCCCTGTCAAGCATGATGGTTAAAGTATTATAAAAGAGAAACAGAACTAGACAAAAATAGGAAGAGGGAAGTAGATAAGCTCTATTTTTTAAAAAGAGGTATTTAACAAGATATTATTTTCCTTTCATGTTTGATATATAATAATAAGCATATCACTAAAACTAAAAAATAACCATGTACACATTTAGATTGTCATACTGTTAATTGCAGTGGAGGAAAATTAGAATTGTAATAGGCAATGGTAGGGGAGTGGAAAAGTAATTCTCTATCATGTGGTCAGGGAAGTTCGGCCTCAATGCTTTAAATTAAAAGATGTTTAAGAAAAGTTCTGACTGTGATCACCATGATTATTACGGGTGATCCCCGGGATAGACAGTCAGCCTGCAGATTTTACTGATACTTTCAGCACACAGAAATCTGAAAGGTTTCAAAGCAAAAGTCTAAACTTGGAGAGGTATTTTTGGGAAACAATGAAATAAATTCTGAGGCTAGTAACTCTTCTTACATATATGGAGAGAGAGCCGAAAAGGACTGAAAATCCAAGGTATGATTAAATAGGAATCTTCAATATTGCAAGATTTGGATGGGAAAATAAAGATTTAAAGAAAAACACAGCTGATCACTAATCCAAAATAACGCAGAAAAGCTCCTCAAAATGAAAACATTTTAGACTACTATTACTAGTTTTACTACTTAAAACTGTGAATCAATTCAAATTTATTAGAAATCTATATTGGAAAACAAGTGGCTCAATATAACATGGTTTATTTACCTCCAGCGTAACACTGAGGAAATCATTTAGCTAGAAAACCATGAAATATCTCTCATCCCTTCAAAACTGCTAGTCCATAGTCTGGAAAATAGACATGCTTAAACAAGATGTTTTGTTACACACAGATAAAAACAGAAAAATTGATTTTTCCCCACTTTTTACCTGCTTGCTTTAAAAGGTCATAAACAAAGCTAGATATCATTATTATTATGGACTCCATGTAATTCCCTGACTTATATGGATAATCAGTGGAATACAGACCTTAAGACTATGTTCACAAGCATGTGCCATTTCCTTAAGCCAAAGGTGTTTCTAGGGCAGTGCACAGCATTCTCAAAAGTAAGATAAACTGTCCTACTTTTGAGTGAGTTTGGATTTGGGAAGGTGAATGTTATAGGTAAGTAAGACCTAAATACTCAGGACACTTTCATGATATCCCTGTGCGCCTAAATTCTAGGCTTTTGGGGAATAAATGAGGCAGCTAATACCAGGAACAAAGTTTATACAAAGACTGTAAATCCTTACTCCTCTGCTTGCTCTGCATCAATAGAAGCCTTTGGCTAGGCTGAGTAATCTCATAAAGCCTGTGAGAGTAGTTATATTTCTACTATTCAAACTCAATTCCAGGCAGATTAGATTGATATGCCAACTTTCTTAATCTTTTTTACAAAAGAGAATTAGTGCGTCTGAATTTTGAAGTGAACTTGAGTTTCTTTGAAATAGTAGATTTAACTGTTTTTTCCTTAAAAAGGTTGAAATAAAATTCTGATTTAAACCAAAAAAAATCTATGAAAAGGAAAAGAAAAAACTACTACTAAAGAAGATAATCATAAGATTTTTTATGGAACACCCAGTTATCTCAGATGTAATTAATAATCTTGTTATAACTACAATGTTCTTAGTGAACAATAAACCATAAATTCTTTTTTTAATAATTGTTTCAGTTCACTTTGGAGTAGAGAGCTGTTTCCTAAAACTCTGTACAAAAATTATGTTTTAATTATCTGTCATTTGTTTTTTATAAAACCAACAGGGTATTTGTATGACTAAAATTATACTGTATTTATTCAAAGTAAACAAAATGTGAAATGTTGTAATATAGATTCAAAACAATTAAAAGGAAAATATTTTGTTTTAGAATTGCATTCTATACAGAAAATAACTCTTAAAGATGTGCCAGTGGGAAAGCTAACATTTTTATTAAATATGCAAATTAATTCATTTATTAATGAATTTACTTATTTAAACAATGATGTGATCTGTAAACTTTTTTTGGTTGTATAAACTATCAGAAGAAGAGCATATCATATACATATATGAACTGAACCACTTTACTTCACAATGTTCTGTGAACTTATTTAAAAATAGTAATTTTAAAATAAAGATAAAATAATCAAGATCTGAATAAAATTAAGATTACTTTGAAACTGATTTAAAATGTTTGTTCTTGTTGCAATACTAGGTCATGGAAATGCACAGATACAAATAAAAGGAGAGGATCAATGACAATCATTACCAACTTATAAAACCCTCTTTTAAAACTCCTTCAATATCTACCATCTACTGTGAAGTTCAATTTCCATTTTCGGTTATGTGTACTTTCATTTTTCCCTGAGCTTACCTGGTGATTTGCCACCCAATCAAAAGATGATACATTTATATTTATAACCAATGGACTTAAGGATATATGTAATCAAACAGCTACAGAAGTTTGGCAAAAGTAAAACCTAAACATTTTCTGTATACATAAATAAAAAAAAACTTTTATACTGAAACTCTTTCTGGTAATAAAAGCATAATGATGGATATTATTATTTCTGGATGTTTTCCTAAAATTATTTATCCAGAGCTGAATTTTCTTAAAAAGTTATTTCAATTTAATTTAAATATCAACTATATCTTGAAGAAAGTAAGTTTTACATTTATTATTTGCAATATTCCTAATCAACATATACTCGGAAGTTTCCTAAATAATTTATCTAATAATATATCCTAGTATATGTGCAATTCCATAAGATAATACAAAATTGTTTTCAGAAATATTTATATACATTTTGTATTGTATTTTCTTCTTGTTTTGGCCATTTTTGCTACCTTAAGTGTTCCTAACCTGAAAACCCCAAATCTGAAATGCTTCAACATCTGAATCTGTTTGCCTGCTAACATGTTGCCACAGAAAATTTCACATCTGACTTCATGACTGACTGTAAATCAGATGCAAATACACCAACAATATTGCATAAAATCACATTCAGGCTATGTGTATGTTATGCAATACATAACAAATTAATTCTGTGTTTATAACTTCATGATGTCTCATTATACATAAGTGATTATCCCAAAATCTATCCCAAAAAATCCAAATTCCAAAACATTTTGATAAATAATATTCAATCTGTACAGAAAATCAAATGGCAAAATTATAATATATGATTTTAAAGTCCTCCTATAGATATTTTTCATTCATTTATATAATAAATGATAAGTTTTTCAATATATTTCATGTCATAATATATACTAATTCTTAAATTAAGATTACTCATTTTAAAAATTTAGTCATGATATAAAAGCATATATAAATAAGATAAAAATTTTTCCTAGTACACTTGTATCTATATATATGAAGACTTATCTCAGGAATGCAAGACTGATTTAACATTCAAAATCAGTCAATATAATTCACTATAGTAACAAATTTAAAAAGAAAAAAACAACTAATAAAATAGTTGACATAGACAAACTAGTTAAGACCCAAAATCCACTCTGAGCAAGGAAGGCTCAAATAAATTTCCTCCTCTATTCTAACTTGTGGAAAACTCCTTATTGGCTAAAAAGACCTAAATTTTATAGACTTAAATATTTGTACTAAATATCTACACTAAGAGACATTTTATTCCCTCTACTTAAGGAAACTTAGATTCACTTTTACTTCTGAAAAGTACTCTAGTGACTTAAGATTTGTATATCTTTAGTCTATATTTGTTATATCATAAACCTTTAGTGATGGAATATGATTATGCTAATTGTGTGTCCAAATAAAAGCTTAGGAGGAAGAATGTGTCATTTGCTTTATGATGCTATATACTTTGAAATTCAGTATCTTGTCTTTAGATGGAATATTCAATAAATACATCCAACTGAAGATTTAGTAAGTAATAAAGCACATGAGTTATTTGTTGGGGTTAGAGCACAGCAAATAAGCTCTCCACTTGTTTTATTATTTCAAGTGCATTTATATACTGTGGAAGAATAAGCAAACAGAATTGGAAATTGAGACCACTAAGTTATATTCATTATTTCTTACTCTAGAAATTCTTGAAACTTGTGGGTGACAGATTTGTCAAAGTTCTCTTTACCATCTGAAAAAAGGACAACCCATTCTCTGTTATGAGCTGTCATTAGTAATTTAGCAGAGCTAGAAGGCAGTTCAGCCGAGTAGACAGAAAATTAAAACATGGGCAGCCTCTGATTGGAAATTTATTCATAGCAGGTAATGAAATAGCACAGTCAGGATCCCTAGCATTTCTCAGAGTGAGAGATTTAATTCTGATAACTTTGATGATGGCACTTGAATTAGATTATAAATGGTGACAAGTTGTGACTTATAGATAGAACGAAAATGAGCAACATATCTGTACAGAAGTGATTCCATATAAGATCATTTTTTTTCAAACAGTACATATAATAACTTCAAAACTTTATCAGAAAAGTTTCAGAAAGGCTTAATATTTAAGTAAAGCAGGTATCATTTCATATGTATTTGCCAGTATGATTATAATACTAAACAATCTACCAGAGGTAAAGAGCAGAAAATAATTTATAGTTAAAATATGTAATATTAATTGCAGTTTCCAATTTCATCATGTAAGACACCAGCTCTAAAGTATAGATAAAGTACCTATCACAAGGAGATGAGGAAACTGAAGGATTACTTTTTTATGTATTTATAGACATGTACAAAATACTCCTTAAATGCACTCACATCTAAATAAAAGTATGTTATAGTATTTATATGAAAAATAACAGGTAACTTTACTGTGTATTTCTGTGCATTTTATATTTTAAATGAAGTGTATTTTTTTTAAATTGTCTTTCAGATGTAACTCTCTACAGTATAAAAATATGTATGGTTCAAGTAAATAATCTTTCCACATGGATAGATATTTTAATATGTTGTTTGATTTGTAGATTGGCAACTGCCGCTGATATGTGATCAAATTTTTTTAGACATATAAATTTTAATTTATCATTTTAAAATTCCTGAGTAATACTTCACTTAATGAGGGATCTCTGTCCCCTATTCCTGGAACTTATGATTTGTCTGATCAATAATTTACAGCTTACATGACAACTGCATCACTTTCTAGATCTGGGTCATATGAAATTATATTCTGTATATCTTTTGGATTCTAACTATTGTATGAAAGCCCAAGACACAGAGTGAGCTAAATAGAAAGAAACCAAAGTCCTTCGGCACAAAGTCATTGTTGAGATCCTAGCTGAGAGCACAAACTGTCAGTCATGTGATTGAATAACCTTCAAAGTAGATGCTCCACCCCCTCATTAAGCCATCCCAACTGATGTTAAGAGATCTGTCCCTGCCAAAATGTGTTGAAAATAGAAATCTGAGAATAACATAAATACCTGCTCTTGTCTTAAATCTCTAAATTCTAGACAGCTCTCTTAAATAGCAATAAAGAAACCAAAGAATAGAGTAAGTTTTTCAGTCATTATTGTTAAAACTATGAAAATGGTTTTAATTAAATTACACATGTTGCATGTAGTAAGAAGGAAGTAAATATAAATGAAAATACCTATAAAACTTCATCAGGCTAATGGGAATTATATCAGTAACTTTTAAAATGAATTGTATAGGTAAGTACTGAGACAAAAACTAAAAGTATTCCAGACCTTTAAGTATTTCCTATATTGAAAAATCTAATTATTAAAGAATTGCTTTTTAATTGGGTTTTATACACTGGCTCCATCATGTTATCTATATTGTTTAATCATAGAATAAACCTATACAAAAAATACTGACTATTGAAAAGGCAAGATATAGAGATACTGGCCTGATAAAACAACATGCCAAATAAAAAAGTAACTTCTAATATACTGATTTTACAGAGAACTAAGCCGATATGACATAATAAATATTTTTAAATATTCATAAAAAATAATCACAAGTTAAAACTATAACATATACTACATACCAAAAAATGTGTACCTGAGAACCATTACTGGTTAATTCAATAAAGAAAAAGTAAGTATTAAACAACATGTAAATTTATCTCAATTTCTTTCATAGAAATATCCTTGAAATAGTTTCTTTAGAAAACTGGGTAAGCTCAAATACACTTCAAAGGCTTATGATACATAAAAATACACTACAGAAAATAATGTTAATAAAATAAAGAATTGTTCTAAAACATAAAATTCTACCCATCTAATATATTTCATTTTAAGGTACAATTCTACAGAATTGTTTTAGAAAATAAAAATTATAATTTAATGTATATCTTTCACAAGGTTCAGTTTTAGAGAACAGTTTAAAAATGAACCAGAGATTTCAACTAATTGTATTTCCTGTATATACTCTACCTTTATAAAATTTAGTCAACAATCAAATAATTAACACAGATTCAATGCTTTTCACATATTATAAATCTATAATAGAAAAAGCAATATTCAAATAGGTGGCAGAAATAAAAATACCTTCAGAGAGGGAATTCTATTAGGCCCAAAACTCTGCCTCCTCTTATAATAAAAAACCTGGAAATGAAGATGATTAATCGATTTGTACCAGAGTGAAGCTGGGCTGGAGCCCTGCCACCCTCTTGTGTCTTTTCTCATATATTATGCAGCTGTATCTGACATGAGTGATTCCTATATGGTAATGAAATATAAAATAATGTATGATACTAAGAAAAAAGTATAGCAAAACAATTTCTTCTGAGTAAAAGTCATCAAATTTCTATTGAAAAATGAGAATTCATTTTATAAAAATATTGCTGAAACATTTTTTATATCATCCAGGTAAGTACATATTTGCAATATCCAAAAAATTCACTAAATGTTTTCAAAAATATTTATTATAAAAATTTAATTTTCATACAGGTTGAGTAGCCTTTGTCTCGTAAAATATTTAGGACCAAATGTGTGTCTGCCAGATATTCAAGTTTTTTATGGATTTTGAATGCTTGCACACGCAAAATGAAAAACCTTGAGGCTAAGACTCAAATCTAAGCAATATTATAATTTATGTTATATATTTATACATATAGCATAAAGATAATTTTATACAATATTTTTAACACAATGCATCCTGATTGTGGTCCACTATATGACACTGGCTGAGAAATTTTATGGCTATAGTATTACTCTAACATCCTGAAAGTTTCAGACTGTGGAGTATTCAAATTTCAGATTTCAGATTAGTGATGTTCAATCTCTACATTTCAAAGCACTTTGCATGTTTTAATATGAGTAACACTGTATTTTCATTACATTTTTTACTTATGATAAATAATACTAGTTGAAAAATATTCTTAGTGTTTTTTTAATCTTTATTATATTATGCTATTTAAAACACTTCTAGATAATGAAAGAAGTTAGAATGCATTTAATCTTAATAAACTGATTCACAACTAACTGTTAGTTTTACTTATTCTTGACAGAGTATATACTAAGAAATGTTAGCTGTTATTATGGTCATAAACTAAAACTTTATACAATAATCACAATGATGACAATATACTTAAGGTATTAAAATAGCAAGCACTAGTTTGAAAAATGTCCTACTTAAAATAAGATTTTTTTATTAAGAGATTTTTTTATGGTTATGTCAACCTGGTAATCTTTTAGGTATTAAAATAATTCTTATTTTATTTTATTTTACTTTTAGTAGTACTACAGGTTGAAGCCAGAGCCTTCACATTGAACTACATTCCCATGCCTTTCTTATTCTTTAATGTCAAGCTGATAATCTTTTAGATATTAAAAATAATCATTTATTTTATTTTATTTTATCAGTACCACAGATTGAAACCAAGGCCTTTAAACTGAGCTATATCTACACCTCTTTTCTTATTTCTTATTTTATGGTGGAGTTTCACTGAGTACATAGATTCCAACTTGAGATCTCCCTTCACTGCAGCCTCCCAGCATGCTTAGATTACAAGGATGTGTAAACATGGGATTTAACATTTACAATTTAAAGTGGCAACAAACCAGTATATCTTAAATGCATGAGATATGTAAAACTAAAATTTAAAGTAATATACTATGAATACATGTGCTACACAAAGGTAAAAAGTCATCATGTAATTTTTTAAATAAAATTGAAAATATTCAGATACAACATTATTAATGAAGCATGAACTAAATAAGTAATTTAGTTAATTTCTTGAACTTCATTTTAAACAAAGAAAATATTTCCATATTAGATGTACTAACCTGGAGTAGTCAAACAATTTACTGTCCCAAAGCTCATGAGTCCCTCTAGGCCCAGAATGGAAATAACAGGAATCGGTCCCATCAAACATATTCAATCCATCTTCTGCATTTTTGGAAGCATGACTATGAACCACATCTAAGAAGACTATTATACCCATTGAATGAGCTGTGTCAACAAGTTCTTTTAGGTCTTCAGGAGTTCCATAGCGACTAAAGGCAAAGAACAAAACAAAAACATTACATTATAATTAAGGCAAACAGCCAATGGCACATCATTTTATTCAGAATATTACTACATTTTAAATACAGAAGTGCAACATATGGTACTTATATTCAATTTAAAATGGCTTGATATTTGTTATTGAACAAATTTAAAAGCTTTAGAAAATGCAATAACTCAGGCTACTAAGTATAGCCTTTTAATATCCTAACCAAAATTCCTATTTTGAGCATGTAAAACAGAAAAACTCTTACTTCTCTATCCTTGGAGATTCTGATTGCCATTTCTAAACCTAGTCAGTCTCAGTCTTTCAAACCCACTTATCTGGTTACCTGAGGCTGTTTAGAGGCACTGCAAATGTGGGCTCTTAAGAGTACTTCCTTGAAGGCCAATAACGCCTTCCGAAAGCCATCCCTCCTGCACTTGCTCACACACACTGGCTGGCAAGTGCTCACTTACCAGTGGACCAAGAGGGTGTGCTGTGTCTGTCACAGTCCAAGTAGAAAAACTGAGTAGTTCATAGGCACATACGTCTGTGTCAAAAGCAGCCTCTTAATTTATGTGTGATACAAAAAAAAATTGCCTCCAGAAGACGGCCTTCTTAATCTATGAAATATCTTAAATACTGAAATTTCCTATAACTTTGTTCTTCAGATAAATAATTTTCCTTGTTACTGTTAATAGTCTCTTGTCCTTCCTTGAAGAGAGGGACTAAAACAATATGCTTTCCAGCGACATAGTGTAATGCTTAGTCCTAAGTAAATTATGTTCCATTCCACTAACCAACAAAAGCCATCTTTTAAAACTGTAAATACAGTTGTGTCACTTTTCATTAGAAACCTTACTGCGCCCCTACCCACCTAAAATTAAAAATCATTTCTTAATATGGCTTAGTATCCTCCCTACTTTAGTATTATTAATCGATAATATGATTATCTAGTGATAGTGTCATTCTTCTTCTCTTTATCCCAGGGACATATCCTTTTTTCACTCATTGAAAAACACCCTCAACATGTAAGCCACTCTCAAGGTTCCTTCATTCATTCATTCATTCATTCATTCATTCATTCATTCATCTGTTTTTCACCAAATACCTGTGTTATTCATTATGTGCCATGACATTTTCTATGCAAAATTTATTCAGTGAAATCACTGTCCTTATAAAATGTATTCCCTAATAAGGAGATTAGCAAAATACGTGGACTGCCACACAGCAGGAAGTGTTCTAAAGAAAAAGGAAGAAAGGCCACTGGTGAAAAGTTCATTTTTGAAATAGAGTCATCCATAGCAGCTGAATAGAAAAGGTAATTCTTGAACCCAAAAGGAGAAAGGTATAGAATATATAAGCATACAAGACTTTGGAGAAGAAGGAATAATAGTAGTAGGTACACAGACAAAGGGGCAGGAATGAGCTAAGACAATTTATTCATATATATATATATATATATATATATATACATATATATATATCTTTTTTTTTTTTTCGAGACAAGGCTTCACTATATAGTTGAAGCTGGCCTTCAACTCACAGAAATACTCCTGTTTCTGCCGCCCAAGTGCTAAGATTGCAGGTATGCACCACCATGTCTGGCCTGAGCTAATCCCATTAAAAGAAAAACAAATAATCTAGTATAGCTCAAGCAGAATGGTCAAGAGAAAAAAAGAGTAGTGGCCAAAGAGCCTTATGAGCCAATGTAAGGCCTTTGGCTATTATCCCGAGCAAGACAGTGATATGATCTGATACTCTAAAATAATTACCCTGGTGATGGTACAGAAAATGGACATGTAAATTAGGAAAAGTTAGTGAAGAAGAAGGAGTATAAGAAAAAAACAGACTGATTGATTAAAGAGCTACTGAAACAATCCGGGTGAACAAGAATTTAATTTAGACCAGGCTAGTCACAGTGAAGCCAGGTAAGCAATCAACTTGGTGATATATTTTGAAGTAGCAGACTATTGACTTTCATAATAGCTAAAGGATAGAAAGAGACAGAAATGTCACAAGATTTTCAGTGGAACAACTGGAATATGAAACAATATTTACTGAATCAGTAAAGATAGTAAAAGATAGGGTGAGTTTTGGAAGATCGGATCAGAGATTTAGTTTTGGACACATTCAGTTTGAGATATGTATTAGAAATCCCAGAAACCAATGGACACCATCTGAAGTTCACAAGACAGGCCAGGAATGGACATTTAATATTTGAGAACTTTAAGAAAAGATGTGTTAAGGCCATAAGGATAGGTATAGAAGTAAAAGGAAGCAAGGATTGAATGGGAGGAGCAATATTTAGTAGCTGGAAAGAGGAAAAGAACAAGCAACAAGTGAAGGAAATACAACAGCAGCAGTGTGATGTGCTAGAAGCCAAGGAAAAAATACTCCAAGAAGGTGAGAGTAAGCAATTGTGACAAATGATACTGACAGTTCAATAAATGAAGACCTGAACATTGTATTTAATGATATGAACGTTATCAGTACGCTTAGTAAAAACACTTTTGGTATACAGCTTATTTGATTGAGTTCAAGAAATATAGAAGTTTAGATTGTTCTTCTATGACCTTGAAATATACCATAGGATTATTTATTTGAGTTTGGAAAAGAAGAAAAAGAAGAAGGAAGGAGAAGGAGAAGGAGAAGAGAAGGAGGACGAGAAGAAGGAGAAGATGGAGACGGAGACAGAGACAGAGATGGAGAAGACGGAGAAGACGAAGAAGATGAAGAAGAGGAAGAAGAGGAGGGGGAAATGGTCAAAGAAAAACAAAAAGAAAGGAGTTAAGAATTTAGACACAGTAAATACAAGATAACTTATTCAAGTATAACTATTATAAAGAAAAACAGAGAAATGGACTGTTACTGTCTCTGTTTCAGATGTTAACTACCTAAGTCCAATTTTTACTTCACTTCAGCTAATATTACTCATGCTTACCAGTTTATATTTAATATAAAATAATAAATCTCTAATTCTATTAGTTTTATTACCAGCAGAATTCATACTATATATATATGATTACTGGATTAATATTTATAAATTACCACATGTAAATTTAGTTGAGGTAGAGACACTGTTGGACTTGTTATATGTGTGATCATCCAAGTCAGAGCTCTTCAATATTACAGAACCCCTTAGAGTCATTATATACAGAGTTATATTCCTCACATTGCAGCATGGGAAGTGTAGCCCTTCTGTATGTGATGAGAAGTCCTGCCCAGGAACTTCTCAATGACCTTCCTACACGAGTCAGTATCTTTATAAAAAGGATGTGAGCTCTTTCAATAAAGAATTCTGTAGGATATCGTTTTCCAACATAAGAATTGGGCCTCTAACCATGTCACAATTTTAGCAGATAATTAGACATTCTTTATCCAAAGTCATTCCTTGAAAAGTCACATTAAATAAGGGCCAAACTATAGGCCAAGATGAGAAGCAAGACCATGATTTTGGTAAAAGAAAATGAATAGATTATTTTTTTTAATCCTAAAATAGGTCACAAAATAACACCACGTTGAATGCAAAAATTCATTTTTTAATTAAATGAACTTGAATATAAGACTTGCATTTTACCTTGAAGCTGCAAAAAAGCTTGTGACTTGGTACCCAAAACTGGCATAGTAAGCATGCTCCATGATCGCCATCAGTTGAATGCAGTTGTATCCTATATGAGCAAAAGTCAGAGATTCAAAGACACAAATTTTTTGTTAAAAAAAAGAGAGAGCAATGAAAAAAAGCATCCTAAAGGGATAAATTTTACAATCTATAAATTATCTTTGCAAGTTCTACTACTAAACCTTATTTACTTGTTTGACCTTCTAATACAAAATCAAGTACTTATTGTTAGCTAGCTGAAATTTCATTTTAACAAGCAATAAATGATATGCAAATCCACTCTTAATTTTGATTTAGAATATTAAAGATGGCAATCTACATATGTTAAACTTCAGTTGTACTTGAACATATGAACATTATAGAAGATGAAGATAAGTAACTGATTGTACAATACATACTTTTAGTTTTGACTTTTTCTTCGTATTTCACTAATTTTTTACAATACAGCATAAGAAATATCACTTTCTCTATAAAGCAGCATTTATAAATCACTATTAATGTTTCCAATTTCCACTATTTTTATATATGTAAATTAAAGTTGTATAAACCATGCAATTATGCATATATAGACATGTATACACTCATAGTTTCTCCATATAAATATATGTTACTCAAATATTAAGTGCATAGACTCAAAAAGTTGGTTGTTGCATTTAAAAATTCATAATATTCATAAGCATTTACTTTAAGGATATAATAAGAGAAAAATGGTTTTAATTTTTTAAAAAATCTGAGAAAATCAAATTTTTCTTCTTTATAGTAAAACTGGAAAATTTTTCAAATAGAATTTGATGGCTTTGAAAGTTACACTTCTGTAACCTACATCAACAATATTATTATTATGTTCTTACTAGACAACTCATATAGTTTCCAATTTTCTTGAGGTTTACTTAAGTTCATATGCATTACCAGTTCATTAAAATATATAACGTTCTTGTAAATTAACAAAAGTGTCGAATTAATCTCATTGATCTCTTACATAGTAGTTTCTCATACACATTTGCAGTACATCATTCATACTGGAAAAATTATAAATTCACATTCAGAATTATGGATTAATATATTTAAGGAGGAACATACCATTGTGTTCATGATTTCATTAGGTACTGAAAAGTTATTGTTACAAAAACAAATTAGCTCTACCAGGAGTGACTGGAATATGGATATAAAATCTTATTCACATTACACAATCAGTTATTATATATTTTAGAGCAAAATTTAGTGCTTATAGTTTATTTCTCTACTGTACAATAAGTAGTTTCAGAATCAAGCACAGTTTTTTCCAGTGCTGAGTAATGAATGTAGGACCTTCTTACTGAATTATGTCCCCTGCCCTTTTTTATTTTGAGGAAGGATCTAACTAAAGTCACTACAATTCCCAGGCGGGTTTCAAACTAGCAATTCTCCTCCTTCAGTCTCCCAGAGTACTCAAGTTAAAAGTGTGTACCACCATATCTGGCTTTACAATTAATTTTGTAGTGTTAATAAATCTGGGATTCATTTATGTTCTAAGTACTAGGCTAGGTATTTAAACATAAATAAGTAAGAGAATCCCTGCACTGCTGAGCACATACAAAATCTGGTTATAAATAATATGCTATATAGAAATATGAAAGTACATCTTCTAAACAAAAATTCAATATAGTGCATATTAAATTGAACTAATGTTAAATATTCTTGCATTTATTTATTTACTGGAATTTTAGTTTTGGCATCTCAGATAATTAAGATTTGTATGTCACTAAAAATTTTAATTCTGACTTATAAACTTTACCTCGAGTCAAAATATAGACTTTCTGGCAAAAATAGTATAATTAAATGTACTTTATCCTCCTATCTAGTCCTTGGAAGAGCTTTTAGTAACACTGTAAAATATTTTTAAAAGCATTACGTATATAAAAAATAACAGACATACTGAATCCATAATTCAGTAATATACTATTTATTATATTGGTTGTTCCTGTGAAGACAGAGTGTATGTCATTATGATCTAATACTTGAAAATCTTGTGAAAAGTGTTTCACACAGATGATATTCCATAAATGCTTGTTAAAAAAGTCATCCTGACAGGGACTTTATACAACGATTCTGATTCAAATTGAGTTCCAGTCACCTTAAAAATATAAGACTGCCTTCCCTAAAATACTAAAATGAACAGCCTGTAATCAATGACCACTTCAATTAATAAAGATTATCTTCTGTAGAAAAGTAATTATGCTTACATATTTATCTACAACTTTGAAAGCCAACAGTTCACATTACTTAAAATTGAAAATGGAATAATATCTTGAATTCTCATTCTATATCTTACTCTATTTTTCTTTTCTATGCTATCACTATTACAGGGCAATTCTAGCAGCCTGAAATAAAATGCATTTCTATTACATATTTAATCTGTTAACACAAAAAACAGACACTTGTAATTAGCTTTTCTAATAAGAGAACAGACTCATTAAAACTTTATCTGAATAAAAATCATAGTTATTACTTACCAAGGTCTTTGATTCTTGGTAATACATTGCATGTAAAATGTTTATAAGAAGCTATTTTTCCTTCATGAGAAGAAATTCCCACATGAGATTCATAAATTCTCAGACTTCTTGGCTTTTTTGGTTTGGAATGCTTAAACTACAGAACATAAAATTACATATAAAATTAAACCATGCATTCACTATAACACTAGTTGATCAAGACTTTATATAAAATGGTGAATAAACTCAAACACTTGAAAACTTTTTAAATACAAAAATCACTCACCAAAAAAAAAAAAAAAAGTACTTAAGCACTTGTTAATTTACCTGGTTTAAGAGAAAAAATTGTCATGTAATGGCACATGCCTTATCATTGAGTAGAAAAATAAAGTTAGCCTACTCCTTAAAAAAATACAAAAGCCAAGAAATGCATACATAGTTATCAAATGTAAAGCATTTATCAACTAGACACAAAATTTACACTATTTAATCATTTCTGAGACAGCCTTCCCAACCTGCTATTCCTAAGAACACTGACCCTACTTCAAAACTGTGACAAAAAGCACTATTACATCATTGAAGTCTTTGAAAATCAGAAATTCTGGCTATAAAAACAAATTATCATCTTTTATCTATAGTATGTTGAGATTCAGTGTTTTTTCTAATTTCAAATACAGAATAAAACTTCCAGGCACAGTAGCATCCACCTGTAATCCCAGCACTCAGGAGGCTTAGGCAGGAGAACTGCTCTAAGTTTAAGACTAGCCTGCCCAAATAGTGAGTTCAAGGCTAGCCTAAACTACACAGCAAGATCCTGTTTCAAAAACAAACAAACAAAAAACAATCTATTTCTGTATTCTATTATATGGATAACAGACTTTGATCTACGTATAGCACAAGAGGAACACTATCATGTACAATACTAAACTGGTTGTAAAGAAAAACATTGGACATTATCATAAAATTATAAGAGTAAAAGTCAATTTTCGTAAAAATACTACAATAAACATTTATTTACAAATTTGTTATTCTCACTTTATATGGGTGTTCTGGATCCCAATGTATCCAATCATAATTCACATTACCACCTTCACGAACCACATACTTCGCCCACGGTGAAATACGGTACAAGATCTCTCCACTTTTACTAGTAATAACTACCTAGAAAGACAACAGAAAATTATTGCCTTAAAATACTTAAAAATCTAAGACAAAATGTGATACTTAATGAGCAATGTCATATGCAGGAAATGAGGAATGATTTGAAGAATTCAGACCACAATTCAGATGCATTGGCTTAAATAACATATTTAAATCCCATTAACATTAATTTCCTCATTGCCCAATATTATATAATCTTTAAGTTCATTTACACGTTGGGTAAATTATGAATCTCTACCAATTTCTATGATTGAAAATGAGCTATCAGAATGCTCAACTAAACATACAGTAGGTACTAACAAGACAAGTAAATTTAAAAGATATGATTATTTGGAAGCTGCTATCAATCAATATAAAGCATCTTACTCTTTAAAAAAAGGGATAAGTGAGTTATATAATCATTGTTTCCTTTCCTTTTCATGGAAATTAATGATAGTATTTTCAGGAAGCCAAGAAGGAAGAATGGTTGGATTAACACATGCATAATACAAGCACATACACACTTATTTCCTACCCATTTTTGACTTCTTACCAAAGATCCTTCACCATATTAAAACAAACATGATTTCCTTTAGCTCCCTACTCTACATGGAAATAACATCAGTTGCATTTTAATATTGTAAGATAGCAATAAAATAAAAACACAGTTTTAGCATCTATCATTTTATAAAAGGACTCTGAATTTAGCTAGTCATATAATCCTAGCTTCCAAGTGATTAAAATTGTAGCTTTTTACAAACCTATATTTTTTTCTTAAGCTTTCTAAAAGCAGGTAGAGTATGACAAAAAATATTGAGATCAAAAGCTACATTATGCTCTTACCACTGAGAGAAAACATACTTCCCGGTTTCTTTTCTGTAACAGTGAAAAGCTCAAGTACTTATAATACCTGTTAATTAAATATTTGTGTAATGCCTTATAATTTAGTGAGGACTTCCACACATATCTTGCTTCATTCCAGATAAGCTTTATGACTCAAATATTAAGTGAGATTAAGTGAGAGTAAGTTAATGTACAAAACGCACAATTGGCAGAATCAAAAGTTGAACACAGAGCTTCTGACATTTCCTTGCTTGATGGAGGCTTCCACAGCATTTCTTTCAGATGTCAAAAAGGAGCAAGTTATGGTTTATTAAAGAGGGGGCAGGTGATTGGTAAAAAGGAATACTTAATTTACAAGAACACAATTTTTCTCTTTCTTTAGTATGAGCCTATTCACTAAAGCTAATCACAGACAGGATATCGTTATTATGTATTATCACAAAAAGTATGAATCAACTTACATTGGCAATATTTTAACCTCAAGCATATGTCCCTTAACCTATGTAAATGCCTAGTACAATGCTCAACGGTGCTTTCTTAGGAAAAAAGGTGTTCATTCAAGAATATAGAACAGAATGTGAGAAAAAAATACTAGTTTTCAAAGAACAGCATTCTGCCCAGCCTATCGAACTATCTTTCTGTTTTGTAAGCAAGACAACAAAACAGAAAGATGAAGATGTCTGTTGGCAAGGAGAATATCTGGAAGTGTAAGAGTTTAAGGAAGTTATTGTGTGCTGTTATGCTAGGAGTAGTAATTCCCACATCCTTCAGAACTTTACTTCATTTATCCTGCTGCACACCTATATATTTTCAGAAGCTACTGATTCCTGAGTATTCGTCTAAGAAACAGCCCTCTGTGGGCTTTTGATGCTCCTATGGCTTTTGATGGGTACTCTAAGAATATAATGCCTGGAACATTGTTATTGGAGATAATTTCTTAGGGTTGTGTTTGTAGCTAGTTATCCTGAGGGATGAGATAATATCTTAAAGATGGAGTAAGCTCTCTTACTGCTTGTAGTAGAAGAATGGATTCCAAAGCCTCAATACAGGATAACATGTAAAACCACTGCATAAATTAGCCATCTAGGCTACACAACATTGTCTCCGTTGAGATTAAAAAAGGAACCAATGCAAATAAAATTATTGTTTTTTTTTTATTTAGGAGGCCCATGTTTTCTGTAAGAACCAATGAACAAAAATAAAACTTCCACTCTTGTAGGTAAGGTAAAGTTAAATCAAATCACATGCCTGAATAAGGATTATTTTTTCATTCATTGAACAATTTGAATATTTTTTTTCTAAAATTTCTCTTCCTGCTCCTCAAAAACAATTTCTACAGGGTTGCTCATCTGAACAAGACATTCAGCTTTCCAGTTTCTGCGAGAGATCCTCATGGCCAGCTAGGTGGTAAGACCAAGACAGGCAGACCCTAAATCTTATATCATATGAAACTAAATACAGTAACATAGGAGCTTCAGAGGAAACCACATAAAGGAAGAAAACAGAAAAAGCAGGAGTAATAAAGGGAAGTTGCATCAATCCTGGATCACAGCACCCCTTATGCTCTAGATCCAGAAATCAGGCCATTTTAGGAAAAGATCAAGCTCCCTAAGACAGCCTGATTGTAGCTTACCTGATGGATTAAGCTTCCAGTCATCCTGCTCTGCCCACCAGAGTAGATTATGATATTTGCAAGCTAGGGCTTCAGTGAAACTAAAAGCCAAAATATAGTGTATGACACGATGTAGGCAGAATCTCAAAGATTTGGAAACAAACATTCTGATCAGATTAGGAAACAGAAATCCAAGAGCTGAAAGGACAGAAACCCAGCAGCTGTGCGAGTGAACAGCATCTGGGAATGGATGGGTTCTTTGGAACTGGAATTCGAGCTCAGTGAAAACTGGCCCTGTTGCATAATGACAACATCTGTAATGGCAGGACCTATTAGATACCCAAATCTGAGTACTGAGAAAACTACTTTTGATGGCTGCATGAGTAAGTACTGTTTGGACCCTGGTGAAGAGGAGGCCAGGCGGACTCAGAAATAATTGCTCAGTCATTCTTCCTCTACATGTGGGGAGTGACGTGCTTAGAGGACATGCAGTGTGCTGTCCATGCCCAATGGCAGGTGTCAGTGGAGGGAAAACACACAGCCAGTCAACAGAACTGTATTGCAAGAGGGACCTGGAGGAAGTGAATGGAGAACTGGGTACTTGGCCGATTATACTTCATTCTCAAACTAACTGTAGTCGTCAGACTTTGGAACCAAGACAGCAATGTACAGCTAGCTACTCCCAGAGCACTGCTTGCAACTAGGAGTAGGCACATGCAGTCAACAGGTCTCTTTCCTCACAGACAGGCAACTGAGCCAACCCTGTGGGTAGGGACTTGCTTGGAGATTACAAGAAAAATCAGATTTCAATAGAAATGAGACAGTGTGGGCCGGGGATTTAGCTCAGAAGATGACAAGATATAATAACATACCCATTCTGGTTTGATTATTAACTGCTTTTGAAGGCCTACAATGTCTCCAAAGTTGTGTTTTTATTAAAATAGTTATGTAATGCTACGTTCTATTATTAAATGTCTGATGATATGGACAACTCTTGTGAAAATAACAAGAGAAAGCATAGTAACTACTGTAGATCACCTAATAATATGGTTTTATATGTCTTTTTTTTCATGTTTTTCTAAGAATTTTTTTGTCTTGTTATGATCTGTTTTCCCCTATAATCCAGAAAGGATAGATATGCATGTAGAGATTCACACATGGGGAGAACTTCTAAACAGTTTACAGGAACAGATTATATAATACACGATGTAACCAACATACTCTGAAGAAGAGACACTGAGAAACCCAGTGCTAATTCCGTAACATTATGATATAAAATCTAGCAAAACTATTATTCACTGTTCAGAGTGATATTAATCTAGTCTCTTATGTCCAATTTCAGCATACGTAAAGATAAGGAAAGCTACTATGAAGAGAATTCCTGGCCCCTACAAGGCACATTTAATTACAAAATAATTTCATAGGCTAAAAAACTCAAAGGATAGAAAACAGCATTACATGCAACAGGAACCTGAAAGGAAGGAGTGACTTTTAATTTCAGGTAAAGCAGATTTCAAGCCAAAACCGATCAGAAGAACAAAAGAAAGTCACTTCACATTGGTGAAGGGAACGCTTTACCAAGAAGGAATAACTGTGTCTGTATCTATCTACCTATCTATCAAACACCGGCATGCACATATTCATTTAAAAAACATTAGTAGACATAAAAGATCAGATGAACACAGGCACAGTCATAATGGAGGACCTGAACATGCCACTATCACAAACAGACCAACTAGACAAAAACTCAGCAAAGAAGTATCAGAGAATTATCTACACTATCAAATAAATACTTAATACATATCTAGAGTATTCTACCCAATAATATCATAATCCAGTCTTCTCATTTACTAGCCATAAACCTCACTTAAACAAATATAAAACAATCCAAATTATCTCATGTATATTATCACATTATAATGCAATGAAACTAGAAGTCAATGGTCACAAAGAAATCTCAGAAATTTTAGAAATGCCTAGAGATTAAGTAACACACTGTTCAAAGTCAATGAGTCATAGAAAACATCAAGAAAAAAATTAAACAGTTCCTAGGATCAAAGGATGACTGTATACAAGCTTCCACAGAATCAAAAAAAATGTATTCTGTGAATGCCCATATTACAAGAACAGAATGTGCTCAAACATGTAACCTAATGATGTACCTCAAAATCCTAATGGTGCACAATCTATATCCAAAGCTTATTGCCTCATTCTATTAAAACAAAGAAACTCTGTTGGAAGATAAGGCAGGCATACAAATACTTTTTCAATAGAAAACAAACTGCTCAAGAAATAACATCAAGAATCATGAACTCGGACTGCAGCAAACTAAAAAGTTTGTGCACAGCATACAGAATCACCAAAAGAATGAAGATATAAAAGACAGAATGGGGAAGAAAAATCTTCCAGCTACTTCTCAAAAATAGCCCTAATATCTAAAATATATAAAAACCCAAACACTAGAACCCTAAAAATAAAAAATTCAATCATGAAATGAGCAAGTTAAATGAATGGAAATTTTCAGAAGCAGTACAAGTGAACAATTAAACCATAAAAACAGATCCAACATTATTTTTTCATGAAAAAAATGCAAATAATAACAACACAAAGATTTCATGTTACTCTAGGAAGAATGGCTGTCATCAAGAAATCAAATATTAATAAGCCCTCAGGAGTCTAATGGGAGAAAGGAAAGCTTTTACACTGTTGAAGGAAGTGTAAATTAGTATAATCACTATGAAAATCAGTATGAAGACTTCTCCAAAACTAAAACTAGAAATTTCATTCAACCTAGTTATTCCTATTCTAAGGATCTTCCCCCAAAAAGTAAAGATACAGGACAGTAATACATGCATACCTAAGTTTACAGCAGCACAATTTATAAGGGGTTAATTTTGGGGATATGTTATATGTCTATCAACAGATAAGCTGTTTTAAAATGTGGTATTTCTACTAGACCTTCACAAAAAGGATAAAGTCGAGCCATATAGGAAAATGAATACACATTTAGAATATCATCTTAAGGGAAATAAGTCAGAAACACAAGCTTAAATATCATATGGTTTCTGTCATATAAGAAACTTAGAGTATGCATAATGTAATGAACAAAATAAAAGATGGATAATAAGAAACAGGGAAGCCATTTGCATATAGGAAAGGGATACAGAGATGGAGGAAGAAAATGGGGTGGTGAATGGGAAACAAAAGAAGAATTAAGGTACATGTATCAACTCCCTATGATGAATATAATCATTTTGTACTTCAAACATGTATTACTAAATTAACTAATTAATTTCCAATCTCTTTCTTCTTTGTAAGTACTGAAATTATATCAAATGGTATGTAAAACAAAGATTTTAAACAAATCTGCATGACTGTTGTGATCATTCTATAATATATTTCTCTATCCTTTAGACTCCTAAATTTTGGAAATGTCATTGTTATAGTAATTTAGGCTTTCCAAACTAACACTTTTCAAAAGGCACAAACTCACCTTATTTTTTTTATTTTCTTATTAAATTGGCATAATCTTAAAATCCAATAATAGTATTAAATCTGCAAACTCTATATGATTGAAAAAAGTATCTTCTTGTACTTAAATTACAATTTTTTTTAATGAAGGGTATGTCAGCAGCAGATTATTGGATTTCTGTTATGCTTCAAAAGTTCAAGTCCAAGATAAAAAATGTTTATATAAGAGTTTATGCAATTAAAAAATGGTTTTATATAATTTAACTCACAACATCAAGGTGTCATCATGCTATATACCAAATGGATTTCTCAATGGTAATAAACCTAGTACCTGATAGGTAGAAGCATTCACTTGATCAAATGGAAAGTCTCAATCAGTGCTAGAAAATTACAAATAGTATAAAATCTAAGCAGCAGCAATTCAGCAATAAGTATCAGGTTCCAAAAGAAAGAAAATTCTAATGATTCAGCAATTCTTACTATGGAGTTTACCCCTAGAAATGATCAGAGATACGACCAACGATCAATGTCCTTATCTTTTACCTTAAAATAATCTTTTAATTTTTATTAGTGAACACTGAATTAAAGAATGCATAAGTATTAAAAGTTATACTATTGAGTTATGTCAAATTTACAAACAAGTATTTAAATTTATAAAACAACATTGCATTTCTCAATTTAAATGTAGTAGTGATGAGGATTTATTAGTAATTTTTGTGGCCCAGGTATATATTTCTATATGACTCCATTTCACTCCTAGAATCTAGCCTCCTAGAATCTAGATAGTATAGTTAGTAGATATTTCAAGAGGCAAGTATAGTTAGTAGATATTTCAAATGTATGAATTATGTAATTACAGATGTATATAGAGCTATGCTGCTCAAGTTGTGTAAACTATGTTTGTTAACATACTGTAAAAAATAAAACTTTAAAAACTATATTAAATCACTTGAAAGGAATGTATTAGTTAAAATATTGCTATGTTTTACGCCAAAGAGGTATTTTACAAAACTGTACTATTTTGTATCACTTTTAAATTTTAATTGTTGTATATACACTTTTTATTGGCTCAAGTTATCTCTGATATACAGAAGGTTACTACAAAAGGATGTTACTAGAAATCTCTAGGAGGGCAAAAGTCAAATTGACTTAATAAACTGCTTGAAGTGAAATTTTATTCAGCAAAGATAATTACAACTCAAACAGACAAAGTAAGAAAAGGTTTAATAAATAATGATCATCAAATAAATATGGGCAAATGTTCATTTGTGTTAGGATTGTCTTTTAAAATTCTTCTTGTCCAGAAATATTTCACACGTACTAGAAAACTACTGAGATGGGATTTTCCTCAGGTGTCAGCAATTTTAAATACAAACGAATTACTTAGGTGTTAAAAGTGTTATCATAATTCACGAGATGGTGTCAAGTGTCACTTAGAGTTCAGGATTATATATGTAGTAGACTAACAGAAAAGATAAAGCTTTTTAATAAAGTTTTACTCAAGTTGCCCAAATCACACTACAAGTCTCCTCAAGCTATGAAGAGAAACATTTTTGGGCAAAAAAGTGTATAAAGTACAGTAAAAACAAAAAGATACTGACCAAAACAACAAGTGAAAATGAATAACCAACCAAAACCATTTCTAATTTTGAAACAGAATTACTTCGTCCTCTTTTTTACCTTTTTTAAATTCATCTTTAATTGAGGGCATGACTCAAACAGAAAGGATAACTATTCAAGGAAAACAATGCTTGATGTACGCAAACATAAACACACATATTTTAACAACTCTCATAATATACGTGTCCATCAATCATTGTAGATAATGACCAGAGAGAATAGGTCCTGTAATTTTCCAGCTGTCAGTCTTTCAGTAGCTGGGATATTATGGGTTCTGGAAGTTCTACAAGAAATGTGCAAGTGTAAAAGGGTGGTATTATAAAAGCCCAAGCAATGGCTATTCGGCAAAAAATATAAAAAATATTTCACTTCAACAATAAGTGTAGACAAACCAAGCTGCAATGTGAAATGTTCATATTTTCTGTGCATATGCATGTATTTTTCAACTGTGATTAAAATATATGCAGTTATTCCTCTGGGATAGAGGGAGATTCGTTACAAGACTTAAGATACCAAAAGGTATGGGTGTCCAAGATGCTTATATAAAATGGCATTGTGTTTGCATATAACCTATGCAGATCCTCCTGAATACTTAAAATAGTCTCTAGAATTATAATGATTAATACATGTAAGTGGCTATCAAATAGATGTTACATTCTCTTAAGAAATATCAACAAAAATGTTTTTACATGTGTAGTACAGACATAAAAATTGCTTTGTGAGTATTTTTATTCTGAGGTTAATTGAATCCCTCGATATGGAACCCACATATACACAGGACCAACTATACATGGCCGTGCATACACATATAGGAGCTAGGAAAGAAAAATAAAGAAGGGTAACACATACACACACAATGTAATTTGTTAAGGAATTTTTAAAAGCATTGAAATAAACACAAAAATTATTAGAAAAACTAATCCAAAGTCCATAATAAAAAAGTAGTATTTAAAAGAGGCATTTGATCACTCTAACAATAACCTGAACCCTGAAAAAGTAAATATGTTGCCTTCATAGGCAAAAATAATGTAGTACAAAAATTACTTTTAAATGCACAAGTCAGATATGGTAGTGAACACCTATAATTAAATTCCAGTATTCTAGGAGGTTGAGTCAGGAGAATCACAAATTCACACCTAGTGTGGGTAACTTGGCAAGTGAGGAAGATCCTGTCTCAAATAAAAAATAAAGATGGGCCAAGGCTGGAGGGCAGTACAAAGGCCTTAGGTTCAATTATGAGTATCATAAAATGAAACAACCCAAAAGAATGAACAAAAAAAAGTATATGCAAAATTTATAATTACTGAACCTTTAAAGTTTAATATGACTTACAATGAAGTCCTCAAATCTCACTTTAATTCAATGCAAATTTTACTATAATATTTTTTAAGATATCTGTTGGGGTTTAAATTTTAGTCACAGCTTTGCTAGTCATTTTTGCTGAGACAATTGAAGATTTAATAAGGTTAAGTGAGAAAGAATTATTTTGCCATTGTCAAGGCTGAAAATAGCCTCCCAAACAATACCCACCCTGCTTCCTACAATCTGTGAAGTAAGGATCTGCAGACAGCGATTATCCAGGCTATGTGGGAGAGCAATCACCTGTATTCTTTTAAGAGGGAGAAGAAGGGAATTTTATACAGAGAGGAAGAGATAGCATCATGATTTAGAACTACAAAAGCCTGTGTTCAGAGGTGGGGCTATTGGAGGTGAGTGGATCATTAGGAAGCTATACACTCACCAATGAATTCTCTGATGAGTTCACCGCTGAAGGTGCTATTAGGAGGTGGAGGCTAAGCAGAAGAGGAGGACCACTAGGGGCGTGACCAGCAAAAATATCAGATTTTTTCCTTTGTTCCTTCCTGAAGGTCATGAGATGAGCATCTGACATTTGCTCAGGCCCTACCACCATGCTCTTTCTGCCTTGGAGCCAGTAACTAAGGGCTAAAACTTCTAAAGATCATAAGAAGACTAACTCTCTCTTCCTTGAAGATATGGGCATCATGTACTGGATTCCAGTGATGGGAAAGGACTACAACAACGACAAAAGACAACATGATTAAGGAGGAGAGATCTGAGTGGTCGGACACTAGCCAAGAAAAGCCAGTAGATACTACAAGCAGTAAGTGTCAAGGAACTGACTCTGCCCTTAAGCCTCCAGAGCAAGTGTAAGCTTGCCAACACCTTGATTACTGCCTAGTGATTTTTGAACTTCCAACTCCAATCCTGTACAAGAACAAGGCTTTATTCCTTATTTATGTTATTTGAAAACCACCAAATTTATGTGGCAGCTACTAGAAACAAATATATAGCCATTAATGAAAACTGTAAGCAATCATTTTTCTGCAAAATAATGAATGTACTTTAAACTTTTTCAGTGTGAAAAAGAGAGGATAAGGCTATCTTAGCACCCTAACTAATACATTTTATCTTGTTTTTACTTTCTGCTACCCCACACTGCATACACGTATACCAAGGCCTTTAGGTGACCTTGGCTAAGCATGACAATTCCTTATCAATCTTCAGTAAAACAAATTCTTTCAAAATAACACTATCATTACAAGTCTCAAAACTGATAGAAGAACCTTCAAAAAAAAAGAGAATTGTCAATAGCTGCAATTGCTAGCCTCTAACTGCCTAATTATGTTCAGAGATTAAAAACAACTACTCTTCACAAGATGTAAATAAAACCTCTAAATGTCATACGTAAAAGTAAAAGAATTATTTTTAAATCCAAGACCTGACACATTTGCTTCATTAAACAGAGATGAGACCATAACTGAAAAGATGATCTATGGGCAAGCCCAAAAAAGTGCTTTTTGAAGAAATAACATTTTGAATTATTTTAGTTAGGAAAATGAAAATCAGAAAGACCTATTATTAAAAATCATTTCACAATGAACTTTGAGTTTGGTATTTCTACAAACAGTGGAAGAAAATACAATGACAACAAAATAATCAAGCTATATTTTTAACAATTATAGGCCCTGATGTATAAATGTCGAATTATTAGGTTAATTTTTATGAAAACACATAAAATTGATTGATAAAATTATATAAAGTTGGACTATGTTTGAGCTACAACTAACATTGCCAGTTTTTATATATTGACCCTGTTGTGGTACCAAATAAACGTAACTCAGTTATCTTAAAATTCTTAAACTTTCCTGAAAAATTTTGAATCTGAGACTTATAATTTTAAGTTTATAGTTTCCATCTTTGTTCTCAGTTTTCAATTACTCAAACTTTGTTAACAGTTTTCAATTACTCAAATACCTTCATACAAATCATGTGCATATAAGATAAGCTTTGTCTTGCTCTTTATACCTATAAAGAGATATGGGGTTGTAGGTGGTAGAAAAAAGTAAACAATTACATAAAACACAAAAGAAAAGATATCTTTGCTAGTAGCTTAACTAAAATTGAAAGGACTTGAACTTCAGAAGCAATAATCTTTTGGTGAATTTTGATTAGTTTCTATTATTTTAGCTTTACATAGAATTGTTATCTTAAAACATGCCATTGCAATTCAGTTTGCTTTTTCTTTAATAAGAAACAAGAATCCTTTCTAAGCCTGAATCTATAACAATAACTGAGTAGGAATAGCAATGAGTTAACAAAAAAACTATTAATTATAAAATCATTCTTTAAAAAAATAAACATGTGAAAAATAAATCTTTAATGTGATACTAATAAGAATCAGATCAAATAATAACAAAATTTGACATAAAAGACGCCAATGCATAGAACAAAAACAAATATTTTTGAGGCATAATACCACAGGTACTGTGGCCTTGGTTTATTACCATATAACAGAATTACAGTTAAAAGTACTCATGTCTGTAATACACACAGGATAAAAATCTACAAAATATTGTCAGAGGGAAATAAATGCAGATCTGTGGTCTTTTAAAAGCAGGTCCTTATTTAGAATGATTTAGAAAGACAGAGGTTCTATACTTAAGAAATGAATTCGTTTCCCCCAAAGCTTTTACCCCTACTCTCCATAATAAGTGTTACAACTGAAACTCTTTTTTTCTTCTTTGCCTACACTGAGGCAAATCTTTAAAGAAATAAAGAAACAACTAGTAGAGCTTATAAAATGTTTGCTTCATTTCAAGTACATTACCTGAACAAAAACCTTATAAAGCAGGTCACTATCAAAAGACAAAATCCAAAGGGATTATTGGAGATTTAGGAAGCAGGCACTGAAAATAAAACCCCTGAGCAAGTGAAAATAACTCCTCCTAAGTCAAAAGAATAGGAACAGTACTGATAAGGTGTTATAATCGAGTTAAGATTGATTATGTGTATACAAAACAAATAAATTACCAATGATATAAAAATATAGAATTTAAATTTCCAAGGTATTGAAAGTTCAATATAGTAATAAAAGGAAAAAGCCATGAAAAGGGGAAAAAATCAGTGAGTTTTCATTATTGAAAAGTGTGCTTCAAAGAGACTCACCCATGTGCAGCGAAGGCTAGAATTCTATTAAGTAAACAGAGTTATAATCTGGTATAATGCCAATAAAAAAATCTAAGAAGTATTTTCAGAAGTGATAGGAGAGGCACCAGTACGAGCTGAAGCTCTTCTAAAAATATTTTATCAAATGTAATTACAAAAGTCTATCTGATGATAAACTGAATCATTTAAAGAAAAGAATATGACTTCTAAGTAATCATTCTAAGTGTTATTTCAATTGAATGAAACATAAAGTTTGTAGGAAGAGAACCTTTAGAAGAAATGTAGAAAAAAACCAAGATATTGAATATATAATTTTAACATTATATTACCATTTGAGAAAAATATACATGTACAGTTATATATTTAATACACAGCTATTAAACTTACCAAGAATACAATGAGACTAATTCTTGAATATTCAAATATTCTCTATAAACTAAAGCATCATTATATTTCTTTCAGTACTACCACTTTTTTCTTTGTTTTCTTTCACAAGAAATACTGTATTTTTCCACATGAAGATGATATTAAGGGAAAGAGAATTACAGATAGTTATGTATGAATATTGATAGAGAAATAACTAAGTATACCCATTGGTGAGAAAATAATGACATAAAATAGTGACATAAAAAAGACATTACATATATATGGTGGAAGCAATGGTATACACATGAGAAGTAACTCTAGAGATGCATTTTGATGACTTTCTGTCAAATGCGTTATTAATGGCATTCTTATATGTTTTAACAGATGGATAAGAATTCAAGTGACTCTGACTATGAAAGCAGGCAATGAAGGTAACAAATAATGATGGGAAGAAATAGTGGTAAATAACAGGAGTCTTCAAAATAACTATTTACTTTAAACCATAGTAACTCAGTATATTTAAATTGTTAGACATAGATAAGCCCAACTCAGGTACTCAAAAGCAAAGGCACAGAAACAGTAAACTTGACCTTTGCACTTCAGTTGTAACAAGTGGTCTGAAGAAGGAGGAAAGAGGTAGTGAATAACAATAATATAGTAGTGAATATAGCTGTTAATAAAGTACAGGTCAAGAATTACCTACCTGATTTTCCTGTGAGGCACAGGAATATTAATGTGTGTGTGTGTGTATATACTGTTTATTACACATATTTTCCTAATTAAAGTAAGCTAGATCACCAGGAAAATTTAATGATACTGGCATATAAGAATGGCTAAAGATGAACAGCCTGAAGAGTAACAGAAATAAATTTCAAATTGAAGAGGGTTAAACACTAATTTTAATATTTAACATACCCTTACCATTGTATTCAATAAGAACTCAGCTTAAATGTAAATATTTAAATAAAAAAAATCGCATAGTATGTACTTTGCCATGAAAAAAGATTATTTCCTATAGATGTGCCTTTATTAAGCATAACCAAAAGTAATACCCTCCTAAAACAGTTACAAAATGTAATTTTCTTCTTCTTGCTGGCATAGTAATAAAAGGTCAAATATTACATAAAAGCTCTCAAACAAAAAAAAAAAAGATGCCTACATAATTTAGAGCAAAAAAACAGCATGAAACACTTTTATTTGAGAAAAAAACCGTATTTCTAAAGAAAAATAAGAGGAAGTATTCAATTCTACAGATTTATACTTAAAATCTCAGGTACCTACATTAAAGAATAAAAGAACAAAATTTATATAGAAGGGTAAGATATTTCACAATACCTATATTTAGAGGGAAAATTCTAGTTATACACTTAAAGAACTTCTAGAATCAATGTTCATGTTAAGGGAGCAATTACAGAACGAATACTTGTGAAGTCTGATTTTCTAGACAGCTGTAATTTGCTTCTATGAGCATTAAAACAAAAAAGAGGAAACAGTACACTTTTGCTCTTGTTGTTGTTGTTGTTGTTGTTGTTAGTTTTCTAAAATCTATTATACATTCACTAATGGCCTTAATAGAATTAAGCACTTGTTGAGATTGATTTGTATACATGGACTTGCTTCAAGTAAGAATACTGCCCTGAATTCAGTGAGGGAAAATCAGATTTTTGTAAGTGTCTTTGGCAGTAGTTTGCAACCACAAGTATGCAATGAAAATTACCTGGGGAACAGCTTAGAGATGGCGCACCACCACCACCTCCCTAACTGCTGCCCTTGATTTACAGTCTGATTTGTAGGTGTGTGCTATAAAAGAAAAAAGCTACACCTAAGAAAGCAGAAGAAAAAATAGCTACTGGGACAATGCTGACATAATAAAATGATACACTTTTACAAAGGTAAACATCATTATCACAGAGAAAAAAACATCAACACTATGGTTACAGGGAATATATTTTCTAAAGCCTCAATAACGTTTTTGCAAATGATAAAAAATATTTTGCAATAGAAACTGCCAGAATTTCTACATTGTACTTTAAATTTACTTACTGTATTTAACAAAAATGTATAACCCTTTTTAAAATTTTTATAGTGTATCTTTTTAAAATTTATTACTCTAAATAGAAAAACTTCTAATAAACTTAATCTTACTTAAATCACTAATGACATGCTTACAGTCTCAGAAATTCATACACTTGAGGTCATAAGCAGATTTGAGAATTCTATACTCACATTATTCACTTGTGGAAAATTTTCTACTAAGGAATATACTCATAAAAGAGAATGGTGAATTTATTCAAGTTCATAATCTTACTCTGTAGTTCTAACTCATAGATTTTAGAAAACTTCACAATTTCCATACTATGCATCTCAAAAGTCATTTGGAAGCCATTTAACATATTACAAAAAACCTATCATTAATTATGACTAAAAGTGGACAATGTTCTTTTCAATAAAATGTATGTAAACATTCAAATTATCATTTTTATTCAAGTTATAGCAGATATTGGCTCTTTAGTCTTTACTTGTGGTAATGAATACCTTGTGGTATTCATTAGGGAAAGATCTTGTAATTGAGAGAATATAGGACCTAACATCACAGTTTTCTGACTCCTTTGCAGCTACATTTCTACCTAGTAGATGTACCTGTGTATGATCTAAAAATGTATGTAAGAGATCATATAAAAATCAAAAATTTCTGCTTATGACTTATCAGAGATATTAACCTAATAAAATATTATAGTCTCTATATACACATAAAGGGTACAAAAATCAAAAATAACAGCATGCCACAATCAATCACTTCAGGGATTCATCATTTCTACTCCCACCTCTCTATAAGTACTGTGTACACATTCAGAATCTGAGTTGTCATCAAAAATAACCATGAAAATGTTTCCTCCTGTGAAAACATTTCTCTCCTTGTTGGGTTCAAAGCTTAAATTTTAAAATGTATGTTTTCTAAGCAGAGTTTATGTGCATAAGAATACTGTCAATACATATGAATCTTCAAGGGAACAGAGAACAGATAGAAGATGGGTAGGATTCAATGCAGTGCTCTTTTCAGGAAAGATAAGATGCTCCAACCTAACCTAGGCCGTGACCTTGGAATAACACACTACCCCAGAACAGGCAAAAGCTCAGGATCAAAATAAGTATGAGTAGGTTCATAGGAGGAAAACTGGATGCAGAATTTAAAGTAAAGAACTAAAGAGTCAGATGAAAACAAAGAACATTTCAAAATTAGATGTCAAAACAGAAACTACAGTTATTTTGAAAATAAGTGCTCCCATTATGAAAAAAGAAACCACATAGGAATACCCAAACTTGTAAATAGGTGGATCTAAAATACCAATGTTTTGAAAATGAAAAGAAAACAGCTACAGAAACAATTTATTCAGATGTCACAATTAGTTTTAATATAATTATTACTCTAAAACTGAGTTCATGTCTCAGGAACTAAAAGCTTGGCAGGTCATCTAAGAAACAGTAGGTTTATGGCACAGCTCACAATTGTTGCTCTAGAAAAAGGGCCATGTTTATAAAATAACCAAAATTATTTCAATTATCAAATATTTATTAAAACTTCACAAAGTAGAATTATTTCTTTGCAGAAATAAAGTTCTGAGATTTACTGGTATGTGTCATGTTATTTTCACAGATGTCACACACAGATTTGAATAAAAGAATGGCCAAAATATTCACATGAACAGAGAATTACAAAAATTACTCAATGCAATTACTAGTGTAAAACATTACGGATTATTATTTCATTATTATTATCCCTTGAAACCTCTCAACATGACTGTTTATAAATGTGACTTCTCAAGTCAACGGAATGCAATTGACAATTCACATAGCCTAGTGACAGTAAATCCAGTTTAATATGCAACTGTAAATTTTACACATCCAATTCATACTATTTTATTATAATTTAATTTATACAAGAAATAGATCTTTTTTTTAAGAAATTTCAAAGACAATGCACAACCATGATTCACACATACATTATTTCTGTACAATATCCATGTAGCTTCTGTTGGCTGATTTTAGGAGTGTTGATTAAAGATCAATTCTGAAAGCAATTTATAAAGATTAAATAAATAAAAATCTAAAGCCCCTCCTTATAGTCCATAGGCTAAGTTACAAAAGAAAAAAAAGTCTCAAAAGACTATAACCAGGAAGTTACTCAACACTGTTGAACAATTTACAGGGTAAATTCAAAGCATTTCAAAGGTACAGATGCAGGAAGAAAAAAGGAAAGAATATGAAAATTTTCTTTTAAGCAAGAGTAATGAAACAAAGTTATATACAGTGTATAAAATACTTTCTTGTTTCTTCTTGTGATAGTTATTCAAAGCAAACTGCAATGCTCAGCCAGATTATTAGGTTTTACTTTGTGGCACCATTCCATTAATAGGTATACTAAAGTGTTGGAAGTAATTAAAATAATAATACACATGCTCAGATTTGCATGATTTAGGGAAAGGGGGAAAAACTAGAGAATAACATACACAGTTTACAATTTTATACTACAAAGTACATTGATACAGCAAGCAAAAGAAAAGAGAAATAGAGCAGGGAAAATATCCAAAAAACTATCAATATTGGGTGGTACACAGAGGGACAAGCTGCTGATTATTACAAGAATGGCAATATTGATTTTTAAATGAATTTTCTATATTTTTTATTGTTTGCTTTATTAACATAGATTCAGAATCACATTTGCTAATTGCAAAAAGGCAAAACATCTTTAAATAAGAACTAAGGCATTGCAAGTATCAAAGATTTTCTGGTTAAAACACATCATGTACACTGTTGTTCTCCACATGTCTGAAATATTCATATATATTTATATATATTTGCATGTGGAAGTTTTATATTTTAATGTTATAGATCTCTAAAGAAAAAATATCACTCTTGTATTTGGATGCTCAAGAAAATACAGTATGTAAATTGAAAAATGTGAGTTCATCCTGATCAAAATGCCATGCTTTGGCTTTCCAAAAGAGGGAGCTCCAACTCCACTGCCAGAAAAACACAAATTTGATACATAAATGATTTATTCAAACATAACTTACTGAGTTACTGAAAGAAAATAATTTGAAGGAAAAACTCCAAATTATGTGTTTATTTTAGCCTTATGATTTTAATTGCCTAAAGAGCATAGATAAATCTATAAAAATATCATAATCTACAATAATAAAATAGAAGCTGCTCCAACTCTAATACAAGGAGTTCTCAACTGCAAAATAAGACAGAAATTGCAAGTGTCTAGATTTCGAAAAAGCTATAGAGTCTAAAATTATAGAAGTACAGACTGAAAAGCTTCAAAGGCTACAGGTTACTAAAATGTATAGGTTCTGATTATTACTTGAAAAATCAAGATTTATTATAGCTAAGAACTAGAGACAAAATGTTATCTACATACTACAAAGATCATTAAAAGTTTTAAAGTTAAATCTTATATCCAGTCCCTCCTTTCTGAAAATATGGTTTTCAATGCATTATAAATCAACTTAAATTATAAAACATGTACTGTATTTCTGAAAATCTGAACAGAATCTAGCTCCTAAATTAATTGAAGGAAAGTTAACCAATAAACTTAAAAGGTCAAAACAATAGAAATATATGAGCCCCAGAGAAAGCACACTAATGATGAAAGAAGTAACATTTACATTAAGCTAAAGACATTAACTCAAAATGATAAAAACAAACAAACATATCACTCTCTGGAAGTGCACCCTAAAAAGGATGTAAAATTGTGGTAGTTTTAACACTCACACATATGCACTTAAATATAAATTGTTAGTAAACAAAAACTGCTGACAACAGGGCACTTATTTTTTCAGGGTGCTACTTAACAACTATTCTAACCACATTCTATGAAATTACATTTAAAATAGATGGTTTGATTGTCTTCATCAACATGTGGCAAAAACTGCTACATTTCCAAAATTTAAAAAAGCACTGGAGCTAGGTGTTTACTATGGTTTTCCAAGATTCAACATGAACTTGGTAACTTTCAGCAGATAGAGTTGAAGGTAAACACCTTGTTTCACTTACTTATGACATTAGACAAGATAAATAAACTAGCCAACATTTAGTATTTTTAATTAAAATCATAATGTAGTGTACATACCTCCTACGATTATTTGCAAGGGTTAAAACAGAACTCACTGTTAAGCAAACAAAATGCTTTTTAAAACACCATTAATGAATTGAAAAACACAAAATAACATTTTTTAAAATATTTGAACTAAGATGTTCTAAAACTCTGCACACATAAAAGGAGAGCACAAACCAAGAAAGATGATTTATAGTCTTGAAACATACTGGAAATAAAACAAAATCTCTATTGATAATGTTTTAATATTTATAGATGAAGCAAATACTGATATGTTTTCAACAAGCATGAAATGATACTTTGCCACAAATGTATGATTGTGGCTGTTATCATCTCTCAGAAATTCAAATTTCTTAATTCTGAAAGAAACTGGCAAATTGAACAGAAGAAAGTTTATTATAAAAAGTATTAAAACCCCAATAGAAGTATGATAGGAGTTTAGGATTATTCTTGAGCAACAATACAAGATAAAAATAATGATATCATTGGCTCACTTTCAGCTTGTGATGATGTCTTCGCAAAATCTTTAGGCAAGACGTGTAAAATATAAATATACTGAGCAAATAAATTAAGGAATGAATTAGTAAATATCTTGTAGCTAATTATCAGTGGTCAAAACATAACCCCAAGCATCTGACCTCTTATTTTTAAAAGCTAATAGTTCCAAACCTAAACATGCCTCAAATTTTTAGAGGCTGTTTAAAAATACAGAGATCTCTACCCCTGTGGTGATGATATAAAGCTATCTTTGAAAACTATTGTGTTATTAGAGTAGACAGTCTTTTCATAAGGAGCACAATGTTCAAAATAGGCATCTATCACCAAGGTCTTCTGTGTGGAAAGAGGAAGCCACTGGAGTAATTCAAACAACAGGCAATAAAGGCTCAAGCTAAAAATGAAAAGAACAATATTCAAGAAATCCTACAGAGGAAAAATCAGCTAAGTTTCTTGACTGATTGAATGTGATGTTAAAAGAAAGACAAAAAGTAAAAGAACTATTAAAGTTATAGCCTTGGCAGACTAAGAGGAAGGCAGACTCCTTTGAGAGTAATAAGTAATTTAGAAGGTTATGCTGGTTTAAAAGTTTAAAAACTGGGTTTGTTTCTTCATACTAAATGTCAATTGTAAGCTTAAATCTCATCAGATTTCCCTGGCTGCTATGTTTATCCATCCCATTAAAGATATGTGTTATATTTTATATATGTTCAGAGATTTTTAAATATGTTAATCTACTTAAACACTAAATACAAGATGTGAATGTATATGCATATATTTTGCATTTATATACAGGTTTCTTTTTTCCCATCCCTGAGCTCACAGAACATTCACACTGTTGAGACCCATGAGATCAATGAATTCATCATTCACTTTTCTAGAAGAAAAATATTTTATTTTGAATTAGAGCAGCCGAAAAGAACTGTCTCCTAACTTATTCTGTATTCTTACAATAAAACATGGTACTAGTAAAGTTTAATCTAATTTAAATTATTATCATCTTGTAGCTGTAACAGAAGCCCAGTTTTTGTTAACAAAGAAGATTTACAAGCAATGTAAAATATCTAATCTAAATAAAGTAAACGTTTTCTTGTTAGTGTGCAATTTATATGTGTGAATTGCCCTTTTTAGGAAAATTGAGGCATTAAAATGTGGATCACTTTGCAAGAGAAATCCATTTTAGAATATGTTCTCCTTATACTAGAAAACACACTTCTATCATGTATCTTCCATTATATATTTTTCTGATGAATTAAAAGAAAGTACACAGTGTTCATTTTAAGCAAATTTCAGTGTAACCTGTTTGAGCAGTTACATTAACCACAAAATAATTACAACAAGCAGTAGTCAATATATAATTGACAGTCTTCAGAAGTTACAGCCAGAAACAACCCAATTTGTTATTGGGACTTAGTAAAGGTTATTAACAACACTATAGGAGTTATGTTCAGAGAAATATGAATGCTTATCTTGATTATTAGATGGACTATACAAAGCAAGAAATATGAGAATAACAGTCAAGTGTTTTCCAGTGCTCATAGTTGCAAAATATTTTTATAATGTTTTTTTAACATTGATTAGATCTTATTATTTATTCATATCCAATCTTTGATTAGTTTCAAAACAAATACCTCTCTCATTTCCAATAGGTCCTTACTTCATTAAAGAATCCCTATATACTTTCTGTGTGCTTTCTTCATTTTAGTTTCATAGTCTACTTGATCACATATTTCAGTAAGATCACTCCTAAACTGTACAGAGATATGAACATTAATCTTTTAAAAGCACTCAAAATATACAATAAAACTAAATGAATAAATACTGGGAAAAGTTCAGTTTCTATAAACATCTTCAGGAAATTTTCAACTATTTTAGGAATTTTATAGAGAGGAAAAATAATGCTCATTTATATACAATCATCAGATCTTGCCTTACTGCACAAATTTATAAAATATTTGGTCAGTCCTAACAAAGCCTACAAAGATATGACTTGAATGTAATATGTGACTTCTGAGTACACGTATGGGAACAGAGTTGGCATCTATGGAGCATAAACCAAGTACCAGATACTGTTTCACTGTCCTTACCCATCAGTTATAAAAGTAAGTATATTATTATTTTCACTATACACACAAAACTCCTGAGGTAAAAGATTTTGAAAATCACACTTCTAGGAAGTGTTAAAAATGGCAACTGATCCCAGAGTCTGGTTCAAGTATACCTGTACACATTATGCTTTTACTACTAAAGAGAACACAAAGACATGAATTCTTTGAAGTATCACTTGTATATTAGATATTCAAATGAAACATGGCATTTCTCTCCACAATGCCAGTAAGCAGTAAAAACAATGGAGATGAAATTTTGAATAATGAAACACACACACTAACAGAATAAAAGCTCTCAAAATCCTTATTTATTATAAATGTGACGTCAGAGAGTTAAAATCTACTTGAGTATTATTTCTTTGAAAAATGTCCAAAACCTATTAGATTTTTTTCTAAGTACAATTAGGAAGAACTAAATGGCTCAGATACATAATTTGTTCAGATCTATATAACTTATTAATAACAAATAAGCTACAATCCAAATGTGTTTTTTAAAGAAAATTTTTAATGTTTCACTACACAAAATCATCTGTCATAACAAGCAGTTAGTAAAGATGATAGGTGGATACTAATATTAATAAGCACATACTTAGTTTATTTTCAAATGCTTCCCCTCTAAGAAAACTGCCATACGGAGGCTCATTACTGGCTTAATACAATTTAGATTTATACACCCTAAGCTTGTGTTGGAAAACAAGGCTAAAGGATGTTTCCATGACTTCAAGGGACACTAAAATCTGATGGTACAAATTTACTGCATAGGTTGTCTGATGTGAGGAACTACAGTAGCATACCTGGGAGATGAAAAAGGAAGGGGCATTCATTATAGATTCTTCCTGCCTTAATTAATTTCCCTGACCAGAAAATAAAATATAGAATCTTGCTTAAACACTCATCATTATACCTGATCAATATTTTGTTAGAATTAATAAAGTTACATAAAAATGATCAAAGTCATGTTTTTGAAAAATAAAACCCACATATTTTTGCAAGGGATCTTGAAATTTATAAGTCAGAGGAAACAGAAAAGAAAAAACATTTAACAAAAGATTGCTCTTAAAGCATCCATCTGAAGTTGGATGCTAAATAACAGAGTCCTTTCAGCAGCTCTTAAAATACAGTATGACTTCAGACAGTATGACTCAGAGCACCAGCAATGTCACTTGGAGCTTCTTAGGTTCCCTGTTACATGCAAATTCCCAAGTTCTCTGGACCTACTGGATCATGAAACCTGGGAAATGGGTTTTAATGCCATACCAATTGATTTAGATACACGTTAAAGTCTGAAAACTAATCCTTTATAGTACTGTTACACAGAATTTTATAAATAAGTCAGATGGAAGAAAACTGAGTGTGACCCCAACATGATTCTTTGACATAATTATTTTGAACTGAAGGCAACTAAGAGAGAGTAAATGAAGGGAAAGATCTTTTTACCCTCTCCTTTTTCTGCTTAAGAGCAAAATATGTATTCCCCTTTACTAGAGAAGACTAAATTCTTACCAGATCAGAAATGAAACCAGAGGAATCTGTACACAAACCTTACTCTGTTAACTTCATTCCGTGTTTTTACCATCCTAATGTTTCCTTGCTGTGGAAGCTCAACACTCCTCTCAGTTATCCTTTTATCTTTTCAACACGTTTGTTGTTCTTTGTTGAAGATCCTATGTAAACTGAAATTCTAAGTCACCATATTTTTCCTTCAAGTTATGTTTGCATGATGAACACTGCATACATTATTACACTGTTTTCTCCTGTTAGTCTGACTTTTTCTTAAGTAGACCCACCTGAAAATTTCAGACAGGTAGAGGAAATGTTTCACCCAGCAAGACAGGTAGCATGGATGTGGGCGGTAACGACAGTAAGTACAGACGATGTTTATATTGTAATCACCACAATGTATGATTGCACTGAAAGAAAAAAGTCCAGGAGCTGACAGACCAGGGTGGTAGAGAGTCTCCCAAAATTCTTATATATTATTTGTAATATCCTTTCCAAGATACCAGTGAAACACTTTAAGACCATTTTGTCTTTTCCATATTTTATGACTATATTCTTAAATATCATTTCATAAGGGGCTAATTTCAAGAATATAAATCTTCTTTTAATAAGTTTCAGCTTATTAATATTTTACTTAGAATTATTTAACATGGTTATAAAAGAAAACTCATGTATCAATAACTTGCTACTGTTCTTATTCTCTTTTCCAGAATAACAACAAATAATGACTTGTCAGACAACAAGACCCATCTTTCTATGTTCCCTTTAGATCAGTCAGAGATCTTTAAATCCTAGTCAGGCAGCATCTAGGCCCTTCCTCAGCCTGAAGCAGTATTAAGAAGATAGACCCATAAAAATAGGGATCAAAGCTTCAGGGAGAGAAATGAAATAAGAAAAATAAAAATAAGTACAAAGGAGGCAAAGAAAAATTGTGCTTGTAAGAAGCCTACAATTCTAGGACATGGCCAAAGTTACCCGAGATTATCCATATTCAAATATCCTAGGTTTGTTTATGTTCTTTTCTTCTGGACTTAGCACATACAAAATCCCCTAAAGATATTTTAAGGCTATGAATTATCTTAGTTGATAAAGTAATGGGCAAAAACCTGGTCCTGAGGTAAAGGAGCAGATTGAGAGAATGTTTTCAGACAAAACATCTTTTAATATCCATCAAGAACAAAAAAACTGGTGGGGATTATGCCTTTCACCTGTAAAGTGGATCATTACCTTTTTGCAGAAGAGGACCATGCTTCACAAATTCCTCAAGTTTGCATTTAAAAAAAAAAAAAAAACCCACACAAACATTCCCAGTTCCAAACTGTAGCACACTTGTTTCTCTTGAGGGCCAGCAGTCTGTTTCTTTGAGTATGTACTCTTATTCTTCTGTCTAATAAAACCCTTCATGCCTGTCAAAAAAAAATTTAGCCAACTCACCTACTTTCAAAAGCAGTCTTCTTTCTAAAGCATTTGATAATGTGTAAAATATTTTAAAACTCCTTTATGAATTAATGTAAAGATAGATAAATGTTGACATAAACATTCCTTCTTATCCAATGTTTCTACAGTATTTTTAGTCAAAGAAGTCTTAAATATGTGATATGAAGTCTTAAATAAGTGATAAAAATAATGCTCACCACTAATTATTAAAAGAAGATTAGATCCAAGGACTATGTAGCTTTTATTTAGAAGTAAAAACATTCTTCTAGAGCCCTAAATTATAGGTGTCACAAATGTACCATCCAGCTAACCTATAAATTCTACTTTAGAGACAACTGATTTACATTCTCAATTTTCTGCTGAGAAAACCAGGTTACAGCATGATTGCTGTCAGTTACAGATCTCTGCTCAGTATGCTTTTCTCACACTGCTATATTTATATGCAGTGTTTTCATTAAAGCCCTGGTCTGATTTTACACAGAAATAGTTATCAAATAAAAATTCATTAAATATGATTCTGGCATTTCAAGATAATCTAGACATACTTTGAAAAGTGGCAAAATCATTTGGCATTATAACATCTAATGAGTTCCAGACCACTTTAATATTTTACTTTCATTTTATCTAATATTGGACTCTACAATCTATGTCTTCTATATAATTATACATTCCTAATACTAATACATATATCCTGAAAGCTACATCTTTGAAATTAAAAAAAGAAAAAGAAAATTCATTGTAACAGGAACAACTCACTTTTTCTAAATTGTAGTAAACTAATTCATAAGACTATTTGGCTAGTGTGTTTCTATAGCATAGAAATCCATAAGACTATATATTAACAGCTGATCTGAGAAGTGCAAAATAACGTTTCTAGCACAAACATGACTTTTTTTCTTAGAAAGCTCCTTTTAAATTCCAATAGCAGTAAATGGAATATATTTCAAAGTCAACTCTTATTTTTGTTCCTATACTAAAACTACATTTTGTCACATCTCTTATAGTAGGATGGCTACTGTGACTGAGATCTGACCAAAATGATATGTAAAGAAACGATGTGTTTCTGTCTATAAAAAAGTATGACTTGGTGCCATTTTTACCTTTCTACATGCTGTTTGCGAGATGGTGAGTGCTGGTTGCCATGTGGATATAACACATGGAGAGGAACAGTATCATATAAGAAACCTGTTCTAAATGCATACATGGAGCACACGCAGACTATCTGCAGAGGTCATACAAACACCAACTTCTACTTTAGAGAGAAAAAAACCATTTGTTTTGTCAAAGACGTTGTCATTTTGGTCCTTTGCAAAGCAACACAAACAATATCTCGCTTAATACAATGACTCAGTGCTTATATTCACTGAAATAACCTTAATAAAGTTACATAAATTTATAAGGATAACCAACTGTGTTCCTGGACTGACAAAGAACATTATAATCCAAATATAAGAAATATCATTATGGATCCCTAGCATTCACCTCACTTGAATCACTTAATTTTATTTTCTTAATCACATTCATTACAAACTTCATATCTTCTGAGATTCACTCTTCTGAGGCCCACTCTTTCTGAGTCATGTTTTTGTAGCACACCAAGGTGACAGTTAAAGAGTTTCATACCTTACTATAAACATAAGGTATGAAAATATTTTCAAACAGACTTTGGAACTCATCTAGATTTTAAATGTAAAGCTCCTTACCTTTTAATGTTCTGGCATACACAGCTATAAAACTACATATATACATACAGGCATGCATTTGTAGTAACTAGCAGTATGATATCAAGCCATGTTTGTATTCACAGCCTCTTTTGAGGACCTTTATTCTAAGTCACTGCTTTATTGAATAGTCTTCATTTTGGTTTTGTTTTGTTTTTGTCTTATTTTGCTTTGTTTGAGACAAGGTCTTTCTATGTTGCCCAGACTGAACTCAAATAATCCTATCTTAGCCACCTGAATACTAGCATTATAGGCTTCTGCCACCATTCCCAATTTGTGCTGAACATTTTGAACAACATTTATCAGATTGTTGTGCTAAGTTCTCTCAAGTTTATTACTGTCATTGCCAATTACTCACAGAAAAACATGTATTCTAAAGCATTTTAATTTGCAAAGCCTTATTATTTTAACAAGAGGCTATGCTAACAGTATTTTAAAACAGTCCTTAAAAGGTCAAAGAAATTATAATTAAGATAATAAATTATAGCTCCAAAATATAAGGATTAAGAATACAACCTCTGTAAGTTGGAATCCTAGCTCTAGCAACCATTAACAACCCATGTGACATGGAAAAAATTATATAATTTCTCTGTGCCTAAGTTTCATTTTATGATAATAAGGTGTTTGTGAAAGGGCTGTTAATAGTAACAGTGTCGAAAATAGTAAAGAACACAGTAAGTGCTCTATAAAGCTGTAGAAAAGAAAGGACTAAAGAGAAAAAAAAAATAAGTTTTCAAGGAACAAACCTGATTATAGCCTAATTCAAGCCTATTCTTGCTTGCTAATCATGCACATTTGTAACTGTGAAATAATTATTTTAGAAACCACACAAATAGTAGAGGGAACAAAAATGCGAAAAACATAGGAAAAAAGAAAAGACATCAACAGAGTTGTGAAGAGTTCTTTCCTTTGCTTGTCTCTGAAGGTGACCTTTTTGGAAAATATATGGTATTTGTTCCCTGAGCTGTGTATGATTAGTTTCTTCATCACACACAGACAAATTAGGAAGGCTGCTGTGCTGCCCAGAAATCATCTATTAAACAAAGTCAAAATTAACGATAAAATTGAGTTCCCTTTGTGTTTGATTTTCATCTATCTGCAGTCAATTATAAACGAGCTATCAAAGAAAGCTACCCATTAGCTGTTAATTCATAATGACTTCAGAAAGCAATCCCTATACTACCATTGATATCTCACTGACAGACCCTACTCTCTGCAGGGCTTTATGTGAAAATGAAAACAGAAAAACAAAACTACATAATACAAGCTGCTCCTTATTCTAAGCTTCGCCGTGAGAAACTCCAATGCATAGAAATAAGTCTTAATATAAGTAAGCTGTAACAAGATTTGAACTATATATTTAAAAGAGACAACTGAACTATTTTTATCTTTTACCATGATTTATTGTATCTTAAGTACAGACATAGATGTAATAACAAAACATTCCAGAATTCTATTTCATCATGTCAAAATGAATATTCTTCAAAGTTTGAGAAAGTTTTCAATGAGGAAAATGTCTGAAATAACTGATATACGCTTGATCCAGTGAGGAATAACATTTAATTATTCATCTGCATTGAGTGACATTTTCCCAGGACCAGAACTTTTCTCTCCTTACAATGCTAATGTAAATGACTAAACACTCTGACTTATAGTATATCCAAAGTATATCTGATTCTGAACTACCAGGTATATAAGGTAGGTATAGTCAACTTATAAACAGTGACTTAAAGAAATACTAATGCAATATTGTTTGTTAATATGGATTACAGACCCATATGCACTTACATATTCTTATTTACAAAAGTATAATAAAAATTACAACAAATCAAATAATAAAATTTGCCAAAATTAACAAAATAGGATAGGGTGGTTATTCTAATTGTACAATTTATTTGTTATTTAGCTTTCTAACAGAAAGGAAACCCCTGAGACAAAAATCTCCATTATTTGTTATTTAGCTTTCTAACAGAAAGGAAACCCCTGAGACAAAAATCTCCATGAGAATGGCAAACTTTTCTAGAATTGAGTTCTCAAACAGTGACTAACAAGAAGCTTTGTATAACAAGCAACAGAGAAAATACTAAAGACTCACTAAAAAAACTTCAGGTTTCTAAGTCAGTATTTGCTTATTTAGATTCTTTTTCACTTATCTGACTGTTAACAAAAGTCCCCCAATAAATAACAATTCTATTGGTCTAAAACGCTTAAACTCCAGGAATTTACCATTATCAGACAGAATTTTATAATTTTTTTTATGTTCTGTATAATACAATACACAAAAATACTTTACTAGTCAGGTGCACTTGCCTAACAGCTGCCATTGTTTCCATTCATGACAACAAACTTTAAGTAGCCACTATAAATCAGATATCACTAAACCCAAAAACACAAAATGATTTACATTCTGTTTATGCTTTCAAAAGTTCATAGTCTAAAATGTAAGACTAATAATAGGGCCTGGGGATTTAGCTCAGCGGCATAAGCACCTGCCTGGCTAGCAGGCGGTCGTGAGTTCAATCCCTGGTACCGATAAAAATGAAAAAGACCAAAAAAAAAAAAAAAAAAAAAGACTAAATAATAATTATAAGCACAGTTATAGATTTTTCTATAGGTAAAGTACGTATCTGTCACAGAGAATGAAAAAGAAACAGGCTTTAAAATGTTAGGGGACAAGGAATAATAAGCAAAGGGAAACTGAAGTTTGAGATGACAGAAAATTTCACCAAAAACACATGACATGTGAGCTCTGCATTCCACCACTGAGACTCTGCCCGACTACTAAAACAGGGAAAGCCACTGCAAACAAAAGGGATGCTTTCTTGGCAGTGTCAAATCATAACCGGAGCAGTGTTTACAAAACCACAAGTGATTCAATGTGGACAGTACAGAACATAAAGATAAAGCTGGAAACGAATTCAGAGTTCAGGACATGGACGACATTTTGTGTGGCAAGCCAAGAGTTATGCAGATTAAAAGGGCTAATATTCATATTTATTTTACAACCGGTAAGTCTTTATTTAGACATAATCATAAATGAGAACCAAACAGGAAAACACTGTCTTATGTTACTCAAGTGTATGGTGGCGCACGCCTGTAATGTCAGTACTTAGGAGGCTGAGGCAGGAGGACAGCTGCTAATTCAAGGGCAGGTAGTCTGAACTGACCAGAAAAAGAAAAGAAAGGAAAAGAAAAGAAAGAGAGAAAGAAAGAGAAAGAGAGAAAGAAAGAAAGAAAGAAAGAAAGAAAGAAAGAAAGAAAGAAAGAGAAAGAAAGAAAGAAAGAAAGAAAGAAAGAAAGAAAGAAAGAAAGAAAGAAATAGAGAAAGAAGGCAGGTAGGCAGGCAGACAAGGAAAAGAAAGGAAAAGTAAAGAATCAAAACATTAAGTCAACTTCTTGTCATGTGATCCAAAATCCTCAGCTATAAGCAATTGGGAGATAAGGCAAGGAGAAGAGGTAGCAAAAGGCTTTTAAAATAAGAGAATAACATGAGCAGACTCTTTTAGGTCTTAATTTTATTTTTAAGAGCGTAAAACCAAACAAAACAGAATAAAGCCAATCAAAACAAAACAGTGAAAGCAACACAAGACTTCAAAACAAGCTAATAGGAAATCAATGATGGCTACCATAATATATCTTGTTATCTTTGAAATATCTGCCCATGCCATCACATATAATAAAATCAAACCAAACAAAACAAAATAAACCAATCAGAACAAAACAATGAAAGCAATACAGGAATGTAAAACAAAATAATAGGGAATTAACAATGGTTACCACCTTCTTTTTTAGACGTTTCCTCCCCTTTCACTTTCACAGTATCTTTTGCTTATCTGGATTCCACCAACTCCTTCAGTTTTTTTTTATACTAGTGAAACATGATGTTCACTTCACCTATGTGAGTCCAAATTATTTCACCAAGAACATGATCACAAGTTGCATCCATTTACCTACAAGAGCCTCATGATTATTCTTCTTTATAGTAGAGCAGATTTCTGTATAAAAATACTGTATCTTTCTTAACTGTTCTGTGATTGATGGGCAAGCTGGCCCTGTTTTGTTTTTGTTTTTTTCTGGTTCTCTATCACATGGAGTATTGTTATCTCTCCTTTGAGTTTCAACCTACGAATTTCCAGTCAAGTTAATGTGTCTTTTGCATACTGCTAGTCTTGGGGTATACTAGCAATTTATAAGAAAGCATTTCAACTTGATAGATATTGTTTCTTAATCCATCCCGTCTATTTCTTTTTATTGATGAATTGGGGTCATCTGCATTAATGGTTATAGTCATCATGCCTTGGCCATGCTTTTTCTTACCATTGACTGCCTACTTTTCTCCTCCATTCAATTGTCTGCCTCACTCAGTGATCTCATTCTGCTGCCATTCCTGGGACTATGATCATTTTTATCTCTCTAGAATGTCCTTTAGTATTCTTTGTAGAGTTGGTTTGGTGGTCATTAATTCCTTCAGTTGTTCTTTGTCATGCAAATACATTATTTCTCCATTAATTTTGAAAGACAGTTTTGTAGAGTACATCAGTCTGGGTTGGAAGTTGTTTTCTTTCAGGACTTGAAAGCTTTTCTTGACTTGATGGTTTGTGTTGAGAAGTATCTCATGATCCTGATGGGATTTCCTTTATAGGTGATCTATTTCTTTTCTCTAACAGCCTTCAATATTTTGTTCTTGGGCTGAATTTCTGAGATCTTGATTATTATATGTCTGGGTCTAGATTTATTTTGGTTATGGCTAGTTGGAGTTCTACATACTTCACTTATCTGTTATGTAAGGTCCTGTACCCATGCTTGGGAAGTTCTCTGCTATTACTCTGTAAGTAGTCTCTTCATGTCATTTGTGTTGAATCCTGCTTTTTCACTGATACTTATAATTCTTAGATTAGTTTTTTTTTTTTAATCGTCTTGCAGCCATTGAGTTGTTAATTTCCTGATTCCTGGGTATTTTTAAGAGATCTTTCATGATTACTAGCTGCCATCCTGTCTGCAAGGTCTGAAAGTCTATCTTCAAGAGAAAGCAGACCGTGATGAAGGGAGGAGGAAGGGAGACAGCCCCTTCTGGACCACAATCTCAGTGAGTCATCTGCTCTGCACCAGGCTTCACCCCCCCCAACATTACATTTAACAATGGAACTCATCAGTAGACTGATCTACTCAAGAGCATCATGCTCCATGACCCAACTGCTTTCCAAAAGCCCCACCTATGAATACATGAGGCTGTGAGGGGACACTGGGACATAAATCATAACATGTAGTATTATTTTCTAGACTATTCATGGAGAGTTTTCTTGGGATAGACTAGCAATTTATAAGAAAGTATTTCAACTTTCTTCCTTCACATACTTCTAGGATAAACAATTTAATGCTTTGAGTGTGAAAAATATAAAATTAAACACATGTTTAGTAACATATTAAGAAACAAAACTATCAAAGTTGAAAAAATATCGGATAAACTCAAAATAAAAAGGAATACTTCCATATTGTCATACATCTTTCAAGGCAAAGAGACTCTACAGACTAGCAAACATACTGCTTTAAAAACTATTTTGTGTTTCCTATCAACATTCCAGGAAGCTTCAGAAAAAAAGAAAAGAAAAACAATCAATTAACCAGCCTTTATTCTCATCTACAGAGGACAGACCATTTCCTAGTACATTATTTAAGTTCATTAACATTCATATTGTATTTTGCAAACACAAAGAATTACCATCACTGTGGTAAGGGAAAGTGCATCTAATTTTAACTATGCATTCTCCACAAATTAGATGTTTCAGGGTCTTAAAGGTTGATTAAATTGAGCTAGGTAACAAATGAAGTGAATAAAAGATTTTCTGTAGGTCAGGAAAAAAAATACTTTATCACATATAATAATATATAAAGACATCACAAGCAAGAAATAATCAGTTTGACCAAAATCTTATAAACTTTGTGAACTAAAAGAATGCAGTAATCAAACTGAACACCAGTATCATAAAATAGACTTCTACCCAGCAGATATTTTTTTCTTCTTTCATTTAAAGGAGGATATTTTGAAGTTTGAATTAAAAATGACAAACTTTGAGAGGGTTTCTTTTCTCATCACAGCAAATGCCCATTGCAATAAGTGATAGCAATGATGCAAAAGGAATTGATAAAAAAACACAAATTCAACCTTAATTTTGGAAGATGTAACAAAGCTGGAGGGACAAGAAACTAAGGAGAAAGTCAAAAACTATAATCTGATTTTGCAGAGGAAAAAAAACTTGAAAAGTAGTCAATTTAGTCTCCCCAAAATCCCTAAAAGACTCTAAAGGCTCACAGTGGTCCTCCAGAAAAGAAAGTTCTGTGGTAAAAACAAGCCTTTAAACTCTGGAATAAAACCTTTTCCCTAACCTGCATAGGTAGGTATAAATAGACTTTCAAGAAACCAATCCCTGGTGTTGAAAAGGTTGGAGACTACTGTACTGCAGGACAAAATGTATCTGTCCAAACTTCTACACTAACGTCCTAACCCCTGATGAGATATTTAGAGATGGCACCTGTCTTATTCCCTTTCCTTGTCAAATACCTGATGGACTCAATTAAAAAAATAGAGATTTACTTCAGTTCTAATCAAAACTTTTGGTCTATATTTAGCATTTTTAACACAGAAAAACCTTGATGAAATGACCTGGGCAGAAAAAGATTCTCAAATCACAGTCCTTTCAGATCACACACCAGTGATCTGTCTTTGGACCAGGCCCCACACCTCCTCACAGCAACTCAGCTACATTGTCCCTAAGGTTCAGACACCTTCCATGAGACAATGTAGCCTTCCTGTAAACCATAACAATTGGGGGTCAATCAAATTTAAAGTTGGAAAAGATAGGAAGAGAGAACTTTTCTTAGCTATTTTGTCTTTGTTGGGACATAATACCTGAGTTTCACAATCAAAAGTTTATTTTAGCTCATGGTTTCTGGAGGATTCAACCCATAGTCAGCTCACTTTAAGGGAGCAATGGCATGTTAGAAGGTGCTGGGTGGAGGAAATTTACTCATCCGATGGCAGTCAGGAAGCAGAGAGCAGAGAGGGCAAGAACACACGCTTCTAGCTCATGCCCCACCTCTGAATAGCACTTTTAATTACTGGACTCATCAACAGATGAATCTACTCATGCGTAAAGTGTCCCTATGATACAATCATTTTTACCACACGAGAATCCTGGGGTTGGCACATATTTTACATCTAAACTATAACAGAAGCCAATCATGCTGGCATCTAGGACTCCTAGCTTTCCAAACAATGAGAAAGTAGATTTTTGTTATTTAAGCTACCCATTCTATGGTATTTTGTTATGTTAGCGAAGGTAAGGAAGACATAAGCATTTGGAAGTATTAAAGATCTCTGAAATGTCTGTTCTTGTCTGGTATTTACTGACTGGTAAGGAAAAGTTCAAGCATACAAGCATCTTAAAAACCAAAGGGGAGACAATTCTAAATGTCATTGCTAGTCATTAGGTTATTAACTGGAATGCAAAAACGAACTCTTCACAATTTGGCTCCACTTAACCTTTACAGTTTACCTGCCTTGAACTCTTAAAAATGAGTTACACTTTGCTAGTTAAGACACACATAATATTCAAACAGCTCTCTGTTGGCGATTTGGGGGCACTATATGGACTCTCCCAAAACTCCAGTGTCCTATTGAGTTTTGCCCAATAAGAGGTCAGAGAGAGGAGAGGAATGAGAAATCAAAGTATTTGTTTCTTTTATTCCTCAGGCTCTTTTGCTGCAAGGTTACCAAGAATTGCCTGAGATTTACAATCAAAGCTTAGTGTTCCTCTCAGGATGGCCCACTCTTTGTCCCCCTGAGCTTCTAGCTATTGATTCCCTGCTTCCTGTGGCCTAGTCAGGGTTAAAATTTGAATGCCTTCCAACTCTACCTTCCTTTGAACTCTCTTCAGGTTTCTCCTATATGTTCAATTGTGAATATAATACCTATTCAATCTGTCCTATTTTAAGTATGCCATTTGCTTCCTGTTGGGACCTTGATCAATACACACTTTTAATCAAGCAGCACTCACAGAATAGAATGCCTTTCTTCACCCTTTCTTCATTCTGTTTCTCTGGTCAACTTCTAAACATATTACCAAGCATGACTAAATGTCAAACACCTCTAAATGTCTCTTTTACCACGAGAAAATGAAAGAATCGTTCACCTTTTTTCAGTTCCAATAGCTTTTTATTTTTAAAATGCACACACACACATGCACATACACACACACAAACACAAACACACACACACACACACACACACACACTACAATGCAATACAAGCATCACAGATCAAAAACAACACCTGACACAAAACAGTCTCTTAATAACTATAATAAACTGCTATGGAACAACTTGAGAAAAGTGCTTTTTAAATATGTTATTAAAGTGCACAATTTTATTCAGAAAAAATTAAAAAATCTTTAAGTAAATTAGCTTGGCTATACATTTAAAATGAAAGAGTGTTAAGTCATTAATAATATGTGTAACTGTCCTCCAGAAAAGAAGTGTTCTTTCTTATATTGTTATAGCTGTCCATGTTCAATTTTACCTTATTATGTTATTTTTAATTATTTTTAGTCTCCCATGCTCAATTTTACCTTATTGTGTTATTTTTAATTATTTGTTTGGAAAACTTGTTTAATTAAAATGGAGACATTTCATGACCATGTAAGCAGTTAAATATTTTTTTTTCAGAATGTTCAACTGAAAATATCAGGTATTTTACAAGGAAAACAAAGCTATTTTTCAACAGTAGATAATGGATCATTTTTATTAACAGTTACTAGACAATTCATAAGGACATAACCTTAAGTGAGTTATAAAACTCAGTCTCTTGTGTACTAAAATAAATTCTCAAGTTCAATTTAAAACAAGATTTTTTAATTACCAAAATAGCTTACTTATGGACAACTTTGGAATGAAAGGCCAAAATCTTTAGTTGATTTTTGTAGCGAATTTAACCCCTCCACCAAAGAAAATTTGATAATCATACTCCATAATTAATTATATTACTATATTAATACATATTTTAATATCCTCTGAAAATTTACTTGACATTTGAAATTTCGGAAGAGTCTGAATAGTATTTATAATCTATATTTCTAGCTAATGATTTCCACTGAAATTTTTAGACAGTAACAATAAAAAAACATCATAGAACAGTTTACCTAATGCTGGTTCAATATTTCTTTACTACTAAACTACTACTAAGAATTTTAAAAGACAGGTGACAATGTAAAGGCCATTTTAAAATCATTATATAATTTTGTTAAGATGAAGTTTAAAAGAAATCATAATACAGTACATAGCATAGTAAAAACAATAAAAACTATAAAAGATTTCAATCAGACTGGAGAAGTATTTGTCTAACATAATTCCAATACATATCAATTATCATTTACTCCTTGTAGAGGTTGAATATCCTTTATCTGAATTCCATAGAACTGGAAATGTTTAAAATTTTGGAACATTTGCATATAAATAATATATTATCTTGGACAGGGACTAAAACCTAAATACTGTAAAATTCTTTTATGTTTCATAAATAAACACTCAGGATGTAACTTTATACCATATTTTTAGTCACTTGTTAGTGAAACAAATTCATGGTGCAGAATTTTCCACTTGGGGAATCATCTCTGTTCTTGAAACATTTCAGATTTAAGAGTATTACGAATTTCGTATTTTTGGATTAGAGATATCCAATATGAATGTAATTAGCACTTGTAGAGAACAACAATGAAATTAAATTATACATATTTACTTTACATAGTGTCAGAGCTCATGAAATTTTCTAACTTAAAAAGGCAGAAAAAATTCAACATTTTAAAATATTAAATTCAATTTTTGAAATAATAAAACATTAAAAAAACACAAAAGAATTGCCGTGCATTATTGTTTATACATAATTAGGTCTTATAAACTACAGATGAATCAAGTTATTTGATAGATTATACAAAAGAAGGCTAAAAAAATGGTTTCATTCAATAAATATTTCTAAAGTATCTTTTCTGACAGGCTTCATTCTTTGAACCGAGAATACACAGTAACAGCAAACAAAAAAGCAAAGGCCTTGGTCTTATAGAGCTCATACCAATATGGAAAAGGGATTATTTATATTAAATTTAAATCCTTCTTATTGTATATGCTGTAGATACTTTGTCTCTAATTTACTACAGATTAAAAAGAATTTTGGTTGTCTCCTTATTCCATACAATATGATTTTCTGGTAACCATTTTAAATGTAGCAATGTTCTAGTAATTTTATTATTTCATTGTTTGTCTAAAAAAAAAAAACCTTAAACCTGCAAAACCCCATATGCTATTATGCATTTCTATTTTAAATATGTTTTGCATAATCAAATCAATACTGAAAAGTAACAAGTACTAATAAAAATAATTCAGTCACAGGACTCATCATAATTGTCTCAGGAAGGGAAAGAGATATAGGTACACTAAATATTATACATAATCATCTGAGCATAGGGTCAAATAGAGTAAAGGTTGAAGGCATATAGCAGAGGGCCTAAATCTGTAATCCAGACTTTGGGACACACTGGCCAAGTATCCTTCATTAATAAGGCCAGGGATGTCCGGCCTGTGGACCACGGTTGCTAAACCACACAGTGAGCCAGAGGAGGAGGAATGTGGTGGGTACTCAGCCTACTTGCCATAGACAGGCCCCTGAGCCGACCCAGGTGGTCTCATTAACCAATCACTGAAATCAGAGGACAGAAGAGGAAAGCAAAAGAACTTATGTTCCCAAAATTCAGAGGTACCCAACATAGCATCTCTTCTCACAATTGATGTAGTGCACTACAACATCAGCTTTCTCAAGACTCTTTACAAGTAAGAATGCTTTCTAGATTTGATGATCTGAAAATGGGTTTAATTTTTGTATTAAACTTTATGTTTCCTAAGGTCAAATTTTGGAATTACTTTTTATATATCATTTGTTATTTTAAAATGTCTAAACATTTAGATGATACAACAAAGCATGGTGTCTTAGTTACTTTGTTGCTGAGACAAGATATCCACTGCCCAAAGTTAAAGAAGGAAAGGTTTATTTAGCTCACAGTTTGCAGAGGTTTCAGATCATAATCAGCTGCCTCCAAAGCAAAATGATTTCACAGAGGAGAACAACTCATGGCAGGCAGAAAGTACCAGTAAAGCCAAGTGGGAGAGGGGCATTTCAGAGGTGGGAGATTTTACAGTATATTTTGATGGGATTAAGGATGTTTGATTAGTGAATCACTCTATAGATTGGTTTGGCATAGTTCTGGTTAGAAGAGTTGTGAATGCTACACTTGTCCCAGGGCTGGCAGCCTACATACAATATAAGGAAGAGAAAGAATCTTATGTCCCCTCCTAACTTGTTGCTTTTGGTGTTTTCCATGTGATGAACTTTTGTCTCTTTGTCACGTACTGCTCTGCCTTAGAGCCAGCCAATTATGCACTGAAACCTCTACAAACTACAAGCTAAATAACCTTACCTTCTTTTACTTTGGGTGTTGGGTATTTCCTTTCAGCAATGAGAGAAAAGTAACAAAGACATTTGAAACTTCACAAACACGTCTAATGTAACACATTCTAATTCCCTGATGTCGACTCTATTCAGACATTGGTACTGTTTTATCTTTATCATACACTGGTTGGACTTTCTAATATTTTAGGTTGAACTTTACAACAGGATAAAAGCAAAATGATAAGTTAAAAAAAACAGAACAGATAAAATACCTTTAATTTGGATCCATGAGGTACCATTACAAATTTATTCTGTTTTGGTGGGATATAGAGCTCCCATTTTCCATAATCCAGTTTTTTATAAGGATAAGAAAATGGATTCCAGCCACCTAAAAAGACAAAGGAGATCAGTTAACAATCGCCTAGCAGGACTAATATTTAATATGTTTCAAGTAAATGATGATTTACTGCTTACTTGTACAAAATCAAATTACCTTAAAATATTTTTTTTCTAACTTCATAACCAAAAGATTTAACTAGGAATTTAGAAAAAGCAGCCTATTATAAACATAATGAATACATCTAGAGCTAAGAGGTAACTTAATGGTAGTGACCGCTTAGCATGCATTTCACCCTGAGTTGAATCCCTGGCACCACCCAAAAAAATCCTAAAATTAAAGATGATAACATTATAATTGTCATTTCAATTAACATATCTATCAATAAATAAATTGTAAAAGAAAGTGATTTTTTCTATTTTTTAAAACAACAACGAGATGATATAAATGAAAATAATTACAAGACATATGCCATGGAAGAAAAAAGGCTAATAATTAAAATCATATAATACATCCATAATTCATAAGAATAAGACAGAGCTCAATTAAAACCTAAAGCAATGGCACAAATAAAAAAGAAATACAGTATATGAGTTAAAGGAAATCTATATTGCAAATCTATGAAGAAAGTCAAAATGAGTAACAGTAAAAACATACACATATGGAAACAATATACAATGGAGTTCACACAAAAAACAGTAAGCAAAAGACACAGAACTTAATAAGTAGTACTGGAAAGTTAGTTATCCTTATTTTAAAAATAAAATGTATCTATAATAATAATAATATTAGAAAATCAAATAGAGATTAATGTTTAAATATGGCATATGAAGATGGCACATAAAACTTTAGCATGCTTAGAACAAAACACAGACAGATATATTTATAATTTTGGGATTTGAAAAAGATTTTTAAATCAGGTGTAGCAGTGCACTCAGAAGTGTTCACTAAAGAATTATTTGCAGCAATGCAAAAGCTGTAAGGGATCAAAATTTTACTAGTCACAAAATGACTACATAACTAATTTTGGTGCAATAAACAATGGAATGCTATATAATAGTACAAAATGAATGGATTAAAGTGAATCTTTTCATGTTTTATTTTCATATATATATAGTTAGCTTAAAAGGCATGCAGAGGAATCATTTATATCAAGTTCATAAAACATGCAAAAAAGTAACACAAAGATGTATGTAATAAATTACTGAAACAGAAATATCAGACTATATTGATTCACTATGATGACTAAAAGAAAGAGAACACATAAAGCTTCAGTAATATATGTTTTCTGAATGGTGAATAGTATACACACAGATGGTTATTACATTATTCCTATTTGTTTATGTCTAAAATATTTCATTGTATAAAAAAGTTAAGCAGTCTAATATATACAATTTGTGGCTGACTAATATTACATTTTCATCAAAGCATAAGGAAATTTGGGAGCCAGTTTTCCTCCTTTTGAACCAAGTCTTTTACTCCATGAGCTCAGAAGACCTTCATTTTTGCCAGTCTAAACAATATAGGTAACACAGGAGCAAAAATGCCATTTAAATAAAAATATTTCCAAACATTCTCTATCCTATTCTCCATTTTGAAGATAACCTGAAAATTTCTAGAGGCAGTTTATGCTTAGGGCTGGGCCAACAGAATCATTGTTATTCCACAACTCTCATCAAAAATATCAGACAGGTAGCCAGGTTGTGACAACCTTTACAAAACAAAGTTTAATCCACAATTTAAGGGGAGAAAAAGTTTGAAACCTAACTATTTGGTTGCTATATCAATGTATACATTTACTAAATTTCCACGTAGGCAAGACACTTCAGGTAATTATTAAACTTAAGGCAAGCAGCAGATCATGACCTGCTAAGATCAAAAGATGAAGTCATTAGTTCATTTACTCATTAATATGCAATTTGTGCTTACTGTAGACTCTACTCAATGGTAAATTGAAATCTGAGTTCAAAATGAATCGCATTTCACCAAGAAAATACTAAATTAATAGTAAGCCAAAATAAAACTTTCAGAGAATTTACTAAAAATTCAACTGTAAATAAGATTTTGGTACTTTAAAGGAGAAACTTCAATGATATGTGAAACCCAGATATGCAGAGCTACTGAAAAGAGTTATTCTCGGCACTGTAAACATATTTTTGAGTCAATTGAAATAGCTCCTTAGTTTACCATCATTGAGTTATAAGATCTATTTTTAAAAATATTAGTATTTGAATAAAAATACTTTCTTAAAATACCATATTTTTATAATTATTTAAATGATCTACAACTGCAAAAACATAAATTATTTATAACTCTATATTTTGGAAAAAATATGTTTTTTGTCACATTCAGTGTTTCGTACTGCTAACACCTCAGGGAAACTCAGATGTTGACTCTCCCTGCAGTACATTTCCTTGCCAGACCTAACTTCAAAGCAAACCTTAGAACATCTTCACAGGCACGTCAAATGAAAAACCACTACACCAAAATTCCTAAGTGATGCAGAACAAGTCCAACATTTCACACAGGCAAGCAGAAGTTATAAAGCATATACATATAAAATGACTTAAGATTCCCCCATAAATCCACACCAATCCCTCTTCAGCATCACCACACTGCAGTCTTCAATGTCCTTGACTGTTTCTCCAATCAGTCATCACCCTAAAAGTCTCCTTCCTCTTTCCTTTATTAAATAGTGTTTCTTCAAGGGCAACAACTGAGATACCTACTTTCACAAGGCAAGCATATGAAACATTCTTTCTTAATAAATCCAGTTTCTCTCTAATATGCATTTCTCAAAGTATCTTAATAATGTGAGATTTTCTTTATAAGGTGCATATATCTCAAGGCCCAGAAATAATGCTGATGTGGTAGGTATATGGCTATAACCCCAGTCAGCTACTAGGGAAGCTGAGGCAGGAGAATTACAATGAGGAGCCCATCTGGGCATCTCAATGATTTAACCAAATCCTGTCTCAAAATTTAAAGTCACAAATAAGCAAAGCAAAACAAAAACTTTCATCATTGGGGGGCGGCGTTTGCTGGGGATGTAGCTCAGAACAAATCCTTGGATACAAACCCCATTATTTTTAAAATGGGGGCCCACAAACTGAATAATCAAAAAAAAAAAGGGGGGCTGGGGGTTTAGCTCAGCGGCATAAGCACCTGCCTTGCAAGCAGGCAGTCGTGAGTTCGATCCCTGGTACCGATAAAAAAGGAAAAAGACAAAAAAAAAAAAAAAAAAAAAAACCTCATTGGATCATTTGGAAGTGCTCTCATAAAATTAATAGGAAATGTTTAATTAAAAAAAGAAGAGTTGCTGTGGCTATAACTAAGTGATAGAGCATTTGATTAGGTAGCATGTCCGAGACCCTGGGTTGAAAACCCAGCACTAAAAAAGGACAGGAGGAAAAATAGGAGAAGGAGCAAACATCCTTAGGGTATGTCTAAATATGACTACAAAAAATAATCATGAAGTATATAAGTAAACATAAATACATAAAATTAAGCATCAAATAATAGAAAATACTGAACAATAATTTTGTTTTTAAATAAAGTTTTATTTAGAAAAGCACAGAAGACAAAGAGAAGTTGATAATCACATTGTAGTGAAATTTACATGTTATGCAATATAACTGAATACAACCAAAAATAAAATAATAACAGCAAACAATCCTAAGACATACCAGAGTGTAGCTAAAAAATAATAATTTTAAGCCAAATAATCCAAATTCTTTTTCACTTTAATCTTGTACGACTTACATCCTGAGTATACAAAACAAAACTAACCCAACTAGGTACATAGTTAAATTTTATTGGTATATAGGCCTGAGAATAGAAATAAATTTAACTCCTCCTCATATGTGACAATTACTTACTTCTTTGCTAAGCACATAACTACACAGGAAGATTTTCTAGATAAGTGGTCTCACAGTTTAACTCACACCAAAATTACTTGTGCTTGCTAATTCTGAACCCCACTCCCTAAAATTTAAAACCTAAAGAAGACCTCAACCATCTGAAATTCTACCACATACGCTACTGTTGTTGGGACTGCTGGCCTCCAGGCTACACTTTAGAAAGAATTGTCAGGTAAAACTAGTTCACAGTTGTACACAAGTATTCTCCATTTAAAGGTTTGTCAATGAGTCTCCAGATCAAATTGAACATAAAGAATAGTAAATAGTATACTGAATTAATAGTTCAAAGAAACTCTGAAATAGAAAATATCATTAATCATCTTTTAAAGCAACTGTTATATGTAACTTCAGATTTAGGTTTAATGAAGAGTATAAAGCCCAGAAATATGACCAGTGAAATACAGAATACAGAACAGATCTGAGATTAAGAAATTTAAATGTATTAATATGAGGAAATAATAATTGAGAATTTCAATATAAACCCACAAAACGCATTAGAACCATTAATAAAGTATGTAGATATTAGTGTAATAACAATAATTTTATAATACTCTCACCAAAAGATTGTACAATTAATAGGTACAGGTCACACATCACAAAATGAATAAATATTTGAAGGTTTTTAAATTAGACATTACTAGATTCAGGAATAGGTATACCCAAAGTAATATGTGCTTGCTACTGTTTTGATAAAATTTTAAGAACATGTTTCTTGTTTGCACAAATTATTTTATTGTAAGATTTCATCAGACATTTGATATTTATCAACTTAGAACATGCACATTTCCAAAGCAAACAGTTTAATAGGTATTTTATCATTAACAGGCTTAAATTCATCAACATATTTGAAAAAGGAAAAGATTCTATTTGTTCATAGAATCCAAAGCAGCTGATAAATTTAAATCGAGATATGGAAAAGAAATGATGTGTTGCAGTTTAATATGAACTGCAAACACACTTCCAGCATAGGCGATCAAACATTAACTAAGGTCACTGCATCAGACACACAAACCCTCTGTGTTTATCTCAGACTCAACAACCTTTCTTTCTAATGTAATCATCCTCACATAAATTTCTTAAATGTCAGCTGCCTTCAAATATCCCCAACCTCCTTCATTCACTAGTAGAGTATTTTACATGCAAATTTTCCTTATACATGGTTGGAATGGTTTCCACTTAATGGCTAAGGATATGGGTCAGTGGTAGAGGACTTGCCCAATGTGAACAAGGCCCCAAGTTCAATCCCAGATCCACAAGAAAAACAAACAAAAACAGGCAATATGGAGAGCCTTCCACATTTCAGAAGGTTTCAAATGAACAAAGGACACAGTGGGGCCATTCTCTGCCACACTCAAGCTTCTCCAAAAAGTGAGGCAAGGTATCTGCCCAAAGTAGCAGGCAGGGCTCATATAAAGCAAGTACAGGGCCATGTAGTAGATGTCACTGTTAGTCACTTTCTTACATGACCCAGCACCCTCCACTTAAAGAAGAGGAAGTTTATTTTGCCTCATATTTTTGGTTTATAGTATGCCAATTACAAGGCATGAAGGAATGGCAGATGGGGTCTGGATGTAAGAAAGTTGCTCATCTCCAGGCAGCCAGGAAGCAGAGAGGGGAGATAAAGCCATCCAAGTCATGGCTTTACTGATTTGACTTTTCTTACCAGGCTTCACTTCCCAATACCCAGCCAGCTGTAGGACCCTGATAACCCAATGTCTGTTCACAAAGATTCTGCGTGCAGGAGGCTGTGGAGGGAAATGCAGATATAAACCATAACATACCCCAATTCCATCTTAGTGTATTTTATTCAGGCTTTGACAGTTGTTAAGTATTAGGAACATCAACTGTTTGAAGCAATAAGCAGCCTCCTCATATAGTAATTAATTATTTGGAGGTTTGCAACGTGCACAATTTATGAATTATCATAATAATTTTGTAAAGATGGAAGATGGGGGACTTAATCTTACCAAAGAAGAACACAGGATCACAATTTCAAGAAATGGCCCTCACACAAGATTATGGGAGACTCATCACACAGTGTTCGGAAGGTGGAGGACAATAGCTTTTCTCACATACACCACGGTACTGGGTACTGTAGCTCATTTCATTCTCTTCTCCTTCTAGATAATTCTTCCCCTCATTTGAGCATAGAGATTCATTCTTCATCAACTTCTGCTGGTAACTGTTAACCTGAGAATGATCTGAAAATTTTCAGCATTGTGTCTCAAGGGAAATTTCTTTTTAACATGTATCAGTTGACATTAGGTGTGCTTTTCAAGAAAAATCTTTACATGACACAAATTCACAAACAATAGGAAGTAATATCTCTTTATTTTAAAGTATTATGGTGCTCAATTCTATAATACATAACTTCCTGGAAATTAGAATATAAATCAAATAACTTACAATTTTATTATCATTGTTATTTACAATATATATGGAAACAAGGGCTTCATGAATAAAAAAAGGATGACTTTAAATGAAATTAACTATGTTTATTATAGGGATAATGTTTACATTATGATAACCTTTATGTGAAAAAGAGTTGCTTATGGTTTCGAAAAGTATTAAAATATAAGCCACAAACTAAATAGAAATAATTAAGTAAATGGGAAAGAAAAATATAAGACAGTATCCTATTATATTTTGACTATATAACCAGGTAAAGAATTCATGTAAGTAGAAAATTTAACAAGTCAAAAGGGTGGGGGGGAGATAAGAAAAAAATAACATACAATGGAAACAAACTGAAATAAATGCACCTTATACTGTATTAACAGTGATATATTAGGAAAATCTGAATCTAATTGAATATAAAGACAGTATTTTCTTAAGTATGATAAATAGTGGACATACTATAAAAATCTTTTAGTAGTAGTTATATTTAAAAAGACTTAATGATAAAATTTTCTAGAAAATAGTTTCATAGAGAAAAGATACATAACACAGGGGAAAAAAATGAGCCAAGATTAGCAAAATATGTATAGATGTTGCAGTATAAAAATAGGAACTTCTTAGGATTAGGAAATATCCATAATAAAATCTGGGGAAAAACATATTATGAAATCTCTAGCCACAAGCATTTGTCTAATCTCTTTCCTTGCTATCAATTATGAAAAGGTGCAATCAGGCAGAGAATGTAAGGGTTTAATGTATTTATAGTTCTAAGTACAGATTAATAAACTACTTTCTGAATAGTCAGTTTCAATTCATACTCCCACCAGCAGCATATGAGAATACTCAACCACCCATATCCTCATCAATACTGGGATTATAGCTTTAATAACAAGGCCTTGCTCAACCAGGTTTCACGAAGAGAATTAAGCCCTAATATCCTAAGGATCCATTGTATGCAATAAATTTAGGTCTGCACATCTAGAATAATACTTATTATGTACAGTCCTTGGGAGAATTTAGAAAATAGGCATTGAAATCATTTTCTGTGTTTTGTGGGTCAAATCAGAATGAGCATGAGACTTTGCCTCTCGTTATTGTTCTAGCTGTAATTGATAGCTTTTGAAACACAGTGTTTTCATTTCTTTTCAAAACAGGCTAAAATTGTAACTGTTATTATTCTCTTTAACTCTATGGTTATTTGAGAGAAATCAAGTGGTGTGTATTATATTTTCTCTTAAATGTTTTTCATTAATATTTCCTTTTATTGAATGAAGTTAATAATGTGACTTACTCGGAGGCTTAATTTAGTGGTAAGCAAACCATTTTCTTATTTACCAGCCTATTTACTTTCCGCAGGTGAAACTATTTGATTATTTCAGGACAGATTTTATGGAGAACTCCAACAAAGAAAATACAAAATCATATAAAAGCACAGCACCTCTGCTTGCAGTGTCACTCTGTGAAAGGGCCTCCTCTTAACCTGTTACCTTCCTTCTCTGAGCCTAACATGAAGAACTCAGGTCTTAAAAGGTGCTGGTAGAATCCTGCTCACCAGAGGTGAGGGATGGGCAGAGGGAGAAGGAGGAAAGGAGACAGCATGACCCGTGAGACTATGTCTCCGAAAGGAGCAAGAAGTCCCACTGTTCTACACCACACAGAAGGGTAACTACACATGAGCGATAATGTCTTGCACATTTCAAAGGCTAAGAGAAAGCATTTTGACTGTTTTCACCCTTTTAAAAATGACAAATATTTAAGGAAAAAGGTATGGTTAACCTGATTTGAACACTACACATTACGTATGAATCAAAATGTTAGGTGGGATCCATTAATACGCACAGTTTTTATCTTTTTAATCAGTCAAAAAAAAAAAAAGTGGTACATGCCTATAATCCCAGAAGTGTAGGCTGAGTCAAGAGGATCTTAAATTCAAGCCCAGACTGGGCAACTTATTTATAGACACCCTATCTCACAATTAAAAAAAAAAAAAACTTTAAAAAGGGCTTGGGAATGTAGCATAGTAAGAAGGCCCTAGGTTCAATCCCCAATACCACAAAATTACACACACACACACACACACACACACACACACACACACACACGAGTTCCAATTTGTATTTGTAGGTAGTCCAAATGTCCTTGAAAATGAACCTTTCATATTATTTAGTCTATTTTTTACTTTAGCTGATACATTTCAAGAGAGTATTAAATTCTATCATGACAATTGAGTCTAAAAAGTTATTCAAATAAGCCTTGACATCTATATTTGACCAAAAATGAACATAGTTTTAATCTTAGGAATAACAATATTGATTTTTGCTGTCACTTATACTACCATATCAATCTCTGAACCATTTGACTTGTTATGAATTGGATGTCTGTGCTCCTCCAAAATTCAAACATTAAAATCCTGCCCCACAAGGTGATGGTATTAGAAAATGAGGCCTTCTGCAAGGTGATTAGGCCATGAGGGCGGAGCCTTCATGAATGGATTACAGCCCATTCTAAAACAGGCATCAGAGAGATTGCTCACTCAGATTCTTCTCTAAGAGGAAACAAGGAGAATCAACAGTCTGCAGGCCAGAAAAGGGCTTTCATCAGCTACCAAGGACAATGACATTCAAATCTCAACCTGCTATCCTTCAAAACACTTAAGAACTTTTTGTTTGCTTATAAGCCACCTATCCCTGGTACTTTGTTATAGCAGCCTAAACTTCCTGAGACAACAGAGACCTGAATTAGACCATCATTTTATGGTGTAATCTTCCAGTAGCAATAAAGCAGAGAAAAACTAATAGTTAAAATTAGAAAGAGAGACATTTGCTCAGAAAGATGGAATCAAAAAATAAACTGGAAGCAGAAAAAATACTAACACAATGATGTCAATATTATTGATTAGAGGCAGCCACAAGGATTCTATGGAACAAGACCGGCTCTGAAACATGTTTTCGTCCCCCATCATCCAGTTCACTGAACTCTGTCTCTCCATGACTGCAAGCATCTTAAGCCCAGCAAGGAGGCTGTCTTGAGACATAACCACACATAGTTTAACCCATTTGTGACTTCCTTGATTTCAGCATGGGTTTGAGCCCAAAAGCTGTCCCCTATATCCTGAAACATAATCTTCTTTCTTAAGTGCCTCCTTGGAGAGCAGTCCAAGATGAAGGGGCATATCTCCATAGTCAACAGATTTTTTGAGAAGGATGACTAAAAGCAATCAATAGGAAATGAATAGTCTTTTCAATAGGTATTCCTAAATCAACTGGATCTTCACACACAGAGAAATAAATTTGGACCCTTCACTTAAAACAGATACAAAAATGTAAGAGCTAAAAGTATAAAATACTTAGAATAAAATACAAAATAAATTGTTGCAACTTTGGTTCTTTACTATGATGATGGAAACATAAGTAAGAAAATTAAAAAATTGATAATTTCAAAATTGAAATTTTTCAACATTGAAGGACACTGTCATGAAAGTAAAAGATAACCTAAAGAAAAGAAGAAAACACTTGCAAATTACATATCTGATTAGGAACCTGAGTCTAGAATATATGAAGAACATTTACAATCCAACAATAAAAACAAAACAAATTTTAAAGTAAGCAAAGGACCTAATAGACATTTCTACCAAGATAATATGGGAATGGTTAATAACTGTACAAAGGGATACTAGGTGTCACTAGTCATTAGGAATATGCTATATCACAGCAGATACCATACACACACACTAGGAGGGCTAGAACCAAAAAATGGATGCTGTTCTTAAAGAGGCTAAGAAACTCAAAAACCTCACACTCTGCTAGTTTAATCCTGACACTTTGTGAAACATTCTGGAAGCTCCTCAGAGGCTAAAGATATGGCTATCAACAGACCTAGAAATTCCATTCCAATTTATTTAGCCACATTCATTGAAAACATATGCCCATACAAAAATTTGTTTATGAATGTCAATAGCATCATTACAATAAATCAAAAGGTTAAAGCAATCCAAATGTCCAAGCATTATATAAGTAAATAAAATGCAGTGCATACATAAAATGGAATACTATATGGTCATTAAAAAGTATGCAATATCAATATATTCTGTAATACCATAGAATGTTACAAACATTCTGCTAGGGGCTGGGGATTTAGCTCAGCGGCATAAGCGTCTGCCTTGCAAGCAGGCAGTCATGAGTTCGATCCCAGGTACCGATAAAAAAGAAAAAGACAAAAAAAAAAAAAAAAAAAAAAAAAAAACCATTCTGCTAGATAAAGAATCCAATCACAAAGAACCCATATTACCTGATACTGTTTATATGAGCCATTGAAATTGGGCAAGTTTACAGAAGCAGAAACTAGTCAGTGATGCCAGGGGCCAAGGAAATTGTAAGGTGACAGTTATAGTACACAGAGCTTCTTTTGTTCTATATTTGATGTAGTTGTGTAACTCCATATTTATTATATCAAAAAATAGAACTACGCACTTTAAATGAATGAGCTTTCTACTGTATGAATTTTTATCTCAGGAAAGGCATTAAATTTTAAATTTCTAAAAGTCAGGTACCCTGTATTTCTTTCACTTTTATTTTGACAACATTTGTTGGTATTTTATTGAGAATATTGGAATATTGTAAAGGATACCGAGAAACACAGAAATTTAACAGTGAAAAGATAGCTTCATCAGTAAATACAATAAAAAGTCCAATTGACTAACTGAAGATATTTTTGAAGGGACAGCGGTTAAAAATTGTAAGGCTTGCAAACCTGACTACGTTAGAAGCGTGGGTATGGGGTTTACAGGCTTTTAAAAAAACAAAATAGTTTATTATAACTGGCAATTCTTCTTAAAATAGCAAGAGACAGTATGGTAACCATTGTTGATCACTTTATATTTTGTTTTTACATTATCTATTATGTCCATCTTTTTGATTTGAATAACTCTGTTCTGATATGTCGCATTTGGTTTTAGTCTCTTCAAAAAAGGTAGTAAGAACTGTGGGAGTAATAAAACCCAAAATGTGTAATTGTCATTGTACAAAAGAAAAGAAAGTGCTTTAAAGGTTATAACTGCATATATGTTTAAGTGTATAATATAGAAAACCATATTACTGAGTGTTTTTTGGATCATTGAACAAAACTGTTTGCACTCTCACTGTTTGAAAGTTCACTTTATATGCTTCAATTTTGTAACTTGAACAACTATTTCTAAGATGAGAATATGTAATCTATTAACTAGTGATTTCTTACTGTTTATTTTTTTAAATTTTGTATTACTTGTCCCCTTTTTCTGTTTTTTTTCTTTTTCTCCTTAAATAAATAAAAAAAAAGTTACATTTTTTTTTTCAGAATCCAGATTAGTGGTAGTTTATAGGTGATTACCAACATATGCATACAAACCTAATGGTGATGAACTAAGAATTTATTCCAGGCTCTAAGGAACACACATTTTAAAGCTGTCAAAATCTGAGTAGAGCTTTGTCAAAACTAATGACAGGAATATAGAGTTTTACTCCAATGGAAGAGGAAATAAAACTACAAAAACAAAAACCTGGTATGTCTTAGTGAAAGTGATTGCAGCAGAAGTAGTTTTGGATGACCTTAGTGTGTGACACTCAGTATCTAACTCAGTTATTCTCAAAAATTCTACAAAGTACTACGATTTTCATCTGGTAGATAAGGAAGCAGACACAAAGAGGGAGAATAACAAAAGCAAGTCTCAGAGCTCCTGGCTGATGTACCCAGGATTTAAATCCTACCCTCTGCCTCTTGCTTCTTTCTTACCTTCCATAACTGACACAAGACAGTCCAAGTACACACTATCCATGGTATATACATTACATACGCAGATCACATCTGCCCTAGCTGCTTGGCTATAATAAATACACTGGGTTGTTTAAACAATAGGTATTTATTTCCCCTGGTTCTGGAGGTTTAAGTTTGCTAGTATGAAAGGGCTGTTAGTGAGGGCTTCTTCCCCAGGTTGCAGAGAGCTGCTGTCAGGTTGTGTCCTCATATGGTGAAGGCAACCATCTCTCACATGTATCTTCTTATAGGGTAACTATTCTTGTTTATGAGAGTTCTCCCTTCATGAGCTAATTATCTCCTAAAGGCCCCTCTTTCAATTGCTATCATATTGAATTCTGAGGAAACATACTTTCAGTCTATAGCAAGCTCTTAGCCTTAAAAATATCTGGGGAGTGTATGATAGTTACATTAGGAAAAGAACTGTTTGTCTGTCAAAACACAGGGCTTACTGGGTCATATTGCCAAGACAAGAAACCTTTCTTTTCTTCAAGCTAATTCCTGGCTTCCACTGGTTTCCCTTATCTTTTATTTTTTTTCAATTGTTTTCTAAGGTTTTCAAATAATCTCTCTCCTCAGGCTATTAATCTCAGCATACAAATATAATTAAATGCTACCTTTCCTGAAATAACATCAATAACCTAATTTTTAATCCAGTGGTTATCCTGCCATTGATAGCCCAAACTCTTGACTACTATCTTCATTTCCTTCCAGCTTCTCACATTTATTAAGGTCCTAAAATATTTCAGAAATACTTTGATAAAGGTCACAAATGACCTAAAATTTGTAAGTACTGTATGTTCAGATTCCACCTTCCTTGAGTTTTCAGTGAAAACCTTAATCATCATCAGGCTTCAGTGATACTCAACTGATTCTCCTGTACCACAAGCTATTTAAAAGAAAATAGTAGGGGTGGGATGTATTTGAAACTTATTTCAGAGTTAAGAGGCAATGTTTGGCTATTAGGAGTGGCAGAGAGATAATTTATCACTTGGGAGGTTACTTAAACAGGGTCGAAAATATAAGAGTAGAAAAGAAGAGAATTTAAAGAAATTAGTACTCAATAGCAACTACTGCTGCAAGGAGAACAAGCACAAGTATAGGAAGATGTATATATGGAGGAGAGATGAGGAATACTTTAACAGTGAGGGAAGGCACAAGATGACACCATTCTCTACTACTACTTCTGTTCCTTATTACAAAATAAGTACTGTTCCAATAAGAATAAAAACTGATCGCTTTTCAAAGTACCGTAAATCAGTTCTATTCATTCCATACCCACATTCCCATAATACAAAATGTTCTCATTTTTAAACTCAGTAATTATGTATACCTATATAATGTTTCTATAATATTAGACTTCAATTATATGTATATATGTATATCTATCAACATTTTTAACCTGAAAGTGTGTCATTTTTTCACGTTACATGATAGTTAGAAAATAACACTCCCCAAATTTTTTATTAACAGCCACGAGTAATATTTCTTAAAGATCCTTAATTTCTGCCATGTACCAATGCGTCCAATATCACTCTTTGAACGTCAAAGAATTCAATTAAGGATTATCTTTCCTGTTGTCACATATTTAAGGAAGAAGACCTATGAGAAACTCAGTATGCAGAAAGGAAGCAGGAGAAGGGAGTGTGATGTAAGAAAGAGGAAAGGAGTATATAGATTTACATTATTAAGGAGACAAAGAGAAAGACTCAGAGTATGTATTTGGGATATCGATATCATTAGCTTTTAAAATATGTGGATAATGATAATAAATACAAATATATTTTATACAAAACACTTAAAGAGTTTTTCATTTGTTTGTTTTTGCTGGCTTCTATTTTCTCTGAAAACTCAGGTAAAAAATTTATTCCAATATAGAATGAAAAAGTAGTAAAAAAAAAATAATAGTAAAATAAAAAAAGAATTCTAAGTAGGGTGGTGAAACTGAACAGCTCCTGGATGGGTGATTAGATTATGGATTGGTCCACTGTCAATGGACTAGATTAATCCACTGGTGTCATAGTTAAATGAGAAGGTGGGATCCAGTTAAAGGAGGTGGGTCACGGGGGGGGGGGGGGTATGCCTCTGAGAGTGTATCTCCTAAGGCATTTTTCCCCTGTGTTTTGCTTCCCAGACACTATTTGCTCCACCTCACCCTTCTACCATGAAGTTTCTACAATGAAAGCAAGTAACCATGGACTGAAATCTCTGAAACTACGAGCAAGAGTTAAAAGTCTTCCCCATTAAACTGTGGTTATTAGTTATTTTTCCAAACAGAAGCTGACATAAGAATATAAGAAACAATGGATTTAAAAGTATGCAAATGATTTCTGTGCATACTATTAGCCACAAATCTGTAGAAGCAACAACGTACAGGTCGGTATGATTTTCCTTATGCTGACTCAGAAACTGTTCAGGACCAGGCAAACTAGAGAATTTGAAGTATCCAATAAAGCAAGTACGGTGGAAAGCCAGAGTTTAAAGGCGATCAAACATTTAAGAATGTAGCAAGGAATCTGAGAAGTCTCCTTCAGTACGTAGTAAACGGCATCATAGAAGTTAGAACAGAAGAATGCTACCACAGTGATCTTTATACATTTTACAAAACAAAGTTTGATAATAATTTCTAACAATCCTCCTGACATACTCACCAGTAGCCTCATTCCTCACCAACAATATCTCAATTGCTACTCCATCTTTTTTTTATCAAGACACCTAAAAAAGCACAGTCACTGTAACAAACTCATTGATTAGTGAATGAGAATTGAAGGCTAGCTATTGTTATAAACTGAGTTTGGGAGTAGTGTGGCATTACTGTGGCCACAGTTGACCTGTACACCAAATAAGAGTGACCATTACCCACAAGTAAACTAAACCTACTTCTACCGAAGCATTGATTACATTCCTGTATACTGATATATTTGTTTTCCTCCTGTAAACTATCTGATTATAAAGATGAAACATTACTCATTTTTGAACACCAAAACCTAGTATAAAACCTCCTCCATAGTAAGCACAAAACAAGTATTTTTAATTTTATTGAACATTTGCAGATCATGTCATTTACAATCCTCTTGGAGAGTGGATACACCTACCTGCTACAGCTTGTTTCCTTTTGTATAATTCCTTTCCCCTTCACTCCCTCTCCCTGCTTCCCTCCTCCAGCTCCCCTATCCTATTTTTCATTCTTCATCAAGAATTGAAAATAATACATTTTAGGGCCAGGGATTTAGCTCAGCATTATAATCGCAAGCCTGGCAAACACAAAGTTGTGAGTTCAAATAAAATAAATAAAATAGAGAGTAAAAAATGTGAGTAAAAAATGTGAGTAAAAAAAATAAATAAAATAGAACATTTTCAACTTTTAATGCCAAGTGAAACATTATGTTAAACTAACTGGGTGACTGGAAATCTAATAAAGACAAAATTAAATAGAAAAAATCCTTTGTTTTAACTTTACAATGATCATACAGTGTTACTTTAATAAGTACAATATAAATTAAGATTATAAAATTATCTATATTTAGGAAATAATATAAATGACTAAAAAGTACAAAAATCTAGGTAGCTACTTTTGTTGATCTTCCCAATTGAAATGTAACAATAAACAAATTATAAAGACAAAGCTAAAAGGCAAAATTGTACTAATTTTAAAAACTAATGGCATGAATGTTTTAGTATTTTAAAATAGGTTTTAGTGTTTTGCTCTATGTACTCTACTCCAGAAATACTAAATATAATGTATGCAATGAATATAATTATATATTATATATATTAATATTATATATATAAATCACTTGCTCAATATGCTAGATATTAGCACTAAACAAAGGGATTTCCTAAAACATGAAATAGGCTGTTTATTTCAAGATTCACAAAATGCAAAATGCCTATTTTTTTCACATCTAAACACTAGTAGTAACTAAAATAGACCTCTATATGTGATTTCTACATTTAGAATACATATAAGGCATAATTCATTAGGCTACTTTCCTTCTTTTCTGAAATTCAAAATCCAAGAAAATTGAATCACTTTTAAATGAACCAATATGTTTATTAGATCTGTGGGGTGTAAGAAAACTTCAATTGCTACTCTGTGTCATGCTGATATAGGCATAAACTCTCAGGTTAAACTTCTCTCTCTGTAGTACAAGTTTCAATTTGGATTTTAAAAAGCTTGAGGCCATCAATTTTCACATCTTTTCCCACTCCCATTTCAGAAATAAGAGACCCAATTTCAGGAAGATACTGGCAAGTTATGTGGAGGTTTAAAATGTTCAAGCATAAATCCAACTGCCATTAAGGCAACTCCATTAAAATAAAAAAATATATATTTAAACTACTACCACAGTTTCTGACTTTTTTTAACAGTCATTTATTTAAAGTCAAACAGGGACATTAGAATCATTGCTTATAAATATAATTAAGTCCTACTAACAGCTCAATTGTATTACTCAAAACTTTCTACTATAGAGATAACATACAATCACAACTCAGTAGTTCTCCTTTGATATCTACTTTTATGTACACTTACACGCACATTTCCATATTTATATATTATTTATAGGATCAAAAATTTTAGTGTGGAAGTTAGTGAAGTTAGTGAAGATCAAAAAGTTAGTGTGGAAGAAAGAACTGAATATTACATTCTGCATCTTGAGTCATACCTCCTCCCCCTTGCAAATCTTACTCAATTCACTACCATGTCATGTCGCCCAACAAGCAAATAAGATTTCCCAAAACTTCCTTCAAGATTAGTTGCAGAATCACCTTAAAGAGTGAATTTCAGGTAACAGAAACAAAGCAGTGAAACAATATGTAACAGCTGTGACTAAGTAAGTATAGTCTTCAAATAGGGTAGCCAAGGTTAAAAGTAAATGTTATCTTACTGGGATAAATTTGGATTCGTCAGATATTATCAAACTAATAAAAAAAATAAGAATATTTATATGTGAGTTCTCTTTCAACTTGGATTTGATGAATAAGGAAGGTGAAGTCACATTACAGCCTGCTGTTCTGTAGGATGGCACTGACAACAGCATTTACCACATTTTTGAGCATATTAAAGACAATCAATGAAACAGGACTTCCAGATCAGCCTTACAAAGTGAGAAAAATGATGAGTATGTTCAAAATGGGGAGAGGGTATTCTGAGGGGGATTAATGACAATGCATCTTTTACTGTAATAAATTATTATTTAAACATTCATCTTATATTTTGATTATATCTCATATCAAGAGTCTACATTTGTAAAAGTTAACCTGGCAAGGACACATTTTAACATGCTAGATGAAATTTTTACATTATCCAATTCTATCTTTATAAAATACCAGAAAAAAGCAAAAGTGAATTCAAATATTTAATACAAATATATTCTATATTACGCCTTATGCTAAAAACCCTCACATAAAAATTTCACTTGATCTTACTTGCTATATAGCAAGTTCTTCATTCAAGGCTAACATTGAAAGTGTGAAACCAAGTAAACTCCAGATGAGCATAATCCATCTGCTTGCAACAATAATAAACTCCAGTTTTTTGTACACCTAACAAGAACAGTCTTTCTTAGCCTCTCAGAGTGAATGAATCTCAATCTTCATTGATAAAAGATTAACAACTCTATAACGATGCAATTACCTTCTGGGTAACAAAGGTATATTTATAAGATATTTCAGCTTGTGATTCCCCATCCTGTGGAGAGGAGAAAAAAGGAGAACAAATATGGACTATTCTCTATAGAAGTCTTTCAAAATGAATGAAAAGTTATGATGAATATAGACTTACAGTTTGACAATTTGTTTTAGTACGTACAATTAATCTGAGATTTCTTTTGTGCTAGTCAGCAAGGCCTGGTCATAAAAAATAAACTTTTAGTGCCTAAGCTGCATAAAGCTCCTTAAAGTATTACCACTTACCTGAGTAAACCTTTAAACCTTAGGAGAAAATAAACCAGTAAAAAGTAAAACCACATTTCTGACTTAATAACATTTGGAGAAATAAAAGTATCAATAATAAGCTGACAGGGAGCAATGGTAGTTGGCTTCATATCCTTCTGCATGTACCATCCTATTTTATACCAAAAGTTACATGGAATACCAAGTCCAGAGCATTCCAATTTCCTCTCATTAACCTAAAACCAACTCCAGACAGGAAGGGTTACAATTTGACCAACAATGAACACACTATATAGTCTAATTTATGTTTACTTTGCTAATTTAATAACTTCATCTTCACGTGCTTAAACTCTGAGAAGAGTGATATTCATTAGAGAGAATTAGGAATAAGAAAAAAATACATCAGGGGAGAACATTAAAATACAGGGAAATATAAATAGCTGTATTATTGAGGTATTAGGGCAGTAGAGGAGTCAGGCCTTTGTTCTTCATTTTTAGGTAGGTTCAGTAAGTATCATTACCCTGTCCACCAAGAGAAACATAAACCATATTTTCATGCAATATACTAAGTAACAAAATTCTTTCAGAAACTTTTTTATATGTTCACTGTAATAGTTCAATTAAAACGTACCTCTTCAGAGCTAAACTTTACAAAGAATCCTGATTAAAGGAAAGTCCTGAATACAAGTTAAATACAAACGAACTACAAATTTAATTTAAGATTTTAAACCTATTTCGAACTTAAAGAAAGGTTAAAGCAATCTACTTTTAATTAAATATATCTATGGCAACTTGATTCCAAATCTTAAGGTTTTGCAACCCAATTTTTTATGATAAGAATATTACTAAAATTCATCTGCATTGAATGACAATCTTCCACTCCTTTTGGCTCTCTGAATCCATTATCTCTCTCATGGGAATGAATGCTTTGCTATGACTGATGATGAGTAAGATATATAGGACAAATGATGCAGCTTTTCATTTAAAAGACTAAAAGGGAAATTCACTTTAGTCTCCTTTCTGCCTAGTTTCATTAAAATCTAAATACAGCTATTCTAAGAGATTTTTTCTAGCTCACTTCAGTTTGACAAAAACTGTCTCGTGTATCATTTAAATCAATTATAGATTCTTTGGAAATATACCAAAAAGTTTCAGTTGAATACTTTGGTTTTAAAATAAACACATAAAACATCAGCAAAAAAAATCAATCAATATAACCCTTAAATTATAATATCTGAAAGCATATTATTTATAATTATTACTAAATTATGAGGTGTTTTGACTTATGAAAAGTATTTTCACATAATATTTCCTAAAATACCTTAATAAAACAGTATCCTGGATACTATTAACACAGAGACATGGCATGTAGATTGCTAAAGAAAGGAAAACATGAAGGGAAGAAGCTATATACATAGATGTATATGTATGTATATACACTCAACATACAACTGTACATTTAGTAATTCACATGTTGATTGCAACAGTATTTAGGGGATAAAACGAATTTGAGTAAGCATGTTACTTTTAAACTACAACTTTGATATGACTTGTCTAGAAATTGTTTAATAGTATTTTCGATGCCTTTGATAAATTACTACAAAATAATTTGCTTTACACAGATTATGAAATAAAGGGGAACTTCTTTTCCTTAAGAACCCAAACTCTTTTATAAGCCTGAAACTTTCACTTTTTAATATTTAGATATAAGATTTCTGAGGATTGAGAAGAGCAATGAAATAGTAAAGGAAAAGCAAAAAGAAAGGAAGAGGGAAGAATAGAGGGAAGGAAGGAGAGAGGAAGGACCTGATGCACCCAAAATACTTCCTCCTTTTGAACAGAAGTATGCATAATGCAGAGATGTAATGATTTAAAGAAAGAAGATGTCTTCGTCAAGAAAATCATATCAGAAATATCTCTGGTGATTGTGTTTTTCTAAATGATGTGAAGTGTAGATTCCAGATTAGTCATTCTGTTTCCCCATGCCAGCAACCATGCTGGGTCCCCTCTAAGTTTCTCAGACCTGCTCAGGACTCCAGAGACCACTGTGAATCTGATTAATGTAATAGTTCTCTTGCCATCCACTTTCAGGCATGATGCACATTACTGGAACCCTTTTACACCACCATACTTGGTCTCATTAACACTTCTCCCCTTGAAGTTATCTGAGGAACAGTCTACTTACCCACAGAGAGAAAAGCAACAAGCACTGTAAACACTGCTGCCTTCTAAGAGAAGCTATGCTTTACAACAGCAAGAGTGGGCAGGATATGGAGACGTTGCTGACTTTTCCCCTCCTATCACTCTGCAGTTTTCAACCAATGTCTCTTACTCCATTAATTCAAAAAACAGAAAGGCCAAGAGAAATTGAGAAATAGGGTAAAAAACATAGCAAAGAAGAGTGAAAGGGCATCAGGGCAAAAAAGTAATGACTAACAAAAGTACAGAAAGTTGGTAAGAAGAATAAAAACCTAAAGCCTTGGTTACTTTCTCACTGCTGGGACAAAATACCTGATATCCATAATGTAAAGGAGGAAAAGTTTATTTTGGCTCACACTTCACTGAGATTTCAGTACATAATCAAGTGGCTCCAATGCAGGATAGCATGAGAGAAGGGCATTGTGGAGGAGAAACAGTCCATGTCAGGGCAGGTAGAAACAGCAAGTTTGCCTTTCATCTTTCACTTTATTACAATCAGGCTTCAAGCCTATTGGTTCTATCCACAACAGGGTGGGCTTTTCCATAGTTTATACAGGGAACTACGCTAAAACAATCAGTAGACTAATGCAGTCATCACATACCTTTAACCTATATTCACACACCCTAGATCCAGCCATCTACAAAAAGTTCCACCTATGAGCACATGAGGCTTTGAGAGCACATTGAGGTACAAGACATAACACCTATACAAACCAAGAGAATTTTTAAAAAGTATGCACACAAAAACATGTCCACTAATGTCATGGTAGTATTATTCATAATAGAAGCAACCCAATATCCATCCACTGGAATATAGTATACAAATGTAATTTGGACATTTAAAAGGAGAAATGGATAATATATTATTATGTAACACAAAATATATGAACCTTTAAAACATGATGCTAAGTGAAATAGACACACACTGCATAATACTGATATAAAATTTTTAATAAGCAAATCTTAAGGGCAAAAGAGATTAAGGGTTACCAAGGGATGGCAAGAGGAACTGTATAATCTGCTGAAAATTACTACTTTATGTCACATAGCTCAAAATCTACCTTGTAGCACTAAGGTCTATAAGAGCAATCTCTTAAAACCTCAGAAGTAAAAATATTTCCTTATAAAAATGGTATCAATAAACATTACAATGAAGTTCTTTTATCTAGCACAATTGGGGTCCAAAGTTGGTACAAACAATGAAAACACTGTTTAAATTGGGGAGTGTTAATATATATACACACATGCATACATACAGACAGACATTCAAATGAACATTTTAACTTAAAACATAAGTACATATTCACTCATCTCATAAGACTAAAACCATATATCTGAGTCTAGGTTCTCAATAAGGATTTTAAATCATCTTTTTACATGAACCTACACCTACAATGCAGCATTTGTAACTTTCACTTTTCTTTATATTAAAATGACATGAAAAATAAAAGATATCTACAAAACAACCTACATGCGAAGCTCAGTTAAATTTATATCTTTTTAAATTCAGTTCACTTGTGTATAATTAATTCAAATATTTTATCCAACTTTTTTATACTGAGGTTTCCCTATAATTCAATATCTTTCTTTTGTTGCCACACTCAGAAGTTCATCACTTTATACAATATCATGTTACAGAATTGGAATATGAAAAGTTAGCATTCATCGGGGTTGGTCAAAAAGATAGTTTCAAATAGGCACACAGTATAACTGGTATAAGATGAAGAATATACATGCAGCAGAGGACAGTCTACGCTCTGTATCTTGTGGGAATCACTCAGTATTATTTATAGTAGATCCTGTCAGGCAGAAGTAAATCCACTTAGTCTATAAAACAGACAAAAGTTGTGAAAGTTGAGCTTGGAAAGCCAGAAGTACAAACCATTTTCTACAAAACACTTATTTGCTGATTACTTATCTTAGGGTCACAAATATCACAGAAGCCCTATGTCACCACTGGCATTTGTTTGGTAAAGAGCCCTAAAGCATTCCATCTCTGCCTGTAATTTACCAGTCCTTTCCCAAACTGAACATAGAGCTCCCAACCACCCCTACATTCTAGAAACATCACAATAAGCAAACTAAAAATAAGTCACATAACAAAAATGCATTCACAAAGGACTGATTCACAGAGAGTTGAAAATGTCTACTTGGCAAAAGACTTCTTTTTAAGTTCTATTTGAATTCAGAAGACAATAGAAATTCTAAGAAATCTTCTCAGCAATATGTCTCCAGTATTATCCTGTTTAACCAACACTCTTCCCACAGAAAGGACAACAACATATCTAGACTATGAAAATATATGGAAAATGTACACTTTATAGTACAATAATGAGCTTGAGCTCTTTCCCTTCAGGGTCACATACACAGTCACGGGATACCTAATGTCCTTTCAGGAAACATATATAGAACAATGTGCGCCTGTAGCATTGTATAATCTCATAACTTCATAGTCATCTTCATTTCTGCAAGGACATTTTATAATATTACTACAAGGAGATCAGCTATTGTCACCCCTCAGAAGCTATATCTGTACTCAAGGATGTATGACTGTACTATGAGTCCCAGTTGTTCAAGAGCCTCAGTAAATCCGTATTCCGCTTTCATGCCTCATGGACATAAAGCTACTCCATCTTATTTGTTTAAAAAATGGAAGTGCAAATCACATCTGTGCTTCTAAGGGAAAGCATGTTGAGTCATCAGGATTCCTCCACTGCTCTTTCTCACTCTCATAGGTTCTCCATTATCCTAGACTCTTATAAAAGTATCTGACTCATGGGACAGACCCACAGCTGACAACTGCTGCCAAAAACAGCAAGAAAGAAGGCTTTGTTATTATAGGCCATAAAAATTTTGGACCTGTTTGTAACATGTCACACCACAGTGAATATTGACTAAAAGAGCTAACATAGATAAAATAAACGAAGAGAAAGCAAAAGCAGTTGATGTAAGAAACACGCTTCCCAATAAGAACTTTTAAACCAATAAATATGATACTAGTCTTCAGATCAATGTTTCACAAACTATGGTAATGAGCTAACTACTTTAAAACTGCAATGCTAGCCAGGGATTTAGCTCAGCAGCACAAGGCCCTGCCTGGCATGCTCAAGGTCGTAAATTTGATCCTTGGTAACAAAACAAAACCAGTTGTTACCATTAATGTAGATGGCCTCAATTCACCAATAAAAAGCAACACAAGGAGAGTGGATCAAGAAACAAGATCCATCAGTATACTGTATACAAGAAACACATTTAACTCAACAGGAAATTTATAGACTGAAAATCAAAGGAGAGAAAACAATTGGTCCATGTGATAAGAGACCAGAAAAAAAGCAAGGGTATCTTGCCCATCAACTGCAGAATGGATAAGAAAGATAAGGTATTTTTGTACAATGGAAAGCTACCCAGCTATAAAGTAGGATAATCTCAAGGCTCTGGTAGGTAAATGGATGCAACTGGAGATCATGTTCATGGGAAGAATGTTTAGAACTCATACAGGTGAGCCCTAGCATAAAAAAAAAAAGAGTTAGTGGGACCCAAAAAGCATGATATATATTATGAAAGTGATAGGGGAGGAAACACCTTGCAGGGGAAAGTGGTAACCACTATTAATTTGTTATTGTCATGTCTAGAGCTCTTGTATCATTTTCATAATTTTGTTAGGTTTGGTTTTGTTCTGTCTTGTTAATTTTACTGTGTCTGATGGTATGGGCAACTATTTTGAAGATAACCGGATGTATATGGTAATCATTATTGGTTTCCTATTATCTTGTTTTGAAGTCCTATAATGTTTTCATTCTTATAATTGGTTTTATTCTGTTTTTTGTTTTATTTTATTATATGTGATGGTATCACTAGCTATTTTGAAGAAAACAAGACATTATGGTAGTTATCGTTGATTTCCTATCATCTGATTTTGAAGTCCTACACTGAATTTATTCTTTTGCTTTGATTGGCTTTATTGTGTTACATTTTATTTGATTTCCTTATGTTTGATAGTATGGATGGGCTATTTTGAAGAAAATGAGACATTAATAATAGCCATTGTTCATTTCCTATTATCCTGTTTTAAAATCCTATAATGCTTTCGTTCTTTTGTTTTGATTGGTTTTAGTATGTTTTGTATTATTTAATTTTATTATGTGTGAAGATATTTTGAAGAAAACAAGACACATTGTGGTAGCCATTGCTCATTTCCTATTCTCTTGCTTTGAACTCCCATAATGCTTTCATTCTTTTGTCTTGATTGGTTTTATTTTATTTTGTTTTGTTTGATTTTATTGTGTCTGAAGGTATGGATAATTATTTCGAGGAAAACAAGAGACATTATAGTAGTCACTGTTGATTTCCTGTTATCTTGCTTTGAAATCCCGTGTTGCTTGCATTGTTTTGTTCTGATTTGCTTTGTTCTGTTTTGTTTTGTTTTATTCTCTTTAAAATAAATTTTAAAAAATAAAAATAAAACTGCAAATCTATTCTAGATCAATACTTATGAATTAGTAAATTTATTCAAAAATCCAAAGAAAAAACTGAAAATGCAAGACTCAACTTTAGTATTATCATTATTAGATCACCAGAAATTAAATGAATCTTAATGCTAATTCCCAATTTCTGACAATATCTTTGCAAATTGATTCCTCTTGAAGAAACCAGACAGATGCATTGTAAATACTTTAAGTAGCACTGCTTCACAGGTAGAACTGAGAAATATAAAGACTATTAGGAACCTGTGAACTTCCTTGCCATCACATACAGGGAAAAAAGATAACAGACAAATTTGGTCCAGAAAAGCCCAGTAAAATTCCCTTTGGTATCTTTCCAACTTCAAAAATATCAGTGCTTTCATTTTTCCATAGGCTTAAAATATGTTGGTGTGTGTGTGTGCATGTGTATGTGCATGTGTGTGTGTGTGTGTGTGTGTGTGTGTACACGTATGTGTGCATGTGTTTTAGTGTTTCAGTTCTAAATATTTAGGTAACTTGAAAAGTACCTGGCTGCTGTACTTAGTAATTTTAAATGAAGTGCTTTCAGTTATAGTGAATAGGAACCCAAATATTTCATATTGACATATGCAGTTTACTGTCTTTCTCTCTTATCGTCATTTTCATACTAGAAAGCAGCTAGTTCTCTTCAATTATTTGGCAACCTGTAATAAACATAATTTAGTACCAAAACTCCACATTTAATTTTCCAAACAATGAATCTTTCCTGTATTGCAGATGATTTAAAGTTTCGCCCAGAAATACATTTTGGGTGGTAAGATTCCAATTCTGATGAATGTCATATATGCACACTATCCTTTTGGGATGCTGCAGCAGCTGCTATCTGCGTAAGAAATTGGCTCTTTAAATGTGAATGAAAGAAAATACTTCATTTTCTCCCAAATAAAGAAAAACATATGATCTATATCTAATGTGAATTTGCCAAATGGCTTTAAAAACGTGAATAACAAAAGTCAGTTTGGGGGGAAAAAAACTATCCAATTTCAGCAATATTTAACTATCTATTGAAATGAAAAGCAGTGTTTTTATTAAGAAAGAAGACAACTGCAAATAAGACTATTCTTCCAATCTTGTTGGTTAACACTAAGTAATCCATCAGTTCATACATGAGATCATATGAGTAGTTACATATTTTGAAAATATTTTAATATCATTAGCAAAACCACATAGAACACTGTCATACTGATTTAAATTTTCAAGTTAAAATCTACTGTCATTTGTGAACTGATTACCATGGATTTCTATTCCTTTCAGATTATTACACATTGATATATTAGAAGATTTACAATAAAATTTTCAAATGCACTTTAATCCAGAGGGAAAAAACTCAAAAAATAAATACTTTTTTCCTGTTCAGTTATTTTCAGGGTAAAGATTTTAAATAAATAAAGACAAAACACACAGAATAATTATGCTTAGAAAATGTGAAAAGATATCATTGTTAAGCTACATAATGATATATTTTCAGCCAGATTGTTATAATTATGAAAATTCCATGTTCATTAGAGTCATCCTCATTTAATATCCATTTCTATATTTTTCCAAATAAATCTTCTTTCGAATACAATTGGTTCATAATCTATTTTTGTTCCACTCACAATTTTCAAGTTTATCTTTTTTAAACTCAAAACTCTTCAAAGAAAAAAAGCTGACATCTCTTATATAAAGGGGCCATGTAACCACAGGCAGAAAAATAGATATTCTTTCACTCAGATTTTTTTAAAAATTGAGTTGACATTTACATTTCCCCAAGATACTGCCTGCTCTTAACTATTTTCTCTCAAAATTTCATTTACCTTAAACTTTCCTATCTCTCTAGTAAAAAAAAGAGCATTGATTAAACATGATGTTACTCATGACCTTAGACATTAAATAAATATTTGTTGACTGAAAATCACTGACTGAATGTTATTTTCAAGAAATGGAGAGATACAGAATTATGCAATACAACTTTACAAAAGAGAGGATTTTAAAAATCAAGTTGGAATGGGGAAAAAAATCTTAATAGAGGACCTTTCTGCATTAAGATAGGGACCAAATAATGACTACTTTCTATTTATAAATATTTTCATACTACTATGCTATTTTAATATTTAAGCATTAAAGCTTAACATTTTAAGTATAACTTTCCATACACACATAAAACAACATTAGTAAATGAGCACTAGACATAACCATAGTTCACAAATCTAGTTTTCATATAGTTCTTTCCTATATTTTTACACTAGTTAAGCCTACTATGTAAATTTGATCATAAATACGGGAGAGGAATATGAAAGTATCAAATATGCAAGAATCAAATGTTAACTGAGAATCTTATTTAGTGTATATATATATATATATATATATACTAAATTTATCTTGAACACTTTCAATGAAAACTCCAAATCTTTTGAATACAAACAAAAACAAAATAAGGTATCAAAGAATCACTTCACTATAGAATAAGGTTTCAATAATCCAGTAACAAAAACTAGTGGTAAAGGTAGTCACTGAAGATGAGGAAATGTTTTGTACAGGAAAAATTACTAGAAATAATAATTTAAGTGAAAAATATACTCTCAAAATACATTCCATAATTATCATCACGCCAAAAAAATCTGAACTATCACATTTCATCATCTTTTATAAATTGTCCAGTAAGTTTTCAAATAAGATTCAGAAACACAAGCATCAAACATCATCTGCTCTTTGTGACTGCATAGAGAATTACTTTAAATCCTTAGATCCGCACATGCCAAGAAAGGAGTCAGTAGTTATATGTGGCTATTGAGAACCTGAAATGAGGTCAGTGGAACTGAGAAACTGAATTTTATATTTTATTTCATTTTAATTACTTCATTAAATTTAAATTTTAAAACTGTTACTAGAATCAGTTACTGGAAAAATTTTAATTAAGTTTGGAAAAACCTTGGTATGTGAACCTACTTCTAAACTGAAAATTTTATTAAATCTAAATATTGTATGAAGTACTACCCATGAAAATTAAGCATCTGAAATAGCACTTGCCATAACTAGATTTCAACAAATACAAAAGGAGAGTGAAAATATCTCAGTACTTTTTATATTGATTAAACGTTAATTTGATAGCATTTATACATGTTGAGTTAAATGAAATTCATTACTAAAACATTCGCATGTTCTTTTACTTTTTTAGTGACTACAATAAATTGTAGTTATATTTATCTTACATTTTATTTGTATCAGATAGTGATATTTTAGACAATAAAAATAAAGCAAAACTTGTATTAAGTCGAGTTCATTGAAGTATTACTTACATACAGTTCAATCTATTCTTTTTACATGTAAGGTTCTATATATTCAGTAAACAATGGTCATATAACCACTACCACAATTAGAATCTACAATGTTTTCACAAGCCCCAAAATGTCTTCATATGTGCCCCTTTGTAATCAACCTTTAGCTACTACCCTTAACACCTATCAATAATAATTTATCTTTTTAGCTCTGGAAGTTTTTCTGATTCTAGAATATCATAAAAGTGGAGTAACACAGCATGTAAACTTTTGAGCCTGATAAAACCCAATTTTAAATAGTATACATGTCTGTAGTCTGATCATTCTGATACTCCTTTTTCTTTGTATCATCGACAGGTTATAAATGCTTTCTTTTCCACTTATTTCATTTTCAAAACTGAAAAAGACTTTCTCATTGGCCACATAATCATTTAACATGAATGATATCAAAGTACTTACTAAACTCTCCAGTAAGAAAAACTCCTTCTGCTCCTGGGGCCCATTCTTTGCAGTATATTCCACCATCAGCACATCTGTGAATGCCAAATGATTCATAGCCTCTGGAAAACTTATCAATACCTCCTTCATTCTCTCCAATGTCGCTCAAGATGTGGCTAAACTTCTTATACCTTTGAAAAAGTGCAAAAGAAATAAAATTAATCTTTCAAATGTGGTATTCCAATGAAGTAGGTGCACTAGTCTAAGAAACAAAGGCATCATTTAAGAAGAATAATGTATTTAATTTTTTTAAATATCATTTAATTTCATTTACTGAATGTAGTTGCCTGTTAGGATATAAAACTTGTTAGGTAGATAAACTGAACTAATTCACCTACCACTTTTTGTAATTTCAAAACAGTTTCACATAACGAATAAGTTATGTTTACATATATTTGCTTTAGATTACAAGAATAATTTCTATGTCGACAGTACACTGAAAAAAAATCTGTACGTCTCATTTCTCTGACTCCAAAATTTTTTTTAAAAATGAAAAAGCAGTCAAAATTCCTAAAAGAACAATACAATTACCCTACAGCAGGGTTTCACAAGCTTCCCGTAAAAAGGCAGAGGGTGAATATTTTAAGCTTTTCTAGCTATACAGTCTCTGTCACAGCTACCCAGTTACGTCTTTAAATCACAGGAGTCACAGATGATAATGAGTGGGCCAGGCTGGATTCCAGTAACACTTCATTCACACACAAAAAAGAACTAAATCAAAATTGACCTGTAGGCACTGTTTGCCTCACCTTCCCATAAAGCATGCATCAGCACAAGTAAGAACATGCACCATGTTAAATTACAAAACCAATGGCCATGAAAAGACTTGGAGATTCTCAAGCAGAATCAAGAAAACATATGGTTGCCCTGACTCCCTGCTGTTCCCCAAGATTCAGCATTAGTACACCAAAACATACTGCCTATGTTTCTTAAGTACCCTGATATCTGGGCAGAAGCAAAGGAGGAAGGAACTGGTAAAAACGGGACAAATAACCTGTGACAGCTACTAGCAAGTCAAAAATAAAGGAATTGAAACTACACAAAGAATGGAGCAGTGCTAATAAGCTTATCTGTGCACCTCTGATACTCTGAAGGGAAGCAGTGAAATTCTCAGAAAGATTGTATGAATATAGGTAGGGATATATAGGAAAAACAGAAAATTTCAGAAGCTGACTAATAAAACACACTCCAACTTACTCAAAAAAGGACATTCCTACAAATATTTCATACTATGCAATAACTTGGTTAAAAATGAATAGAATAAGGTAACAGTTAGGAGATTATATGACAAAACAACAAAATGAAAGTTAAAATGAAAATGCAGACCAGAGAAATAAATAAATGCAAGATCAAAATATATCACTAGAAAACAATAATTTATGAATCAGCAAAAATAGAAAGGGTGCAGTAAGTGAGTTCAAGGTGGGGGAGGAGAAGGAGATAAAGTGTAACATATTAGTATGTTAATATAGAATAATGCTCAAAATAATTCCAGTTTCATAGTCCTTATGCCAAGGGACAAAACTGAACTACCTGTAAGAGGTACGCGTGCTTCATAAATATGATCACCTGCCCCTATATAAAACACTTAAAAGTACAATTCAAAAGACGAAACAATGACCAGTGAGACTGCCCATGGAAAACAGAAATCCAACAGAGAGAAATAGAAACTATGATAAAATGAAGAGTGCATTCCCTATCTAAAAGCTACAGTCTCCATTTCACAGACACAGTTCATTGTTACCAAGCATACTCTGCCCTGTCAGATGATTATTCAGAACAGAAAAAAACTCCAGATTTTCTATGAACTTTCCTTAGTTTAAATATTGACACTAGACAAAAAAGGCAAATCTTTATAATCCCAGAACTCTGGGAGACAGAGACATGAGGATTCCAAGTTCAACCACGGTCTGGGCAATTTAGTGACTTAGGGAAATGTTGTCTCAAGAAACAACAAACAAACAAACAAACAAAAAATGGACTTGGGATGTAATACATACATAGACACAAGCACAAATACATACAGGCTAAATACATACATAGAGACAGATAGACAGACAGACAGACTGACAAGTGTTTCAAAATACTTTAAATTCTGACCTGGAGAAACAAAGAGATTTACAAATCTGTTGAAACAACATTAAATACTACAGTGAAAAGGATTTTTAACCTGTTGGAAATATTGGTCTGTTATATTTCTCTCTATATTGAACTGTAACACATATTAAATGGCATATGAAATAATAATAATAAAATGATCAAATAGTATAAGCAAAATTGTCTTAGGGTTAAAAATATATACATATCATAATAAAAATAAAATTGCCTATTTTTAAAAGTATGTAGTAATGTTATTATTGATGTGAGTATAACATTTCAAAATACATTTTCAGGTTTAAATTTTTGAAATAAATCACTCTTAAGAAGTTTCCTAGGCTATGTTCAAATGTTCCATTTGGTAAGATTTCAATGGAAACAGGATTATAGCATTATATTACTTTAAATATCCTAACTTCCCTCAAGGTCAGCCCTATAGCTTCTGACACAGAAATGCACATTTCACTTTGAAATCACTGTAACCCAAAAAAGAAAATGCCTGAGGACATGGCGAGCTCATCCTGCCTAGGCCCCTTCTACTGCAATCTCTGTTAATGTTTCCCTATGAATTTAAAGGATATTTAAAAACTAGATCAAATTTTTAGCAACCAAGAATATAAAACAAAGCTAATTTACAAACTAGCATTCTTTACTAATATAAAGAATGATTGCAAATATTGAAAAGTTTGATCACTACATTGACATTTTTAATCTTTTTACAAAGCAAATAAAGAGGCTCAGATAAATATGCAAGTTATCCAAGCTCAAGAAGTTAATAAATAATAGAAGCATATCACCAATAGTCACAAAGGTATACTTAAATAAAACCTCAAAGTCATCTTTTCCTTACAATAAGGTCTACTGTGTTTTAATTTTAAGGCTATTAATCTTATAATTAAAAGAATCAATGCTGAAAAGTTAAAATATAAATGAAATAAAAATCCAGGTCCAAATCCTAACTGTTACTTACTTCATGTGACCTTGAACAAGTCACCCTTATTTTCCTTATTTCGTCCTATTAAGTAGGAAGAAATCTCATAGCTCATCAGAATCACAGAGGAAGCCTTATGTACCACAGTAGTTCACAAGTATTCAACAAACGTTAGCTATAAATCTTCTCTATCTCAAAGTGGCAATAGTTTTCTACACTTTTAAATTCATCAATTTTCTTTTACATAGAAATTTGCTTAATTTTAACATATGTAAAAATCACTGGATTTGTAATTAAGATTTTCTCCTCGAATTCCAAAAGCCTTTGAGATTTTTCATTTTTTTAATCACTATAAAAAAGTACAAATGCAGGCATACTAAGAATAATACATACTAGGCAGTCTGTATTTATTGGAATGTATAGATTATGGAAAATCTTAAGAAAATTAAGTAAATTGAATAACTAGGGAAAAAATTACTCTAAGGAAGTAGCAGGAAACAGGAGTACAAAAGCAAAAAAAAAAGGGTAGAACAGGCTAAAATCCTTGTTCTTCTGGAAGATGATTCCTCTTAGATCAGTACTGATGCTCTAATTTCAGACAGGCCTTTCAACATAGGAGAGGCAGATCGGGGAGCATGCATTGTGCCTTATCTGGAAATGTCTTCTAAGTAGTCTACTCAGAAAGCCCTCAGGGAAATTCCTTACTACGTTAATTTTTGAGATTTTTATATTGCTGTCTGCTTTCAAAGGGACACCTAGGAAGTTTATAGGAAAGAAAATAGAAGAAAAGTCTGTAATAATTTTTAATAGCTAAAAATAAAGGAAACAAGATTAAAATGGGGAGGGGTACTTTGGCTTTGGTTTGATTTTTAGAAAAAAATAACTTTTAAGTCAGTCTTTCATAAATTAAGGTATGGGCCAAAAATTTTCTTAAGTGAAGAATACTCAAAATATACAATATTTTCCACATATTCAGGCCATTTAATAAATGTTAGGCACTTGAGACTTTAAATATTTTATATTCTTCATCAGGGGAAAATGTTTAATAAAAACAACAACAAAAAAGCAACATATTTATTGCAAAAAATATATTAACAATATGGAAATAATTTAGTTACACAAAACAATATCCTTCTCTGAAGATGTTCTTCATTCCATAGGAAATATTACTTAACTCAATGTGGCTTGGGGATACAATAACTGAGTTTTAATGGAAACAAGATAGACACAAAAGACATTTTTTAGCCAGACAATAATAAAAATAAAATCTTGAAGACTGTATGGAGAAAGTAACTGATATAATCAGAGATACATTTTAGAGGCAGTTTAAAGGGTGAATTTGCCACAGAATAATAAAGGCTTTATTAAATAGACTATTGAAAGCACAGGAACTTTTATTAGATAATGTCAAGCAATGAAAAAACTTAAAAATTGACATCATAGTATACATGTACATTAGTCAGTGTTGTGGAACTACAATAACATACATGTGGCAACTAGCTTTATAAAGAGAAAAACTTTAGAGCAGTAAGTCCAAAACTCAGCATCCCCATCAGTTTCTGATGAAAATGGCACATTTAGGAATATATGTAACAGAGAGTGGTCACATTCTCAACCCACAACACAAAGAAAGAGAATCTGGACTTTCACAATGGTTTTCAAGGCCAGCAATAACCTGAAGGCTTCCCTTCTAAGCAAGACTTCTAATGGTCCACCTTACCACCCAATGCTACCAATCTAAGGACCAAGATTTTATACCTGAATCTCTGAATAAAACTCACCAACTAAAGCATAAGAATGCAGTTCCTTATTTTATAATGCTATTCCTATTTTTAAATGTTCAAATATCATTAATCACAAAAATGAATGCATGAATTTTCAAAACTCCATTCCAAATTTCATTAACATTTCCAATTCTCATTCAATTTAGTGTATGCCCTTGACGTCATCTATCAGAAAAGAACAGATATAATCCCTTAAGTAAAGGTGACAAGGGAAATAGTGAAATTCATTTCTATTGCACAAATATTAAGGAATTTCAACTGCATAATCAGTACTATGCCAGTCACTGAAACCATAAAGATACAGAGTTGATATCTTTAAAAATATAGTATTCTTTGTGGCAGAAACAGTAGAAAACGAAGAATAGCAAATCATTATACAAAGCACTGATAAAGACTTGCAATCATAGCAGATGTTGCAAGAATGTGAATGCCCAAAACACAAGGAAAATCATCTCTTCTGAACCCAGGTATATCCCAACCTCGTGAAAAACTGGAACTAAGTAGTACTCATTTAACAAACAGTAAACACCTATTATTTCCCAATTATGTTGAGCAATGGTGACAGTGAGTTAAGTTTCAGATTATCATGCCTGAATCCTGTCTCTTAATAACTGTAACTACCACTAAATTTCCTAATCTGTTATGGTAATAGCAAGCCTTCTGAAACTGTAACAGTAAAACTTCCTTATTGGGTTGCTTCAAATGAAATATTCAAGGAAATGATGTGCCTGGTATGCTTAATTACCTTTCACATGAAATAACAAGCATATTATTAGAATACACAGTCAATAAAATTTCTGAGTTTAAGATCAACACAGAAAATTCGATACCTATTAAAATATAAGGCAGGTAGGGTTCATTATAACTGTACTCAACCTAGTATATGCCCTTCTTGATTCACTCAATCCCACTGGCCATTCACACCTTTTACAATGGCTTGGCTAAAATTGTGCAGGTTGGGGTTTGCAAGCAGCTAGCTATCTGAAGAGACCAAATACTGCATGTTGTTAAGCGTAGGTCTCTAACAGTTATTCATTATAACAACAAGCATTTATTTTCCAGTTCTAAAAGCTGTGAAGTCCAAGATCAAGATGTAAGTGGATCTGGTATCTGGGAGGGCATTCTTCCTGTTCTGTACCTGACTGACTTTCCCTTGTATCCTCACATAGCACAGAGACAACAAAAAGGCTGTTTTTCCTTATGAGGGAACTAATACTATGGTGAAAGCTTCCCTTTATAATCCAGCTTGCAATGCCTCATTTTTAAATATCCTCACATTGAACATTAGGATTTCAACATATGGCGGTAGAAATCTTCGGTCCACAGCACTACAACACGGATGCATGGAGAAACAAATGCCCCACAGAACACACTTTGTCTAATGAGAAGTAGAAAATGGGAAGGAATTGATGTAAGTTCCCATCGTCACACCTCAAGGTCCTGTGGGAACAAGCAACCAACTCCGTAAGAAAATACATTATCCTTAACAATTCTCTATCTTGGGTATTTACAAAGATCAAATGTATAGCACATCACGGGCTCATAAAAAATAAATAAACAGAAATCATTTTTCAAAATTGAGGGGGTGAATTCAATTCAAAACAAGTGCCCTAAAAGTGAATAATTGCTGTTATTTAATAAACGGAATTTTATTCTTTTGTTTTATTTTTTTCCCTAATTTTAGTACTAACCAGAGGTATGATGGCTTCAGGGGAAATTACTAGTGAAAGCTAAATCCTATAAAATTTTGATGAAATTTTGTATTCAATTAACAAAAAAAGGTATAGTCCACTTAGAGGTATCACTTAGAAAGCCTTCTACAACATTTCGTTTCTTTTAATAATAAAGTACTTATTTCTAGAATTCCACATTTAAAATGATAGAGATACTGTATGGTTAAAGACACAACTTGAAGAACCTACTATATAGCCATTAATGCAAACATATTTTGACTTCTTAACAGATTAGTTAATTGTAATAAATTAACAAAATGTAGCTAGAAATTAATTTTAATCACTGTGCCTTGTCTCATGGCTACAAGCAAATTAATAATATATTGCCCTTGCAGTTTATCAAGGTATGATTAATGGTCAATTTTAAAATTTCTCGAGTCTTCTGGCAAAATGAAAACCTGACTGCCTAACTAGAAAAAAAAAATCATCTCAATGCAATAAATCAGAATTACTGAAGGTAGGCCCTGTGAGATGGCCCATCTGGTTGGGCCTGCAAGTGTCAAGTATTGTCCCAAGCACTTGAAGCTGCCCGCCCCTGTGTGAGCCTTTCTCTTTCCAGTCACGCTTCTGTTCACGTCTTTGCTACATGTTCTGCTGATTACCTTGGAAAAGGGCAATGCTGTAACTGTTCAACTGACCTTTCAGTTTATTTTCTCTTGTGTAATATGAAACATGAGCTAACATAGTCTTAGTCTACTGGTTTCTACGAAGAATTCTGACTTAATGTTTCAACAGCCTTAGCTCACGTAGTCTGCTTTTTTGTGTGTCGGTGTCACTGTACTAAAAATTACAGGGAGTACACACCACGGAGACAGGAGCTGGGGCAGACCACAGTCTGCACGGTCGTGTGCTCCTGAGAATGCATGGCCAGCTCATGTGCTAACGGGCAATTCTAAACTTCTGAATCATCACTAGAATCTTGCTGTAAATGTTATTACATTAGTGAAGCGATTAAAAGAAATTTTATGTCTTTTCATAGGAATGTTACTGCTAGTCAAAAACTGTCAAAACCCTATCATAAAATAAGAAATAATAAGATTTAGAAGAAATCTAGTCTTAGTCTAAAGGCACTAGTCACATGACCTTTCCGACGACAAGTATGTAAAGCTTTGAGTTTCTTATGCATAAAATGAAGAAGCTGACTTAAAAGATCCGACATAGGTCTAAAAGCATTTAGTCTATACTCTAAACTTCTTTCATTCTTAATTCTTAGTACATTTTCACAACCAAGAAAGAAAAAAATGCACCCCAAATGAAAGGTTACTTTTGGACATCTCACAGGTACACTAAAAAGCACACAGTAACAATTTTACAAAAATCTTTTTTTCTTAAAACAACATATAGCTCATTGATGAAATGTAAAAGACACAATTAAAGCAAGAGAAGTAGTCTGAGATCAGAAAAATTTGTAAAAAATCACAATGTTACAGTGACTAACACTTTACAAAGCACTTCCCATGTTCTAAGCCACATTCTGAGAATAAATAAATGTTACCTAATTTAAGTTCTCACAATAAATCAATATGTGAGAGGGGGGTGTTGTTATTATTTCCATTGCACAGATGAGAAAATTGAAAAGATCAAGCAGTTTTGCCCAAGATCACACAGCCAGTACCTGAGTAAAGGCAGTATGGAGATTAGAGATCTTGCCTCCAAGATTTTCATTATAGTTTCTAAAACTTTGTTCAATTTTTGATTTTGCAGCTGAGTTGTATTTCTGTACTAAACTTAGGTTATCTGTTGCTTAAAACATTTAAATAATTTTAATAAAATGAACTACTGAATAAAAAATCTGCTATAGTTTCAAAATGATACAAATGGTTAAAAATAAAATCAGAAAACCCACTTGAAAAGCATTCAAATTACTGCTGACAATAACAAAATAGACTTCTTATTTTTTGTTCTGTTTCGTGGGATTTTTGTCTTGTTTTATTTTGGAGAGTTTATTGTTTTGGTTTTGTTTTGTTTTGTCTTTTCCAAGATAGAGTCTCCCCAGGTAATTCAGGCTGGCTTTGAACTCACTCACTATAAAGCCAAGGCTGGCCTTCAACTTGCAGTGATCATCCTGCCTCAGTCTGCAGAGTGCTGGAATTATAGATGTGCGACACCATGCCAGGCTATTACTGCTTTATAAATAATCTTACAGTACAGTATGTTTAATCCAATTGTATACTTTAATAAAAGTTTGAGAGAATCTTTATTCTACTGCTCAAATCACTATAACAGAAGCCACAACTATCTTAAATCAAATTATGACTCTAACACTAATTTCTATGTTGCAATTGAGCATATGAGGTCCTTTGCAGTTCAACACTGACTGATTCTAACAATATTCACTTCTTCCAATCCTTTTATTCCATTTATTAATTCAAACAACACTTTGGCTCTATAACATGTGTCTGAACACATATATGCACACGTACATATGTGCAATTGATGATCTAATAGATGCATACATATAATCTACTTACTCCATTTCCTAAGCAGCTACTTAAGTAATAATAGGCAACCCTCTCTTAAAAGAGGGAAGGAAGGAAGGAAGGAAGGAAGGAAGGAAGGAAGAAAGAAAAGGAAAGAAAAGGGAGGGGGAGGGGAGGGAAGAGAGTGAGGGAGGGCAGAAAGACAAACAACAAAACTTTCTGTCTGTCTGAGAAAATTACCATTTGGCATGGCTTCCTAGAGACATCTGTTTACACCATCAACTCCTCAAGAATATAACATAGTGCAAGCTAACAGATAGTTCCTTATCAATTCCCAAAATGTCAATCCCACCCAGTACTTGAAAACTAACATAGCTTTAATTTTAAGTGAAAATAATTTTAAATAATTTTATAAGGCGGCAACATCAAAAGTACCATATTCATATAGTTAAATAAAAACTACTACATTTAGGAAAAGAAAATAAACCATTCTTCAATCTTTTTACCTTATGTTTTAAAAAAATAGTGCAATGCATCTTAAACTACTCCTTGCCTATTGCAGAGTCCCAGTGATAGATCTATTTTATTATTGTTTGCTTCAATACCTATTTCCCTTCTTTCTTCTTACTTCCAGCAACATTCTTAAAATCTTGCTTACAAACAATAAATACTAAAAACAGCGGCACTGAAGCATGACACACTCATTCTCTTCTAAGACCGGTTACCACCACAGCACAAAAGTCCAGCCCTGCACCCTTGAGAGCAACATTATTTCTATTTTAAAACTCCCAGAGAAGACAGAGGCAGCCACGTAATTGCATATCTGCAGCCGCTCCATCTGCTCTGCTCCTTGCTCACCACCGTTGCGCTGCATTGTGTAAAAAGTAGTCAATTGGGCTCACAAATTAACTTGAAAATCAGAGTTTGAGCTTTGGTTGTGTGCTTCCTTGTTTTGCTCTTTTTGTTTTTCTTTCTAATTCTTGGAAAATACTAGGTTTCAAACTCCCTCCCTTTAACTAGCAACTAGAATCAAGACCTGAGCAAGAATTGTACCCCATCAAGAACTGGGCAGCTCAACAACAGCCGAGAAAAGTATATTTGACATTTTTCTCCACAAGACTCCATTCTCTGTTCCTGCTCTGGTTCAGTGAACATGGTTATAATTTAGAGAAGCCAGAATTCAACCAGTGATTCATTCCACAGGAAATATGTATGTCTGTCTTTAAAATATTTTGTACAACTCAAGTAGAATTAGATTTACAAATTCACATTAAAAATGGTATTTAGTGGTATTGTCTTATTAACATTCAAATTAAAAGAAGAAAGTATTTCTTTTGTTTGTTTGTTTTTGTTTTGTTTTTGGTGCCAGGGATTGAACTCACAACCATCTTGTGCTTGCCAGGCAGGTGCCTATGCCACTGAGCTAAACCCCAGCTGAAAGTATTTCTAAGTATGATAACAGCTTCACTAAAATTCTGTTCCTTAATTATTTCTTGCAGCTCTATGGTGTCAATATATATATACTTACATCATGATCTTTAAACAGTCACCCACTCCCAGAAATCTTCTTAGTCAATTAAAAAAAAAAAAAAAAAAGGAAGAAAAAGAAGAATTTTCGAGACAGTGAAATACTTTTTTTTAAAAAACAGGGAAGGGGGAGGACAATCAAAAACATGAGTCTTATAAAATTTTCTGACGAGCTTCCATAGCTCCTCCACATAATTCCAAAATCCCTTTGCAGTCACAACATAGATTGGCAAATAGAGATTTTATTTATTTATCTTTTTTTTTTTTTCTTGGTGCCAGGAATTCAACTAAGGGCCTTCTCCTTACCAGGCAGATTGTGCTGCTGAGCTGTATCCCTGGCCTGCAAACACTGATTTAATTATCTCATCTATATACATAAAAATGTGGTAACTTCACTGAAAAAAAAGTTTTCATTCATCAAAACAAAAATTAATTTTCCCAAAATAAAAGATGAAAATCTAAACTTTGAAAGACTGAAAGTAACTTCATGTCTAAACACTCTTAAAACTAAAATTGAGCCCTCACTAAAGATACTTCAGTCACATAAATCCTTTAAAGTCAATGACCACATTTTAATGTATATTATTTCAGAAACTATGTTTCTGAATATATAGTACCCCTGTATTTAACCCAATTGGAGTACTTATTTAAAAAAAAACAATGATTTCTGAAATGTTAATCAAAATGCCTATTACTGGACCCAATTTCTAGAGATAAGAGTTATAAGCAGGCATATATACAAATAATTGTGTACATCATTATTAAATACATCAGACTTTCTAAAATATCTACTGGTGGACATCACTTCTTAATAAAGGATATTTGAACTTATAATCAACAAAGCTTTTTTATTTTCTAAGAGAATAAAATAAATGACATCAAGAACTCAACTTTCCTCATGTTCCAATTTTTAAAATATTCAAGCATATTTATTTTTCACAGCCATATTTATCTGTTCAGGATTATAGTCTCAGCTAGTAACTCCCTCTCCAGGTATGTTTTCATTAAAAAGGACCTTAGAACTCCCCTGAATCACATCAGTACTAAGATGGCATCCTGTATAAGAAATGCCCCTTATCTAGAGGAGGCCTTTAGTTTCTTTAAAAAAAAAAAAAAAAAAAAAAATAGATGTTTGTTTCAGAACAAGAAGACTCAGAGGGTTATATATAGAGGCATTATATAAAGAAGATGCTAAGCAATACTCTGTCATTGCTAAACTGTGTTTCAAGCCTGCAGCAACACAGAGATTACTCCACATGTCCCAGCAGTCATTGCTGAGAACTGATGCTACTTACTTGGCTATGAGCACCAGGCCATGTGGCTATGCCCTGATGACTTGGGTAAAAGTTGGCATTGAGGGGTGAAGAGGGTGAGGGAAAACCTTTTATTCTCTTCCCTAAGGCTGAAATGATGATCATAATCAACCAAACTACCAACTTAAAGTAGTATACTAGCTAGGTACCTCACATTATTTGATAAAATTGTGAATATTCAAACATGCTTAGTTTGTGGGCAAAATGGCCCTCTGATAGGCATTATGCAAACTATCCATTCGCTTCCCTTGATACAAAACATAACATCTTCCTAAAAGAGACTCACATATCATCATTATTTGAGAACAAACTAAACTGTCACAGATGATTAATCTTCCATGAGAAAGGAGGAAAAATCATTAATTATAAGTATTAGAGAATCTTTAAGCCCATAAATGGAAATTTGATCACTGCATTCCCAGAAGAATACACTTTTTAAAGAACTATTGTCAATCCAGACATGTTAAGTTTCTATATTTAAATATTTAGAGGTAGTAATTTTTAACCAGTTGCCATTTAGGAATCATTACATAATACAGAGTCAAATGTTTCCAGTGCAATGCAATTTTTTTTTCAAATTATGGTAAGAAACTTTAACAAATTTCAAGCTGACGTACAAAAGAGAAAATGAATGTCAATATAAAATGAGAACTACTAGCAAAAATAGGAAAAAAAGTAGGCAGAATATTTTTAAGCTTCTTTTGGAAGATAAATTCATGCTGAATAAATTGAAGTGACATTTGGTTTCTCATAATTCCAGCCTGTCCTGATGGCCTCCTAAGTAACAGATTTTTAATGTAGCCTTTTTCACTAAAACTGACACCCAGCCAGAACTGTCAAGGCAAAAGATTATTTTTAAAGATGTTCACATAATGATTATTTAGAAGCGTATCATTTAATTACACAGAATTATCAAATAATCCTCCCAATTACATTTACCAATAAATATTAGTTTTCTGGAAGCACCTATCTTATTGTACATAGATTAGCCGTTAAGTCATAAATATAATAAAACATTGAAAATGAACCACTAGATAATGCTACTGAAGGGATAAGAGAACAGTACCACATTTCTGAATTTAAAATGTGTCTTTGAGGGAGAAGAGGCTCACACACATATTACAGAAACCAGAATGTCTGTTATCCTAAACATGATTAAATGTATTGAAAACAATTTAAACTTTGTTTTAAAAAGTAGTTTCTGAAGTAGAACTCTATGAGTGGAGTATGAAGAGACATTATAATACAAGAAAAACTGATTTATTTCAATTATGATCAAAACCTTCTAATTACACTGGCCATAGATCTTTTCTAACAAAGACAGATAATGTAAATAATACGAAATCACATTGTCTAATTTTTTTCTCTTTGAGCTAAGACAGGTAAGTATTAAGCAAAGAAACTGGATACAGTAAATGTCACTAACAGTGAATAACCAGTCTAATCAAGAGCTAAGCAGCTTTAGTCATATATTACAATGGAACACATTCTAGTTACAATCTGGCAGGAAAGAGAGAGAGAGAGAGAGACAGAGTTAGAGAAAGACACGAGATATGAGGGACAAAAAGTGAAGGAAAGTGATACAGGCAATTATGAGATATGGTGATACAGGCAAAAAAATCAGCTATTTAGGAGGCAGAGAAAAGTTTGAGACCAGCGTGGGCAATTTAGCAAGAATGTCTAGAACAGAACAGAACAGAACAGAACAGAACAGAACAGAACAGGAGAGGCTGAGGATGTAGCTTGGTGACAGAGCATTTGCCTAGCAGGAGGCGCCTAGCTTTGATCCCAAGCAACAACAACAACAAAAAAAAAAAAAAAAAAAAAAAAGGAAACAAAGATGTGCTTGTGACAAAGAAAAAGCCATGTTAAAAAAAAAATAAATAAAACACTAATGTGAAATTTATTCTACTGCCAAATCAATCGTAACTGATATCCTCTTATCCATAAAGTATGTAATAATAAAAAAGCTAGTTAAATATTTATCAGTAACATTCTTCAAAGTGTTCCAATGTTTTATATCTTGTATTTGCCTCTCCAAACCTCCTCTCCCCAGATCCATTACTCTCTGCCACAAGAAGCTGGAATGTATGGAATGCATGAAGCCTCCCAATATACTTATCTGCTGACAATTCCTATTTCCCAGGAAAGCAGCTCCTACCTACCGCTGGGTGCTACTAGAGATTAACCACCTGCCCATTAAATGTCAAGTGACTATCTGAACTGTCTATTGAACTGGGTACTACCTGATCCATCAAACCTTCAAAAATGAATATGCAGAATAAAATTCCACCATAAGTTGGAAGTGTTATGTACAAAACTAACAGTAGATTTGTACAGTAAAGGAAATCATACAAACAAGTCTCAGACTTCTAAGGCATGTGCTCCTATTACATCAATTCAGACCTTTAGCATCATGAAGAGTTCCAAAATCATGGAAAAAGGAGGAAAAAGCCAGAGCCTGGAGAATAGCTGTGTCTGCACAGCACGAGAGCACAAGTTAGGAATGAACTATGAGTCCATTCAGTGGCAGCCTTCCCACTGAGCAGAACTTGGTTGCACAGGAGAGTTTCTCCTTTGAATAAGAAAGAGTGAGAAGTACAGTTCTAGTACATACCCAAGCCAGCAAGGAATGAACTTCAAAAGACATTAAAAATCTTTGTCAGAGAAGTATGTGAATTGATCCCTAGAAAGATACAGAGTAGGATGATAGTCATGTCCCAGGTAAATACCCATCATGGAACATGCACAAAAGAGTAATCTCTTAAACATCAAGCAAACAACATGACCTATTCAATAGATACCAGCTAGTCACCTTGCTAATACAGTTATTACAAAGATTTAAAGTTACCAGGGTGGTAGGGACAGATGGGACCAGTATATGTGGGTTCACAGTGTTCCTCTTTTTAAGGATAATCTATCTACTACATATGCTAAGTATGCAGTCAAAAAAAAGAAGACTGCCCTGATATATCCTCAGAAAATCAACTTCCTGTGGACCAGTCAACAGCTAATTACTTTTGACCCCACAGAAAGAGGAGGCACAGCATTTATAATCCTCACCAGGAAAACACATTCAGGCCAATGTGCAACAGCCTCATTATTAATGAGTTTACTTTATATTTTATCAATTACTAGACTAAATGGCACAACAGTACCACTGACCAGAGCATACTGTTTAGATAATGAGCTTACACTCAGGTAATTCATTGGTACTGCTACATGCTTCATCTCCCAGAAACATTACCATTTATAAAATGGTAAAATACCATTTGGTAGACAACAACTTGAGAGGCTGAAGAACTGTTCTAAAAGATCCATTATATGCTTCAAACCAATATTTGGTATAATCTACCCATAGACTGATTCGAAAGAGGGAAATGAGAGTAGTCTTTCTCACTGCTACCGTTGACAGGGTACTATAAAACTTTACTTCACATCCAAGTTCCCATGTTCAAGGAGGGAATTTTTCTGCCAAAGAACATGATCATATTTTTGAGTAATGAAAGCTACAATCTCTGTATAGCCACTTTGCGTTCCTCATTCCTCAACCATGGAAACAAAAGAAAATTATGCTGTGGTTTCATCCACTCTTACAAGTGACCAGGAGGATTATGTTTAAAATAAAAAAAAAAAAAAATTATTGTGAAGCCTGATTGTCTCACTAAAAGAAATAGGCAGCAACCTCATAAAAACAAAGAACAAGGATCTATAGGATGAACTTTGTAAAGTATCTTCCAAAGTTTCACTTTGTAAAGAACTCCACATAGCCAACATAGAGACACTGCTTGTTACCAACAGAATCTTATGACCATTTACAGAGGTGGGGCCTGAAGCAAGTGTTTATATTTTAAAAAGTTACTTTCTCTTTTTCTCTGTTCTACCTTATGTGAGAAACACCAGTGGTAGCCAATACATTTCAGGTTGGGTAAACTATGCGGCATCATTTGATGATCTGGAAGTGTCTAGGATGTTATACATCTCCTGAGAAGGGACTCCAAGATTTTTAACCCCAGAAAAGGATAAAAATACAAGCTAACAAGCAAAAAAGGCAGACTGCACCAGACACTTTTCATGTGCATCTCTCAAGCCTGTTTTATATCCTGTCCTTCGCCTTTGGAACACAACACTGTAGGCAACATAAAAACAGATGTCTGTCTCCGACGGAATCGATAACTGGAGACATCAGGGAAGATATCAGAGAGAACAAGTGGAGCAGATCAGGATACTTACTACTGAGGCAGCTTCCCTGCAAATGAGCAGACTATGTGCCCTGATTTAAGACCACTGCTACTCTCAACATGGATGACTCTATGCGATTTTCTCCTTCCATATTACGTGAACTGCTCTCTCCCTACTCTTCCAGACCCATAGGTGGCAGCAACTCAGAAGCTAAGTGCCTGGAACCACCCATTCTTGGATCTTTGGTTTCATCTTTAAAATACTTTGACAAATACTTTTTTTGTTTATAAATTCTGTAAGAACAAATGGGAAAATCAACAAATGAAACATAATAGTAATTATAAATATATAGTAATACATAAATAAATAACAAATAAATCATTTGCTTTACTTCTGTACCCAGAACCTAACATAATGGCTGACATATAGTAAGCATTAAAATATAGTTTTTAAATCACTGAGATGAGATTTGCCTTGAGCCAAGCCAATAAGTAAAGTGAAATGGAAACCATATTGTTAATCAAGATGATTATCACTCATAAATAAGACAAAGTAGACTGTAATCAGCATATCTTGTGATCACAAAACATATATAATAAGCCCATTTTCTTGTAAAATTAATCAAATTCCAGATTCAACTAAATTAATAAAAATTTTTGAATAAATATGGTAATTGTTTCTAAGATTTATGAGCATTAAGGACTGAAATCTATACACTATATATACTGGTACTGAAAGTTCTAGTACCAGTGCTATTACTAACTTCCTCAGTGACAACCACAGGCCAGTTTATTCTTTTCTATTCTTCATCCAGAAAATCTTACAGTCAGTCATCTTTTATTCCTTATACTATTAAGAGGTCCGTTTGATTCACCTTTTATAAGAGATCCATAAACCAATCATATTTTACAGCCTTCATAGCTAAAATACTTATCCAAGCCTCCAGAAGTCTCTTCTGTATTACACTATCTCCTTACATCCTTGCCTTCTGCAATCTAGTTTAAATGCAGTCAACCAGAATACTTATTTATTTAAAAGAATAAGTCAGTGATGGTGAACTTTAGAGCTTTCAGTGATCACAAAGAGCCAGCTGTGGCCCATGTGACACAGGTTTGCCATCACTGTTATAAGTCATGTTACTTCTCACTTCAAAATTCTCTCAAGGCTTGCCATGTCACTCACGATATAAGCCAGTCTTTACCACATAATACTGTATTTGTAGCTCCTAATCCTCACTGCCTTGTCTTCCTGCTGTCCTCTCTTGATGCTCTTTCCCTAGCACATTCTGTCTCAAACTGTTCTACCTGCTGTGTCCTAAATACCCTAGTCACATCTGTGTCTAGGGACTTTTACACTGCCATTGCCTCAGTCTGAAACACTTGTCTATCACATACCCACTGGCTAATTCCTCTTCAGATCCTTCTACAAATGTTAGCCTCCCCATCGTTCATTTTATCTCCTATCTATCTCCTGTTTCCTGCTATTGAATGTTAAGTTTCTCAAATATATGAACTAAAGTTTGTTCACTTTTATATTCCAAATATTTATATACTATATATAGTACCAGTTCTATAACTAACATAGTACATGTATTGAATGTACTAACGTGACACATCGTACACACTCACTAAATTGCTAACATAAATTCTTCACTTGACTCAAGAATAAATTGTTTGACAAATTTACTTCACTTATCTATAAAAGTATTTGCTTTTTATAGTCATCAGTTAACCTTACCACTGTAAATATACACAAGATTTTACGTAAGAGCATTAGATATAAGCCATAAGAAATAACTTGAGGATAGAAACATGAGTTTGTTTTTAAGTTTTCCAAAATAACCCTTTTTATTTTCCTTTTTTGCAGTGTTAGGAATCAAATCAAGGACCTTGCACATACTAGGCAAACACTCTGCCACTAAGCTTTGTACCAAAGACCCTAAATTAATTGTAGTCTAGTTTTATAAACAAATCATTGAACTAGAGCTATTTTTAAATGCCTCATTAATTTTTATATAAGAATACATATAAAATGTAAAACATTTCATAAATTTATTTCTTATTGATAAATTTTAATACAAAAATTACACTCTAAAAGAAAAAGTCATGTCAAAAAACTATAGAAAAAATTTGTATTTCAGAAGTGTGATACTAAGTTGTTTAAAGTAAATACTTTCTCTTCAACCTAATGTATTTTTCTTTAAATACCTATCACTGGGGAAAAATAAAACCAGTAAACTCAGAAGTATTGACCCAACACAGAAACTTGCATTGAGTTAAGTTTTACAGGCTGACCAGCTTTAACCTCACAAAGATCAGCATCCATCATCTAGCATCTGTGAGTCCTACTGTTATAGGCAGCTGAGTTACTTTAAAATATTATAGGCAGTCAGACAAGGCAGAGCCCTCAAAGGAGACAGTGCAAAAGTTCAGATATTTTACAGTCTGTGAAGAGACAAACACCTTCTGCTGTGGGACAGATCTTAAGATGAAAGGCAAAGCAAATACAACCACATCCTAAGGTTTGATAGTCCAAATAGTTCTCTATCACCCTGAGGAAGCCAAGAGTCAACATCCCAACCTTTACAGGATCACTGCTATTAAGCATGACCACTTACAATGTGATTCGCTAAGCCATTTGTTCCTGATTTAATCAATTTTACCTAAGCAATTAATCTTATTGGTTGACCACGGTTCTGTCCTGCCCTATGCCCACCTTTCAAGTTCCTATTTTTCTCTACCATGGACCCATCTAACTCATGACTGTACTCTATAAAAGACCTTAGAAAAGACAGCGTCCCCGGCCAATCATTCGGGACTCCTTCTGCCCCTCAGGCAGAAGCTTTCTTTCTCTCAATAAATCTATTCTGCTCTTAACCTCCCTTGTTCCTAAAATTCATTCTTCAATTTTAGAGAACATACTAGTAGGCTGAGAGTTTCATTTCCCTATATCACTACTAAGCTGTTTAAATTCTTCAATACTACTTATTCATCAGTTCAAAATTATGATTGCTTTAATATACTAGTTCAAGATGGTGTTTTCCAGATATCCAGATGATTAACATCCATCAAGAAAACTGTCATTACCCTGTCATAAAACTCTAATGGTATTCAGCTCTCCCTGCTAGTGGAAGAAAAACTGCCTCTGAATGCTCTTAATAATTGGTATAGAGAGAGAGAGAGAAAAAAAAATGCCAGATCAATTATTGCATATCAAAGGTACAAAGGACTACACTAATACCACATTTTAGAAAGCAGAACAATTAGAGTTATTCTCTGATTAATTTTTCTTTAGTTTATGGTGACTATATTAGATCTATCTATAAATCAACCAATCAAATGGGATGGAACAGAAATTCCATCACTGCATCTTTGAAGTTTCTGAAGGGGGCCTATGCTCTGCATGTTTCCAGGGATATATTGCTACTGGGCTGTTTCAATGACTTCCTCTGTATTTCCATAACGCCCTTACTTCATAGGGATCAATGGAAAAATTTTGCAAATTCTCAGGCCTGTTATGACCATGCAATCTGGAATTGAAAAAAGGTAACCATCGAATTAGTTTGCCAAGCCCTTGGACCCAGAGCAATGCTGAAGCCCATTTATCAAGTGACTCCCATAACTTCAATTCTGACTGAGATGCCACAGTGGCATTTAGGTGCCCCCAAGGATTAATCTGGAGCCCACTTTTATTGATTTTCAGAAGTCTGGGCTTTTCCTTAGTGAGCAGCAGATCCCTTCAGGAAATCTTTGGAAGATTTAAAGTTCTTCATTTGTGTTAATATTTCAAGTCATTTCTCAAGGGAAATCAGGCTTTATTTTAATCAAGGGGCTTCTATATCAATAACACAAGTCAAGCTTCTGCTCAATCTACCTAGAATTGTCCCAATTAAAGATCAAGTAAATATGCAGTAAATTGCAATCTATTATATTCCCAAGAAGATTATGATCAATTAGCTGCCACAACAGAAGGCTACATTTCAAAACACAGACTTTAATTCCACTCTTGAAGCCTATCAAGAAAATTACACTTACTTTATTCATGAAACCTAAGCATTACTAAACCCTTTGCCACACCAGAACCCCATGATCCCCACTGAAATGCTGTCACATTTAATGGCAGCACATCCCAATGATATTCCCCAGCCTAAAGTTACCACAGAGGTCTGCTCTCCTCACCTCACCTATACATTTCTCAATTTGTAATGTATCCTATACTTAGCAATTCAAAACAATTAATGTGAGGGCTGCACATAATAAACCTACTCTACCACTCTTATCCTCAAAGCCTTCCTCCTTCCTTCACAGAGATGTGCAGGGATGTCAAACACATTAAATGTTAGCCATTGTTGAATCCAAGTTTCAATCAAACAACCAAGTAACCTGCTGGAGCCACATCCAGATATTCAAATTAACACACTAAACCTGTATTCCTGTTAAGAGCACGCTGTTAATAGATTTGTCTCAGTTTACAGCAAACATAGTTGTTAGTATGTTGCATTCTCCTCAGTCAACTGCTTTTATAATATAACCTCATTTGTTAATTCCAAGTTACTGCTGGCAAAAATTAACTTTCTCTCTGATAAGTGAGTCACCCCAGTGAAAAATCAGGACTCAGTTATGAACCTGAAGGAACTGAGCAACGTAGAATTAGACAGTGAATAGTATCATTTTGCCTATAGAACCTAAACAGTCTCTAAACAAAGGTTTAATTCCTGGTTATCTTAATATCAACCAGTGTCTCAAATTGGCAATTTTTTTTTTGTTCCATATACAGAATTACCAGCCCAATCAATGCTCCCTTAAGCACATACCTGGAGTTCTGTAATTGCCTCCTAACCTTTTGAAAACTGTAAATGACTCAGCATTAAGCCATGGAAACTGTCAATTAAAACATGCAGCCACTAAAGCTAAATAATGAACTTGCTTTCATAGAAAAGTCATTCTTATAGCTAGGTGCTGAAACGGAAGGAAGGGTGTGACACAGTTAAAGCAGGAAGGCCAGAACTAAGTTGGGTCACAGATGATGGTGCCTTTGGGCCAAACCATTAGCAGTGAAGATGTAAATCAATGACAAGATCCAACAGACTATCGGTGATGAATGGTTAGGTAGGTGAGGAGGAGAAAGAGATAGTAACGACAGATTTCTACTGAGTAAAGATATTGTCATTTACTTAGAAGGCAAAGATGTTCATCTTTAAGTATAAATCAAACTTCAGCCCTCCAAGTACAAATCAAACTGTTTTTCATTGGTTTAAGAGGAGACAAAATTGAAATTGAGAGTAAGCATTTAGAAATTTTGTATCAGTTGTGTCAAGTATTTTTATATCTGATGAATCTAATTTAAAAACAGGTATTTTATTTTGTGTGTCCTCTTTTTTAATTTAACTTTTCCAGTAAATCTCTTTTGCTGACTTTCATAAAAAGTATAAGTGTCCGGTAGATTAGATATGTCATAAAAACGGACCCCTCACCATGGGTTAGAAAGCACTGATTTAGAACTATGATAATTAGATGCACTCACTTGGATGGCTGGGAATGAATATGTGTTGTGTCTTACTTTCCATGCTCAACAAAATAAAAATTATATATTCCAAAATACTATTCCTTGCCTCACCTTATTGTACATACTGATCACTATTATCAATATTTATGGAGTACTTATTTCTTGTCAGTTAGTCTTTAAAGGAATTATCTCATTTAATCTTCACAAAATCTCAATAAAGCTACTATTATTATTTTCATATTATAGGCTTAAAGTCTAAGGGCTAGAGTAGTTAAGAATGTCTTTAAAATATTCCAACTAAAAGTAATCCTCAGAACAACACTGGCACATAATTTTATTTGTACCATTTTACACATGTAAAAACTGTAGCTATCTGAAATACAAAAATTTCAAAGCAAAGCCAAATTTCAAAACTTTTCTTACCCCAAAATCCACAATCATTATGTGTATCTTTTTACTTTATTAAATGAAATTCCCTTTATAATGCTCATACCAACAGAGCACTTTACTAATATATTTTCTTGGATTAATTTTTCTCCAGGAGATTAAAATAGAAACATCTCTATCTCTGGAATTGTAAAAATTTAGTATGACATTACATGATTGTATATAGTTAAGAAAGAGTCAAGTATTAAAAAGATTGATTTTCTAGTTGGAAATCTAAATCATGATTCATATGTAGTAAAATCTTGATAATGTTAATTATGTTCCACAGCAAAAAACCTCTGTCATATATAGAATGTGCTTTGAAGTAAGCAAGACAACTTCTACTGGACAGATCATACAATCACTGGAAGATCTGTTGGCTTTAACATAGGTTTTTTTTAGCACTATGTAAAGGTTACTAGTGTGAATAAAGCTCTTTCAAAACACTAGTATCATGAATAAGCCACTCAAAGGAGAAACAGAAAGGACTCTTTAACTGGAAAACAGGATGAAAGGTACAAAATTAATGTCAGCTGAAAGATTTTTTGAGAATTTGACTTTTTATGCAATATAAGCACTACAGAAAAAGTCTGCAAAATTAGAATATATGTAATACATTAAAAGAACATGATTTCATTGAAAGTAAGGTAAATATGTTTGAGCAACTGTGTTTCTTTTTCCACTGTTGTGACCATATACATGAGAAAATCAACTTAAAGGAGAAAAGTTTATTTTGGCTCATAGTTTGAGGTTTTGGCCTATGATTGGATGGCTCCATTGCCATGGTCCTGTTTCAAGACAGAACACTATAATGGTGGGAGTGCATGAAAGAGCAAAGCAGTTAACCTCATGGTAGCCAGGAAACAGAGAACATGACAGAGTCCCTCAGGAAGGGACACCAGGACCAGACCTAGTGCTCCAAGTTATACCCCTACCTGTTGGGCGCAGGCGCTCAACATACCATACCCCACCCGGGACTAAGGACCACGCCAGCTTCCGCAATGCGCTACGTCCCTCTTTAAATTAGCCAACCCGTGCGCACTTCGTGCTCACTCCATACTCTGTGGCAACTCCTGATTGGCCACAGCTGGATATAGTAGCCAGAGCCTGCATCCCATTCCCGCCCTGCTTCCTCGTGGCAGCCTGTGATTGGTCACGGCCAAATATATAAACCAGAGCCCGGATGAATAAAGCAGCAGTTAACTGTCGTCCACAAGAGCGTCTCCTGTCTCCTGTTTCATTGGGGCTGCGCCGGTCACCTACCATCTATTACCTTCAGTTAAGCCCCACTTCCTAGTTCCATCATCTCCCAATGCTGCTATCAAATTAGGATCTCATCAGTGAGTTAATCCACTGATATAGTTATAACCTTTTTAATCCAATCACTTCCCAAAAATATAGAGGCTTCTCGGGGGACATTTTGAATCCCAACCACTAAGGCCTACCTATCCCAGTCAAATAAAGACAGAAAATGACAGTTTTTCTGGGAGGAAAAAAAAGGACAACTCAGAATAATCAGCATTTGAATTGCTGGCCAGCAGCATCACCTAGTTACTTGTGAAAAATGCAAATGCCCCAACTCAAATCTCCTTAAACTCCATTTTAACAAATCCCATCTGTGACCTAGAGATATTATTCTAAGTTATTTATACTGTTCACAAGAAAGCAAAAATCTCATAATGGCTTTAGCTATCTCTTAGTTCCTGTTTTTAATTCCAAGCCTTACTGTGTGGCCCTTCTTCTGCCCAGTGTGCCTAAGAGAAAAAGCAACTAGGAGTTAGGTAGTCTCCAACATGTGACCAAGTAATACACGATTGTTCATTTTGATGTTTTAATCTGTTTTGCTTTGGCTTGAGTAAAACAAATGTGTATACAGAAGTTTAAAAATTGAATTTTTTTTTTTTAAAAGCCTCTCATGCACAGCCTGCTCTAGCCTGCAGATACCATCATTCAAATATTACGAGTATAATATTAAGTTAGTGCTTGGTTACTTTTATCTCATTGCTGGGACAAAATACCCAACACCCAAAAGTAAGGAAGAAAAAGTTTTTTTAGCTCGCAGTGTGTGGAGGTGTCAGTCCATAATCAGCTGGCTGCACAGCAAAGCGGCACACAGTAGGGGGCAATGGTTCATGGCAGAAAATAGCACAAGCAACAAGAGCAAAAGGGGAGCAACACGGAGAAAAGACTCTTTCTTTCCCTTATATTGTTTGCAGGCCAAACCTACTTGGCTGTAGCATTCACACCTATAAACACAGCATTAGACAATAAATCAATCACAAATGCTAGACTCAGCCACCTTGGAAAGGCTCATCCCCCATGACTGCATGAGACTTTGGGGGGACATTTAAACACAAACCATAATAGTTAGCTACTATCACTTTATTGCTAACTGGTTGATCAGCCAGAAAATCAACTATAGGTCACAAAATAGAAGCAGAACCAGAATAAACCAAACAGGAGAAAAGGCCCTGACAAAAGGGCAAGTTATCATAAAACTATTGCTAATATCTAATGGCTATATATTTGACTCTGAAATAACCAGTTGGCTTTTATTAAAATCACACAAAAATTATAGAGTCACAAATATCACCTAACACATTCACTAATACACACCAAACCTGACACATCTCACTACATAGAAACAACAGGGTATATCACAAAGAAATCTTGTATATATATATATATATATATATCCACAGTTTCCTTTCATTCTTTGTAAGAATTTCTGCAAATTTCTGACGGCTAGATAAAGAAAGTGAATACAAATGACTTAGAATCTTGTCAAAAACATTACGAATGAATTCTTAATTGTTGATATGACAACCACCTATACCTATTCATTACAGAGTTAGCATTGTACTTATTGGCATTTTATGCAGGAAAATCTAAAGTGCAATAAATAAATGTTCATAGCCTCTTTTCTTTCTCAAATCTGACATTCACATACAATATTCTTAACTTTTTTTCAATTTCATAATTATTTCAACTTCAGAAAATTAATAGCTTCATTATTTCTTCCCTTGTTTCCCACTGAATGAATTATATCTGCCTATAATTAGTCCTCTGTCTTGCTTCCCAAAGACACTAAAACATTTAATGGTCCAAATCTTTTCAATTTGAAAAAAACAACTTTTGGGAGATTTTTGTTGATTAGCTTTAGAACTTAACTTTAGTGGCCCATGTAAGCATCACTCCCTAATTTTAATCAAGCATCCCTCATTATTACAGGTGATTACTCTATCAACTGATAACTAGCCAAATGACTCTATCAGGAAATTAAAATGCATGTCTACTGTATTTCCTAAGAGTGTCAGAAAACACCCAATTTGTTTTTCATGGAAACACTAATTTTATCTAAAATAAAAATGTACCACAAATATTAACGTTTAAAGAAAAAGTCTTTTGCCCTTGAAGTGGTTTTTGTGGGTGTGAAATAAATGGTGAGAATTTGAATTGATTCCTTTTATTGTAGTACTGAAACTGTGTCTACTTAGTTTATCAAGTCATATTCATGCTCTGATTTTATATACTTGCATCTATCAATAAAGACCATGATATTTGAAAAAAATATCTTATAGAATCAAACAACTAAAAAAAACACATCAGCTTGTCAGTAACTGGATTAAGGTCCAAAGAAGTAATTTTTCAGTCTAGCACACACACACACACACACACACACACACACACACACACACGCATGCACACACGCACGCACACACGCACGCACAGAGAGAAAAAAAGAATGCTGACTAAAATTTAAAATGTTAAAAAATGAAGCAAAAAGTCAGCATATGTCATACACATACCAAATCTGGTTGTTTGTGCAGTATTTATAGTTTTTCCTAGGTTATTAATGGAACCTTAATTAGAAATTAAAACCACAATGTTATCAACAAATAGCAACTAACTAATAATAGCACCTGTATAAAAACATCTCTTTGATGTCATAAAATACTCTAAAACTTTAATAGTTATTATTATATTTTCAGGCAGAACTTTCTATGAATGCAAAAATAGGTATTAATAAATGTATAATAATCAGTAGCTACAAGTTGAGAAATATTTAGTTCAACAAAACATTTGATGTTTTATAAAGCCAAAAAGGAAGTATTTAGAATCCGGAGTGAATCACGATGTGACACAGCCTCAGTTGTATTTAAAAGTGTAAATTCTGTCTTAAGCTTTTCCACTCCACTTGAGAAAGAGCAATGACAAAATTGCCAAATGTCAACACAGATGGAAGTTGATAGGAACAGCAATGAAATTTAAAATGCAAAATATAACCCAAAAAAGAATTCTGCCTTACTTGTTCTTAACACTAGGGTGACTATCCCCCAAAGAAGGAAATTTCCATTTTCTCCCTGTTTGTACACAAAAATCAGCACTATGAATGACAGAAAATTTATTCCAACTAAGAAAAGGCATGATATGAAAGCCATTTACACATACAGATATACACAAATGTATAACATGTTCTCATAATCAGTTCTAATTTTACTTAACTCTAGTTCTCTTTGTATACATTCTCTAGAATCACTTGAAAATATTCATTGTTTTACTAGATGTTTCAAAACCTACCTCACTGTAAGCCAGAAATGCTTATAATGAAAGAATGAAGATTTTGTCTTATATCTTTGTATCACTCTTTCTCCATTAAAAACTTAAATCCATCTACATTATGTCATTATTACTAAATGGAGACTCAAAGCACAGTTTCAATAGAATGGTATCTCACTTCCAGCCAAAGTTAAACCTAATTCACAGTTATTTGGAGCAGAAATTCAGGTGACTTACTTGACTTTTAAAGTATCACCATTAAAAGGTAATTTGCTTGAATTTCCTTGAATATTTTGTTTTGTTTTAAAAGAAAAAATCATTCTATTCTGTTGGAAATACTGTTGTTCAGGAAAATTCTCTTTATACTGCAAAAGTTTAATTGGAATGTGGAATGTTAAAATTCTATTTATGAAGAAAACAAACTATGATTTATATTATAGAGAACTAAAACAAATTTGAAATATGAAATAAAAAACTAAGCATGTCTTTCCCATAGTAATAAAAATGAAATAATATTTTTGTGAACCAAAGTAATAACAAATAAAAGGCAGAGACATCACAGCATTTTCTATGCAATATACACAAAAAGAAGACATTCCTAGGAAATCCACATAGAATTTTAACAGTGAAGGTGAATGAGACAGGAAAGGATAGAAATTACTACTGGCCTGGCTAGAAAAGCATGTAGAGCCTGAGGCAAAAAAAGTTTTTTAAATAGAAGAATGTTCTGAAATAGAAAGCATGTTAAACAGAATTGCCTGAGGACTGTTAGGAAATGAAAAATTACACTAACTGCATTGGGAACAGCAACCTGATAAAAGCACAATGCACAAATTACAATCTTCTTCATGATTAGTATTAGACACGAGAAAGGTTAAGCTGTATATGCAAGGTTTTGCCCACCACAGGCCACTACATGATAGAAGAATTACTCTCCTGTGCTCATAGGGACCTTCCAACAACTATAGTAATAAATATTTTTAGATTTCTAATATTACAGAACAAGCTGAACCAGCCCCCCAGTAAATATATATTTGAAAAATACCCCTTGAGTGTAAACCTCTATTATAAGCTCTACAAAATGCAACAAAAAACAATATTCTGTTCCCTAAGTATATTCTCCTCTTCTTAAATTCAATACACACATCCAGCATCCCAGGTTGTCCAGTGAGTCAGCATAAACCAGGTGGCTGTGTTACGAAAAACACAATATTGAAGAGACGGGAAACAGCGTTCCAGGAAGAACTCAATTGATTGCTTATGAAAACAAGTACTTTTGTGAACAGTTGTATTTTTACTACATTTAGAAGATTAATTATTAAGTATTTAAATGTAACAGAAACAAACTAAAGAGTGTAAACACTAAAAGAACTAGATGAAGGACAGAAAACACAAGGCACACATATGTTCATGCATGCACCCACGATATCATCAATAGTTCTAACAGTGACAGAGGAACAATCTTTCCAAATGTTCTCTATTACAAGCAGAGATCAATTCTGGAATAATGCAAGTCATAATGAGTCATTTCACATAAGCAAGATTCTTGGGACAACAAAGTCAGGAGCAGCTGTTATTTGGGCAGTGTCCAAATGAAACGGGCATATCCTAAAAGGTCAAGGGCTATTATAGCCAAGTCCCCTGACCTCAGTTACTTTACCAAGAAGTAAACTTTAGCTGGATGTGATGACACATCCCTCTAAGCCCAGAATTCTGGGAGTCTGAGGCAAGTGGGTAACAGGTTCAAGCCTACTCTTAACAACTTGACAACTTATCAAGAACCTGTCTAGATTTTTTTTTAAATGGCTGGGAATACAGCACAGAGTGGTGGCCCTGAGTTTGATCCACAGTAGGGAAAAAATAAAAAATAAAGCAAATCTTTGTCATGTTTTTGTTCTGTATTGTGTTTTTGTTTGATAGGATAGATGTAACATAAAATCTGACATAAGTCACCTAAATGAAAGAGAAAGAGAATTAATATGCTAAGGAAAATGATCACATAATCAACCCTTGCATACATTTAAGATATCATTTGCTTATTTCTCTTGGAGTGTAAAAAAAGAAAACTGATCAATAACTAAGGAGTCCCTTTCCTAGGAAAAGTTGGAGTTTCTACAGGTCTAAAGCCCTCTTTTTTTTTTTTTAATTTTAAAGAGATTAAGACAAAAGAGGACATAATAAAGCAGATCAGATCAGAACAATGCAAGTAACACAACATTTTACTACAACTGATAATTAACAGTAACTACCATAATGTCTCTTCTAATCCCCTCTGTTATGAACACAGAGCCAATTAAACTTTTCTCCATCCTTATCCTTCTCCTTTGGTCTTTTACTCTAACAGCTATTCCTTTAAAAGCTGTTCTTTCAAGTCTAATCTTACTTTACAGCACACAAACCACAATCTTCTTCATGAGTAGTATTGGACATGAGAAAAATTAAGCGGTATGTGTATGGTTTTGTCCACCATGGCAGAACTCTTACTCTAAAAACTGTTCTTTCAAAAGTAAAATCTAAATACGTGCTATGTAATATGGTAGCTGCTAGCTTACACATTGTCACTGAGTACTTTAAGTATGGCTATTCCCAAATTTGCAGTAAGTGTAACACATACATCAGATTTCTAAGACCCAATTTAAGAAATTTAAACATCTGACCAGATTTAAAGTTACATGTTGGGGACAGGGGATTTAGCTCAGTGGCATAAGTGCCTGCCTGGCAAATGTAAGTTCAATCCTCAGTACCAAAAAAAAAAAAAAGTTATGTTTTGAATACAATGCATTAAATAATATATACTATAAAAATTCATGTTTCTCCTTATATTATCTATGTAGCATTAGAAAATCTTAAAATACACATATGGGTCATATTATACTTATATTGGATAATGCTAATTAAGAAAAACACTCAATGAGAGTTATAGAAAAAAAAATTGAACTAATTTTCTTTACTAGAGTCCGAGTTAGCTGACACTCATCATGTCTCCCTGATTCCTTCAGGAATGGGGCTTTTTAGTTTACTTTAGGAACTGACTCTAAAAATAGTTCACTATTCCTTCTAAAATAGGATTATTTGTTATTTTTAAAAATTGTGCTGATGTGCTATCAAGTACAATTTACAAACTATTTTACAAACATCAGCTCTTACACAATGTAGTAATTGTTACACAAGCACATTTTGCAACTGAACCATTTTTGGAAGGAAAGTGACTAAGTAATAAAACCTGTGTTCAACGGCATATGATATTTTCATGAACTGTTTTAATGAAGGATAATGTCTTACATAAATCTAATACACTCTTTGACTCTTTCTAAGGAAGTCTGGTATACTCTGCCATTACTTTTTTGTACAGAAATAATTTGAAGAACTTAAGGCCAGAGCTTCTTTGTGATATATGTACCACCTCTTTAACATTACAGAGTATGCTTTTATCAGAACTACCATGAATTCTGGGCATAATCTAATGTGTATCTTACATGTGTTTACTTATCTAATGACAAGCTCCTGTCAGATAGCCTATCTTACTTATATGTGTTTGGCTATCACATAGGAAAATGCCTGTGATGAAGAGAAAAGTATACAATCTATGCTTACCCTCTTATGGTTTAGATTTTTAAAATTTCACAAGTCTAATGTATTCAGGGATTTTTGGAAATTGACTGGACCATGGATACACCACACTCATCAGCAGATTAACCCACTGATGATTTTATAGTTCATTGTGCTCTCAGAATGTGGGGACTGGTCACAAGTGATAGATCACGGAGGGGGTGACCTGGAAGGATGTCTTCCTGCCCTGGGGTATTCCCTTCTCTGCTTCCTCACTGCCTGGGTTTACTCAGCCAGGTCTTTCCTCCATGCCGTTTTTGTCTTGGAGCCAGCCAACCTTAGAATAAGCCTTGTAAAACCATGAGCCAAACAAACACTTCACCCTTTTAGTTTTGGAGGCCAGATTTTTTTGTCTTAGCAATGGAAAAATGACTAGTACAGCAAATTGGTTCCAAGAGTAGGATCATCTTATGACCATGTACTTTAACACTTTTAAAACTGGTTTATGCGAGAAGTTTGGAAAGATTAAAAATGCCAGTCAGAAAAGTTTTAAAATGATATAAACACAAATTAATGAGAAGACATTTTAGGAATTCAGAAGATGAAAATCCTGATAAGAAAAAATGCCAGTAAAGGCCAGGCTCATGAGGTTTAAAATGGGAGTCAGGGCTGTACTGGAACTGAATTAAAAGCCACACATTTACATTACAAAACGTGTCTACAGTTTGACCACATCATAAACTTTATAGAAGGCTAAATTTAAAGTCAGTAATACAGGTATGTTGACATACCATATACTCCCAGCACTCTAGCAACCTGAGGCAGAATCCCAAATTTAAGACTAGCCTGTGAAACTTAGCAACTGAATAAGACCCTGTCTCAGAATAAAAATATAAGAAAGGACTGAGAATGTGGCTCAGTGCAAAAGTCCTAGGTTAAACCCCAAACGCTAGACATGGAGGGAGGCAAGAAGGCAGGCAGAGAAGGAAAGAAGGAAGGAAGGAACAGAGGAATAAATAAGAGAGGAATAGAGGAACAGAAAGAGGTTGAGAAAGGCAGGCCAACTAATCTGGTAGAAAAAATTTCAAGGCAGACTAACATTCATTCAGGCTTCAGCATGGGCACTGTTGGCTGATTTTGGCCAGATTTACGATGCGAATTAACAGTAAAATACAGAGCAGAAGATGTAAAAATTTTCAAAAAGGTATAAAAATGTTAAGCCTTAGCAAAAAAAGAAATTACCTACGAGGCTGGAGCCAAGGAGAATATAGTTGATCAATTAGCACAACTAAAAAGAAACCTAAAAACTTTCCTCTTGAGGGCATCTTAGAAAATGGTCAGAATCCACACAATGAAAGCTCAAGGGTACAAAAGGGTAAAAAATAATTCGCTCAGAAAGGGTGCCCTGCTAACTCAAGGCCACTAAGGAAAGTATATCACCACATTTGGTCATCCAGTGATTCTGATTGTACAAACCTGTAAAATACAGGAGTTACAGGTCATGAAAGCTTCTATCCAGATTTCAGAAAATAGTACTAGGAGGCCAGGCAAAACATGTGCAAAAGGGTAAAAATTCCTTGTAGGAGTTCTCAAGAGAAAGATACATGAAGCTATGAGTATTATAGATGAGAAGATGCTCCAAAGTCTAATAAATTTAAAAGTAAAGCTTTTGAAGCATATTGGATCATGGGGGCACTATAACTGACTTGCTGCTATAAGGTGGGGCCTAGTCAGAAGAGGTAGGTCATGATGGTATATCACCTTCTGTGAATCCTCCTTTCTCCCTCTGCTTCCTGGGCACCATAATAGGAGAAGCTTTCCTTTACCCAGCCCATGTGTTCTATGTAATTTTTGCCTTGGAGCCAGCCTACTATGGACTGAAACCTCTAAAAACTGTGAGTCCAAATATCTATACAGATATAGAATTTAATGTTTGTATTGCTGGCTTTCAGTCTTGCTTTGGCTTGATTCCTTTCTATCCCATTTAGTCTTTTTTTTTTTTTTTTTTTTATACTGGGAATCAAATTTAGGACTTTGTGCTTGCCAAGTAAGCACTGTGCTGCTGACCTCTTACTGGCCCTATTCTTCCTTTTTTAAATGAAAATGTTTACCCTATGCTATTGCAGCAGCATTTTAAATTTATTTTTTATTTTTATAGGATTTCACAACTCAGACTCTGCCTTGAGTTTCAGATGACACTTTAAACTTGAACTTCTGAGAAATGCTGGAATTGCTCAGACTCTGGCAATCCTTAGAGACTAACTCCATTTTACATAATGAGATGAGCTTGAGCCTTTTGGGGGCCAGGGTAGGAATGCTGTGGTTTAAGATCTAAAATGTCCTCTAAAAGTCTCATGTGCAGAAATAGGGCTTTTGGAAGGTTACTGAATCATGGGGCACTATACTCATTGGTACATTAACCCACTGAGGAGTTCATAGCTAAATATGCTATTAGGAGGCAGGGTCTGGTCACAAGTGGTGGTTTACCAAGGATGTGACCCTGAAAGGGTATATTCTTGCTTGCCCTTAACTCCCTCTGTTTCCTAGTTTGGGCAACTTTCCTCTGCCAAGTCTTAACCACCATGTCATTTCTGCCTTGAAACCAACCTACCTTGGACTAAACCCTATAAAACTATGGCCTTGTACTAAGCCCTGTGAAACCGTTTCGCCTTTAAATTACAGGTATCAAGTATTTTGTTCCAGCAACAGAAATGTAACTAACACACTATGGAACACCTGGACATGAGATGGGAGACAGCAGTGATTCTGTGTTGTGATTTTCTATATTACTATTTTAAAGACCATTTGCAAAAGTGAAATTTAGGAGGATTACTTCAAGTTCAAGGACTGCCTGGACTACACATTAAGCTCAAAGTCACCTGACCTACACAGTGAAACTCTAGGAAATAAGTAAGTAAATAAGAGACTCGTAGTGCAGATGTGAGAAAAAAGAACTTTGAAAATGTTAACAATAAAACCCATTTTAGTTTATAATGAGAGAAAACTCACAATAATCATCAAAACCTACATATGTTGGTTAAGTATATTAAGTATAGTTATAGTTTAAATATTTACAACCATTTAGTCTTTAGCTAACTCAGTTTTGGACATATATATGGGAGCACTCAGTGTTTCCCTACTAAAAGTACTTTCAGTCAATATTAGCATCTTCTGGGAGCTTTTCAGGCACACAGAACCTCAGGCCCCTATGCACATAATATAATATGTAACAAACTGTCACAATAACAATTATAATAATGGTGATAACTATGGTCGTAATTGATTATCTGTAGAGTTGACAAAACTCACTTTGAGATACTACTGAGTTTTCCAGATTCATCATAGTGAACTACAACTATAGAAAACCTCAAACTCCAACTTTTCCTATCTAAAAGTGGATATATTTTTCATTCAAATGTTTTCCAAATATTACCAAATAAATTGTACCATGAATTTTTATGTGTCAACATCTAGCAAATTTCTGTTCGGAAAATGACCTGATTTCTAATATATTCATAGCACATGAACCCTGACAAACATTAAAGGAAATATTTAGTCTGAAAGACTAATTTCTTGTGGTTTTTTTGTTTGCTTGGTTTGGGGTTTTGTTGTTGTTGGTGGTGGTGGTGGTGGTGGTCTTTTTGAGACATGGTTTCACTATGCAGTTCAGGCTGGTCTTGAATTCACTTGGTAGTCCAGGCAGACCCAAAACTCGTAGCAATCTTCCTACCTCAGCCACCCAAGTACTGGAATTATAAGTGTGTACCATTAAGCCAGGCACCAAAACTAATTTAAATTAGGTAAAAATAAATGAATTTAAGGAAATGTTGACATTGCCTTAGTTAAGATTTAACAAATTCATTCCTACAAATGCAAATGGTATACAAAATTTTAAGGGATTTGTCATTTCTGTCAAGTGAAAAACAAAACTAAATGGATTTTTTAAACATTTTTTTATAATGTAGAACTGAAGACTAAACTATACAGTAGTGTAAAATGAAATGTGAAATTTAAAAACTTAAAAGTTATAACTTGTATTCTATACATATTCATATCAACAACTATTTATAGGGGCTCAGGATGGAGCTCAGTGGTAGGGCATATGCTTAGCAAGTCTGCGACAGTTAGCTCAACCCCCAGGACAAAAAAAAAAAAAAAGGAGGGGAAGAACATGAATATTTGGAATATAAATCAATGAATTAATGCTATGACATGACAGCAAAATAGGAAAAATAAAAACTGGAAAGCAAAAACAATACGATACACATGCTTCAGATTAAACTATTATATTATGCACAAATTATTCCCATCTCATAGAAAAAAACTGAAGCTGTCTTTGGATAATAACCAAAAATCAGATGCTATAAATAAGGAGCTGACAAGTTATTCCATTTTCATATTTCCATAATCTACTGAATATACCCATTGTTTTATATTTCATTGACTGAAGACTAGGGTATTTTTCGTTAGGCAGCATCCCAACGTAAGTTGATCAGATTATAATCTTAAAAGGAATCAACTCTTCATACACTAAAAAATAGATATTGACTTAAACCTCAGAACTCATATAAAAATTAACTCAGGATGGACAATAGACTTAAATATACTGTATATAAAACAATAAAATTTTTAGAAGAAAACATTAGTAAAAATCTTCAGATTCTAGAGCTAAGCACAAAGCTCTTAGAAATGACATCAAATGTATACCTACAAAATAAAGAACTCAGTCACCTGTACTTCAATATAAAATTTTGATCTGTGAAAGACATTTTTTTAAAAGATAAAAATGTACAGACTAGGAGAAAATATTGTACTTGCCAACCACATATCTAATAAACGACTTATTTATACATAGAATATTTAAAGACCTGACAGAGTTTAAAAGTTAAAAGAAAAAGAAAAAGCAATCCAGTTAGAAAATGAGCAAAAAATATGAACAGACATTTCATCAAAGTGTATGGATTGCAAATACCATTAAACAATTTCAACACAATTAACTATAAGAAAAATGCTAAATAAGCCGTGATGACATATCAGTACACACCCAATTAAGCAACTAACAAAAAAAAAAAAAATACTGATGCCACTAAATGCTGGGAAGGATGCAGATAAACTGAGTCCCTCACATGTCACTAATAAGATGCAAAATAGTACAAACATTATGGAAAAGAGTTTGACAATGTCACGTAAAACTAAACATATACTTGCCATATCACCCATCATTGCACTTCTGAGCACTTATTTCAGAGAAATAAAACCTACACATAAATATTCATGTCATTACTATAATACTCCTAATAACCAAAACTAGAACCAACGCATAAAAAATGGATAAACAAACTGCATGGATGGTACATCCATACTATGAAATAGTACTCAATGGCAAAAAGGAGCAAACTATTGATGTGTTTACCTTGGGTGGGTCTTAAGGATATAATGCCAAGAGAAAGAAAAAGGTCAATCTAGAAAGCTTATATATTACATTATATTATAATTTATGTAATATTCTCAAATTGAAAGAATTATGCTGGAAACCAAGTCAAAGGTAGTAAAAATGAGGGATGGAGGTAGAGTGATGGCGTTAATGTATACATGAAGGATTTCCTCTGTGGTGCTAGAACTAGTCTGCATATTAACTGTAGTGACTGATACTTTAATATACAAATATGATAAAACTATAACAAAGCATAGATACACACAAAAATAAATATATATAAAAATTCAAGAAACCTGAATAAGGTCTGTAGATTGTACTAACATCAATTTTCCAGTCTTGATACCACACTGTACTTATGCAAGTTATTACCACAGTAGCAATCTTGGTGCAGCTTACAGGAGCTTCCTCTGTCCTTGTTTTGCAACTTCCTATGAATCTGTAATTACTCTGAAATGAAATTTTTTATACAGCTTGCAAATTTCTAAACAATCCAACTACATTTTTAAATGTCCGCTTACACTTTGAACTTGTTTCAACCAACATTTAGGTCCGATATCACTTTTATTTTTATGTATGTGTTTTTGCTAATGTGTTGCATTTGTGAGTAGATTTTTGTTTAATATTATATGGTTCATATATAGTTTTTAATAAAAGTCATGTTCAGGAAGGGAAGCAAAAGTGACCTGTTAGTTGTACTCACACAACAGAGAACACGATTTAAACATCCAAAACAGCGCTGCCAACAGAAATGGTTAGAGGACAGGAGACTCTCAGGCAGAAACAATAGAATGAATAAACATGCAAAGGAAAGTATCAGAGTTCTTAAATACAGAAAGATAAGATGAGAAGGGAGAAAAAATAAAGAACAAAAAATGACAACCATGAACTCATTAGTGAAACTTCAGAATTCTAGTACATTAACCAGTCACCCTGAGTGAAGAATTCTATACAACTCAAAAGCAACAGTAATTCAGACATTCGTTGCTCATAAACTAACATTATTACTCATGTAATATTATGTAAAATAAAAACAGATAATAGACGCATAACCAATTTAAAAATTAACACAATACCAGACAATCATTAATCTTCTGATTTCAAAAACAAATTACAAATTGTCGCTTAATTTTATTTTCAGAGGAAAAGCACTGGGTTTCCCTATTATAATTGTCTCTTAGTGATAGGTATATCACAAAGCATGACAGTTCTAACTATACATCTTAACCTTTAAAAAGAATGCATAGAATGTATAAAGTGAAGTATCATAAACTTATATGTAGCTAAACACCAGAACACAATTCTTTTTAAGAATACATTTAAAGTCTGTAGTAGTTATACTCCAAAGAATATAGTTTTAACTATGTTTAAGTATATATATTAGGCTGTTTAAAGAATATATAGAATGATTAATTGTAACATCTTATAAGGTTGATATCAGAACATTACTTTTGCCTTAAAAGGCTAAGCATAAATTGACATCTTTAAATTAGTTCTCCTTTTTCTAAACTTACAAATATTCTGTTCTTCAAATAATTTAAAGTTGATCATTTTTTATGAGCCCAGGTTAATACTAAAAAATTATTAGTGATTATCAAAATGATTTCTTTTCAAAATAGTTTCATGCTTTTTAAGAGTTAACTACCCATGACACTACAAACAAGTTCCCCAAGTTATACCAGCAAGGATCCGAAGAGATCAGACCAGCTCACTTTGGGACAGAGCAGACAAAAATACCTGTATTTCCTCAAGAGAGGAATGTAGAAAAATACTGAGCATGTCTAGAAAAGTAAAATCCAGACCTACAGGTTAATGATTGCAATGGACATAGCTATAGACTTCTCTCAAGAAGACTGGAAGAGTATTTAGATGGATTTGTACAGATACAATGCTGAAAGACAATAACATGGTCTCACTAGAGATTTTCACTGTAACCAGATGCAGTCTTCACTTTAAAGCAAGTCAAGGAGACTTGGATCAGGTGGTGAAAAAGAAAAAAGAACATTCTCAGAAATGTGTGTATGTTATTGAGAGCCTTAAAAATGCAGGTTCACTTTTAAGTAAGCATGTAATAGGATACTTCTGATTTATAATTTCCAATCAGATAGAACTAGATGGAGTTTATGAAAAAAACTAACATATGCTTGCTAATTAGACACAGTAAGCCAGTCTGTGTTCCTGCTAGGAACATGAATGTGGTGCTGAGATGATTATCTTGTAAGCAGAAAGATAGACTATATGCTAAAGCAGAAAGAGAAATGATGAACCCAACCAGACATAATGGCACAGTATTATAATCCTAGCTATTAGGGAGGCTGAGGCAGAAGAATTCCAAGTTCAAGGCTAGCCCAGGCAATTTATGCAGATCTTGCATTTAAAATAAATAAATACAAAGGCTGAGGCTGTAGCTCAGGGGCAGAACATCTCTGGCTTCCATACCCAGTGCGGGGAAGGCTGATCCATGCTAAGACCCAAACAGCTCACTTTTACTAGCTTCATAAGTTAAAAGATACAAACCTCTCTTTCTATAATTCAGTTTATGGGATATTCTGCTGAGAGGTATATTTGGTTTTCTGTTACACAAGCCTAAATATATAATGGATACCATGTTTTTGTAATAGCATGCACATAACTAAATATAGCCTGGGGCTAGAAGTTTTTATAAATAAAATAAATTAGATGATATTGAATAATACCCAGTATCATGGGTTAAAACATAGCTAAGTTTTATGTGCTGGATATTTGGGAAACTTAAAGTTTACCTATGCAAGAAGTTTATGTATTTTATTATAGAACTAGTTTATCTCCTCAAAGACTATGTTTTATTGTAAATGGTTACTCAACAATGTACTAAACAACATATGAATTGTGTAACTGTCAAATTAACCAGCCTGTGAACCACTGTCCCCTGCTCTGTTTCTCATGAAATAAGCAGCTTTCTTCCTCCATGCACTTCTTCCATGATATTTTGGCCTTAGAACCAGCTGACCATGGACTGAATTCTGTGAAATCATTAGCCAAATAAACATCTTTTAAATTTTGAGTGTCAGGTATTGTGTCTAGTAATGGGAAAGCTAACCAATACTTGAGAATTCTATTTTTCTGATTTACACATCTCAAGGCAAAATAAAATCTACTGAAAATAACTAAAATCCACAGATACCAAAAAGAAAAAGAAAAAAAGGCAGTATACAGATTTAAATACTTTTATTAACATATCAAATATCACACAGTTGGCTGATATTAGGATAGTTCTTTACAAACTTTTAAGTTAGTGGTGTATATTTTTTTCTTCTACATTAGTCTAATTTTTAGTTTTCTTGTTATTAATAAATACGGTATAACCATTCTTCTAACTATATGTAGTTCAGGAAGAAGTAAATCTCCACAGCTGTTTGATGCCCAAGAATATGAATACTTAGCAGTCAGATGAAAGAAAAGAAAAGATAGAAAAGGAATATCAAGTGAACAGTGATTGTGAATTTCTGCAGGCTACCATTTACCTCTCTCAATAAAAGGAGCTTTGTGCTCATTATATCCCAGGACTTGTCTTGCCTTCAGCTTATAGTAAACTGACAATCGCCTTAACATTTCTACTCCAAATTAGGGATCAAAGTTTAAATACATTCTTTCCTTTCTCTATTAAATTACCACTAAAACTGCCCCCCGCCTTACTTCATTCACACAATCACTTCTGCAGGAAAAGGGAGGAACCCTCCGAACTAAAGACATAGTTAACCAGAAAAACAGAACTGTGGGGAGTTTCTGATCATGGTATTTAGCTGATATTTGACTTCAAAATGTAGCATCTAAAAAGCTAACAATAATTAAATCTTATGAAAATTAAATTCTATAATTTTTCAGCTGAAAAGTTGGTGAATAATATTATCAAATTATTATTTACTAAGTATCTTTACACACATTTCTAATCCTCAGGACACTTTATGAATAGATTCTATCCATCTTTCACCAAGGAAGAACTGAAGTTCATAATTTAATTTGTTCTGAAATTCAAAGCTATTTAATAGTTAAGAGAACTAAAATTCAAGTCTTATTTTCTCTTGTACTTTGTAACATAGCCATTCAAAAAGTCTAATTTTTATAAATTTTACATGTGATGAAACTAAACTTTGTCTAGTTAAACATAAAAAAAAAAAAAAAATCAATCGAGTTCTACACGTAACCCAAACAATGTAAAATAATCTCTAGTGAATCTGTATAATAAATCAAAAAAAGTATATATGTTTAATGTAGGAATTACTTTTAGTCAGGGAATTGGATTCCTATTGCCCTAAATACAAAACTGAATGTAGCTAAACACAAAAGAACCCTGGATTCAAAACAGTGGTAAACATATACTGGTGAGCAGACATCACCACAAGAAGAGTATCTATTCTTTAAAAAAAAAAAAAACTGAAATGAAAGGTACCTGGAAGCAGCAATTCTCTTGGAAGAGTACACTTTCATGTTTTCCTTTAATACTTGTAAACGTATAATTGAAGCTTAATCCATGCTTTCAAATAACAGCAGCATGATATACTATCAGTCTAAAACTATAGCACATTTCACAGAGACTGTATTATCATCTCACCGACTAACTAGGGCTTAGCATGGTGAGAACAGAAAGAAAGTCTCTAAGAAGTCACCACACACAGAGTCATTTCTCCAGAGGTGGTACAGCATGTACCAGAGCCTAAACTAAACCCAAATGTTCCATCAAGTCATTTTCAGGTACTTTGAAAATGAGAAAAGGTCAGAGCCTCTTGACCACTGCTGTAGAGAATCCAGGAGTGACTCTGGAATGAGTACAGATCTCAGCACAGGGCAAATGAATCTAGCAGAACAGAAGAGCAGGTCACATACATCTTGTCATCTTCCCTGCCTTCTGATATCATTGACATCTGACTTTCTTCAGAGCGCGCAACCTGGCTGGGTACTGTGACAAAAGTATACCACTTGGCTACCATTTAAAACTTTATGCTGTGGAAATCAATTGTTGGCATGGTTGCTGACACAATAAATCTAAATTACTTTCCAATTCTTTAGATAGCAATATAAAAATTATTTTTATCTCTAATTTAGTAGAGATATTCAAGGTAATCATAATATTTAAATGCACAGCCTCAAAAAACCTCTTCTTCCATTTTAAACTTGAAGGACAGGGAGAAGCCAGGGAAGGCACACAACATATTTCTCAGCTATATCATGAAACGTGCATAAAAAAATCATCATGAGAAATGCAAAAAGAATGCATAAAGCAGAAGTCACAGCATGTATAAAAGCATAGCCAGACACAGGGCTAGACCAAAAACTGTGGCATCCAGAAAAGGATATTTTGGCACACCTTCAAGCTGACATACTCACACATTTGTCAGGGGATCTATTTTATGGGATAAATTACTTCATATTATTTTACATCAATAAAAACTAAATGCAGAGAAAAGTTCATTAATTACTTCAATCCTGCTAAGCTAAAATGTCATTGTTCTGATAAAGCACAGAAAATTTCTTTAATTCTTGACCTATCTTGTCTTTTATTCTGCTGCCCCACCCAACTTCTTGAGTATAAATACATAATAATTGAAAATCTTCAGCATTGGAGGACAAAGAAAAATAGCATCCTGTCTCTGACTTACTGTAGTGATATTTTTAGGTACCCTATAGAACAGTCCTAGACCTCTCAGTTGCTTCTCTCCTGCTGTTAGCCCCTCGGTTCAATTGCACAGAGAGAGGGCCAGGGTACAAACACAAAGCTGAAAAGGTGGACAGGAAGTAAGTAACACAGACTCTTACAGGTCCTAAGAAGGAATATGTGCTGCTCCTTAAGAGAAAGCAGAGGAAGCTCGTGCCTATTTCAAAATTCAGAATTCATTATAAAAATGAAAATATTAATATGTCTTAGATCATGAGAAAGATATGTGGTGAAAACATACATAGGTAGCTTCAGAGATGGAATGCACAGGATGAATAAGAATATCTAGGAATATTACATTCAGCAGAAACACACCGACAGATCAGGGGAACTCCCCTAAGAATCTCTTACATTAATTGGTGTGAAAGAGGCTAAGGAGAAATCCTCAAAGATAATGGAAGAAAAAATATAATGGCTTCAAAAAACCAAGAAGTAGTTCACAATGTGTAATGCTAAAAAGGAGAGGTAGACCCACTAAATTATCAAGAAGCTTGTGAACTTCCTGAGAACAGTTTTAGTAAAGATGAAACCCAGCTACACTTACTATGTGTGAACTCCTTTCAGCCACCTGATCAAATCTCACTTTCTTCTTCTGAAAGACAGGAAAAACACCTTCCTTACCCACCTTGTGGTGTTAACACATAATATATGTAAAAGTACTAGATAAAGTTTAAATAGAGAGTAAAGACTACTGTTAGTGCAACTGTATTCTTCTGAGCAGTGTTCACAAATGCCACTCCTCTGTTTCACAGGACAAACCGACCTGCACTAACCAGTATAATGTATCCCAAGAGGCTCACTGCAAGGTAAAACACAGAGCTCAACATGTTCTCTATTCCATGCCACTACTGTTACTAAAGCACATTTCAAAATAAATTCTTCCTAAGCCCTAGAATTTTTTTTTAAGTAGCAAGAATTTATCGTAAAAAGCAAGTCGGACTAAGAAGGATACAAGGGGGTCTGGAAAGTGGATAGCACTCCAACTCCACTTCTCAAGGGTGTTTTATTGAACAAAACCACAAGATAAGGTAGGTTCAAAGTGGTACAAAACTATAGTTAACTAATAAGATTACAAGTAACTACTAAGGTAATATTGAGTAAATGATGATCACATTGGGAAGCAAGTCACATAGTATGTGCACACGGAGTAGACAAGAACTTTCCTGAAAGGGATGGGTCAAAGAGGTTTTGATTCTTCACATCAAGGTGACTGAAGTCTGTTTTCTAGATCTTCAAGTAACTGCTGGAATGAGAGATGGCTAGCTAACTCAAGATAGGATATCACAAAAGGACAATTAAATGGTCTTGATTTTGGAAACATGAACACAGCAACCAACTGTAGTATAAATAAGTGATTGAAAATAAGCACAAAAGATTCAAGTGTAAACATCTTAGGGAGCAATTAGTGAGAATTCATGGAGGTTAATATACATACTAATGTGCCAAATTTTATTCATGGCACAGTAACTTACCAATCCTCCACACTTGATTCTGAACTCTTACAGACACAGATGGAAGTAACAACAAACATGGAAAAGAGGATTTCAAATGAAGAAACTTCCTCCCCCACCACTGTCCTTATGTGCTATGGTTTGTACCTAAAATTTTCTTTACTCTGTAGCAAGCATACTCTGTACTTAAAAGGTTGCCTATCTATATATTCATGTTGAGCCAAAGACACCCTACCCATGTGAATTACTAGAAATACACAAAAAATACAAAAAATCTTAGTCCTTATGTGCTGTCTTAATAAAGTACCTGAAACCAGATAATGTATTAAAAAAACAGAAATTTATTTTCTAACAGCTCGAGAGCGTGTAAAAGCTCATCAGCAAGGCACTGATAGGTGCAGCTGTTGATGAGGACTACTCTCTACTTCCAAGACGATTCCTTCTCATTGGCTCCAGATGGCCAGTGTTGTGTTTTCACCTGCAAAATCACGTGCAGAAAGACAAAAGGGTTCCAGAAACTTATTGAACTCATTTTTTACAAGAGTTTTCATCTCATTTGAACAGCAAGAGCCCTCATGGCCTAAATATGTTTTAAACATCTCACCTCTTTATACATCACACCTAAGTTATGGAAGAGACACATTCATAGCAGTAAATACCAGTACCAAGGATCAGATGAAGGAGGAATCTTTTTTTTTAAGACTCTTTAGTTGTTAACAAAAACCACAACTGCCAAATGCCGAATTACTGTTTGACATGCCTAAATGGAACATGTGTGCTGGAAAATGGCAATTACTCAGAAGCAAGGGCACAAATAGATTTCAGGTCAAAGTGCAGCATACAAGGACCCACTGGACCAGACTATTCACACAGGAACCCCCTCCTCACTTTTCTATTCCGGCCTTTGTACTCCTTGTTATTTGACAAACCATGAAAGAAGACAGTAATTATTTCAATCCCAGTGGAACTCAAAGTAAAGCACATTAAACACTGAACAAAAGATATTTATCTGCTTGTGACTATTTCCAAGGGGAGTGGAAACCTGACATGATGGCATATGCTTGTAATCCCAGCATAGCGAAGCTGAAGCAAGGACAGCCTGGTGGGCTACACATTGAATGCAAGCCCAGCCTGAAATATATAGCAAGACCTTGTCTCCAAAACCTCAGGGGGAAGAGGAGTGGAGACAGAATATTTCCACAACTCTTTTAGAAATCTTTGTAAGAATATTTTACAAAGCATGCAACTAGTTACTGTTACTGTATAAGCACGTCAAAAAACTCTCACCTTCACCTTTAATTACCTTGTTTTAAAAAAATGTTATCATTAAATCAAATCCAGTCTTCAAATCCCAAGCTTATGTGGAAACTCTGAAAGCAATTTCACAAGACTTTGCCCCAATGATTTATATAATTGCATTCTAGCATCTGTTTAAGTGAGCAGCACCCCACTTTGAGGAGGGCTCATTCATTCTGACATATAAACTCTGGAATAAAGTGCATATAACTACCGTCCCTTTTCAATCTCTACAGTAGTGTTTTTATTCATAGACACTTCTTTATTAAAGAGGCACTGAATTGAATACAGGTAATAACATGACAATGTTGGGACATGATCTTAAATTGTGTTTCAAATCCGCAGAGCAACCTACTTTGGTTATTTTCAACCCTGCTTCACATCACTAGCAAGATATTTTTCTATGGCTTAAAAAATTGCCTAGTTACATGCTTAACAAAGTAGGTAATTCCAGCATTCTAGGAGACTGCTGCAAAAGGATCCCGTGTTCACATCCTGCCTGTACAACTCAGCAGGATACTTTCTCAAAGGGAGCTGGGGATGTAGCTCAGTGGGAAGAAGAGAAAGAGAAGAGGAGAGAGAGGGAAAGAGAAAGAGACAGAAAGAAAAAGAAAAAAAAAGACACACAAAGATAGAAAAAAAAAAAAAAAAAAAAAAAAAACAACGAAAAAACTACAGACTCACAAATGTGCTGGGCCCACAATTTACCTAACATTACCTAACACAGCCTAACTGGGTAGTTTAATTTTTCAAACTGCTGTCTTTTTAGTCGACTAAATTACAACTAGTAAATACTGCCAATGAGTAGTAAACCAATACGCTGAAGCATGGTGGGAGCCAAACTGAAATTAAAGTATCCTGGAATGCCCTTGAGAAGTTTGGCTGTCCTCACCTTTCTCCCTCTTCCAGATGGTAAGGTCAAACATGACAAATGTTGCAGTACATTTGCTCATCACTGAAGGCTAAAGGGAGGAAAAACTGATCAGAATAGGTTTAATCTCCCCTGAAAGGTGGAGTTTTAGCAAGAACAACGAAGACACAGTGCGTCCCTGATAGAATGCAGTTAGATACAACATCACAGTATGGGGCTGCGAACTAAACTGGGAAGGTTTGAAGGCATGGTGACACTCCGCGCGTCACCCCAGGCTCACGCAGAGGGCTCGCTGGTGTCATGAGACCAACCGCGGTTGAGCATTTCGTCACTCCCCCGGGGTAACAGCAGAAAGGCGCACTTAGGCCGAAGCACGTACTCCACGGCGCTAGGCACCGCTGAGGAGCGGGAAGGGGTGGGGGGTGCCAGAGGGAGGGAGTCGCGCCACCACAAGGAGCAAAGGCGGAGAGCAACGCCCCGCCCATCAGGCTTCTTCCCAGGCAACGGCGCGCGGGAGGGGACACGCAGGGCGAGGCGGGGCGGAGCGAGCGCCCAGCGAGCTCCTGGAAGGCGGGCTACTGGGCTACGGTATCGTGCCCGTCGGGTGGTACCTGCGCTGGAAATCCGTGGCATAGGGCTTCAGATACGGGTCGTTCTGCAAAAGGTGGCACAGTTCAGGCACGTCCGCCAAGGCAGCAGCCAGCTCCGCTTCGGAGCACTTGGCCCGCGGTGCTGGAGCCGCCATGTTCCGCCGCAGCCCGTGTAGCCGAGGCCCGAGAGGATCGAGGGGAAGGCGGAGCCGGAGGCGAGCCCGGGCGAGCTGAGGCGGACGGGCTCCTCCGGGCTCCTTTATAGCCCGCACGGTTGGCCCCGCTCCCCCTTCCTGGGCCGGGGTTAGTGAGGAGGAGCCGCCGATGCTCTCGGGCCACTCAGGCGCGGGCCCCGGAGGCCGGGAGGGCCTGCCCTCCGCCCCAACCCTGCAGCCGGCGGAGGCGGCCCGCGGACTGGAGCCCTGCCCGCCGGCCTCGCCCTGCCGACCGCGCTTTTACTGAGCGACCCCAAGGCGTTGTCCTTCAGATGGATGTGTATGTGGATTTCTTGGAAGAAACCTTACTTTTCTCTCTCTGTGTGTATATATAAGAAAAAGAAAGTAAACCGCAGGAAACGGAACAGTCAAGTTCAGATAATAGTGTGGAAGATTTTGATGTCACTTCTCACTGAAGGCTCTCCTAAGTTTGCCGTTCTCTTTCACCAAGATAGAGTATTTTGGAAGACGTTGATACTCTTCTTATACTGTGCTCTGAAACAGTGCAAGAACTTTTCCCACTCCCTATAAGGCCAAAAAGACAGCAGGCATTTATTTGTCTTTAATGATAATTGTACAAGCTTTTTAATGATTAATCTTTGATGAGACATGACATAGAGAAAATCATTAAACCAGAATTACATTCTGCTGCTTACTAATACTGGTAAGGCAAGAAACCTCTCTTGGTTGGTTCCTAAGTCTTCCATCCCATTAAATGACTTAGTTCACTGATTATTAAGAACATAGAATTTGACACTAGGAAAAATGTACTCAGCACCTCAGGAAGTTTCTAGCTGCTTTGTGCCTTGAAACTGAACAAGCTGGAAGTTATCCTTCTCAGTTAAAACTTGAGAGTGGGGAATCCCAGGTTTTGTGGAGGAGGGACAGTATTAGCCTTGGGTTTTGAGTTTTAAAACATTCAAAACAAGAATTTTTGTGAGGTGCTTATAGTCCAGAGACTCAAACTTTAAAGTGCTTGTGAACCACCCTGATGTCTTAAGTACCATTGTTAGCTATGGAATAAGCGTGTCTTACTGCATTTTTTACAAGGTCAAAGATGATGCAGCTGCTCCTGGTTGGGGGTAAATCTGTTAGGCAGATTGTACACATAGTAAGTAAAAGCCATAGAAACTTAGCACCTTCTCTTAGCTTTGGAGACTGAAATCCAAAGTCAGAGTGTCAGCAAGTTTGGCTCTTTCTGAGTGCTCTGAAGCGCAGTTGTCCCAACATTAGATAAGGGACCACATCTTTGACTTGTACATGCATCATTCAGGTCTCTACTTTGGCTTCACATGCCGTTCTCCCCGTGTCCTCATCTCTTTAAATGTTCTTGGCTGTAATTCCGTTGTGAAATGTCTTCCAAAGTTAAAGGCTTGGTTCCCAGAGTGACAATATCAAAAGGTGGTAGGAACTCTTGAGAAGTGGACCCTATTTAAAAGCCACTGAGTCATTCAAAGTGTGCTCTTGTGAACCACAAACCCTCCCTCTTCCTTTTGTTTTGCTCCTCAGTGCTTTTACTCTACCATAGGCTCTTGCCATGGTGTGCTGCCTTGCCATAGGCCTAAAAGTAACTGGGCCAGCTAATTCTGGACTGAAACTTCTAAAACATTGAGCCAAAATCTTGTCTCTTTACCAGTAAATCATCTCAGGTTTGTATTATAGTGACAGATAGCTGCTTAATATAGTGTTCTTTCTATAAGGTCACCAGTTGTTTCAAATTAGAGATAACTAACATATGCAAAGATCCTGTTTCTAAATATGGTCATGTTCTAACTTACTAGAAGTTAGAACATTTATATAGCATTGTGAGGAAGGAGACAGTTCAGATCAGAAGAGTATTAGAATACCAAAACAAAAGAAATATTTGGAAAATGTGTAGGATTAACAACTGATTGGATATGGAGGCAGAAAGAAGTTTAAAAGACAAGTCTTTGAGCCTGGGTGAATTCAATCTTAACCAAAAATAGCATGGCCTTGAAAGAGGGAGAGTTCAAAGTGTTACCTCCTAAACATGCAAGTATAGATGTAGGGTTAGAATTTTTGATGCCCAAGAGGATATTAGAAGCTAACATTACAATTAAAGTACCGTTAATGTTTTTTCAATAATTGTCAGTAACAAATATTGACTGTTCAATACATTCTTTAAAATTGTTTCCTTTTGGTATTCCAGTCTCTTAATACTCAAAACTTTGTTATGCCTTTTTATACTACATACTTTTTCTGTTTTCACTAATCAAAAATTACTTTATCAAAGTTTACTTTCCAGTAGTTTGTGTTACAAAATCCAAAGGTTGTTGATAATGCTACAGCACAGATGAATCTTACAGATGTGCCAAAGTTAGAGAAGGCACTAGCAAAAGACCACATATATGATTTCATTTATATGCAGCAGTTAGAATATGCAAATCTGTGGAGACAAAACACAGAGTATTGGCTTTCATGGGCTGGGTAAAAAAAATGATTGCTAAGGAGTATTAGGGTTCTTCTTAGGATAATAAAATTTCAAAGCTTGATTGTAGCCATGATTGTACAGTCCTAGAGACATAGTAAAAACTATTGTGAGATCCTTTGAATAGATGTATTGTATGGTATTTGAAATATACTTCAGTAGACTTTTTTTTTTTTTTTTTTTTTTTTTTTTTTTTTTGGCATTTGGGATCGAACTCATCACCTCGCGCTTGCCAGGCAGGAACTTAGACTGCTAAACAAAATCCCCAGCTCTAAACTTATTTTTTCAATATGAAAATCTCAAACTACCTAATATTAAACAAGCTTTTAAAAAGTATTCCTTATTCATGGTGGGGGAAAGCAGGAAATCAAAGAGCTAAAAGCAAACTGCAAAGGCAAGTAAAAAACTAACAAAAACAAAGAGTGATGATAAAGGAGAAGTAAAAGCAAAGGAAAAATGAAGAGAATGGTGCATAAATCTTTGATCTTTAAGAACGTCACTGAAGATCCAGGCTACATAGTTTTTTCATAACCTCATGTTTGTCTTCTCATAGTCATGAAATGGCTGCCATAGCTTTAAGCATCATTCCTTGGTGAGGCCAGATATAAATCAAAGAAAAATAGTACTTATCTTGTGTTTTCACCAAGAGAAAAAAATTGCCAATGTGTCAATCAGCCTTCCCTTATATTTCTTTAGCCAGGGCTAGATCATATGCCTATCATCAAACTAGTGGTATGAATCAATACATCTACCATGATTAACTTAGACAAATGATGATTAAATTGAGCTCTCCTTTTTGCAAATCACATCCAAAGCATGAATAAAATGGTGACTCTAGTCACATGAAAGAAAAAATATGGGTAGCATTGCCCTAGATCACAGTGTCTTAGTCACTTTTTACTCACTGCTGAGACAAAATACCTGATGCCCAAAGATGGGAAAGGAAAAGTTTATTTCTAACAGTTTTTGGAGGTTTCAGTGCATATTCAGTTGGCTCTAAGGCAGGGTGGCATGGCAGAGCCACAGTTCGTGGTGGCTGCAAACAGCAAGGCCAAAACCAGCGAAGAGCAATACACACTTTTCTGCCATTACATCACATCCTGGCTCCACCCGTATATGGGTGTGGCCCTGACACCATCAATCCAAGCACTAGACAATGAACCAATCACAAATGCATAATGCGAATACATGAGGCCTGGGAGCCACCAACATAAACCATGACACCCAGTAACCATGAAATATCAAGTTCTGCTATCTAACTAGTCTCCTTATGATTTTACAGTACCAACAACTCATTTTCCTGGTACATACTATCAGAAATGCTTTACACCATAAGCAGATAAACGTGCTCACATACCATATCATAATTTTGGTAAATATTTCTCCTTGCTTTGGAAATCCATCCTACAAACAAGGCCTGCACAGTTTTACAAGCCTACACTGCATAAAGTAAGCTAAACTAGGAGAACAATTAAGAGCTTTCACTCAAAGGAAGGCAAGTTTTTTATCTTCTTACTTTGCATAAAGATGCATCCCAGTCTTCAAAGAATACATAAACCCACCAACTGGAAAGCACATGGTGTGAACTTAGAATATCTTCAGGAGGGCTCCTTGAGTTTGAAGTTTCATCCCAAAAGCAACAGCTTTCAAAAGCAGGGTTTTTGGGAGATGATCAGATCTTAAGTGAACTAAATTCATCAACAGATCAATTGATCAGTGACTCAATAGCATAAAGTGCTATTGGAAGGTGGGACCGAGCTGTAGGCAGTAGCCTGTGGGCTACTGTATTTTGACCCTGGCCCTTTCTACCTTCTGGCTGCCATGATGTGAGCAGCTGTCTTTCCGCTCTGCCTTTCTGTCATGATGTTTCTGCCTTCCCGTAGGCCTTAAAGGGAGGGAGATAGCAAATCTTGGACTGAAACCTCTTAAACCATGAACTAAACTATATCTTTTTTCCTTTAAGCTAATTTTCTTACTTACTTGCTCACATTTACAAGAAGTTAACGTAGCACCTTTATCAAATCTACATATAGACACAGTATAGGTAAGTAGGTTCCCTTCCCTCAGTGTGTCACCCTCATCCTCTCTTCCTGTCAGCAGTATTCCTCTCCCTTCATTACCAAATGCTTAAGAAATTTACTGCTCAGTGCACTGTGAGCTCTGTGACTTGTGGCTGTGTGTAGCCCCCATGGGTTAAGAGAAGGAAAATAAATACAAAGAGATTCCTGATCTTGTAGTGACAGAACAGCTCAGGCTAGACATGAAACATTTGAAATAGTGGTAAGTATGCCAGTCATTAGTTTGTTTGGTACTGTTTAGTTCACTGCACATTTAATCTCAAAGAATAAATGTTTGAATAAAGCTAAGATAAGAGATGTTTAGGGTGTGTATAACAGAAGATCAGGAAGGTCAAGAAAGTAAATATGGCATGCAGATGCTTAGCTCTGAAATTCAGCTTTTAAAGGTGGTTATAACAGTGAAGAAATTGGAGATCTTTTTTAGTGCTGGACAAGAATTTAGCAAGGATGACAAAAACAATTGGTAAGAGAAAATTTATAATCTTGAGTACATGAATTCTAATCTCCATAATTTATAACATTGCAAGATACCTTATCTCCTCTGCTTTCACTTTCATAACAGGAAAAATAGTTCTTAAATAGGAATATTTGATAATGAGTTGTTAGAATAATATCTGGCCCAGGATAGATACTATAAAACTGTTAACTAGTACTATGAAAACATTTTCACCACTATCTCCATAATTTCCTTGTAGTATTTACTGTTATTCACTGATTCTGGATATGAAACACTTAAGCACAGAAGAAAACTAAAGTGGTTAAATTCACTTATTAAATGGCAAATATTTAAAATATAAAATTAAATACTCACATACCAAATATATGTCCGTATGTCAAAGATTTAGGAAGATGGCCAGTGATTTAGCTCAGTGATGTAAGTGCCTGCCTGGTGAGCACGAGGTCATGAGTTCGATCCATGGTACGAAAAAAAAAAAAAGAAAGATGGTGTAAAAACTTTAATATGATTCATTAATATATTCATGATATTACATTGTGTAAGATAAAACTTAACAACAGCTTTACATAATATACAATAATATTAAAATTAACATTTAAGATTTAAAGTATTTTAAAATCCTGTTATCCCTTTTTAAATAGTATCTTATTTGAAGTAAGGCAATTTAATTAGGGGGTTATTCCTTTAAATTCCTCCATGGATGGGCCTAAAACTGGATGAGGCATTAGTCACATAAACTTATTAAAAATAAATTGAATTTTATATTTAAGACTGAATTTTATTATATGTAAGTTGTACTTCATAAAGATATTCTTAAAAATTTCTCATAAGTCTGTTACTGAGAACTCCATTGAAAAGTAGAGCTAATTTTATATCCATATTATATCCTTGTATCCATATTAAATTAAGCAAAATCAGTGACTTGCCACACTTCCCTTATAGCACCTCCCAAGCCTCTCTGAGATATCTGGGGGAAGAGACTGTGTTAGTTGCTTTTCTCATTGGTGACACCCAAAGTTAAATGAGGAAGGATTTATTGCAGTGCACAGTTTGCAGAGGTTTCAGTTTATAGTTGGCTGGCTCCAAGGCAGGGTAGCATGGCAAAGGGACATTGCAGAGCAGGCAGACAGAAGGCAACAAGCAGCAAGAGTCAACAGCAGCCCTCCTTCTGTCCTTTATATTTTAGCCAGGCTAAACACCCAGAGTGGACCTTCCCATCATCCACAACCAAAGCCATGCCAAACCAAACAGTGGACTGATTTAGTAACTGCCCACCCTTAATCCAAACATCGCACTCTAGATCCAGGCACCTCTGAAAAGCCCCACCAATGACCCCATGAGACTTTGGGGGGAGATTCAGACACAAGATTAAACAGTCATTTTGTCGTGAGAGTTAGTTATTGTCTAACAACCTCTCTATTTAGTTGACCACATGGCAAGTGTTTAATGTGATAGAAATTTTGGAAACTAAAGTAAGACAAGAAACTCATTCCTGAGATGGCACTGAATAGTTTTTAAACAATGATGATTTTCAATTACTTTTGTTGTAAACTGAAAGAGAATCAGTGACCTACAGGTGAATGAATTCTCTGAACAGCTGGTTGTCCCCATTGGAACTGAAGCAATTTCCCTGAGCTTCAAACTTACCTGAATGCACAACAATTTTTAGTCACTCAATGTTATAGATTTTCTTTATGCTTTTATCTTATCTCTACTGATTCTTGTATGTCTGAAATTTTCAGTGCTTTTACTGGATTCCTTTTTCAAATTTTGCGTACTTTGTATGCAGAAATTCTTACAAAATAGATTGGATAACTAAGCTTATCAATGAGGAGTTATTCTGGAGGATATCTGCAGTTATTATTCAGAATAACAGCTTATAATACATTACTTTTACAAGTCCAAATGCTGTTGTCTGTGTGTGTGTATGTGTGTAAAATACTTAGTAACCCTATGATAAAGGTACACTGTGATAAAGAGTATTGCATAATGTACTTTGAAAGAGTCAATCAGGATTTTAATCCATGTAGACTTTTGATAGAGTCCATATCTTAAAAAGTATCTTATACTGCTTTTCAAAAAGATTAATGTGAAACATGATATAGACAGCATTAATTTTTTTTCAAGATTTTCAGTCAAAATCATATACACAAAGGTTTAAGCACTATGCAACTATTAACATTACTTGTTTGGAGCCTACTTCCCAGGCATATTTAATCAATCTAGTGTAAACTAAAAAACCAAGAAATCAGCAGGGTGAAGAAATTTATCATACAAAATTTAGGTTCCAAAGCACCAAGATTAAAACCTGAGGCACTGTGCTTGAATGAGGTGAAGGTATTTCCAAATGCAATCACCTCTTTTTGTAGCTTGACTGGTCAGTCCCTAAAAGATATGTCCTAATTCACATAATCTATGAACTTTAGCTTATTTATAATAAGGATATAATTAAATTAAGACTCTTGAGAATACAATCTTTGAATATCAGAGTGAGTCCCTAATCCAATGACAAGTATCCTGAGGAGAGGCATTCAGAGGGAACAGAGAAGAGATAGCAAGGGACCATGAAGTCAATGACTGGAGTGATGCAGCTACAAAGGAAGAAATGCCAACAAACCCCAGTAGCTAGAAAAGGCAAATAACAGATTATCCCCTAGAGTGTCCAGAAGAAGTATAGAACTGATGTTTGATTTCAGAATTTAGGCCTCCAGAAATGGGAGAGAATTATGTCATTTTAAAGCATTAATTTGTTTATTTTGGCACTCTTAGTAAACTAGCATGTCTTTTCATGTATTTTTTAGTGAGTTATCAATAGTTACAAGACTATCAATAGGGTAACCCACTTTCCAGGTCCCTTTCAGTCCCTCTCAGACAGAAGTTCTATTCCTCTCAAAACATTCTTCCTATTTGCTAGGGATTAGCTCAGTGGCATAAGTGGCTGCCTGGCAAGTGTGGTGAGGTCATGAGTTCGATACCTATTACCAAAAATAAATAAATAAATAAATAAATAAATAAATAAATTCTTCCTATCTAAAAAAAATTCATCAGAAAAAAGGCAGTAGTCCAAGACAACCAACTAATTTAGAATGAAGGAAACAGAGTTGCCCTGTTATATCTAAGAGATGTGTCAGGAGATAATTGCACGTTTCTATCTTCAAAATCCCCCACAGCCCATGCATTGAAGACTTAAGAGCAGCTGTGCACTATTGGGAGGTAGCAAAACCTTTAGAAGATAAGTGTTAGTGGAAGAAAGATAGGTTACTGGTGCTTTGCCCTTGAAAGACATATTTGACCCTGGCCCCTTCTTCCTCTATTTTCACTGCCAAAGTTTCACCAGGTGAACATATCTCCTTTGCCATGAATTCTCTCTGTGGCATACTGTGCCACCACAGGTCCAAGAACAGGAGAGTAAGTGATTATGAACCAAAACCATGAGCCAAACATAAATCTTTCCTCCTTATGAGGTAATTAGCTCAAGTATTTGTTACAATGTGAGAAAGTTCACTAAGTCAGTGACACTCACTTCACCACTGTAAGCAGACCTAACGCAGTACTCTTAATTGCCCCATTCAAAAGATAAATAATTCTGATAATACTGAATTACAATATAATAAAGTGTTTAGAATTCATGAAGACTAATCACAATCATCTTTTAAAATGCAACTTTGTAAAATTTCTAAAACTCATATAACTTAGAGTGTTTATTTCGCTCTTTAAAACTGCATTAGTAGGTGGAGGAAAAGAAAGTGACCGAAGTTAACTTTAGGATTCAATGCTTTGACTGAATATTGTAAGGCTAAAAATAAAAAGAGCTGTAAATAAACACTGTGTTCTAATTGGGAAATTTATTTTTCACAGAAATGGATTAGCACTTTTGAAGCTGGTCTGCGTGTAATGCACATAATCAGCACCAGGTTTCATATTGTTACAGACAGAAGTGGGAGGATATCAGATGTAGTGCTGAATTAGAGTCAGTGATAGCCACAGAAACTCACATATAGTTACAAATACATAAAACTACTCTGTGTGTGTGTCTTATGTGTGTGAATATGTGAGTTTGTATAATACAATATTCTTATTGATGTCTGTTAAAATATTACAAAAACAATGATACCTTAGAAAAAACAAGCATAACCAGTTCCCAGAATGTAGTTTCTAAATACCATTCTCCAAAGAAAATGGCTAATCCTTCAGCAGGTAGGGAAAATGCAAGATAAGTTTGAATATTTTTAAAAATGTATTGAGAAATGCCAAAAGGAAACATGCCAACCAAGAATTGTCCCCAGTGATGAAAACAGGAATAATTTGAACAACAAAATAAATAGCAAACCATGGATTATAGCACAAAAGGTAAATATCTGAAAATACACCCTAATGTAAATAATTGCTGAAATAGTTGGAGGCATGTCAGAATTTAATTTTAGCATGTTCCCTGAAAGTATGTATTTAGAGGTGGTGCTTTTGGAAGGTGGTGGGATTGTGGAGACTATACTCATCACAGATAAATTCTCAGCTGAATATGCTGATAGAGGTGGGGACTGGTCAGAAGAAGCAGGTCAGTGAGGGCGTGACCTGGAAGAGTAAATTCTTTGTTGGGCTCCTCCCATTGCTTTCTGCTTCCTGGCTTCTATAGGTTACACCCATATTCCTCCATTGTGCCCCTTTGCCATTCATTTTCTGCGTTGGAAACAACAGACCAATGACTAAAATTGAGCAAACCAAAATTAACATATCTGGACTGCAGGAGAGGACAGCAAGAAGTTAACAGAAGCTAAGACTTCCTGTATATCAGCACCATGCACAGGATGACTTAGGAAGAGCCAGACACCAGCCCCTTCTGGCATGCCACCCCTCTTGCAGAGCAACCAGCTAATGTGGGGAAACATAGGCTGTAATGATAGCTAATGAAGGAAAATACAACTTAATCCTTGCAGTGTTTAGTGTTGCTCTGACTTTGCAGGCCTAAAACCAGTCATCTGATCATGTATTCAGAGGATAACAATATGCAAAGTAGCATATATGGGGTCTCTCCTGAATGTGGTGGCCATTGTTAATTCCCTATTATCTTGTTTTGAAATCCTGTATTGTTCTTATTTGCTTAGGTTTTATTGTTTTATTTTGTTCTATTTAATGGCATGGGTAGCTATTCTGAGGATAACGATATATTATGGTAGCCATTTTGGGATTTACTATTGTTTTGAAGTCCTATGTTGTGTTTTGTTTTTACTGGTTCTATTCTGTTTCTGTTTTGTTTGATTTTACTGTGTCTGAAGATATGAACAGCTATTTTGAAGACAACAAGAGGCATTATGTACACTATTATTGATTTCCTATTACCTTGTTTTGAAATCTTGTGTCATTTACACTGGTTTGTTTTGATTGGCTTTAGTCTGTTTTTTTTTTTTTTTTTTTTTTGGCTTGGTTTTATTCTCTCTAAAATAAAATTTTTAAAAAAATCAAAATATCCTTCTTGAAGTTGTGGGTGCCAAGAGTTTTGTCCCAACAAGTGGAAAATTGCTAAGAAAAGGGGGAAGGCAAAAAGCTTCCTTACCAAAAATTCTGAATAATTTATACAGCACTTCCATCCTTCATGAAGTGAAGTTTCATTCTCCACTTGGATATGGGCTGGACTTAGTCTTACACTTCCAAATAATAAAGTGTAGAAAGAGAAAAACAATGATTTTTCACAGTGAAGAAACTTGTCACAGTTCACCATTAGTGGCAAGAAATGTTGATACGGTGCAGCCTCTCATAGGATGTAATGAAAAATGCTCTCTGCCTCTGAGATACTCTTCCCCAAGCCCACTGCAAATTACCAATCATGTGAAAATACACAAAACAAAATTAAAGAAAATTTTACAAAACCCTGATTGTTATTCTTTAAAATTTTTCAAGGTCATACATGAAAACCAAGGTAAGAGAGATGATGGCATTAATTAGAGACTCTAAGAATACAACATGACTACATATGAAGTCCTGGAATGGATGCTGGAAGAAGAATATTAGGAGTAAAATGTGAAAGCCATCTGTAATTTAGAGGATAGTACTATTCTAGTGTTAATTTCCTAGTTTTGGAAAATGTGGGAATATAAATCATAAGTATTAGAAAAGAATGGACGACTAAACTGCTTTGAAAACTTTTCTGAAAATCTAAAATTATTCGAAAATATATATTTTGATCTATAGTGGTAACTATGAAAAACTTTAATGTTTATTTATTTGGAGGTAAGATACATGTGGGTTTAAAAATAATTTTCTGTACTTTTTTTAGAAAAAAAGTGTTTTAATATTTGTGCTGCTTTTTCCACAATGATATTTATATTCAGTCCTCACACAAACTTTAGTTAACTCTAGGTAACATTTAAATGAAAAAATGTATGATAATATTTTAATGTTGCAGTTAATCAGAAGTTTCCTTCTTTTCTAGTGGAATTAAATATAGTGGACTTTCTGAACTTCTATTAGCTGTTTGAGTTTACCAGGCTGCCACTTAGTTATCTAGCGGCATACTGCTCTGCAATTTAGAGGAACTGCTACAAGCACCTAATTAATCCTTACAAAGTTGAGATAATCTTGATTCATTAAAACAACCATGTATACCTGGCACTGAACTAGAAATTTTAATTACCATTTTGTACTTGACTGATAATTTGATCTTCAGTGGAAAAAAAAAGGGGGGGACCCTCTCTAGGTGACACCCAAAAAAAGTTTAAAAATGCAGAACTATAGAAAATACAGTAGCAAACAAATGACCTAAGCTGTAAGAATTTATTTTTTCTTGTTAATAATGTATTTCCTATGTTATTAAATTCTTCAAAAGTTGTAATAGAAACTGGATATTTCACCTATTTTTCTAGCCAGTTATATTTCATTTTAGTAGCCTATCTAAATTTTTATAACACTGAGTCACTTAAACAGTAAGAATTCATCTACTATTTGCTCCAAATTTCATTTCTATGTTTTAATTTCACCTAGAAATGTTTTGTAGTTTTTAGATCTTTATTTTACTTTTTATTAGCAGTATTAAAGCACTTTAAACTTTAAATGATTCAACATTTAAAGAGAACATGTTGAAACCTAAGATATTTAACCTGATATTCAATGTTATAGAATTTTGAGGGGAAACTTTCTGTTCTTAATAAAATAATTTAACTTAATAAAATAATCAAAACTTTCTTTGAAAACTTTTCAGGAATAACTGATCTTGCAGATAATCTTGCATATTCCACAGTCATGAACATCTAGTAAATTAATTCTCATCTGGGAAGATAATACTTCCTAGGCCAAACATGATAAATCACTTTATATATGTTCTCTGATTCCTATTGGCCATGTTGTGAGCAGCTTTTCTCCGCCATGTTACTGTGCCATACCAACTACAGACTTAAACCTCTGCCAACTGTGAACCAAACTAAACTTTCTTTAAAAAATAGTGTTTATATATATATATATATATATATGAATTGCTTCAACAGTGTTTATCATTTAATTCCTTTCATTCAGTATCCTATTAGCTACACTGTGATTGTGATCTAAAAATTTGTCTTAGAAAGCCTCTAAGTTTTCTTTAATAGGATGAGTACAAAAATTGTTTATGATTGAAGAATATTTGAAATAGAAAAGGATCGTGCAGGCGGGATTTAAGTTCACACTTGTGTGAACTATTATTTGGAATCAAATTTTAACATCATTAAAATCAATACTTCTCCAAAGCTGATTTAGGGGAATACTATTTGAAAAGATATGCATACATGTATATGTTGAATATATACATTTGTAGTAAGAAATTGGCTTGAATATTTTATAATGAAAATTTTTCTTTCTGTTCTTAATGAAATAATGGGAGATGGGTCTGTTATTTAGGTCTGTTGGAGACCACTATGGAGCAGGATTTAAATTTTACTAATTGCCTTTCTATGTTTATCTGTGAGTCTGTCCTAGGCCTTGGCCCCTTGCCTGGCTATAGGAGCTGATTCATAGTAAGTGAATCTCTATGAATCACTGGTCCTGGCTGAGAAATATAGTGGCCTGTGAGGCCAAAGATATCTCAAATGGCAAGATAAGGCCACAGCTAAAGACACCTTGGCTCCTACAGTAATGAAGTAAATAGAGACTGCAGCTGAAGGAATTTCACTCCTGCAGTCACACTCCTACCATAAATGTTATCCTGGAGATAAAACAGTTCTCCTAAATTAGAATAATTTACTACTTGGAGAAGTCTTTGAAATGACTAGCAAGGTCCTGCTCATTTCCTGAAATTTCCTCAGTTTCCCCACCCTTTGTTGTTGGACCTAATAAAAGTGGGCTGATCCACAAGTCTTTGTCTCAGCCCTTAGAGTCTCGAGCTCAGCAAAAGAGTTTTGACCCGCCTGGAGCTGTAAAATCATATCACTTGTCTCATTTTATTTGAACCTGGGCCATACACTTGTTTGGGAGACCTGGGATCTAGGTCAGGACCTGATACAGATCAACTGAGATTTACTTGCCAGCCAAGATAAAATAACAGGAGCAGGATTTATCTTCCTCCATGAAACAATAACAAAAACAGCAAATCATGTTACTGGGCATCAGCAGCCAAAGATACAGATTCCTAAGAGATGGAAAACCAGTGAGGAAAGTCTTATAAATATCTTACTGCTGTAAGAGAAGTTTCAAGTCATTGTTCAGGGAACAGAGCAGGAAAGAGTCCCAAGGAGATGGATGCTCAAAAGAACAGAGCTGGGGCTAATAACACAGAACAGCAGAATGAAGAGGGTTGTGACCTCAGGGTTGTGCTTAAGGTCTCCTGTTGTGTATTCAGCATACTAATGGTAGGTATATGTTTTTAAAGAGACTTCCAGGAGCAATGAAAGAATCATCCAAAAGAATGAAAGGGGATGGCTTAACATTCACATAAGATCAGGAAAAGTAGCTATTCCTTTAGACAGATAACAATCTCCTGGTTAATGTAGAAGTTCATAGAACTCAGGAAAATAGTTGGGAATAATTAGCTCTAGACTGAATACTTTTCTGGAATCACATAAAATTAAACCCCTAAATCAGTGGTGGCAAAACAATGTCATATGTGCTCCAGTGGGCTGTTTGTATCATTGAAAGCTCTAAAAGATTCTCCATCATTGCAACCATCTGTTTCCAAGTAACATAACTGCATACAAGAACAAAATTTAAGAATATTTATAGAAATATGAAAACATTTATTCAAACAGTAAAGTTCATAAAGTCTGGCATTCAATCCTAGAGGGAAACAGGAAGACATATTGAGGAGAATAATCAAAACTGGCTTAGAACTTATACTTGTGTAAGAATTAGCTGACCAACCCAGTTATTATACCTGGATTGCTGGTACTAAAAAGTGGAAATATTGAACATGCTTTTTAAAGAGTCTGAATTGTAGAGTTGAAAGTTACAGTATCTAAAGTGGAAATTTAGAGTATTAAAGAAATGGCAACAGGAATAATCCAACATTTAAAGCAAAAACGATTTTAATAATAGAGGGTAAAGAACTTCAGGGAGCTGGGTAGCAACTTCAGACAACCTCAGCCAACCATGTCTGTGTGTGTGTGTGTAAATTCATAAAATAGATAAAATAGAAAAATCAAAAATTTTGAAGAAATAAGCAATATTTTTCTAAATTTTTAAAAATTAAACTTTCACTTTCCAAGAAGATAAATGAGCCTTAATCACAAAATCTCTCAAGAAAATCACACTGTATACTTCCTAATGAGGTTACTAAAAGTGTCACAAAGGAAAATCTTAAAAGAAGAAAGATGTCATGTGGAGACAGACCAAAAAAAAAAAAGATTAATCATAGAAAAAAAACTTAACAGTAGAGCACCTTCTTTAAAGTTGTGAAAGAAAAGATTCACTAGTCAATAAAAAATATAGCTCAGAAACACAGAAGTCCAGGAACTGTACTTTGAGGAAAGTAAAGCATAAAACTTTTAAAGGAAATTTGTCAGGTGCGTGAAAAATGATACATTTGATGCACCTGAAGGAATGAACAACACCAAGAAAGCTAAATACATGAGTGAGTTAATGAACTGTTTTCTTTCAACTTAGACCTTTTTCAAAAGATAATTGAAAGTTTAAGTAAAATTATAACATGAAATCATTTAAAAATGCTTGAAAGAAGGAAGAAAAAAAGGAATAATGGAATAAAAAAGATGAGAATAAATGCAAATAGAAGATGATAGACTTATACCTAACTATGTAAATAATTATATTAATATAATAATTCCAAACTTTCTTTTAAAATACATTGATTTTCTGATTGGCTTGAAGAGGAAATCCAACAAAATGTGGTCTGTTATAAATTTGCTTTATTAAAAAGATACAAAGGAAACGTTATGCAAACACTATTTTTAAAAAGTTGAGTATCTGTAAGAGCAAAGTGACAGCAAAGTAGATCTAATTACTATGTTTTTTAAAAAGTTTGTTTCAAAGCACTCTAAAGATATAACTATTCGGACAGTTAAGTGCGTAAGATAGATAACTATATTACTAAGTTTCCATTAGATCATTGAACAGAATGTATTGCACTGTCAATGTCGGAGTGTCCACTTTTTATGCTTTAATTTTGGGACTTTAACAACTATTTCTAAGAGGACAACATGTAACTTATCAACTAGTAATTTTTTAATGTTAACATTTTTTTTTGAAATTCTGTATTACTTTTTTTTGGAGGCAGGTGGTACCAGGATTGAACTCACTACCTCTCACTTGTGAGGCAGGCACTTACACCGCTGAGCTAAATTCCCAGCCCTGATGTCTACCTTTTTTTCTGTTTTGTCTTGTTTTTCTTTCTTTTTTTCTTTAAATGAAAGACATTGTTTCATAAAGAAAAATGATTTATTTTTCAAAAAATAAAATCCTAAATTTTATGCATCTAATAGATTGTATAACTACATAAAGCAAATACCGATATAAATATATACATAGACATAATTGCTATTATGTAGAGAATTTTCAAAATTTAACACAGTAAATGATAAAAAAATAGAAAATCAATGACAGTATAGAATATTTGGAATACATTATCAACTGGGCACGATACCATATATTTATAATTCCAACCTTCTGATAGGGTGAGTCAGGAAGATTGCAAATTCAAAGTTAGGCTATGCAATGTAGCAAAAGTCAGACCCTTTCTCAAAATAAAAATTAAAAAGACAAGAGCTTATAGTTCAGTCTAAAGGCACTGATTCAATCCTTAGTACCACAAAAAGTAAGAAAAAAAAAAGGTCGTTTCATTTACCTTCATCATCAGAGCTAGAATACTCCATTCAACAATAGAATTCCCTGTTTTTTAGAGCATGTGGGATATTTACCAAGGTAGATCATATTATGGACAATCGATGCAATCTCAGAACTTTTAAAGGTTACATATATAAGTAGTGCTCTCTGAACACAATGAAATTAAATGAAAAATAGAGTCACATATTTATAAAATACTCCTAAATTTTTGTCAATAATAAATGTCTGAACAAGTAGATTGAAGAAGATATCAAAACAAATTAAAAAGCATTTCAGACAAAATGAAAATAAAAGCACACTGTAACTGAATTTTTGTGATGGGATTAAAGCAGTATTTAGAGGAAAATGTATAGCACTAAACTAAAAAGAAGACAAGTTTGAAATCAATAACCTTGGCTTCCACTTTAAGAAATTAGAAAAAGAATTGATAACAAAAACCAGAATAAGTGGAAGGAAAGAAATGAAAATATCAAAACAGAAGTCAGTGAAAAACAAACAAAATCAATGGAGAAAATAAGCAAAGCTAAAAATTCATTGAAAAGTTTTTTATAGTAATTAAAAGATGAGATGAGGGAGACAGAGAAAAAGGGTGGGGACAGAGAGAAGGAGAGCATGAGAGATGGATTTATCAATTATCAATATGAAGGACAGAACATGTTGTATTACTGTGCAGTGCACAGATACTGAAAGCACATTATAGGAGTGTTAAGATAAATTTTATGCTTAAAATTCATAGATGAGATGAAATAGAAAAAGACCTTGAAGGACACAAAGTACAAAAGCTTATTCAAGAATTAGGCAATCTATATAAATGAATATATGTAGTTGTATATATACACCAATAAATTTAAATACACTAATAAACTACCCATGAAAAGAAAAAATCCAAGCTCATGTGACTTTACTGATGAATTTCACCAAGCATTTATGTAAGAAATTATATTGATGCTTACAAACTCTTCCAGAAAATTTAAAATTATTTTATGATAAGAGTATTAACACAGTACCAAAACCAGAAAAAGATTTTAAAAACAGAATAGTACAGGCCGGTATTTTTCATAAGCCTATTTGCAAAAAATCACAAAAAACTTAGAAAATTGAGTGCAACAATATACAAAAAGGCTAAACCTTGTGTATTAGCCAATAAATAAAAGCTAGCCAATAGGACTTATAGGAGGAATTAAGTTAAATTTAACATTTATAAATCAATCAATATAATTCACCATATTACAAATCCAAACTGAAAGGTTATATGTATGTGAACACAGAGGAAAAATAATAAAACAAAACCTAACACCCCTTCCTCTTGAAAGAAGAGGGACCTTCCTTAACTTGACAAAAGTCATCTCCAAAATATTTACCTAACCTCATAATTAATGATGAAAGATTAAATGCTTTCTTTCGAAAAGCAGTGACTATGAGATGTTATGTATTCTTACAACTTTTCACTGTAAGTTCTGGACAGCATAATCAGGAAGAATATAAACAAAGTTGACTCAAATTGGAAAGGAAAAAATATGTTTTTATTTTCAAATGATGTAATTTCATCATCAAAAGAATTGAGTGCCTAAAAATAACCTAATGTTATGTAATATGAAATCAACATGCAAAAATTAATTACAAAATATTTGATTTACATATATTAGCAACTAAGAAGAAATAAAATTTGTTTTAAAAATTGCAATTACAGCATATCAAAAAGGTGAAATAGATACTTAAACATACATCTAACAAAAGATATGTAAGGCTGTTACTCCAAAAACTATAAAATGTTTCTTTAGCAAGTTAAAAAATATTAAAAGTTTGAGATACCATATTCAATGATGTGGAGACTTAGTATTACTAATATCATTTCTCCCATGTTGATCCACATATTCAATGAAATACCAATTAAATTCTGAACATATATTTTTAAGGAGAAATTTACAAATATGGGACATTAATATAAATCAAATATAGTATGATCTGGAATAAAGAGAGACAACTGGACTAATGGAACAAAACTGACATTCTGGCAATAGACAAACACTAATGTGGTTAATTGATTTTTGACAAAACCAAAGGCAATTCGGTGACTAGATAATGATTTGCAATAAATTATTTTGGAATGATTGGATATGTAAATGTAAGTTATATGAACTTGGTCCACATCTCTCACTACACGTAGAACTTCTCAAGGTTATATATATTGTGGTGCTGCTTTACAACTGATTACTACCCAGCAATAGAAACAACAAATTAGTGGTTTACATAGCAATATGAATTAATTTCAAAAATACTGTTCTAAACCAAAGGAGCAGGGTATAAATATGTACTGTACTGATTCTATTTATGTGAACTTATAAAGTCAAACATCATGTAAGTGACAGAAACCAAATTACTGACTACTTGAAGCTGGAAAGACACAATGAAAATTGACTTTAAAAGAATGTTTGGGGTGTTATTCCAGGTGAGGAAAATGTTTCAGGTCTTGAATGTGATCATGGCTGCGTGGCTGAATATGATTTTCAAAACTCATTGAATCATATGCTTAAAATGAGTTTTTTTACTGATGTAAAATTAACCTCAATGAAGTTGATTTTTAAATATCATTGAGAAAACATTTTAAGTCTATATACCTAAACTTTAAACACAAAACTATAAAATTTATAAAAGAAAACATAAGAGAAAGCCTTCGTGACCTTAGAGTAGGCAGAGGTTTCTCCAAAACCAAAGCATGGTACACAAAAATAAGTATATTTATAAAATTTAGCTTAATAAAGTTGAAGATTTCTGTATTTTGAGAGATACTTTTAAAAGAATAAGATGATAAGACAAAGGCTGAGGGAAAATATTTGTAAGGCTTGCAGCTGATGTGAGATTATATCCATATAAAAAACTTTCAAAACAGTAAAAAGTGCGACCTTTGAAATTGCTCTACTGACACAGAACAAAGAGTCCTGAAGGACTATCAAAAAGACATGCTAGGTTGCAGTAATAAATTCTTACAGAGAAGCTGAGATGCAACATTAAATGAAAGCAAAATAACCTGACTGGTTTGTACATGAAGCCTACTACAACCAAAAATTACATGGAAAATGGAAGGGAAAATTGATTTGGGATAGGATGGGACAGGGAAGACTAATTTAGTAAAAGGGTTTGACCAATTGAGCGGGGCTATTCAAAAACAAGGTCCGTAGGCTGTAGAACATGCAGCTGTGTGTCCAGTGAACAATAAGGGGTTGTATAAAAAAGTATCCATGTGGTGTCTTTTAGATACGCATTATGGTTGAAGGAAATGTGTGAGTGTATCATCAAATCCTAGGTGAGGGATAGAGAACCTTTTAGAGGTAAGTGTCCAAACTACAACCCAAAACACGGAGTTCCAATACTGCAATTAAACCTGAAGGTTTTAGTTTAGAAAAAAAAAATGACTCATACATCAACATATTTTGTCTTAAAAATAACTAATAAGCATGCCACAAGTTTTCCACCATGCCCTAGACCATACCTAGAATGCAAACAAAAGTATGTTGTATCAAAATCTTTGCTTTTCTTTAGGTCTTATTCCTAAAGCAGAGGAGAGTTCTATAGGAAGATTTGAGCTCAAGTTTGAAAACTTAAGACAAATCCGTGTAGATGGCCAAATGCAGGTAAAAGCCAACAAAACAGACAGTGATAATGATTAAAGAAGAACAAGAACATTTACAGTCATTGAGAAAAGAGAAACTTCAAAGAGACTTGATTAAAAGTTATAGAGAAGTCAAGAAGGAAACTTTAAGAATTAATGATTATCTATCACCTATAACTTATATTACTAGCAAGCATGATAGACATACAATCTCAAGGAAACAAAACTAGGCAAAGTAATAGCAATGCACAGATAGCTGTTTAGTGTTTAAAAGAAAATAGGTTCTAGAGACAGCTTGTCCACTGAATGTATTTATCCAATGCATTTGGGAAGTTCATGAATTCTGGGAAATTGTGACTCTTTATACCTGAGTTCATTGAGGTTTATTTTTATTGGTGTAAGACATTTCCCCTTTTTTAAAAAGAATACTTTGAACTGAATGTTTATCTCTTGCTTTCAAATAAAACTTGTACATTGTCTCCAACCTGGCTCCTTTAGACATGCATATAAACTTTCACCTTCTAGTTTTTTAAATGAGTTGAAATTTCATTGCTTCCATTCCCAGTCATTCCAAGTGCTTTCTACTTGTAAAATACTGCCAAAACTGGTCTTGTGCCAGTCCCCAGTGAGTTCCAGAAAAGACCAATAATACATGCAAAATCTTTCTATTGGGATAGTGTCTCATTTTGTCTTTGGCCAGTTGGACAGATTATATCATTAGATATTCTGATTGCTCCACTGCTATCCCTGAGGACATGAAAAAGTACGCTGCTATTAATATAGGTTGTGAACTCAACCCAGGATAATATGGCGTCTTTTAACATTTGTGTTTTATAATCCTAACACAATTGGTCTTCAGAAAGAAGGATGACACTGAAGATTAACATTTCTTCCTAGTTTTGCAGAACTAATTTAATGCCCTTAAACTTTACATGTACAGTACTTTTGTAATAATCCACTTAATCTGGAATAACAGAATAGTGATTCTGTGATTTTGTGTTACTAGCCAACTAAAAGCAGATTAAATGAAATTAACTCTACAGGAGTAAATAATGCCAAATGTCATGGCATGTAATCGGCAGCTACCCAAACACAGACTTTAAATTGCAAACTAAATTCAAGGCAGAATCAGCAAAACTACTTGCACATAAATGTGATTAAAAAAGAGAAGAGTGAAAGAACAGAGTTAAGGAAATATAATGAGCTTATAATTATACTAGAAGTAATATGAGGGGAAAAACTATATCAACTTATAGACAGTTAACTACATTTCCTCAATTCTATGATGCCTATCATCCACATTTTTCATCTATGAAGACAACTGATACCCTACACTTAGCTGGAATTACATTTTCTTTCGTAGTGTCAGACTTAATGGTGGCTCTTATAATCAGGGATATCCTAATTCATGAAATATAGTATTTTCAAGTCAGGTACAGTAGTACAATCCTACAATCATAGAACTCAGGTGGCTAAGGCAGAAGAACTGCAAATTCAAAGCTATGTTGTCCAACTTGACTTTTATTATTATGTTTGGCAAAATTTCTCCATCATTGACAGCCTGAGAAAGAGATAAGAAACTTCTAGATATATTCTGTGGAGATTTATAACATGCCAAATTCTCCATGGATAGCAGAAAACTCAGGATAAGATAATGAACTCTGAGGTAACCATTAGTATTGCAAGGATTACTAAAGATCCTGTATTTTAGAAAATAAAGTCATGAGAGAGAAAGAAATAGGTATTTTTTTAAAGGCAAAACAGAGAGAAGAGCAATTTTTAGCAGAGAGAGAGAGAGAGAGAGAGAGAGAGAGAGAGAGATTATACAGCTATGTTAAGATACACAGCTATCTTAAAGAACAAATATAAATTTCTTGTATTTAAAGATGACAGGAATATCTATGAAATTAGGCAAAAGCACTTCAAGGTCTTTTTTTTCAACTGAAGACTTTCTCTTTTAGAGTTTACATTGAGTGATAACATAATTAGTTGAGTTGGGAAATGCCAAATGAAAACGAAAAACCTAGCACAGGCTGTATATGAATGGCTTCTCAGGAAAGTCTTGTGCATTTTTTTTTTTTTTGTCAAGCACTGTTTGTCAGTGAAGTGCACCTAAAAAAATAAGATGATCAAACTTCTGGCGCTAAAAAGAATCAAGATATGCTCAGCTCTGCTCATGCATCACAGATGGAAGAAATCCATGCATTAAGAAGAAATTCAATGTCTATTACTATAATGGACACAAACCAAAAACTAATCACAAAAAACTCCTTTGTATTACCTTCTCACATGTGCCTTAGATTGTAGCATGTCATTTTTATAAGTAATTATTAATCAAAAGTCATTTTCAGTGAGAAATATGATAGCTGACAAATGGATTATCTCAGCAAGACCCTTGATTATTTGTTTATATTTTTCTTTCTCAAAAACTAACAGGATCCTTACAGTATTTCTTTCTGCACTTTGCAAAAAGTCCCAACATAACAGAGAAGGACTGCGAGAAAGTGAAAACAAAATTATTTTTCTCTGAATCACATCTGACCAAGTTTTGAACATAATGAATCTTAAAAAGAGGCTGTGTTCAGAATATGAGACAAAAGAGGACGGTGGTACCCTCTGTCCACCATCACTCACATTACAACCTTGACTCCAGCATGTGATTGCCTTAGTGTATGGTCCTGCACATCATGGTGGATGTGGCTGGTGACTGCTTTGTTGTGAATGCCTCCTCTTGGACTTTGGATCTGCTGCTAGTCTGCATTTCATTTATATTTTAAACCATTTTAAAAAAAAGAATAGAGTCACTTTCTTCAAAAAAAAAAAAGTAATAAGAACCGTGGGAGTAATAAAATCCAAAATGTGTAATTGTCATTGTACAAAAGAAAGGAAAAGAAAGTTCTCTAAAAGATATAACTGCATATATATATGGGTGTATAAGATAGATAACCCTATTACTGAGTTTGGTTGGATCATTGAACAAAACTGTTTGCAGTCTCACTGTTTGAAAGTCCCCTCTATATGCTTTAATTTTGTAACTTCAACAACTATTTCTAAGATGACAATATGTAATTAACTAGTGATTTCCTACTGTTTATTTTTTCTGAAATTCTGTATAACTTGTACCCTTTTTCTGTTTTTTTTTTCTTTTTTCTCCTTAAATAAAATTAAAAAAAAAAAGAATAGAGTCATCTTATAGTCATTTCATAATCAGGGTAGGAGAATCACATTTTTGTATATTGTTGAAACTCTAATTTTTTATCATTGGAGGAGTGGATCACTCATCACAGATCCGTCTCCTCTTCCCATTTCTCATTTCATGTGGGAAATGGGAAGATTATTTCTCATTTGTTTGCTTACTCCTAAGTAGCATTTTCTGGAAATAAAACTCTTCATTTTATTTGTTGCCTCAATTGATTTGTCTTGCCCAGTGAAACCAAGTTTAGCAGTATCAGAAAATACAACATTCTTGGTATTCACATTTGCCAACTAACACAAGGTTGTCATTTTTTCTTTTTTAAAAATCAAATGCTTATCATACTTAATGTCTTGATACACGTGGTCTCTTTTCCTCATTTCTATTGATGAATTCATATCAAACAATAAAATTTTAAAACCCACATGCAGATGAAAATTTTTTATTTCAAATTTGTTGGCATCAGTAAAAGGATTAAATTTCATCATTAACTTTTATACTTTGTAAAAATCTAATTAAAAGCATGAAAATCTAATTAAGCATGAAATATAATTAAAGCTTGAAAAATATGAAAAGAATTTAATATATGTGGCTAATTTCCATTACAAGTTAACAAGATCATATATACTTTCAGCATTAGCACAGAATTTTAGCAGAATCCTGTGATATCACTTTTAAACTTCTAAGGCTGACATGATAGGGCCAAATCATCTTCAGCAAATCTTTAGAATTTTTACTTGAAAACTGAGGAAACTTACATAGATTTTTGAGTTTAACAATACCTCTGTGTTAGGGTCCTTGATTTGCTGAGCTAATATGTCAGCAGATTCCTTCCTTAACCTGTTATTTTTTATTTTTGAAGAGTAGTGTTTTTGGCCAGCACTGCATGGTATTGACTAATAATTGAACTTTCATTCTCTAACTGCTGTACATGTAACAGAACCCTTAATCAGCAAATTCTGCTTTTGACAATTGAAAACATAAACATAACAGATAGGATAATGATGCACCCAAATCAATTACATTTACTTGAAATTGCGATGTTGATGTTTCATTTAATTTTTCACAACTATCCTTAATCAAAGCATACATGTGCTACCTTTGGTTCCCAGAAAACTTTTCTTTAGAGGAGTGAATCTCAAATACACTTTAGCACTACCTTCATTTTAATAGTCACTGGTGATGCTTGTGGATTTAAAGAGTGCTAACATTCAGTAGTAATTTTATCAGTAATTTAAAACAGATTTGTGACTCTGCTGTTGAAAAGGGGAAAGAAATACATCAGAGCTGTCACATCTTTCATATCCTGGCACACACCCCTCCTACCATCCACAGATCTTTTATTAAATTTCACTCTGGAAGAAATGTGAATAGTCATTGAATGGTTTCACTGCCAGGATTTGAAAGCTGATATACTGAAAAATGTGTCTAGTGTATGTTAAGTGAACACCAATCTCCCTGACGATGAGAGGGCTAATATGAGACTATGACACAGTTATATTTAGAAACAGGATTAAAAATAGTGCCTGAGTTTTCATTTCAAGGTCATTCATGGACACATTCCCAAAGTCCTCTGGGATTCTATCCCAGCTGGTTAGTTTTCACATATGTGGTGTTCATTTTTCCTTTTTAATTTATTCAGTCTATGAAGATTTTTGACAAAAGAAAAGTAATATTAAGTATCTGCTGCAGTCTTAAGATTATGTTAGATGTTTTCCTTTGTGTCTAATGATAATAATAGCAAGAATAATAATATTAACTGATGATTTTTTGAAACTCTGTAGAAGAAACATGCATGCTAAGCAATTTATATTCCTATTTACGTTTTCTCACCAAAAGCTTATGAACTTTGCGAGTGAAGATATTGATGGTTCCAGAGGTCCAGGATCCTTTCAAAAGAAGTGCCACTAATTGGCAAAGTAATATTCAGGTCTTACATCTTTGGCTCCAAAGTTTATATCCTCACAAGAATATTAATATGAAAGATTATGTATCAAATTGTGTCTTAATGTCTTCCTTTGTGAAATACTAACAGTAATAATATATGTAACATTGGATTGTTATAGGAATAAAATTGCTGAGTACATGTAAATTCGTTATAATGGTAGTTCTTGGCACATAATATACAGCCAAGAAATATTAATGTGATGATTAAGCTTGATTGTTTCAACTTGACTGGTGTGGGAGTGACGCAGAAGCCTTGTGGAACACACTTCTGGGGATGTCAGGGAGGGACGTAGAAGCATGACTTTGGGAATTATCTATGATCCCTATGCCTTCCTCTCTATTATTGCTCCACCGTTTTCCAATATCATGAAGTAAGCAGCTTCCTTCTATCAGGCTCTTATACCATGATGTTTTCTGCTTTGGAGCCAGCCTACCGTACACTCAATCCCCTGAAACCATGACCTAAATTACTATAAATGTCTCATCCTTTAAGTTGTGAGTGTCAGGCATTGTGTCTCTGCAATGGGAATCTGACTAATACAATTACACATTAGTATTTTTGTGTAATGATAAAAAATTTAGGTTGCACTTTTCAAAATATTTTGAGTTTCTCTTTATATTTTTATCTATTTTTTTCTAATAGAAAACACCAGAAAAGGAAAAGTGTCTCATTTTGACTTCCAAATAGTTTAAAATAGAAAAGTTTTAAATAATTATGCAAAATATTATTTCATTGAATATTTCTGGAATTTACCTCCTTTTATGTAAAATCAACCTGTCATAGATAGGAGCATATTAAATGCAACATCCATTTAAACTTCACTGTTTGATCTTTAAAACTCTGCTTTATTTTCGAAATAATCCTAGAGAAAATGAGAAGTAAAATATAAAGCATCCTGTGAAATTCTGATGTTAGTTGTTCCTCCCATGTAGGTAATATTCAGAATTTCAAGTTTTACTGTACCTTCTAAAACTTCCCTAAAATCCTTTTGCTGTTCATATGCTTAATGGACTAGGGGAATTATTCAGTATTTGAGACTTCAGTTTGTTTCTTAATTCATTAGTTATACATTATTTAGTAGAAGGCAGATAAAAGGTATTTTGGCAGGATACCTGGCATAAGATGGCTAATTTTCAACAATGGTTATTAAACATCTTTTTTTTCCTAAACTGAGATATTCTCAGTTTATAATAGTAATAACAATATGCACTTGTTATTCCATTCGCCAGACCTTTCTTTCCTGGTAGGATAGGCTGCTCGCCAATAACTGATCAATCTTGCTGAAGTGTTTTTGTAAATAATATTAATTTTCTTCACAAAATACCAATTTTATACAAGTTTGGAATTAGTAGAAGACTTTGGAAGTTCGTAGAGAAATTGCCAAGGAATTCTAGCAGGATGTGGCTCTTAAAAGGTCATGAAAAGTGACCTATTCTTATTACTTTTTAGTGATAAGCATATTTCAAATAGGTCATCAATAAAGCAGCCATTTAATCAATAATAATTACTTTAAATAGTCAAGTTATAGTATATATAAGTATGGTACAAATTTACTATTGCTGCTGTTTCTGACATCTGGCTGCCTTGTTAGGTTTTCTTTCCTGATTTCATTTTTCTCTAGTTTACTTAAATAAGTACTCATGAGTAGTTCTGTCACTTGGAATTATGAAGAGAAACAATACAGGTCATAGACGGGCCAGTATGTTTAATTATCAGAGTAAGACAATCGTGAATCCTTTCCTGATTCCACAGATTGGAAGCTTCCAAATCATTGCCATTATCATCTACCAGCAAGCGTGGCCTCTAAAACACAATGAAGAGCCAAGTTCTCACCTAATCTGCCTTGAACAAATAAAGCAAATCAGTGAGATTTTTTAGAATTGTCACCACAGCATAATCAATACCATCCTAACTGACTCACACAACAGGAATTACAAATAAAACTTGTGAACATCAGAAGAGTGAACTAGAAAAGAAGGCATTTTAAAAAAAATTTATATATAGTATAAATATATATAGTATAAATAACATGTATTTTCATTTTGGGACAGGATGAAAAATTAGATCTTAATGTTGAATCCCTGACCCGAGTGGTCACTATGAAGAAAGCATTCACATTGAATGTTTGCAGGGTCTTAAACTTTGACTACAAAACTGATTATAATTAATACAATTTCTTATTGTGCAGAATGAGAGTGAATTGTCTTGCAAATCAGTTATACTATATTTACTCAAAATAATACTGTATAGTGTATTCATCTTTAGGGATAGTGGATGTTAAATCTATTATATTGTCACCATGAAAAATTGAAACATAATAACTGAAAAAAACTACCATTCATCTATTCTATATCTCCAATAGAGGCACCAAGTTATGTTTTCTTCCTTTGCTTTGACCCTAAATGTACTTCCCTTTAAATTCATTTCCCTAACTTTTCCACATATATAGTATTATCTATCACATATCTAAATCTTCCATGAATTGCTTTGTAGTTTTACTATATGAGTCATCATCTATGCTTATAATTCACTATGAAAAGCAGTGTATAAAAATATTTCCTAATTTAATTTTCTGATTATCTTAAATGCTGATGTGGAGTTCCAGCTGAGCTCATCAACATCTGTCATAATTTAATATGGCATTTCAACCTTGTTACTCTTTATTTCAGGTTTTCTGGCTTTAGGGCATAAATATTTTTAGCCTTGCAATTATGATGTTCCAGTCAGCTTGATTTTTATAAGAAATATGATATACTGAGAAGCTTAGACAATGAACATTTGTTTTTTACAGTTCTGTGAGTTGGAAAATCCAAGATCCTCAAATGGACTGATTTAGTTCTTGAAGACTGTTTTCTTTGTTTTCCTGTCATCTTGCTATGTCTTCATACTACAGAAAGAGAATAAAAATGAAAGAGAGAGAGAGAGAGAGAGAGAGAGAGAGAGAGAGAGAATATTATGTTTTCTTAAAGGGCACCTATTCCTATGAGGGCTGTGATGTTACTGTTATTTTATAATAATGCAATAGAGATTAAGATTTCCATATAAGAGTGTGGGGAAAAAGAAACAACATTCAGTTTGTAACACATAGCATTATATTTCTTCTCCCTCATTTTTGTTGTCAATCTTAGGTAATTCTCTAGTTAGTATCTTCACATATTAAAAAAAAATAACTAATTTTCAGAAATTATGGCTTATAATGATGTATTATTGTATTATGTTCATAAAAGAGCTAAAAATTGTTAATTCTGAAAGAATTTATGGCAATTAATTTTATAATTCTATAAGGCCTATTTATTTATATACTATTTTTACAGTAGCCTTAATTAATACTTTCAGAAACTATCATTAAGATGATATAGCATATTTTTTCTCTACAAAATTATGTCAAATCAAACTGTTTATATTAATGGTCTTCACAAGTTACCATAGCTCCTATAAGGCACACATAATGAAACAAACCCTCTTTTGATTGTTAAGGAGTTAAATCAGTGCACCTCAGAGGCCTCACAGGTCATGGGAACTTCATGTAAGAATTAAAATTTGAATTAAGGTACCTTTGATGGAAGAGTTGACATTGATTTCTTTCACAATATGTGTCAGACTTTTGTTAAACTTTGGTTCTGATGCCCAGATTAAAGAATGCTTATTTTTGATTGAAATAACAGCACTGAATTCTAAAACTAAACTCGGAAGATTGGATACAAATTGTAAAAAGTTAGTTTACATCTATACCTGACATAGATTCTTAAAATTCCATAGCATAAGGTTCAGACAAAACTATAACTGCCTATTCTTTATTGTTGAATGACAACACAGATGGGCAAACAAACAGTTAGTTATGTAAATCATTTGTTTGCTTGAAAATTTAAAAATACACATTAACTTCAGCTCATGACTATAAGTAGTGATAGTTAATATATATTTAGTTATCAACTCTTTAAGATTTTGGAAATCAAAATATGTAACTTTTTTTTCAAAAGTTTTAGGATTTCAAAGATGCAGATTTCTAAATTAACAAACTCCAAAATTATATAAATAAAACTTCATCATGTTTTAAGTAAGATAAAATTAAAATTTATTTTATTTATACAGCATATATATATAAGAATATTATGCTATATATAGTATATTTAATATCAAGAAACAAAGGTCTAAGGCACTCACGTATTCATCATCATGGAGCATGTACATGGAGCATGTAGTCACAAATCATGATAGTTAACTGATGGTGTCCATTTGAGCAAGAAATGCCCAACTAACTTGGCTTAGCAGAGTTACAGGTGTGGAAGCTCCACCTGAGGACAATGCTATAAAAGGGAAACAAAGAAGGAAAGCTCACTTGTGTTTCTTCAGAGGAGCTCCAGCCTCTACCTTGAAGGTTATCTCCTGATATGGAAGCACATAGGACACAACTAACTCCACGCTGACATGTGGATCCTTCAATTGTCCATCACACAGAAAGCCCTTTTGATTTCTTCTACACTTGATTCTGTGGGTGGCCATCATAAGATAGTCCAGTACATTTTATATATTGTATATCTTTCATTAAATGTGTTCTCTAGTGAGCACTAACTGATATACAAGTGACAATTTTAATCTATTTTGAGACAATTTTGAGTTTATACTAAAAGCATCAGAAGGAAATGCAAAATTATTAGGCAAAAAATAAGCAATAAAAATCAAATGGTAAAAGGTAAAGGGAGAGAAATTGAGCAGTTACTTTCAAAGAGATTTTAAAAGTTATTAAAAGCTATTTTTAGGAGGCAAAAACTTTATTTTTCTATTACACAACAAGGCAACTATAGTTAATAACATAGTGTTGAGTATCTTGAAGTATCCTAAAAAGAGGATTTTGATGTTTGCATGCAAGGAAATGATAAATATATGAGTTGATTAAATGATAAACACTCTGTTTTGATTATTACACAATGTATGCATGCATTGATCTCTTATTCCATCAATGTGTGCAATGATTGTGTCAGTTAAAAATGGAATATAACAACAAAAGGACACAGCATTCCCACTTAATGCCTCTCCTGAAATAAAAAGTGAAAGCTGGAAATATCAATCAAAAATTAGTATATTATATAATTTTCATATTTTCCAAAAATTTCATTCAATCAATTTGATCAGAAGTGTGTAAGGAGAAGAGGAATTAAGTTTATTGAGAAATGATGGCAGAAAAATTATTAGCCATTGGTGATGAAACTTAGTTCCAAACTGAATTATTCTCATGATGTATGCTTCAGGCCTTGAACTTTGAAGATACTCTACCCCTAGTGGGATATTTATACTTTTGAGGTTTTTTTTTGTTGTTGTTTTTGTTTTTGTTTTTGCCGAGCTCTCAAATACTCTATAAACTTGGGCTAGGGATTTTGCTTTGAAACTGCAAGGCTCTGAATTTGATTCCCTGAGCCCCCCCACCAAAACAAATGTTCTATAGACTTAAGCTTTGATTGGCAATTATCCACAGATTTCCTAACAGTGGAGAAAAAATGCACTTGGTAATACAACTCTCAGAATTTAATAACAGTAAAATCACAGTTCATCAGCAGTAATAAACATTTTCCCTCATTGGTATTTTCACAGGGAAATTTAATGTTAGGTGATTTATGAGAGAAACATTTAACTATTAATATAATAAAATATAAGGCCTTGAGAATGATGTTATATAGCAGAATGTCACAGAACAATGCAGCATTATTTTACCTACAACATTTCTTCACATAAATAGTGAGAGCAGGCTAATAAGTATATTTCATATTGTTATATGTTTGTTATGGTTTATGTTCAGATTCCCTCCCCCACAAGCCTCATGCAATCCTGGACAAGGCCAAATCTAGCATTTGTGATTGGTTCATTGTCTAGCATTTGGATTGGTGGTATGAGTGCTACACCCACCCAGGGGTGGAGCCAGCATACAATGCAATGGCAGGAAGAAGGTGTGTCTTCTTTCTCCTTTGCCTAGTTCATGCTTTGCTGTTTGCAGTGGCCATAAACATCTGGTGCAGTCATTGCCATCTTGCCTTGGAGCCAACTAAATATGAATGAAACTTACAAAACTGTAAAAAATAAACCTTCCCTTCCCTAACTTTGGGTGTCAGGGATTATGCCTCAACAATTAGAGAGAAAAGTGCCCAACACACTGTTATTTTTGTTTGTTTGTTTCAGAAAGACATGAAGGGATTGTAAAGTGAGCTTTTCTAGGAAATTTTGCCATAGAGTCGAAAATGGAAAGAAGAACAACAAATGTTAGGAGAGCATAAAATGAAAGGAGGTAAGTTAAAGAATAAGCACACTGTGTACAGAAAAGAAAGATCTGGCTGGAGTAGAGTAGAAAGATTAACTACCTTGTGGAACCATAAGATTCAGTAACTTGCATAAAATTTTCCACTGCCATCATGCATAAAATTAGAGCAATAAAATTAAAACATTGTTAGTAATGAGGAAACTAGATTTTCAATGCAACTCACTGACAAGATGATATCAAGGTAATTGGTCATGAGAATGTTTAGCATTAGCAATGAATTATCTACTTTTAAAATTATTTTAGCATAATGAAATTACAAAAACTCATGATTTTATTGCAGTACATCCTGTATACCATATTAAAGAAAACATAACTATTTCAAACAACAAAGCTATTAGTCTCCAAACAAAAGCGTTAAAATTACAATTTGTTTATTCTCTATCATGGACATTGGCATGTACCAGTCTCTCAATAAGTGAATGTTAATGAATAATATCACAGGTAACATGTAGTAAATTCTAGGAAAATTTCAAGTATTTTTATGAAGAACACAATATGAATATAAATATACTTATTGGACATAGTAATTATTAAAAGGGACTCAAAGTGCAGTGAACTATATATACAGAAGAGAAAGCAATTCTGTATTATGTATTTAATCTAGTTTAAAGTGGTAGTTAATCATTATCAAACATAAGTCACAAAATACAATCAATAATTTGTTTAAAAGTACTGGGAGAAACTGGATATCTCCTCTTTAGACAACACTGATACGCACTCAGGTCCTGGGCTAAGCCAGGAGAGCCCAAAAGTGCACAGGGCAACAGAGGCAACAACCAACAGACTGGCCTCATCAAAGAGGAAACCAACACTCAGGAGAGTTTTGCTTCAGAATGAAGTGATTCCCTACTAGTTGGACCAGGTGAGAGACAGATGTGGGTGATAGGTTTGGAGACAGATGAGAGCTAAAGAGGGTTCTCCTGAAGTCCCCAAGGAGGCTCAAACCAGGAAGATAACAAGGCCTGTATTGTGTTGTGGGAGGTGAGGTTTAGTAAGTGTAATGTTAGGGGAAGAAGTGCTGAAGCAGAAGGCTTTTAGTTGAGCGATATGATTGAGCTTTGGCATTGCTGCTTACATGTGGCTGAAATTGAATTATTACTAGCCAGTGTAAGGATGGCCTAATTGTCTTCACTAAAATCATAATGGACCTCCCTGAAATACAGAAAATTATTAGCAGTTTTCTGAAAAAATAAGAGGAAAACTCTGAAGAAATGGAGAGATTCCTAGATATATATGAATTGTCAAAACTGAATCAAGCCTTAAAAAGTTTAGTGGAATCAATGATACTGAGACTCTTAAAAAAAAAACAAAAAAAACTACCAACTTAGAAAAGCCCAGAATTTGATGGATTCACAACCAAATTCTACAGGAAGTTCAGGGGAGATCTAACAGAAATTCTCCTCATACTTTTTAATGAATTTGAAAGGGAAGGATTACTTTTAGAATCATTCTCAGAAGTTAACACTATCTTGATCCCCAAACCAAACAAGTATCCAACCAAAAAAGAGACTATAGGCCAATTTCCTTAATTAACATAGAAGCAAAAATTCTTAACAAGATACTGTCAAACAGAATGCAACAAATAATTAAAAAGATCATGCTCTGTGACCAAGTAGTCTCCATCCCAGCATTGCAAGAATGATTCAGCAAACATAGATCAATAAATATAATTGTTCATGTAAAACACAGCAAAAACAAAAGTCACATGATGCTCTTAATAGATGCAGAAAAACTTTTTGACTAAATCCATTGTCCATTCATGATAAAGACAAGAAGAAAATATATGTAGAATGTCTTTAGTCTCAATATGAAAAAAAGCCACTTATGACTAACCTATGTCCTACATCATACTAAATTGAGAAAGACTGAAATCTTTCCCTCTGGAACCTGGAACAGGAGAAAGATGTCCATTATCACCCCTCCTTTTCAACATAGTTCTCAACACATTAGCAAGAGCCATCAGGCATGAAAAAGAAATAAAAGAACAAAGTCAAAATATTATTTATAGAAGACTTGATCCTTTATTTATAAAACACAAAAGAGTAAAATAGAAGAAAAATAGAAAGTAGTTAGAATTTCAAATAATTCTCCAAATTACCTATACTATTTGTTTCTCCTTTATAAGAAGAATCTTTTGGAGGCTATGTCTTGTCCTCTGAGTAACTACTAGTACTTGAAGATAATGGTACAAAGTATATTAACTTGTTATTCTCTTATTTTTTATGAAAGTTTATTTTTTTCATAACTAAAAACAATTAAAAAAAAGAAAAATGATAATAGCAAAATGTCAACTTAAAAAATACTGAGGATCAAAGGTGATTTCATATGTTTATAATATTTTCAAAAGCTGTCAGTTTGTAATTTGCCTGTACATTCTAGGTAGCACATAAAAATATTTAGATATTAATTAAATTCTATAGAAACACCAGAAGTTAGTCAGCTTCTTAACAAGTTAATAATTGAGGAATCTAATATTTAAGACCTTCCTCAGAAAGTTTTTGGAGTCTTTTTTCAGTACAACTGAAGCCAGGGTGTTAGACATGCTAGGTAAGTGCTCTACCTCTGACTTAGATCCCGAGCCCTTTTAATCTTATTTTTTATTTTGAGACCGGCTACTGCTAAATTTCTTATGCTGGCCCTGAACTTTTGATCCTCTTCTCTTGCTTCTGCCTCCCCAGTAGCTAGGACTATGGTTCTGTGCTAGCATGCTTGGCTGAGAAGTCTTTCTTGATGTTAATTTTCTCTTTCTCTGTATGTCTGGGCTTCCAAAGAAAAACTTTAAAGGGCAAAATAACTAAAAAAATTAATTAAAACTATGTATTTGGGTGTATGTGCCGTGTAGACAGCAGAAAAAATGTCACAACCATATATTTTTGTTTTTGCAACAATTGGTGTTCATATGTTTATTATATGCTTTTGCTTGTTTAAGCATTCCCAGAAAGAGATAGGTTCTTACCCTGTTACCTTCCGGACTCCTCATTTATTGTTAGTAGCTTGAAAGTGTACTTTAACTATTATGAAATAAAATAAAAGTGGAGCTATTTGAACCACTTACAATGAATCAATGGAGAAGTTCAGGAATATTTAACTAAAATAATGATTTCCTATCTAAGATCTGGTTTTTTGTTTGTTTGTTTATATGTTTTGTTTAGGACAGGATCTTGCCATGTAGTTCAGTTTAGCATTGGACTCACTATGTGGCCCAGGCTGGCCTCGAACTGGCAGCAATCCTTCTGCTTCAGCCTACCAAGTGCTGGGACTAACGTTGTGTGCCACCATGCCCAGCTCTCTATTTAAATTTTTATGGTATAAGGATTTATATTCCAATCATTCTTTTTTTTTTTGCCTGCTGAAGAATACCTGTTGATGTTATACTGAGGAAGAGAAAAATAGAAAGCACTCTTTCTCATTAGCATATTCTTTTTATAGAGTAAAACAAATAATATATCAATATGTCTTCTTTAGTGTGAAAATATTAGTACATTATCACCTGGGTCATCCATTTGAACCTCTGAACTTAGTTAGTTCATAACTGAATCTTCATTTTACTTAAATGTCTTGGGTGCAGCAGTTAATTGAATATACTTTTATAATTTTGAGTTATAGGTTATGATGTAATCTTTAAATTGTGTAAATGGAGCAGGTCTATTCTTGCCCATCTGCTAATTAAAACTTTGAACACATTTTATGATAGGAATTATAATTTTCATTATTTTAAGGAAAATTATAGATGTCTGAGAAGAATAATATGCAATAACAAGAAGATTTTCTACTTTTGACATAAAATGTTTCTGACTTAGACGTACAAGTGCCTCATTCTTTATATTATTGCAACAGAATTGGTGAAACTTAAAGGGCAGGATCAGATTCTTACAGAGAATAAGTAATGTAAAGTGCTACTTAGGTGCAAAGAAAAGGGCATAAAAACACAAGAATAAGCATACATAGGGCAGGAAGTGCAACCATTAGAAATAATCTAAGGTCTAAAAATAGGCACTTTTCTGAAGCAAATACAGAATTAATCAAAAGAGTGACACCTAATTATAAGAAAGTCCTGGACTAACAAATATAGATGCCTAAGAAAAATAAGAAAATTAACATTTCATCTGAAAGGGTTAAACCTAGCCATGATTATCTTAGAAATTGAATTGGAAATGTTCTTTCCTGGCCATAATGAATCAACCTTAAGTCCAAAGCTGTTAAGGTCTAAGTAAGGACAAAGGCAATTCAATAAAGCCACATAGATTTTTCTCATCGCACTTGTCTGAGAATCATATGTAATTATAGAGCTGGAAATGAGTTTAGAATAATCCAGCCCAACTCCTTTATTTCACAGATAAGAAAACTGAGGCAAAACTTTATTACTAACTTTTCTAGTCATCCTGTTAGTAAGTAGTAAACTTTAGCTTGGAATTTAAGTCTGCCTGTACTTGGTGTCATTAGTATTTTTCTGTCAGACAAATATATACAATGAAAAGCACAATTTTAAGAGGTTGTTTTTGTGTTAAGGAGTTAATTCATAACTGACCTATATTCTTGTATTTCTAATGCTGTGTGTGTGTATGTGTGTGAGTGTATTCAGTGTGCACATGAGTTGAGTTTCAATAGTCTGAAGGCACGAACAAAACCTTTTCTATATAGTCATATCTCTTTCTAATCTAGTCAATATTATAATTGACTAGATTGTTTCAAATGAAATGCATCTTATCTAATGCTGATGTGTGTATTTGGAAGTCATCAGAAGATTTCTGTCCAAATTTGAAATGACTCATCAGACTTTACTTTTGCTTATCTAACAATATTCAGCCTACCATGATGTTCTTTTAAAAACATGTTAAACATTTTATTGTAGTCAAGGTTTGCAAGGAAAAAGATATAATATAGGAAACGTAATTTATAGAATTATTTTATAATATTCATCCAAAAATTCAAATGAAGAGTGCAAGAGATCTGTCCACCTAAAGAGACCCTAAGAATCCAGCTCAGGACCTGGATCCCATAGCAATGTCCTGCATGAGACCAGCTGAAGGCCTACAGCCCATGACAATGTCCTACATGAGTCTAGTTGGAGGCCTAGAGCTTATGACAATGTCTCATACAAGTCTGTATCAAGTATCTGCACTGAGAAGGCCCAAAAGTTAGTGGTAGAAGCTACAAAGTCCATGCCAGTGGGATGAAGGATCTGTGCCAGCAGGCTGAGGGATCTGCACTGGAGCCAGGGAGCAGTGCTCCAAATAAGGACCAGTGCTTCCCCCAAAGAGAACTACAGCAATTCTCAGTGACAGCGAGGACCAGAGCTCCTCAAACAATGAGAAAAGCTGAGTTTGTATCAGGAAAACTAGTCTGACAAGCCTAGGAGATTCAGTAGACACCATCCTCCCCCCCCCCCCCGTTCTCCTTTTATGCAGTTGGCAATAATTCTCAGGTGGGCCATCCACAGCAGAATAATGCGGATTCAGTTCATCTGGGTATGACACTTTGACCATTAGTTAAACTACCATGTATTTACTTATTATTTTAATCTCTATTATTTTTATGTGTTACATCTGAGAACTTTCTTGTCTGTCCTGTTTTGTGTTATTGTATTGGAAATTTCAAGACGTGAATAGTTTGCTAAATTGACTTAAATGTTTCTACTTTTAATTTGAAGACTTCATCAAGAAGAATTAAAATAACAGCTAAATGATTACTGATATTTTTTGAAGAGGGACCGATCAAGGACAATTTGTATTTCTGTTGGAGTATTATGTCTACTTTTAGGCAGAAATATTAAGAATAAAAGAAAGATTAATCTTAAATGATAAGAGCCACAGAATTATTTTATAATCAGAAAGTCACAAAAAAAAATCAAACATTTAAGAGCTATGCTTGGTGGTGCACTCCTGTAATCCCAGCATTTGGGAGGTTGAGATAGGAGAATTATCTATAAGTTCAAGGCCAGCCTGGGCTACCAAGTGAGCCCAAGGTCAATCTGAAATGCAGAGAGAGATCCTGTTTCAAAAGAAAAAAAAAAAAGAATGAATACAAATTTGGAAAAAAAAATTAATTTTGCATTGCTAGGAAATACTACAAATTTTTGATGCAATGAAATGATAATTCCAGGTCTGAATGCAAATGTTGACATAACTTTATATAATAGGGATGTCTTAGCTTTTGTTGATATCAGTTTCTTCCTTTGAAAACTAAGGATATGCTCTTAGACAGTACTAGTCATATACTTAGACATATCAGTCTTCCTTGAATCAGATGACTGAATCATGAAAATTATAAATTTCTGTCCACATCTCCATATCTTCTCCAAGAACTAGCAATCAACACCTTATCAAATCTGTCAAGACCTGTGACCTTCACCTCATCCTCCATGAACTCTGGTGTAATACAAGGGATCTATGGAGAAATGTGATCCAGGGCCCTCTATCTCCAATCTTCCCAGCTTGTGCTGTTGTGATAAATTCTAGCAGCCAGGTGACTCTTATTTTAGAAATAGGTTTTTCCCAAGTGGAGTCTGGTAGAAACTTGGGGGGCGGGGTCTTAAATCTACTTCTGAACTGAATGTAATCCAATCTTCTGTCTCTCTAAGAATTTCTATTTATTTTCTTATGATACTGAAATTCCTGTTGTCTTATTCTACTTTGCTTTTGGGTTTTTGGAAGGAAGTTATATGATAAAATTCACCAGATGTTTTCTTTCACTGTGTGTGTGTGTGTGTGTGTGTGTGTGTGTGTGTGTGTGTTTTGTTATATAGGATCCAACTCATGACCCTATGCTTGCCAAGCAGGCACTTATGCTGCTGAGCTAAATCCTGGCCCTTTCTTTTACTTTTTCCTGGATACAATTACTCTCTTGGACTAAGCAATTTCTATATTCAGTGCATCATAATTCAGATCAGATTAATAAAAAAGCATCACATGGAAAACACAGTTACTTCATATAATACTTCCCATGCACAGTTATAACATTAAATAAACATAACATGTTTATACCTGTGTTTTCCTTAATAAAGTGAATATAGGAAAAAATTAAACTAATATATATACTGAAAAAGAGGCAGTAGATTTTTATTTTTATATTTGCTTTTTCTTTTTTTTTCCATTTTTCAAATGTTAGTGGGACTATTCCACTATTTGTACTCAGGGAGGTCTAGCTATTTGCCACAGATTAGGGTATTGTTATTTGCAATGATAACAGTGGAAATATTTCAGTTTTAAGGCTGAAATGTTAATTCAGGTTAAATTTATAACTTGCTTAGGGAGAATTTATTTATGATAGCACAATGGAGATTGTTTCTCTGACATCGAAAAACTTGTATATTTTATTTTTTGGTGTGTGTTTATAAAATACATTTTCATATATTTATCTCCTTAGTATACTATATAAAGATCTGTATTTTGGGACAAAGGAATTATGCTTTAAAATTTTAATTAGAAGTTAATTTTTGAATTTGATTATTGTCATTAGGTTCAAGAAAACCATATAGATTAACTACAAAAGATACTCTACATATAGACTTTATAGAGCTCTTCCCAGACCATTGAGCTTCTAGAGAGTTAATTCCAATCTACTACTTCCAGTGCAATCCATGGTGAGAATAAAGACACTAAGGCATATTTATAGTTGTGGGGAGCCAAGGGGGTCCTAAATCCAGATAGGGTAATGGTTAATTGGAATAAAGGCCTTGACCCAGGGCTGAACCTGGATTTTATTAATTCTTGAAGAAAGGACTGGCTTGAAGATGAGTGACTGTGAGAATGGTGGGAAATATGTGAATGCTATGAGGTAGGCTAGGAGGTTTGAAATTGATATAAGACAGTGAAACTCCTAACCTATTGTTACAGGCAGTTGAGCTAGTTAGAAATATTATAGGCAGTCAAAACAGGGCTAGGCCCTCAAACAAGCCAGCATAGAGGACCCAGATGTCTGGTGACGTTGGAGGAGACACACACCTTACTGTGGGCCAGATTTTGGAACAGAAGGCAAAATAAATGCAACCACACCCTTAAGTATAATCCCGAGGGATTAAGTCTGGATCACTTTGAGAAATCAGGAATCACCATTCCAATCTCTAGGGAGGAGTCACTGCTCTCTAAGAATGCCTACTTTCTAAGTGACTTGCTTCCCCATTTATTCTCAATTTAACCAGTTTTATCTGAACTGTTAATCTTATTGGCTAAACATAGTGAGTTCCCAATTTTCCCCAAATTTAGAGTCACCTTACCTCATGATTTTACTCTATAAAAATCTCAAGAAAATACAGAATCTTTGGCAACCCCCTGGGGACCACTTCTGTCTCTCTCTCTCTCTCTCTCTCTCTCTCTCTCTCTCTCTCTCTCTCTCTCAGACAGAAGCTTTCTTTCTCTCAATAAATATTTCTGCTCTTAACCCCCACTGTTCCTAAAATTCATTATTTGATTGTAGAGAACACAAACTTGTACCAGACATTAGTAGTGATTTGGGGGATGAAACTCCCAACCTACTATATGTCAGGAATGAGTTCATGTTCTCTAAAATTGAAGAACGAATTTTAGGAACAACAGAAGTTAAGAGCAGAATACATATACTGAGAGAAACAAAGCTTCTACCTGAGACAGAGAAACAGAAGGGGTCCCAAGTGGATTGCCAACGACTGGTTTTTCTAAGTGACTTTTATAGAGCAAAACCGTGAGGTGGTACAGAGGATGGGGAAAACATGGGAACTGGCAAGACAGGTAGGCATGAGATGGTATAGAACTATGATCAACCAGTAAGATGAATTGTTCAAGTATAATTGGCCAAATGTGGAACAAATGTGGAAGTGAGTCACGTAGCAAGCAGGCATGCTTAAAGAGCAGTGACTCTTTCTGTAGGGAGTTGGGATGGTAACTTCTGGCTTCCTCAAACCATATCTATTTACAACGTCAAACCATGATGTTTATACTTAGGTTATGATTGTATTTTTTGCCTTTTGTGTTCAGATCTGGCCCCACAGCAGAGATGTCTGTCTCCTCCAGTGTTGCAAGGATCTGGTCTTCAGTGGCTCCTTTGAGGGCCCAGCCTTGTCTGAATGTCTATAATATTTCTAACTAACTCAGCTGCCTGTAACAAAATCACCTCTGTCATATGTGGAGAGAGGATATGCAGAAAGACAATTTGAGGTAGAATCTAATGTTTTGGGGTTGGTGCTTCAATCTTTTATGCCCTGGGAAGTCATAGCCTCTTATCTTGAGGCTAAATCTCAGCCAACAGTGTGGATCCTGGTTCTTCTTCCTGTCACATATGTTTTTTGGGAGCTATGTGGGTGGGGTAATACTGATCTGTCAATTTGCTTCAAAGTTTACCCATCAGTACCTCAGCCAGACTGATTTATAATGCCTAAAGTTAATTGAAAGGATAAGGAAAAGTCCTATCTGGCTCTGTACATATCAATATGTGGAAATAAGGCCAGATGTCACCAAAATGGAGATAATAGCTCTTCTTTCAAGGCAAGTCCTCCAGTTGATCCTCCACATGCATTAAACCCAAGCAAAATAGGAAAAAATACTACTAGTGATGCCTGAAAGAAAAAAAAAAAGCTCTTTTAAGATTTCATATTCTAATGGGAAGCTCATGAAGAAGCACTATTTGAATAATTTTTGTTAGCTTTCTAGCATATTAGCTGTTATGAGACAATTTGTGAAGAAAACATATGATTTATTTACTTTTGGCTTGCAGATTTCATACCTTCACAAGCTCATCGTGGGAATTTCATATTCTAATGGGAAGCTCATGAAGAAGCACTATTTGAATAATTTTTGTTAGCTTTCTAGCATATTAGCTGTTATGAGACAATTTGTGAAGAAAACATATGATTTATTTACTTTTGGCTTGCAGATTTCATACCTTCACAAGCTCATCGTGGGAATTAGTTGTTTTCTTGATTTTTACAGTTTTAATTGAAGCCTTCCTTGTTTGTGTTTGGTTCTTTTGTTTGTTTATTTGCTTGTTGGTTTTGGTTAGCCAAAATCTGAGTCTCTCAATCTTGATCCACCAGTGGAAGGTTAAAAAACAAAAACAAAATGAAACAAAACAAAACAAACAAACAAACAAAAGAAAACCTGTAAACTCTGGATTCAGCAAAACTGAGGCAGGAGGATAAGATGGCCATTATATCATCTCTGGTAATATAGACAAGCTACCTGATGGTTTTAAGTCTTAGTTTTCCTCTCTCTAAAATCAGATAGTAGTAATTGTACTGTGACTTTATGTAGAACATAAGTTTTGTACAGAGCAATTAATTTCTCCTTAGTGCTTTATTTTCTTCTCTCACAATTATCTGGTATCACTAAAGAGACAAGATAAAAATAGTTCAAAGAATTCATGAACAACAGGTCAATGTGTAATTAAGCATTAAAAGACTACTGTAGTTAAATATACAGGCTGGTTTGTGGGATATCCTACAGTATGTGTTACACTATAGTTTTGAATTCATTTTTAAACTCCATATATTTCAAAAACATTGTAATCTTTTCCAACTTTACTTTCCTGTCCTGTTTTTCTTTGTTCCTGGCCACGCTTGCTAACTATCTTCTTTCTATCATTCATGTTTAGTCAGATGCTAGTTCTTATTGACTTGATCTTATTATCGCTGTACTTTTGAATTCTTTTCTACTTCCTGCCCTAGCTTAGGGTCTCCCTAACCCTTTCCAGACTATACATATGACAGTCTACTCCCAATCAGTTATTTAGCACAAGTTAAGTTCTTCTTCAGTTTATTCTATGAACTCCATCTGCTTTTAACTTCCTAAGATGCATCTGATCTGGAAATTATCTTGTTCAAATATTGTCAATAAATTTGCATTTCTCTGAAAATGGATCCCAAAGAAATTTTGGGAGAAAATTTTCAGAGAAATTACATTATCCGTGGTGAGACGTCACCCTGACTTCTCTAGTCTTACTCTTTACAATTTCGCTTAAGAAACTGATGGCCCTGTTACATATGATACTTGCTACTTCCCCTCAATTTGTCTTTGTGCAATGCTTAACTTTTGTATTGGACTTTGTTTCCTTCTTTTTAGAATTTTTATCACTGTTAAATACATGTCTGAGCTGGGAAGAGTGGCACATGCCTGTAATTCCAGAACTTCAGAGTCTGAGGCAGGAGGACCACAATGAGCTATAAGCCATCCTCAGCTACATAAGTCCCTGTCTCACAACAACAACAGCAGCAACAACAGCAACAATTTGACATGTCACCTGTGCGTTAGGTTTCCTTTGACTGAAACTCATCTCACGCTTCATGATTCTGTGGCCTTCTGTAGGTAACATACAACAATCATACTGTTTTCTCTGTTTGTGAACACGTTTCATCTCATCAGCTCTATTATTGAATGCTTAGGAGTAGTCTTTAACTCTGTCACCAAGGCTAGTAGAATTTTATACATGGGGATAGTGAATGCTTCTTTTGAAAACTCCAGCCATTGTGAATTATGTAAGCAGAGTCTGTCCATACAGGGGTGCTGTCTTTTGAATTTGGGTGGAGGTCAATGTGAGAAACTTTCCATGTCAAAAATGATGTATAATAGGCCATAATTAGCTCAAAATGTATCTTTCTGTTAGGAAATAAGTTCAAGTAACTGTAAAGAGGTATCAGAGAAATCTTGAAAAACAAAGGGTTTTAAAATGTTTTGGATGACAAAAAAGAGACATTGTGTCAGAAATCAGGAAACTTGGGTCTAGACAGTTTAACTTTTGATATTTTGAGCCTTCGACAGTGGCTTTTATGGGCCTCAGTAACTATTGCATAAAAGTAATTGGCAAGACTCAATAATTTCTCAGCTCTTCTGGCTTTAAAATTTTATGCCTATAAAGAAATAATCGACTACTCTCTGTTTTTGACCAATTAGTGGCATATAAAAGCTTTATTTAAGGAAGTTAGAAAAATATCAAAGAGGATAAAAAACACGGAAAAGGCAAAATTTGAGCAGCTTTACTCTTTCATATAGTAAAAATTTTATGTAAATAAAAATAATCTAATAAGGTGTTAAGGATACTGTGTCTGTATTCTCATTTTTGTCAATCTATCATTTACTATTTGAATGATGAGCATCTTTAATATTGATCATAATAGCCTTGAAGAGGTCGGAAATGTTGTGCAGACCCACAGTCAAAGCATCCCATACAAATTAGATTCTACCTTTAATTTTAAATACCTCAAGGCAAATAGCATGGTCTTTTCCTAGCTCAGATAGATCCAATTACCTCTAATGACCCTGTTGCAGTTTATTGAGTGCCTGTGAATGGCGGGCTTTTGCTTAAAACTAAGGTCACCTTTTATATCATTTTGTGAGAACTTGTGGACAAAATGAATAAAAATTACTGAGGCTTTTCATTATACTACTCTTTTTTCATTTTAGTAGTTATTCAGCATGCTCATCCCCCAAAGATCAGCAGGACAACTTTGGATCTCAGGGAGCTTACAAGGAGCATGAAGGGTAAAAATAGCTCCCTTCCCACGGCAGATATTCAGTAGATGAATGTTGGTGAATCCACTGGTACAGAAATTAGATTATTATTAGTAGTAGTTTTGTTTTGCTTTGTTGAGACAGGGTCTTGTTCTTAGACCAGGCTGGATTTAAACTCATTATGTAGCTGAGTCTGATCTCAAACTTTCAGTGATCCTCCTGTGTTAGCTTTTGCAGTGGTGGGATTACAGGTGTGTGTCACCATGCCCAGTCAAAAATGAGATTATGATAGGAACTACAGCAGGAGGTGGATAACAAAAACTTAATGTTTTCAGATTACCAGAAAACATTTCTGAGGCCAGTAGTATTTGGCATTAAAGTTGGTTTATTGATAGAAAAAAATGTTAAACAGTCATTAGAGCTACGAATAACAAGAAAAGGCATTCCTTAGAGGGAACAGTTGGACAATTAAAAATATGAGGGTGCCAGGTGTGGTGGCACAGGCCTGTTATCCCAGCATTCAGGAGACTGAAACAAGAGGATCATTGTGACTTCAAGACCTGCCTGGGCTTCAAAAGTGAGTTCAAGACCACTCTGAACTATATAGTAAGACCCAGTCTCATAAAACAAAAGAGAGAGAGAAAGCGACAGACTAACACACATTTGGAAACAGGAAAAGGCTTACTTTGGCTTCAGGATAGAGGAACAGTAAAGATAAAGTGTCTAAGCCAGGCATGGTAGCCCAGGCTTGTAGTCTTAATACTCAGGAGACTGAGGCAGGAGCATCTCTGTGAGGTCAAGGACAGACTCGAATACCTAGTGAATTCAAGTCTAACCTAAACTACGCATCAAAAAGCCCCAATAGCCTCAAAAAAACAAAACAAAGACAAAAAAAAATGTGTAAGTGGCTAAGAACTGCTTCATTCTCTGGTAATCTGGAAATCATTGAAGAATTTTAGATACTGTATAACATCTTTGCTTTTCTTTTAGCCATTACACTTTAATATGACAGGATTATTAAATGTTATTCTTAAATAACATCTTCAATTCTTAGAATCTCATGCACTCAAAGCACACACAGAAAACAAAAGTGAAACAAATTTTAACAGCCTTTTCATTTCTCATTACTCTGGACAACAATGTCAGAATCAAATGGATTGTTTACTTGAAGTTCTCATTCAGCCCTAGAGGGGGGTACACGAGAAAGTAGTTGCCCATGGTGATGGTGCTGACATAGTGTTATACAGACCTCACATTCCAGCATATTTGAGTTTCTACTGGCATTAGATTTACCATTATTAAAAAAGCTGGCCTATATAACACAGTTTTACAGTAGAGCATCACATAAATCATATTGCAAAAGTATTTTTCCTTAACACATAAAAAAATGTTATATTTCTATTACTGGCTTCTGTTTGCCCTAAAGTTAAGCTAGGGAAAATAAATATTATTTTCAGCTATCGAGAGAGAGGTATATTGTTCAAACAAGTCATCATTAAATGATTTAATATTATAAGGGATGTCATTGTATTTCTTTGATTTGTTCTGGGAGATATAACCTAAGCATATTCTTATATGTTAACAATTAAATTCAATATTAACTATTTACTTAATCTATACTCAATATTAATTGACATAAATTATGTCTAAGTTTTTAGCTAAATTATTCTCACAAGTGGATCATTTTACTACCATGATCAAGAGCTTATTCCCCAAGGTATGTGAGTACATTTATGAAGTCTAAAATAATGCTGATAAAGTATTCAGAAAGTCTGAAATATCATTGTTTTTAATTCTTCATTTCTGCTTTGTGAAAAGCATGCACACCTCAGCCGTTGGCCAAGTATCTTTGCACTATCTCCCTCTTGCTAGGATAGGCAGAATGTATTTTCCTCTTGCACTCACACGTTGAGTTTGATCATGTGACCTGCTGTAACTAACGCAATGCAAGCAGCCAGAGTATGAGCATGGTTTCAAATGTGCCGAAGTGAAGGTGTGAGTGCTTGTGTTGCTTCTATTTACCATGAGGAGAATCTGCCCTGGGTAGCATCTGGGCCCAGAATGATGAAGACAGATGGAATAAGTTTGAGCCTGAGCCCAGACCTAGTATCCAGCCAGGCCTCGTTAAGTTTTGTTGATCCCACCTGAGATTAGATGGTCTATAGCTCACCCACAGATTGATGAGTGGGAAAAATACTGATGTTCATTTTTGTGAGTCATTAGAATTTTTGATGTTGCTTATTATCCATCATGATTGTAGCTATCATTGATTAATACACATAATAGTTTACAGTATTTTCATAGCTATACATTTCCCAAATAATAGTTAATAAATGAATAGAGTTTTAGATCATGGCATTGGTTGCAATAAATTGTTAATTAAGTGTTCCAATGTAAAAGTATATCTCAGTGATAATGGCTGAATTTAGCTGACTGAAAATAAAATCTCTTCAAATTATTTTTAGTCTTGTGAAAACTAAAGGAAAGTTCAAATTGAAAAGGAGATTAGGCTGCATAGTTTTTGTACAGGAAAGCTTTAAATCATTTGAAAGTTTCTACTCTATCAACCAACATTTTATAAATTTCCCTTTGTTATCTTAAAGCACAGATTTAATAATTGCTTTCCTATTTAGATCATCCATCACCTGTAAATTGTAATCTCTTTATAATTTAGTTATTAGGGACCATGATACAGGGCATAAATTACCTTTGTTCTACTGGCAACTTGCTTAGTGTAAGTGGCCTAAAGATAAACCATATACAGAAGTTTTGTGACTTTAAAACTAAATATAAAAGCTTGATAGGAAAAGTTCCAGTGTCAAATGACGATATGCCTAGGAAGCTCAGATTCAATGGAATACATTTCCCAATTTTAATGATGGCCTACACTATTCAGATAGGCTCATCTAAAAGTTTTTAGCATGAATATATATATTTTTAAAAGTTGTATAATTATATCGTGAATATTTCCATTTCAGATGTCAGAGACATCTTGTCAAAAGCCAAGAACTATGAGTAAGTGGATGAAAATACTTTGCTTCATAAACAAGTTGGCCTATTTATTTGGCCTACTTTTTTTTAAAAGCAATTTCTTTTAGAGATAAGATAGCAATTGTTAGACAATTAATCTCATAAAGTGCTATTTCACAAGAAGATGAAAAGAATAAAGGATAGTAACTAAGGAATACTGATACTAAAAGCCTTTCTTACTTTTATTTGTCTATTAATTTCATAATAGACTTATAATTTTGGCTTTATTTTTATGCCTCTTTAATTCAAATTTGTGTTACAGGAAGAAAATCTTTTAAAAAAATTTTAATGGAGTATTGATGGAAGATTCTGTTTGTTAAACGTTCTACATTAAGGCTCAGATATGATATAGAATTGATTTAGTAAAGGCTATATTTAGCTAGCTGGTTAATTCTTGGATGGAAAGGGAAGTAATTATACCCTAGCATTTCACATTTTAAAATCAGTATTGTTTCCCTGGATTTTAAATCCATAGTTGGTCTTTTTATAGTATCATAATAAACAACTTCTATCTGTGCTCCAATCAAACATGGACATTTATTTAATTCTATAATTAATTATGTTTTGTTAAAGTAAAGCTTGTACATATAAAGCTTGTACACATAAAACAACATAATTAGGGATAAAGAAGACAAAGCCAACTAATGAACATAGAATTGAAAAACTAGAATTAAAAAAAATTATTTGAACTCTTGCTTTGCATGTCACAGAAAACCTTTTGTTGTTTTCTGGCAAGTATCTGGATAGACAGAAGCTTTCCTATGTATTGACAGAACTGCAGAAAGCCCAATTAGTTCTTCAGCTTCACCAACGTCTGTTCTTTCCTGAGAAGTAATTTGAAACATTTCTGCAGGAAGCAGAAAGTTATACACATTCTAAAAAGTTTAGGAGTACTTTGGTTTAATTTTATTTTGGGCTTTGAAAAGGCGCGGAATGTCACAAATACCAGGTTTAGACAAAATCCATACTGCAATAGGCCTGGTGATTTACCCACATTAAGAAGATCAATTGCCAAAGTAACAGAGAGGAGCTACACATACAGAATGTTAGAAGGGAAAGCAGTTGAGAAATAAAATATTAAAAATATATGAATGTAAATAAAGAGTACATAAATGTATTCTATGTGCCTTTGCATATAAATTTAGTGTTTGATTGCAGGTGGTACCTGCACTGTACCCCATTGTTCCAAAGATAGCTTATTTTTTAACTATGGTTTAAACTCCTTGAAATAGCCTTGTGTTTTCAAGGCCCCCTACTCGATAACACAGAGCCAAGCCTTGTGCTGAACACTCAATATATAATTATTGATTACTTAATGAAGATCGTAATTCAACTTTGTATGGTCAATACAGTGTTGGAATATTTCTTGCAAACAATACAACTTCAAATTATTATGACATGGAAAGATTTACATCACCTTAACACTATTTTTAATTTTAAAATAACTACACATGCTACTGATGCAAATTTGTGAGACAGTTTTCACTACAGCTAAGAAATGTTTCTTTCCCATTCAAGTGTGTTGTGTATACTTTTCTTTGTCTTTTTAAATTCAGTCTTTTTTACAAAAAGAAAAGAATGCATTGTATGCTCATTAATAATTGCTTTATTCAAGTTCAACTCACATTTTAAACCTGTGAATTGAGAAGACTGCCTTTTCTGACAACCTTTTTATCTCCACTCTCCAACTAAAATTTGGAAAGAAATAACTATTGAAATTCAATAGAGAATTTTGGTGAACTCCTCTCTTCTCTTCCCCTGATCTTGCATAGGAAGGGAGGTAAATCAAAGGAAGTAATCATTGTACGTGGTTAGCATTCCTCCATGACAAAGGGAGATAGATGACTCAATCAGCTTCAGATTTAGATCTTGCTATGAAGTTCAAATCAGGGATATGGTTGTAGCAACTCTTCTGTGACCCATACTGTATTCCAAGAAACAGTCCTAGAAGATGGTTAATTTCACAATTTTCTGTATTTAAATGTCTCAGCTTTGTTTTAGACAAAGAAAATTGGATTTGTCTTTAGATCAGCCTATATTAGATTATTTTACCAGAATAGAACTAGTATTAGAACACAGATCTTTGAGGGTCTTTCTTAGGAGTTGTAATATCCTGTGGAGATTTTTTTAAAAAGTGATTTAAATTATGTTTTCTAGGTTCTGAATTATTTTTATACACCTTGTAATAATGAAGTTTGAGCTTTACAAATGGATAATAATCTTTCTAAACAGAATATCTGAGAGTATTACTAAAGAAAGATGTCTTGGTGATTGCATTGTTGGTTATATTTGGCTCTAAGTCAGATGATACTGCTTTGAGAAAACCATTGCTAATAGTCTCTGGATAAAGATTTTCTGAGTCACTAATCATTGAAAAGCTGCCACAATTTCAATGTATAGTAAATGGCATATTAACTAACATTCTTGTTTATATGTGAATTCCACATGGCTTATCTTTTGGCTCATTGAACATAGGTCAATGAAAAGTGAGGCTCGTTAGCACAAGAGAGCTTTCTATGCTTTATAACTTTAAGCTTAATGAATCACTGTAACATCCAAATTGGCACTGCACTATTTATTCTGTCTAGTCAAGAACATAATTTTACTACATCACATTTGTAGCACAACCACAGCATTGTAATTTAGCATGCATTTTGTTAACAGTGTTTTGTATCCCTTTAGAGTCTCATCTTTGTAGCCCAGTGTCATGAGTTACTGCTACAGAGAAAACCTCTTAAGCAAGAGAAACAAAAGAGGGTAAAATTGCAGTGTGGCAAGTGCTGTGACTATCAGTTATCTAATGGCAGCCATTCCTTTTTTCCTAATTAATCCCCAATTTGGTTCAAGTTTGGAGAAAATAGGCAGGAAATCTGAGTCTCTTTCCAAGCCCAACGTGGGAAACATGAAGGGTGTAGTTAGTAATTTTGTTCTTTCACGAGTTATTCATTTGAGTCTGCACTTGACTGAATTCTGGCCAAAAGACCTGAGAGAAAAATCTGTTGCCAGACTTCTGGGAAAAGTTTCCTCTTGATAAAATAAATAGGCACAATGAGAAAACACCTCTGTTCACTTTTACTTCCTGTCTTTGGATGTTACTACAAAGATCCGATGCAGAGTTGCTGCTGCTTAGGGCTTGGGGATGGGTGAGGTCGACAGCTTGCAGAGTACTGCAAAGCTGAAAGTGAGAAAGAGCTTAGATTCTTTAAGGCATTGTGAGGCTGCTGAGCTAATTCTTAGATCTGTTTCTCTCTGGACTTCTTGTTGAATGTCATCATAAATGTCCTTATTGTTTAAGCCACATTTAACAGGGTCTTCTGTTACTCTGCAGACAAAACATTCCAACTGATAAAAGAAGGTAGTTAAAAGATTACGGTTCGTATCAGTGTGGTTGCTTCTCTCACAGGCAAAGGAGAAGGCAAAGAAAAGAAAGGGCATTACTGGTTTACTAATGAGCTTTTTGTAGATCTGGTAGTTTAAAACTTGAAATACATTTTCCCTATAGAAATGTTATAAATGGTGTCCAAGTTCCCAAGGTAAGCCCATAAAGCCTTTTTAATCCAGTAATGCCAAAAAATCTGTACAGTCTAGTAGAATTGAATCACCTTGAAAAACAATGTTTCCTTTGAGAGAAAAATGAATTTTAAAAAATCAGAGATCTAGTTTAGTGAAATAGAAAATCATTACTCCACTAGCAATAAGTCTGAAGACTCGCTCTCTTCTCCAGGACACAGTCATGAGAGCAGTCATTAACCCACATCCCAAAGGGCAATGGTGATACCTGCTGCTAGGGAGCCTGCCCAACAAATCAAAGGCCAGGTAACAACAGAGGAGCAGGATAAGTTAGAGAAGGGGAAATTAAATATTTCCTTTCTTTTCCACTCCCCAGCTCCAAGAGTTTACCTTGTGTTTCTACTTTATTAGCACTATCTAATATTTTTAATCGAAACAATCCTCTTTCTTGTTTTCCTCCAGAGCATTTATAATTTGTGGCACATTTAAACAGAGCCAGCATTATTATTTATGCTAGTGTTCTTGCTTACCTGGTTTTTTCACTTTGAATATCAGATTTTTCATGCTAAAAGTGAGATTTGGTCCCTCCCTCCTTAACTTGAGATGAAATGTCAAGGTGTTCTATCACTGTAAGTTAATTTAAACTACAAATGGTACTTGATTCATGCATTTGGATCTTTCTATGATTCTAGTTGCAAACTGAGTTGGACAAGAACTAAATCAAATTCAACGCTTACTTCGAATGTTGACCTGGGAAAATTTGATTTGGTTCTTGTCTAGTTCAGTTTGCCACGGGAAATGGAGAAAATTTAGTTCATGAACTGAGGTACTAGTGACCATGTAAACTTATAAGAAGTCTTATGATTTACCTCTTTTTAAAATTTGAGAAGGACGTCAATATTTGCATTTTCAACTACTTGCCTTATGGGATACTTGGACATTTTTACAGCTATAGGGACAAAGGCTGAGGTGATCAGAACCCCTAAAACATGACTCTCAATTATTAAAGCCTAAGTTTGTGGATGGAGAAGGCAGACAATTCAGGAGGAAAGAGGCTTTCCCAGAGCTTTTTCTAAAGCTTCAGAAGTAGGTGAGTCTATGTGGGATTGATATTGAATGATCGAGATCTGAGCTAGTTCTCTTTTCTGAGTCCTTGAAATGACATCACTTATAATGGCATGCTACCGGGATGTTGGGGAAAATAAATTATTGTGATAGACAATGAAAAAATATGACTACATTCAAATTGTATAAAAAGGATATGTACTTTGTATGTCAGAATTTCTTTTCCTTAGCAGCTGTAGGATTGCTGCTAACTTTTCTGATTACCGCCTCAAGAATACCGTCAGGTTCTTGATGACACTGCAGCTCCCAGAGGACAGTTCCAGTTTCTTCCCATGTAGACTTTCTCAAATATGGACTTTTGCCTCATTAACCCGCAAAAAGTATCTCTCCAGGCTCTTAAGACTGAGTCTTATATAGTACAATATCCTCATAAGAGTGACATTCCACCCATCACCTTTACTATATCTTACCATTTATAACAAAGTCACAAGTCCTATACAGCTTTACAAGGAAGGGGTTACATAATGCAATGGACACAAAGAGCTCCCGGGAGATGTGTCATGTTAATATCCATGTATCATACCAAGTTTCCTAAACACTGACTTAAATCTGAAACTCTGAAATAATTACCAAATAGAAGTGTAAAAATTGTGTTTAGTGCTTCTCTTAGACCTTTGGTCTAGATTATAATTCTTAATTTGTCTTTACCATTATCTTGTATTATTGGAGTTCAATAATATAAGCAGTTTTACACCAACATAAATGAGGACACAGAGAGACATCATTTCTGCAAAACTTACTCAGGGATAGAACAGTTCAGACCTACTTCTGAAAGTCGAGTGGAGAAGGACTCTCAGGAGGGTGCAACCAGTTTATTGTCTCTTAGTTAGCTAGGGTTACTGTTGAATATTATTGATTCTATAGTGATGAGATACTGAGTGGTTCAGATCCTTGCACAAATTCTGCTGTCATTCTGTATTTGAGTTCCTTGATCATGATCACAGCATTTTTCAATGCTTTTGCAGTCATAAGCTAGCCCAATTATGGTCATGCTTCTTAAAGGCATCCCAGTGAGTTCAGGTGAACCATATACCTTCTTCCCTCCCTCTGAATTTCCATTAAGGTTCTTGAGTATCCGAAAATAATGTTAGGGCTACCCATTTTATTAGTCTTTTATTTCTTTCTGAACTTAAGGAAAAGTGATGAAGGTTTCTCCTCTTTCATTTGCTGAGAGTTCCTTATGCAAACTGGTATACCCACTTTTGGGAGTCTGAATAATAAGCAGCCTGCTAAATCTAACTGAAGATTCATTCAGTTAGGAGTAACCTTATTCTTTAAATTTGCATAACTGTGTAACTGTGCAGAGTAAAGAAGATCAGCTTTAAGATGGCTTTTTACCTCTGCCTAAACAGAGAAGCAGCTGGTATTCTACTCAGTAAAACAAATTAAAGCTCTGTCTCACCAGGCATTTTAGGCACCCCATTACAGTGGTATTTTATGATATTCAGCTTCAAAGCAGTCCCTAAGTGCTGAGTCTTTATCAGTTGAATTCAATGAGGTTTTACTCTCCTCCATTATGCCCCACCAAATGCTGGCTGGAACTGTGTGATGCTACAATTCTCTGTCATTCTGTCCTTGGGAATCTTTGTCTGCCTCCTTTACGCATGCTGTGGCTATGGGAGCAGTGTTTTAAGCTATCTTTGATGGAAATAACACAAGATCAAAACAGAGGTCAGGAGACCATGGCCTTTCTATGTTCACTAAGGAAGCCGTGGACAAGGTATCACTGTTGAATCCTTTTACATGTCTGATATCATGTGAGTTCTGCAGACATGTAGGACATATAAGAATTTTTGAAGATCTTTAATTATTAAAAAATACAAGGTAGTAAAATTTTTTTCTGCTGGCTATTGATTGATTGATTGATTGAAGCACTGGGGATTGTATTCAGGGTCTTTGCACTGAGCTGTATCCTCTACCTTTTAAAAAAATTATTTTGAGATAATACCTCACTAAGTTGGCTTGACTAGGCTTGAACTTGCAGTCCTCCAGCCTCAGCCTCACAGAGTGCTTTGCTATTCATACTTTCAGCTTGCCATTCTGCCTGAAGTTGCATGTTCATCTGAATTGTAGAGCTATTTAGAGCTATCTCTGAACTTGTAAATGCTAACTATGGGTTTCAAATCCTCAAGTTAGATGAATTTCTGTTTTAGAAAAAAGATTGACTGAAATTTTCTTGGAAATTTTATACAGCAGAGGCAAAGAGGTGAAACAGAAATGGGGTGAGTGTCTGTGTCTGGATTGTGTCTTTCCTGATGAGAACTGTGCGTTAGAACTGGAGGACTGGGCTGTCTGAAGTGGACACAGTTGTTAATCATGGTCTTTTTTCGTGTTTACTCTGTTATTTTTGAATGAGTCGGGGTAAAAGATTTGGAATTAGAGAATCACAAGTAATATTATTTGAATTGAGAAATCCAGAATCTATAACACAAAGAATAAAGGGAGTGAGAGTTCTTGTAGGAAATTCTCTTCACAGACACCATAGATACTAACATAAAGCAGTTTATTTATAAGGTGCACGTACATAGACTAGTTCACCTGAGTCTGCTTAGATATTATTTTTGCTGATATAGCTAATATAATGCACAGCGGTCAGTTTTTAGTTCCAGACAACAAAATCTACTTTAGCTAACAAAAGCAGAAAGTGATTTATTAAAAGATAATGGTGGCTCATAAATCACTATGTGAGCTAAGAAAAGAAACCCAAGGCTGAATTCTGCAACAGTGCTCTAGACTATGTGATAGAAATACACTACTCAGGAAGCTGATTCCTCTATGATCACAAATTTGCTGAATCAGAAAGCTGCTCATGTAACTACTTGCTCAAGAATAGCCCCTTCAACCAGTAATATATCAGTAATCTGACATATTAATAAAAGGTGTCCTGTATTTCCTGTTTCTTCCCTTACCAAGTTATAAGAAACTTATTATGATCCCAATGGAGAAACTTAAATCATTTCTTGAATCTTAGCTGCAAGAGAATCAGTGAAATTTTTTTCATATTTTCCCAGTCTATTCATGCAAGAAATTAGAAATATTGTCAAACAAGTCATACTACTGGGCTGTACAACTTTACTAAATTTGATAGACTACCAAATAATCCTCTATCAAAATGAGGGATATATTGGTACAACTTAAATTAAAGGACAGAAATATAACACAACAAACCAAAACCCAAAGGAGACTAAAAAATGCCACCTATCCTTGAATTCCTGAGTCATTACTCTTATGGACCCATTAATAACGAATATCTAGTTTGGAATTTATGGGAGAAGAGAGAAATTTGTATTCTGATGCTGATATAGCAACAAGCATGAGCCTATCTAAAACAGCCTTCTCACTGATACTTTCTCTGACAGCCTTCATATCTATTAATCTGTCCTCTTTAACCTAGCCACAGCAATCATGCTGTTGGCGTGAGTCATAAAGCCATTAGGAATTTTCTCCTAGAGTACCCTTCCAGTCTTATTTCTCTGCAGTTCCTTTCCTATGTCCTCTGTGCTTCAAAGGGTAGAATTACTGGTTGTTATTTTATCTTTATAAAGGCATAGCTTATTCCTAGAAGTCTTCCTCATCTGTATAGTCACCTGTTCAATGATATTTTTCTATATTCTGCAGCAGAATTTTTTCATAGCATTTGTTACTGTCATTTTATTGCAATTTTACCTTTCTCATCTATTACACTATAATCTTGAAGATAGATCTGTTTTATTTTTAATATGTTATCTTAGTACTTAGAGTGATATTAGGCACACAATAGGTACTCAATACATTTCTCACTTTATTAAGTATATTTGAATTGTATTCTATATCTGAAGATAGTAAAAGTACAGAAAAAATAACTATATAAATAAACTTTAAGTTATTGAACATTCTTTAAGGTGGCCTAATTTCCCACTCTTCATTTTTTTCTGTCTACTTCTATATGACTGCATGATAAAATCAGTAAAATATGGAGATGATGTCTGAGACTATGTCATATAGTTTCTACATAATCTTTGAATTGCTTGCTCTGGGTGACACCAACTGCATATTGTTACAACACCCAGTCCTTTAGAGGGATAACTAACTCGTTCACTTCAACTAGCTGGCTGGTGAGTAAGCCATGATGGAAGTAAGTCACTGGCTGCAACCAATCCTTTGGATGGCTCCATATCCAGTTACTATCTGACTATATTTATCTGATTGGAGACAGTAAGACTGTGCAATCAAGGCTTTTCTGAATTCTTTACAGGACTGATGAAAGAAAATGCGTGATTATTGACATTTTAAACAATTAAAGTTTGGGATTACTTGTTATATAGTTGCAGGACTTAAGAGATGGGACACAGCAAATGGAAAACAGAAGGATTTTATTTTTAGATGTACACTGGCTCAGTTGATAAATCTAAAATGGCTGAGCAATAGACAAAGGACATATTCTAGCTGTTATATTTTGGTCATGGGAGTTGATCTTGAGCATGTAACTTATGGGTGAACAGAAGAAGAATAAATGCAGTTTGTCAAACTGTGATGGTTTTGTATCTTGACAGCTCTGTTTGGACATAACAGGATCTTATGGGAAGAAGAGATAATAAAATTTCACTCACAAGGACAAAGAACAAAAGACCCAAATGCCTACAGACAGTTCAAGCTGAATACTTACAGATGGTTCAAGCCGATTGGTAGGTGAAAAAATGTGGGAACGGGACCCCATGTACTCCTGGGTGAACCCCCAAATATTGTACCCTCAAAACAAGCCCCATGATGTTGTCAAGAAGAGGGCAAGATGTCTTTTAAAAAGAAGTGCTTATATTTAAGTTGGTACCCAGCAGCATAGTGCAGATGGAGTTTGCAAAGCTGTGCAAAAGGTTAGAATTTTGACAGATTTTTATAGCTCATTTATGATTAGCTCATTGATCATTAAGTATATAGTGATGAGAAACAGAAACAAGGTGGGCCTTTGTTCCCCTTTGCTTGAGGTCAGAGGCATTTCACAGTGGGTGGTTTGTTAATTCATAGCCCTTGGTCTGCCAATTCCAGGAAACTTTGTCTCTCACAAAGGGAACAGTGGTTGACACAGCATCATTTGTCTCTTACAAAGGGAACAAAGGTTGACACAGCAAACAGGTTACTTGGGGGATGATGCATACAGAACAGCATGATGACGTGGTCATTTAAACTATAACCATGTGGTTGGTGTGGGGTTACTAGGGTAATGAATAGAGCACAGAATGACAATACTGCTAATAACTATCCTTTTAACTAACTATTTTAGTTTTTTAGAATTTTAGTACAACATTCCCCAGTGATTTTTGTCAGTGATCCAAATCATTAGCTCATGGATTTTTCAAGCAGAGGCATTTGTTCATAAACTTGTGTCCTTAAAACCATAAGGTTTATAGTTTGAACCTGATCTTTAACATAATTTACCAATTTGTTTATAATGCAAGGTCCAATTGTTAATCAAGTAAGTAAGATTAACAGAGATCTGGAGGCTGCTGTGATTAACATTGTCAACCAAGAGAGATAGAGAAAACCATTGTTCAAACCATTTCTGTTCGGCTTGTCTGGCTTGTTCTCGTTCCTGTAGCTGCCTTTTAAGGCTGGCCATACTTCATTGGATAACCCCAGAATAATTGGCATACAAGCAACAATTTTCTCCTAATGCCAGACAGAGGCCTCCTTCCTTTAGGAACAGGAGATCTAGACCCCACTGGTTTTATAAAACCATCTCAGCCAGTGAACTTAAAGAATCATCTAATTTGGAGACAGAGTCACTGGGGGCTGCTAGATCTTGGTCAATGAGTGCACTTAAGTGTCTATAATTTTGGTCTCCAATTATTAGGCTGGATACTCCTAAACCTATTGACCCTGCCATCCCAATTCCCAGTAATACAGGTAAGAGTACAGGATTTCTCTTTGCTCGGACCAGACTTTTTAAGTCAAAGCTAGGGAACAAATGACTCCTACCATTATCTCCAGAGTACCAATACATTTGGAGAAAGATATGGACTAATATGCAAAGTTCAGGGCACTGGGTGAACAGGTGATGCATGGAACAAGGAGTTACACCAGAAGTACACGCAAACCAGGTTCCCTTGGTAGCAACAAGGTGCTGATTATCAGGATAGGAAAAATTGTGAATCAAAGCTGAAGAGGTAAGATTACAGAGTGCAGCATAAGGGGAAGTGTGCAAGGAGGAAGAGTAAACACAGGTTCCTGGAGCAACCTGTACATTGTCCAGTGTGAGCAGGGACCTAGCACCCCACCAACAAGTGGTGTCATCTGCAGAGAATTTTAAAAGTTGACTTGCCATAAAAGTCACAGGAGTGCCCATATAGAAGGGAGGTCCAGATGGAAGGTATAGCCAGCAGTCAGCGTTGAGATTTGGGGCACTAAGATTGAGAAACTGGTAAGCAATGCTCAGAGGCAAGAAGGGGTCTACAGATGACACAGAAATGGCAGAGGGCAAGAAGGTCTCAGGAGCAGAAAATCTAGTGGATGAGGGTGGAAAATGAATGACAGGAAGAGATCAAGTTGGCTGGGGAACCTGAGGGCCTATGGGCCTGGTGGGGGCTGTCCGAACAGGCCCAGGAGTGAACTGAATGGTAAAGGCCCTTCCCGGGTCATATCCAGAGATCCATAACCTAATACCGTAATGTAATCCTGCTGTCCAAACAGGATCGGTTGGGATTTTGGGTCTACACTGGTTGAGGGTGCAGGAAGATGGGGTCTCCTGAGTGAGGAAAAGGTAATGATTCCTTTTATTTCCCTGACAAGGAGATATAGATTCACAACCCCAATGTCTACAAAAATATTCTGTCTCTATGAACTGTGAATATCTACTAGTGTGATCAGAGCCTGGCTGTTGCTTTTGGGGGCAAAGATGCCAGCCAGTGGACTGTAATTTCTTTTGAGTACATAGGTCTCTGGAAGGCTCCATTAACAACCAATCAGGCAGCATGACATGCAGACCAAACAACATTCTCTTTTGTCTAATTTTTGCTGGGATGTTATTTAATACAGCACATAAATCTATCTTAATTATCCCATGGACAGTAGGTGTGGCTACCAATAATTTACCAGTGAAATAGCCACTAGTTTTCCAAGTTCCACACAGTGGGTTATGAGATATCTTCTTGGGGTCTCCATAAGGAGGAACACATAAGAACAAGATTATCAGATACATTTGGCAATTTTAAGCTTTAAAGAATCCTTGGAAGGAACAACAGTCCACTTATCTGTAGGTTGATCACTATCGGAGGCCGGAAATGGCTTGAAGTGGGAATGATAAATCCAGGCTGGCTTTCCAGCGACTTTGATGGTGGTCAGGGTGCCAAGGACCACAGTGTAGGAGCCTTTCCACCGTGGTTTGAGAAATTCATGGTGATGTCTCTTGATTAGGACTAGTGTCCCAGGTTCCATTGCAGGACATTCATCTTCAGAGTGGACTGCAGGCAGAGGATGTTGTTGGAGTAACTGGTGGATGGAAGTCAGAACTAGCTGAAGGGCTGGAGGAACTTAACAAGATCTTGATTAGCCAGATCAGCTAATTTTTCCTCAGAAATCTTAGCAATAAGAGGAGGAGGTCTCTCATATAGAGCTTCAAAAGGGGAAACACTTGAAACATAGGGAGTAGATCGCACATGCAAGAGGGAAAAAGGAAGGAGATGCACCCAGTTCTCACCAGTTTCCAATGCCATCTTAGTTGTTACCATTTTAAAGGTCTGTTTCTTCCTTTCAATTTATCCTGAACTTTGAGGCCAGTAAGCACAATGGAGTTTCCAATCAATCTGCAAGGCTTGGGTTAGTTTTTGAGTTATCTGGGCTATAAAAGCTGGGCCATTGTTGGATTCCATGGATAAAAGGAGGCCAAATCGGGAAAAATTGCTATCAGGGCTGACTCAAGACTTAGTAGGAAAAGCTTCGACCCATCCAGTGAAAGTAGCTACCGTTACTAACAAGTACTTACTTCCTTGAAATCCAAGCTCTCCCATTTTTGTGAAATCTATTTCCCAATGTTTTCCAGGCATAGGCCCATGATAACGAGTAGTTTCCATTTGTTTCAATCACTTTGGGTTCACCAATTGGCACTGAGGGCATCTAAGACTCACAGACTGAGTAAGCTTTGATAACTGAGGGATAAAGAAACTATCTCAAAAAAGGGCAGCAAGGTTTGACCCTCTCATGTGAGTGGACTGATGAGTTTGTTGGATAAGTTCTTGTCCCAAGGCCTCAGGGAGGAGGACTCTCTTATCAAGCAGTTGGTACCAGCCTCCGGGGATATAAGGCTTTCCTTGGAGTTGAGCTGCCAAATGCAAGCCTTTTTGAGTGCAAAAGGGCTCTAACAGAGTGGGTGGACTCAACAGCAATGCCAGGGCTGTCTCAATTGCCACTGATTCTGTGGCCACTTTTCGGGCAGCAGTGTCTGCTAGATTATTTAATGGCCACCTTCCTTGGCATCCAAATGGCAGCTAACAAATCCAAAATTGGGGGAGCATTTTTGAGCTTTTGGCCCCTGAAGTCAATAAACCCCAATCTTGATAAATGGCCTCATCAACATGGGCAGTAGCAAATGAGTATCTGCTATCAGTTTGACAACTTGAGGGCCTCAGTGAGGTCAATGAGTTCAGCCCATTGGGCTGATGTTCCTGGCTCCAAGGTTTGTTCCCCTAGAATCTGAGAGTTCCTAGTGACAGTGGCTCTTGCAACCCACTTACCTTGATAGATGTAACTGCTTCCATCGGAGAAATATGATGGAACTCCGGATAGTGGTTCATCTGTTCAGTCTTGTTGAAGCCCCATGAGATGATCAGAGGGGCAAGGAGGGGTCCTCACAGGCAGCAGAGTAGCTGGGTTCAAAGCCGCTGTTCCCTTGAAACTAATGGTAGTTGGATCTAGAAGTAATGCCTGATAGTGCATGACTCAGGAGTTAGGCAGCCATCGGTCCCTCAGAGCTTTGATGAAAGTCTCCAGTGAATGGGAGGAGACAAATAGGAGTTTCCATCCAAAAGTCAATTTTTGAACCTCCTTTACTAGGAGGGCCACCGAGAAAATCACCCACAGACAAGGTGGCCATCCAGCTGCCACGTTATCAAGCCCCTTGGAAAGATCTAAAGTCCATGGAAGAGCTTGGGACAGTCCTTTTGCCAGCGCCCCTCTTCTTTGCAATAAGCACATTGATTTTTATCTAGGGGCAGAGGAGACTTCTCTTCCAGCTGGGTGACTTTGTCAGCTAGGATTCTTAGCGCCTTTGTCTGTTTCTGGTCTTTAGGGTCCTCCCAGTTGTCAAATGTCTTTTAAACAATCTCTAATAACTAACTGAGGGACACTCCCTCAAATCCCTCAAGCCTTTGCAACTTTCGCTTAATATCAGGGGCCAACAGTTATGAAGGCAATGTTAATGACCCTTGCTTTTCAGGTGCTACCGAATCTATAGGTGTACAAATGTAATAGGCCTCTACAAATCTTTCCAGAAACCCCGAGGGAGACTCATCAGCCAATTGTCTCACCTCTGCTACCTTGAACAAATTGGTAGATTTTCTGGCTGCAGGCTTCTGAGAACAACTGGTGACACCAACTGAGCCTCCTTACCTCTGGTTGTCCAGTGGGGCAGAACAAAGGGAAAACATGGTTCTGGCATTTGGGATCAGAAGATGAGTTTTCATTTCAAATGTATACTGCTTTTTATCTCATGGTGCGAATGTTTTCTCTCCTTTGCTATAACAAACCCTGCAAAATCTACCTGCAGTCATCCCAAGTGGGGTGATGAGTGGAGAAGACAGATTCCAAAGGAAAAATAAGGCCCTGAGGGTCCTTGGAAAAGGGGGATTGAGGAAGAGGAGTCCAGCAATTCTGAACGCTGATGGTTCCTAGTCCGGATGGGACTGAGAATTATAGTCCTTTTTAATTTTTATTTTCATTGGAAGATATATTTTATATATGTTCAACACTGACTTATCATTATTATTTAAACTTGGGATGACAAAGGGCTCCAGTTTGTCCTCCTCTTTTTAGAATATAATCTTGTTTTAATGGAAACAATTCTTTCAAATTCTAAACACATTTGTTTTTCTCTGTTTTTTACTTATTACAAGTCAGTTACCTTTTCTCTAGCTTTTAGACAACATTAAAATTTTTAACAAAATCCTTGAAGTGACTCTTAGTAGTCTAAAATATACTGATTCATTTTATGATTTTTTACCACCTTAAAATGTCACATTTTAAAAACTGTAACTTTTTAAACTGGCTCAATAACAGTATGACTTGGTTTCACTTGGTAAAGTTAATATGATTTTAAAAACCATATATATATATATATATATGCCTATATATACATGTATAAATATATAGGCATATATATATGTATATTTATATTTACATTTTAACCAGAAAGAAAAATACTTTTTAAAGGCATACCAAGGTTGTAAGTAATCAGTTAAGGACTAAAACATTAAACAAGGCATCACAAAAAACAAGACCAACATTAAAGACACAAAGGTTTTTCTGTCTGCGGTTCAGTAACCTAAAGGGAAATAAATTTTCATTATGACCCTTAAGTCCAATAAGCTGCATGGAACCAGTAACACTGGTTTAAGAGAAATAAAAGAAACCTGAATGTTAGTACTGAGCTAACAGATTCAAACAAGCAAATGTCTCCACAGTAAAAATACACCAAGCACAAAACCAAATGGACAAAAATCCCAAATCACAAATGGGCTAGAAGCCCTTTCATGGAGGGCACCCTGCTCCGGTGCAGAAGGAGCCAGCCAGGCTCATCTGCAACTTCAAAGTGCACACTCAAATTACAAAGAACAAAAGACCCAAATACCTACAGATTGTTCAAGCCGAATACTTACAGATGATTCAAGCTGATTGGTCGGTGAAAAAAATGTGGGGAGAGGTCCCAGTGTACTCCTGGATGAGCCCGCAAATGTTGTACCTCAAAAACAAGCCCTGTGATATTGTCAAGAAGGGGGCAAGATGTCTTTTAAAAAGAAGCGCTTTTATTTAAGCTGGTACCCAGTGGCGCGGTGCAAATGGAGTTTGCAAAGCTGTGCAATTGGGTTAGAATTGTGACAGATTTTTATAGCTCATTTATGATTAGCTCATTGACCATTAAGTACATAGTGATAAGAAACAGAAACAAGGTGGGCCTTTGTTCCCCTTTGCTTGAAGTCAGAGGCATTTCACAGTGGGTGGTTTGTCACTTCATAGCCCTTGGTCTGCCAATTCCGGGAACATTTGTCTCACAAAGGGAACAATGGTTGACACAGCATCATTTCTCTCTTACAAAGGGAGCAGAGATTGACACAGCCAACAGGTTATTTGGGGGACAATGCATACAGAACAGCATGATGATGCGGTCAGTTAATTTGTAACCATGTGGTTGGTGCGTGGTTACTAGGGTAATGAGCACAGCACAAAATACTGCTAATAACTATCTTTTTAACTATTTTTGCTAATAACTATCTTTTTAACTAGCTATTTTAGTTTTTTAGCATTTTTGTACAACAGAAAGAGGGCCATATGCAGGACTTGATTCTATCTCAAGTGGATTGTTTGACAATACTTTTTATACAATTGTTTGAACATCTAATTCATGTGCTTTACCTCTCCAGAGCTTTGAGGATAGTAAGTTATAGGTAATTTTCATTTTTTATTTTTAATATCCATGTGAGCTTTTGAACTGTCTCAGTTATAAATGCTGAACCACTGTGCAATCCCAAAGATAGAGGCAGGCTGAGCTGTGGGATAATATCCTTTAATAGCACCTTTGTCATTTTTAGTGCCTCCTCTGTCCAAGTAGGGAAGGCATCACCCTCCCATGAGAAGGTATTAACCAGCATAAAAATGTATCAGCAGCTTCCCACTCGGAGCACTCAGTGACATTCACAAGCAAGTTTTTACATGGGGTAGCCTTTGCATCTTGGAATGCTGGGGACATGGATCGTCCTTGTTTTGTGCACAAGTTAGGCAGTGTTTGCAAACTGCTTGAGGAATGGCTGTAGCTGTGGCACATAGAAATTTAATAATAATTTAATAATATCTTTAGTGCTGTTTTTTCCATATAAAACTCAAGATGAAATTGCCTCACAAACAAAGGGGCCATCATTTCAGATACAGCCAGTCTCCCATCAGTGAATCTCCACCATCCTCCCTTGATATAAGATAAGCTTCAGGCTCCTGGGTAAACCATGTCTTTTCAGTCTAAATGCAGTTTGGGGTCTCTGCAAATAGGATCTCCAGAGGAGGAGTGTTGGGAGCCGCAGCCGACACCGGTCGCTTTACTTGGCGGACTTGAGGCCTGTAGAAAGGAGCAAAGCCTGAGCTAAATTACCCCTCCCATCGAGTGAGCCAAGTTGGCGCCTGCTTCCTGCCCCCTGATTGCCCTGGCGACTTAAACAACCCGCTCTGTAAGATAGTCTGCCTAGCAACAACTGATGTTAGCCAATCAGCCCGCATCACGTGCTTTGAACTGATTGGCCACTGTTACCCTATAAAAGTAAATGCCTCTCCCGCCACGAGGAGGAAGCACAGAGAGAGATAGAGAAAGTCCACCGGCGAGAAAGGGCTGGTGGCAGAGAGGAGGCCTCACGGGGCCCACGCGGAGACAAATAAAGGCAAGGTTGCACACCGCCAGACTTTGTCGTGTGTCTTTCCTGCCGGCCGGGAGCGACCCCGACAGAGGAGTTCCTTTTCCCGCCTTTGATAGCTTATCTGAATACTGGTTCCAACTTTTGTGTGTTAGACAGTTAGGGTTAACACCAGAGCTTTTGGATGGACCAGTTTTAGAGTTACATCTCCTTATGATCCAAAGGTAATTTAGGATTCTAGCAAGTCTCTCCCTAGAATAAGTACTGGGCAGTTTGGAAGATATAGAAACTCATGTTGGATATTTTGTTCCCCTACAATACATGTTTTAGATCAGCAAATGGCCTCTTTTCTTGGATTCCAGTCACTCCAATGATTATCACTTCTTTAAAGACAGGGGCCCAAAAAGCTGTGCTACTTTATTTTAACCTATAGCTAGTGAATGTTCAGCTCCATTGTCTGCAATTAAAATCCACTAGTTGGTCCTTTATTTCTATTACGACTGTAGGCTTGTTGGGGCCTAAGAGAACCCAATTTGGCTTAACCCTCATGGCTTTTAGTTCTCACCAGTCTGATCAGGTTTTTGTTTTCTCTGTATAGCTCCTGGTAACCCAGTCTCTGGTCTAATAACCTCTACTATCCTCTTTGTCCTTTTTTGAGCATTCGTCTTTCTAGTGTCGTATCATTTTATACTGAACACAGTGATTCCAGCCTGGCTTTCTTTAGTTCCCAGGCCCCTGTCCTGTTAGATCTTTTTTTGTCTTGTCCTTCGTCCTCATTCTTTAGTGACCTCTGGATTTTTTTTTTTTTTGCCATGAGCCCTGTTGCTAGCAGATCCATGGGCTGAGGGGCATTCATGCCAGCAAAGCCCTCTAGCTTCTGTAATTACCACCCGATGTCCCATTGGGGTTGACTTACAAAAACTGCATTTACCATGTGTTGTTTTTTGGCTGCTTTGGAGTTAAACAGAATATAGAGCTGAAATGTCTCAGAAAGTTTTTCATACAACTGACAGGGACTTTCCTCTGGTTTTTGAACACCTCTGAAAATTTTCCCATATTTATAACTTTTTTGCTTTCTTCCTTCAAGCCTTCCAGGAGGGCTTTTTGATATTTTATTAGACTAGCTGTCCCAGTTACCACACTTGGGTCCCAATTTGGTTCAGTCTTGCAGAAAAGGCTTTTAGCATATATTTGGACATTCATCACTCCTGAGGGGCATGGTCCTCTAACCAGCAGAGAGCTGCCTGGGTCACTCTGCAGCATTCTTCAGTGTTGAATAGCATCAGGAGAAGCTGTTTACAGTCAAATTCAGGTTGTGACTTGGAAGATGGATTGTATTAGATCTATGGGTACCTATAGCTTCCCTGTGTAGAAGAGGATGTGATGCTTCCAGGTGAGAAGGTCAGTGGTTGAAAAAGGCTGATAAGTAAGGCCATTGCCTCTTTTGATTCTCTGCATCATAATAAACAGGTGCTTTGGTCTCTTAGAGAGTATCTGCAAGGTTCTTGTGTGGCCTAATCAAAGATGGCTGACTTTATCCACTGCCTGATCTTGGGGATTTCTTCATTTTTTCCTCTTGGGTAAGGATTCTGTTTTTTATTTTGGGGGTTATGGGCCAGAGACTCACTATTTTCTCACTTCAGATCCCCACATATGGGCTTCAGTAGAGGTGGACAAATTGGAGCATAAGGGACAGGAATTTCTATCTTCTCTGGCAACTCCTGTGGGACTGGTTTTCCTTGAGCTCCCTGATGCTTTGTTTTAAGCCCTACAGCTACTGGCAGAGTAAGTTTCCTTCTCTTATGTTGGGCACAGCTTGAGCCACAGGGATTTTTTAATTTGCTGACAGACAGAGTTGAAGCCATGCAGGCTGAGTTTGAACTTTATTCATCCATGAGTCTTGGGGCCAGGGTTGGGTAGGAGGTGGGAGGATCAAGAGTGAGTGTCTTTCACTTTCAGCATGAGAAAACTGGAGAAACAGCTAATTTTTTTTTAAAAAATTAAAATTTAAAGATCTATTCTAACCCCTCTCTGTCACATATCTTTTTCATGCAAATGAGAGAAGACTACAGCTTCATAGAAGTTTTTCAAATAAATTGTGACATTAACTAAATGTTTCTGGAGCTACTGAGGTCAGTGTAATAACAGAAACTAAATAATATGCTAGGTGTGATGGTGTATGGCTATAATCTCTGGATGCTGAGAGTCTCAGGAAGATGGATCACAAGTTGAAACCTAGCCTGGGAAACTTAGTGACTCAGTGAAACTTTGCTTTGAGATTAAAAAGAAAAAGGGCTGGAGATTTAGCTCAGTCAAAGCTCTGGGTTCGTTCCCCAGGACTGAAAAAAAGAAAAAAATAATAATCTAACATAACTCCTTCCACACTCCCAAGTTTTTATTAGGATTTCCAGAGCAGATTTGTGATTATGAACATTTTATGACTCCTGTGGAAAGTCTGTCATGTCCAGAGAAATCAGCGACTGGCTATGTCATTATTTTCATAATAATAAACTATATTTTCAAAATAACAAATTTGGAATTCTATTTTACAACTTAATATTGAATTTTGATTTAGTAGTAAAACTGAAAGTGCCATGTCAGAATGAAACAACCCTCACAATCAAACACTGAGCACATTAATTTATGTTGTTCTACAAAAACAAATCACATGAATATCAGAAAGTTTCCCCATTAACATTATTCTTCCAATTATAATAAATGCCTCAATCATCTTTATGCATTTACAACCTGCACCTCCCTTCACATCCTACCTGATGAACAAATGTAAATTGTTTCCATTTAAGTCTATACAGATCAATTATTGAGCTTTTTACATGTTTTTTTAAACACAATTACCTTGAGAAAGAAGGATGAGTTTATGAAAGCTTCTAAGGAATTTATGCAAAACTGAAAAAAAGTGGTTCCCAAGTTGCTTTTCATTTTTAGAAAACTGTATGTGTATATTTAAAGACTGCATTATGCAGTCATTCATTCTGTAAATTAAACCTTTTGATTTTGATTCCTAGTAATATTATGCAAAGCTAGTATATGTACCTATTTGCAAATATACTATATTAGTGAATGCTTTCTTTTTCTGTTCCTAAATTGCTAAAATGTGCCAAAACATATAAAGAACATCTTAAAAGCCAAAGAAATAAAACGTTTTTCTATCATCTATGAGAAGAATAAAAGTGATATGGTCACTTCAGGTACCAAAAGATATGTGGAACTGGGAAGCGGGGGAGGGGAGGGAGGCACCCCCTGCATGCATTTAAAGCACACTATATGAAAATCATGAACAATTTACCCAGGAGCCTGTAATCACTGAAGCACAGCTATTAAACATGAATTGCATTTTGATGAAACTGGGCTTTGGGAAATTTTTCCTAACCCTGTTTTTTTTTTTTTTTTTTTTTTTTTTTTTTTGCTGCAAAAGTAACTGTGAGCACTTTAGTTTCTTTGAGGATATCAAAGGTGGAGAAGAGATTCAGTGAGGAAATAGGGCCAAACCACAGTTGCTTGGACATTCCAGGTTATTTTGTCACGATATATCTTTAGAACAGTGATTGACATAAAATGTTCCTGTTTTGTCCTCTGATAGGTTCTGCTAGCCTAGGGCTTAGCTATCTGTACGATTACATCCATCCAGCTTGGTACCAGACCCAGAGAAACAACTTATCTCTCCAATAGTAATTTCTATCTTCTCCTTCCATCCAGAGACAAACCTCCTGCTCCCTTTTTATGTATGCACTTAAGCCTTCTCTGATCCCAAGACTCCACAACCACCCAAGTCTCCACCCCCCCATAAATCTTTCTGTTTCCTGTTTTACACAGGCAGATGCTCCTTCAAATCAGCAGTTAATATGTCGTTTTGTTCCTCCCGAACTCCTCCACGTCTTTGTTCTTGTTGAGAGGTGCTGCACCCCTATGAAACTCTCCCATGCCTGTGTTAAAAGCCTCCTCCTTTGTCTCCTTCTTATCTCTCTCATTTTCTCTATGCTGCTTCAGATAGAGTACCAAAAATACTCAATGATTTTCCTTATTCTATAGATTGTATTTGTACAATACAGCACATAGTCCTGTTATGGGACAGAACCTGAGATGACATGTCATTTATATCGCTAAGATGTTTCTGTATCTTTTCATCTAGTCTTAAACTATGCACCTACTTTAATAAATAGGAAAATTTTAAAAATAAAAGAAGGACTTGGAAAGGCCTCTATACTATTTGAGTCTAGAGAGTGGAATTTTGCAAAGGGTCAAGCAATCAAGGAAGAAAAGCTGAGTGTAGATAAGAAAAGAACATTTCTACTAAATCATGAAGAAGACCATGGACTCAACTATATTTTCTATTCTAGAGTGTTGTCTTACTGAAGGTGCGTTAGTATGATCAAGTCTTCTCAAACACAAACACAGTGCTGATATCATGCAGATAAGGAATAATTGAATATTCAATATTTGTCCACTATTTATAGATGTATAAAGCTTATCCTCCTTGTGGTTTGATGACTTGCGTATATTCTTGTAGTTCTAGCAGCTCTCATCTTCATTACCTCAACTCTTTTGAGAGGTCTTCTTTGGAAAAAATCTGGAGGGAGAAAATAGAATATAAGATTTACATGACACTTGGAATTAATGAAATAGTCAAACACAGAAATTCATAACAAATTATTGGATTTGTGTGATAATTGAAAAGTAACCTCAAATAGTTACGTGTCAGATGGGCCAAGTTTGTGTCTCCCAAATATCAAAGAATTAATTTTAAGGTTGAAGGAGTTTAAGATTAAGAATAATTTATGAGAGGAGGCTCCACAGAGAAAGGAGGAGCTCCAGAAGTGGCTTATTACATAGCCTCTTTCTCCAAGAATATTTTATAGAGCAAAATCACAAGGTAGATCTAACATGGATCAAACTACCATAGGAACCAATAGGATCACAAGTACAGTCACTTAGCTAACATTGATCCAATAGGGAAGTGAGGCATGCAGTAAGGGTATATGGTGAGCACCATAAACTTTTAGTTTATTTATAACTTCTAAAATAGAAAATCAAAGACATTTTTGGAAAGGATGGGTCCAGATGTTTTAGTCACCCATGTATGTCTGATGTGTATCTAGGCCCACTGGACCAGGTGGTGCTGATTACAGTATAACATCAAGTTGCTTTTTATCTGTGGGAGTGTATAGACTGGGTTATTGCATCTTCATCTTGACTGCATTTTCTCTGTTGCATTTACCCATATTTCTGTTTATAACCATTCTGTAAATATAACAAGCACATGATATATGCCATGCACAGCACAAAATAGCATTTTGATAAATGTTATTCAAACAAGCAAAATATTAAGTGAAAACAGTTTGCAACACGTTATGATGAGAAGAAACTTTGTCAAATTTATACAATATTTCTATTTCTTTTATGGGGAATAGGGTACCGGGGATTAAACTCACAACCTCACATTTGAAAGGCAGCACTTATATCACTGAGCTAAATCCCTGGCCCAATATTTCTATTTCTTGTGAAGTAAATCTTTTGATTTTTCCTCCTAAAATCTATCCTTTCATTCTTTCTGGAGCTGTGGTCTAGGTCAGTTTAGTTTCCTTGCTTTATTCCTTAAATATAAAACTTTGTCCTTTGTGCCTGTCGATGCAACTGGAATACATCAACTGGCTTGTCTATTACTATTAATGTTATTGATTAAGTAATCTTCATCTTGGTATTTCTAAAGAAATAGCCAAAATACTTTGGTAATTCTATTTGTGATGATTTAAAAGCAATGAAGCAAGGTATTTCCCCTGAATACTGTTTTTTGCATGACAAAGGAGCTAACTACTTAATTCTAGGGGTCTGTTATTATTTGTAAACTGGTTCTTAACTAAGGGTACTTACAGATGCCTCTTGGTCCAGATGGTACCATTTAACTGCCTGCGTTACTCATGAGTGGTTTTCTGCTTTAGCTTTAAACAAATACTCAACACAGAAATTCTGTTATCAAGAATTCTTTCTCAAAATTGGAACAAAATCCTGAAGTGCTGCATGAAGTGGCAGCATAAGCAATTTTCTTCAACGTGGGACACATGAGTTAAAAACTAAACCGAGCATGACCGTGCTGGTGGGAACAAAAAGAGCTAAAGCTAAAGTGGGAAGAGAAAAGATCTCTGGACTTTATCTGAAAACAAGAGTGCGAATCTCGATGTGAAGAGGTGATTCTTTTCACGGAATTTGTGAAAGGACAGAATAAGATTATTAATATTTGAGGCACTATTTCTGGTAAATGTTAATAAATATTACCAAAAAACAAAGTTTCTGCAATTACACTCATTTCAAGAATATTAACTTAAACTGGGAAGTAAATTTTCTGTAAGACTGCTTAGTTTTTTGATCCCCAGTAAGCTTTCTTGTTGGAAAGATATTCCATGGAACACATTTTGGAATTAAGTTACTCTGCAGTGCTGTTCAAACACAAACGTAAAGAGCTTAGACGGAACACATTATCTGGGATTTATATTTTATTTATTTTTGTTCAGGAATGTCTTGACTATTTTTTCTCATATCTGCTCCCTCAAGCAAAGTGTGGCATGTACCCTAATTAGGAAGATACCAAGTATGAGACCAGCTTGGGCAACTTAGACCTTTTTGAAAAGAAAACAAAGCAGTGGTTGGGATATGGCTAGTAAACACCCTGAAAGTTATTCCTTTGTTTTTGAGCCATTATTATAGACAGCTAAATAAAGTAGAAATATTATAAGCAGTTAGACATGGGTAGGCAGGCCCTCAAGGGGGTCAGTGCAGAAGATGAAAACATATTACAGCTATGGCTGAAGGTGCATCTGTTGAAGGCAGAGCTCAACGTAAAGATGGAATGACCAGGCCTGCGTGCCTCCCCATGGATAAGCAATATACCCAGATTGGTGACAAGACTTCCTGATCCTTCCCTTCTTAAAAGGATTCTTGTTCTTTCCCTGTATACTTGCTACATTTCCCTACTGGATCAATGTTACCTAAGTGGTTACACTTGTATCTTATTTATTGGTTGATCATAGTGTTGACCTGTGCTGTATTCACTTTGTGATTTTGCTCCACAAAACTTCCTCTGTGAAGCAGAGTCCACAGCAAAGCATTTTTGGATCTTCTCTCTTAAAAGCTGTCTCTATCAATAGTTTTCCTGCTCTTAACCTCCATTACTCCTTAGCATTCATCCTGTGATTTGGGGGAACATGAATACGGTATATCTGACCTCTAGTAGGCTGGAAGTCAGCTATATTTATTTCCCCTACGATACTGTGAGAACCAAGCTTGCCTTCCTTATTCCCTTTCTTCTAAATATGAGACTTTGATCCTTTTCCTTATCTATGAAACCCAAGTTAGAAAATATGTTTCCTATTTAGTTGTCAAAATCATCTCATTATATATATATATATATATATATTTGTTGTTGTTGTTGTTACCAGGGATCAAACTCATGACTGTGTGCTTGCAAGGCAGGTGCTTATGGCACTGAGCTAAATCCCCAGCCTTTATATATAATATTTTAAAATTAATTAGCAATTATGGTATTCAGTACATCAATACTTGAACAAAAGCAAAGCCAGGTGTGGTGGTGCACTCCTGATATCCCAGCACTCGGCAGGCTGAGGCAGGAGGATCTTTGCTAGTTTTGAGACCAGCCTGGGCTACAAGGTGAGCCCAAAGTCAGCCTGAATCACATAGCGAGCCCCTGTCTCAAAACGACCAAAAAAAAAAAAGGAAAATAAAAACTTCATTTGTGTTCAGAGGATGGGAAAAAACTAGCTGAACCTCTCAGTTTTATACATAATATATATAAAGATATTGTTTTACCTCTTTTGTGGGACTTTTATTCTAGAATTGTATTAGTATAGCTTAGGCTGAAGCTATATGAAATATTTTAAGCTATATTTTGCATTTTTCTTAGACACCCTTGCAAAAAACATTGGCATCTTAAAGAAACAACTGAAGTACTAATAAAACCTTTGATTCATATCCTACAGTCCATTTACTTGTGAGCTCTGCAATTGTGCTGCCCTCAGGTTTCTCATAAGTAAAGTGGTTATAGGAATAACAACTTTGTAGAATATTTGTGAAATACAAAGATGGTATTTACTAGATGCAAGCTATTGACAAATATTTCTTTAGGAGGGTATTAAAAAGGCAGATACTCAAATTTGTGTTTTTAAACAAAGTTGAGTAAAAATGAGTTTAAGATTTAGTCTATGATCACAAATTCTTAGTTTATAAAAATTAGGGAAAATTTATGTTTATTAGAAGAACTCTAATATAAAGGATAATGCAGTGACTTCTGATTTGTAAAGAGTAAGACAAAGTAGCTAATACATGCATCTTTGGGAACTTCCCAGCGACATTTCACCTATAATTTTTCTATGCATATCTCTTTCTCTTGAGTGTTCACTGTTACTTAGATCTTATACTAGGATTTGAATTTTAGCTATTGTATTTTAACATTTTATAGTATTTTATAGCTTATTTTATTTTCTTGGTGGCCTCTGGAATGTTACTAATTATCCTCATCTTAAAATTGTCTGGATCGTAAATACTTTCTCTTACTTTCAGAGTCTGGATCATCTGTCTGGCAGTGATGAGTACATACAAAAATCATTCTGAACGTTGGCAAGTATACGGTCCTTCCCTGAGATACAGGGCTGAAGACTTCTGGCACCATCTTTTAAGATGTGAAAAGTGGGCTGCCCTCTGTGCTCAAGAATTAGTTGATTTGTAACTGAAGTCACTTAGAGTAAGACATCAGCATCCCCTCTGGAGTTTCTAGCAGAGATAGTGCTAGTTTGGGACATTCCAGAGCAAGGGATTGGCGTGGCTAGTCTGCAGTTCATTAACTAATTTGCACAATTGACTGTTCCTATGTGGTGTTTCCTGTCTCTTAGATGAGATTATTTTGGAGTTCTGATGGTAATGTCTTCTTCAGAGTAATTCTCTTTTTTCCTATGTTTTATTAAAGTTTACTCAGGTCTGTTAAGTTTTCCCATCTGTGTTCATCTGTTTAGTATATTCAGATTTTTTTTTAAAAAGATTCTACAAATTTATTCTAATTTTCTACTTGCTTCTTCTTGATCTCCTGTGATTTGAGAAACAGAGGGAAAGATAAAGTCATATGTAATCTTGATCTGCAAAAACTTAAAATGATTTCATTCTTTTTAAAATTACTTTTATTTGATACATTATGATTATATATATCTCATGCTGCATGTGCAAAAAGTTTGCAAGAATAGATGGCTTACTGATCCTGAAGATTAATGTTTCTCAAATCAGAACATGTGTAACAACAAGGATATATGGTATATACGAAGCTGTGGATATATGTGGTCCATCTTCCTAACATGTCAGTAATCCTAGAAAAAGAAACAAAGAATGTCTTGTATTTAATTTTCTCTTTATTATAAAAGTATGAATAGAATACAGGATAAAATCCATAGTTTTTTTCATTAATAATAAAATTAGATAATAGCTTTCAAAATAATTCAGGATTAATTGGGACTCTTCTAAAGTGAATCCCTAAGGGCACTCATTATATCTTTTCTACTACTCTTGCTAAATTATATGGAAATTGTTGGGGGGTCTTGTGTAGGTGAAAATGTATGGTCTAAAATGCAGATTTCATCACTCATATCATTATCACAGTTTGAGTAACAACCGTTTCAACTTGATGTTTCAAATATTTGACAAAAGGGAAATGTAAATAAATCTCATTGTTACCAGAATTTTAGGGCAAAACCCTGGCTATAGGGATCCCAACAAATCAGGGTAGGGAATCCATCCCACAATGTAGTCAAGGAGACAGCGATGATGAAGGAAGAGAAAGGAGCTTTAATCAGGAGGGCCATGCTGGCAAGCACAGAAAAGGAGACTTAAGATCTGTCTTTTAGTAGTTAATGCAAACTTAGGGATTTTGTAGAAGAAAGAAAGAAAGAAAGAAAGAAAGAAAGAAAGAAAGAAAGAAAGAAAGAAAGAAAGAAAGAAAGAGAAAGAAAGAAATAAACAAAGAAACAAAGAAAGAAACAAAGAAAAAGAAAAAGAAAAAGAAATTTTGAAGGCTTGCATGCCTTCAGGGTATGTGTAGGCATACATGAAATCCTGGTTAAACAGTGACCTAGTTGCTTACAGTCTCAGGACTGTTTCTGCAAGGCTCTGAGAGAGCCATCACCATTTGAGGGAGCAGTGTTATTCCCATGATGATGTGACAGTTCTTGCTTAGAGGAACAGCCTATTCTTCTCGGGTAATTTCTCGTGCTTTGGATGATCTCGTCATGTGATGGTACATGAGGATATGCTTTTCCTGCAATCCAAGGTTTTTGTAGATTTAGAAAAATGAAGACTTGTTGGCATCTAAGCATTGCTTCAGAGGGTCTGAAAATGACAGTCTAAAATCTGACAACTGAATGTCCTTGCAAATCTTGCAAATTACCTCAGATACTTTTATCTTAGTGCTCTTAATCATGAATGGGAGGAGATATAGACCAGGTAAACTTAGGGTCAATGAATCATACATTACAGACATTCCTTAAGTGTATGAACATGCCTACATGCAGAGCTGAGCAGGAATTTGATTCCCAGTTTTAAGGTAATAAAGAAAAAAAATAATGTAAAGGTAGCAATGCCATTCTTTATTCTGCTTTTAGCTACCTGAAGGGCATTTTCAGACCTAACCTCTAATTCCCTGTTACATAATAAAATTGTGTGTGGGTGTGCATCTATGTGTGTTTCTCTAAGTTATCATCTCACAACTTTTAAAACTGAATTTTTACACAATACTAAAATACTCTGGAAGTCACGAAGAAGTTGGAAATAAAGTGCATGCATATTCAAATTACTGAAATGACAGCTGTATTTTTAGCTGATTTTCATTTATGGATGCCTCTCAGTTTTCTATCTAAATGTAGACAGATAAAGCCATGAATTCTGGTGATTTTTTTTCATTGTGGGCACTTATTTTAGAGATGCCTACAACTAAGAAATATGTAAAAATGGCTGCTTCTTGTTAGTCTCACATTTTTTCTCCTTCCCCTTAGTTTCTTTGAGTGCCAGAGCCAACCAACTTTGAGGGAAGAATGGAGCATTATTTTTCTTGTTTTCCCTATTCCTTCTTTCTCTTCATTTTAGAAGACCCTTGAGGGAAAAATTTATTTGCCTATGACCTTTCTTCTCCTTCCTGTGCAGGACACCAGACTGACAGGTTCTGTGCCAGTGCTGCTGTGTGTAAGATCTTGCAAGCAGGGAAAGTACAGGGATGCATGCTTTTCCAACATAGTTCCTATTTAAGCAACCTCCACTCGTGAGGCTCAGTAGAAATAATTTCAAGAATAAATTTTTGAACACTAAATTTGAAATCATGAATCAAAAGTTTCTAAAAGCAAATATTAGATAATCAAAGCAGTAATTCACACCTTAGAGCTGGGAAACAATATATGAGAACAACCTCCACAGCCTGAATGTCTGCTTCAGAGAAATGTAGCTTCTTGGATATTTTCACTAAAAAGTGAATGTCTTTAGTGAGAATTTACTGCCCACAAAAACTAACCACTGGCAAATTTCATTGCTAAAATGTCTGTTCTTAAAATTGGTGTAAATTTAGCTGTCTTCCATTGCATATTATTGGTGATATTCTCTAGAATAAAAACTAATTTTACTTACTTTTCTCAAGGATGTATCTTCAAATATTTGAAGAAGTAATACTGGTATCTTCCATTAATCTAGTGGTTTGCTATACCTGGCATATACGGATTACAGAAGCTAATCTTTAAATTTTAAGAAATTTGTAAGCTTGTAAACATAGACATTAATAAAGCGAATTATACAACTTTTAAGGAAATTATGTTAAAAACAAGATAATGAAGACAGTTCACCACTTTCTAACTATTGCATTTTAGTATTACCTATGATTAGGTTTATTTCAGCTACTTCAGTGTATAGCTACATGACAGAAGTACAGAAATACTACTTACTGCTCTTGAAATGCTACACAGATTGATCTTCACACCCATCAAAAATTCAGAAATTAAAAATCTTAATCTCTCATGATATTTGGAGGTGGGTCCTTTAAGGGTGATTGAATCATGTAAGTGAAGACCTTAAGAAAGAGATTAGGGTTCCCTAGAGAGTCCATTTGCCTCTTCATCATGAGAGAATCCAGAACGACAGTGACCTTCTCTGAACAAGGCAGTGGCTGTTACCAGACATGAAATATGTTGACAACTTTATCTTGGACTTCCAGTCTCCAGAATTGTGAGAAGTAAATTTTTGTTGGCTATGTTATTAGTTCATGATGTTTTGTTATAGCAGCCTGAAAGGTCCCCCTCATTGGTGCTACTGCGTATCTCCTCCTAGGCCTGCATTCCACGATGCTATGTGTACTGGAAGTAGGCCATGGTGAGCATATTTACATAATGGAAATTAATAAATTCTAAAAGTAAGACTTTTTCTCTTTTTCTTTGGCTATCTGGTTGTTGGATATTATTGGCACCCCACTGCCTAATCCCTTGTCCAGCCTAAAAATATATGCAGCTTTTTTTATTGTCTTATAGGGTCTCAAATTTCATATCACTGTCATTTTATGAGCAACACTACTGACCATACCCTCCTTCAGATGACATTTAATTCTGCATGTTAGCAGTCAGAATTTAGCACAAAATTTAAAGGTCTAATAGAAGAATTCCTAGTAATCATTATATGTTGCTATTTCTTATATGAATTAATGAAACATTGTTGTTTTACACATTATTTGGATTTTATACACAAAAAACCAGAAGTACAAATTTCCCTACCTACCTTCAGTTTTTTGTAAGACTTCAATAATATCAACAAAAAGCATCACAAACTATATTAACAGAAATATGGATAATTATTAGACTTCATTAATGGTAACTTGGTTCAGGTCACAGAAAGTAATGTTTTTATGTGCTTCAATGATCAAACAAATGTCAAACATTATTTTGACTGTTAGTTCTCATTTTAATAACAACCCTGGTAACTTAGGGTAACTCAGAGCAGTCAAATTGGCAAGAAGTCTGTTTTTCTGTTATTCTATGACAGGCTGAAATGAACAACTGTATTCTGCTGAAATTAAACCTAAAATTGCTTTATATTCTCAGGTACTTCACTAGAATTATTACAGGTTTTTCCGTAACTGGATAATATACATATTAGTAAATGAGAATATATTCTATATAAGTCAAGTTTTTACTAGCTTTAAAATTTATAAGTAAAATATTCTTTAAATAGTTTAATTTTCATTTTTATATTAAAACATACTCCATATTCTTAGGAAGGAAAAAGACTTCACATTTTACACACATAAAAACCAAGATCTCTAGTAGCATAAAAAGCATCAAAATTATTCTGAGGGATACTAATAAATTTAATGAATGTAACTAGATATAATTGTGACAAAAATCATCAGAAATACAGAGTAATACATTACAAAAATAGAGACACGACTTTGTGGCAGAAATAAAAGGAAGAAGACAGGGCAAAAGAAACTCAGCCTTGGGAAATGAGGCCACGAAGTGTTCATATATGTTATAAAAGAACAGAACTACACTTTGTAAGCAGTAGAAACTGCTGACTGTTTTCAGTGACTGAGTGGTCTGCAACACTTGTTTGCAAGATAGCTCTGGCAGTATTATGGCCTGTGTCGGAAAAAACAGGCTGATACCAGGGCGGTTATTAATGAGTGTTCTGCAATGCAATAAGCAGCATAAACTGTCTGTTAAGTTTGCAAGAGTTCCAGTGGGAGTGGGCAACAATTTAGATCTCACAACTACCTAAAATATTAGCTAAAACTATAAAATAAAGGAGTATACAGACAAGAAAAGTTATCAAGTACAGTAGAGAAAATATACCTAAGCATCTTAGGAAAAAAGAAAAAATTAAAAAGGTCATTTTACAATACCAAATGCCAGAAGATAAAATAGCATATATTATTTGAACAGTATTCTGAATGAGCTTCTTCTTAAATATTTCATATGATAGCTAATATTTAAAATTATTTTCTTTAAATTTAAAGTGTATATTATCACTATAAATAAAAATATAAAAGGCATCTGTAACCTAAATTGAAAACTATTAATACCATATAAGAGAATAATATGTCACTGAAAGTTGCAGTTTTAATAATCAGTTGTTCATGCACTATACTTTGGGAAATGCAAAATTAAGAAAGGTACTCATGATGTTTAGTGAAAACATATAGGAGTTTCCTTTTAGGGAAAATAGATGGTTTATGAGCAGGCTGACTCTACAGGGTTATTGTTGTAAAGAACTGAAGAACTAGAAGTGAGGGATGTACCTTTGAAAAACAAGAACAGTGTTTTTCTGATGATTCAGTGTGGAGTTTGGACATGTACATCAGCACATGTAGAAGTGGTATCTTTCTTTTCAAGCCTATACCAGACTTTTGCTTTCTCTGCAGTTTTCTCTCTGATACCATCATTTCCTACTACCAGTGATGGGAAATCTATTTTTTTAAAAAGTGCCCTTCTCTGAATAAAGAGTAAAAACATAGTCTATGCGAAGCTGAATAAATTAATCTGTAGTACAAACAATTGTTTTAGAATTGACATAATACTATAGGATAAGTCTGGTTTTCCTTATGTAGTGCTAGAGAACAAGGCTAAAGCATAATAAATTTTTCTTCCATTGCTTTTGAATCCACTTTTTTTTGTGGGGAAAAAATTCCTTTCTTTATAGCTACTAGTAAAGTTGAAGGAAGAACATTCTTTCATGGCAAAAGGATATGCTGTAATGTACATATCTTCCTAAATGTTAAAAATTTATTTAGATTTATAAAGAGGTTGTCTTTATACAATAGAAACCTCTCAGGAAGTCCAACTTCTTATTTGTTTGTTCTTTCAAGTGAAACAAACCATCATTAAAAAGGTTCAGCTTCAAATTAAGACCTTTTAGAGGCTTACAAGGACTTGCTGACAAAAGTTCAAATCTCTTAGAAAATGGCTCATTGCTGTCTCAGAGAAAGAGAAAAATAGCAACTGATGAGATTCAAATCATTCTCTATCTTCTCTTTCATTAATTTTAAACATAATTCATAGACCACTATGTTCTGAAAATCAAAAGAATTATTCCTTATTGTAGCCCACCATTTTTCACCATTATATACACACAATGTCCAATTTCACCCCACTCGTTCAAAATGGCGCTGAAAGCAGGCAGAGAAGATTAACTCCAATACATCCAGTTGGCTTTAATTCATAGTTTTATAAAGGCCTTTACTAACCTAAATATGTATTTACACAATAGAATATGATGAGTCATTTCTAAAATGTAAACATAGTAGTTTAAAAAATTGCTTAAATATGTATTTCTGCCTGAGATTTTCTTGGGATATTGCTGTGACTCACAGTAATAATTCCCTAATATTTGAATCACACCACTTCTTAGCACATTACAAATAAAGAACTAACAAGAATGATAAAGGACTAGAGGTAACTCTCGCAGTAGAAAATATTTTCATGTTTTATCTTTCTTTACATTAGACAGCCATAGAGGCATTGGCCCTTTTGTGAATGGATACAACTTCAATCTATTCTGACTATATTTTAAAGTGTATTTTATATTAAAAACACTTTGAATCTTATTTTCTGTTTGGTGAGGTTGGTGGTGACTACCATTTTGGGGCCAATGTCAGCGTTATTATATGTCTGATGTTGGTATATCTCTTTTTAACATGCTATTGATAGTTATGAATCTGTACTAGGCTTCAAAGCAATGTAATGGGGAAACATGATTACCATAAACTCTTATGTACTCATCATTTCTTAAACTAGGGAGACTATGCATGACTCACATTTATACATGTGAGTTTGATTTATTTTGCTTATGAGTATGGAATCAAGTTGCATCCATTTATTTATAAATATCTCAATGTGATCATTCTTTATAGCTGAGTGGTACTCCATTGTATAGAAATACCACAACTTTTTTATCCATTCCTCAGTTGATGGACACTTACGTTGTTTCCATGATCTGGCTATTGCAAATTGTGCTGCTATATACATGGGTGCACATATATAACTGTTATGATAGTTACTGTTAATTACGGGTTGTCTTGTAGTGAAATACTGTGTTGCTAACATTGTTCTGTTCTGATCTGCTTTGTTATGTCCTCTTTTGTCTTAATCTCCTTAAATTAAAAAAAAAAAAAAGAAATAAGAGTGAAGAATTGCAGTGACCATAGGTATGCACATCAAAAGCAAATCTGGTGTTCAATCTCTACGTTTTCAATGGCATCTGTTTATATAGTAAAGCAGTTTAATCTAAACATTATTCCAAATTATTTTGTCGTATGTTATTTCTATACTGTGAGTAGTCTCTGAGGTCTTCCATAGATGTATCTTTAACATATTTGACTTTCTGTGAACTCTTCAATCTCAGCTTTCTTCACCCCTCTTCATTTTGTAAAATAACATCTGACAAGAATGGATTTTCTGAATAACAGACTTTATTTTATGATTATTTATTTTTGTCTTTTTTGAGACAGGATCTCACTATGCAGTTCAGGCTGGTCCTAGGTTCATGTAGCCCAGGCTGGTCACCAAATTGCAGTGATCTTCCTACTTCAGCCTCTCAAGTGCTGGGACTACAGAAATGCACCACCACACCCGGTATGAATAATAGACTTTAAAATGCAGAAGTTTACAGAGAACATTTTTCTGATAAATGTTCTGTAGATAAATATATGTTGAAGAAATTAATGCAGCAAAACTGACTAAGAAGAAATGTTGAATTGAGAGACAGTCATAACAAAGGTCTGGGGAGTTTCAAGGAGACTCTGGAACTGGGATATTTTTTTCAGACCTATTTTGCAATGAGGCCAAGGTGGATCAAGTAATGCTTTGGTTAGGAACCTGAGGATTCAATGTTTAGAACTGTATAATCGTTGGAGCAGAGCCTGGTACCTGTTGGGAGCCGCAGCCCCGAGCCCGGTCGCCTCACTTGGCGGACGTGAGGCCTGTAGTAAAGAGTAAAGCCTGAGGTAGATTACCCCTCCCATCGAGCACGTTAGTTTCCTGCTTACCGCGTAAGCAACCCGCTCAACAATATAGTCTGCCTGGCAACTGATGATGTTAGCCAATCAGCTTGCCTTGCTCACTTTAACATGATTGGACACTGTATCCGTATATATACTGGTGCCACCCCTGGGGGGGAAGAAGAAGCCCGGAAGTAGAAGCCCAAAAGGAGCCGCGGGGAGCGGACCAAAAGAGGCTTCGGCTGGGAGCGATCCCAGGGCAGGCTGTACGGAGAAGGAAAATAAAAAGAAAAGGTTGTCCACTGCCAGACTTTGTCGTGTGTCCTTCCTGCCGGCCAGGAGCGACATCGACAGGTACCAGTTGTCAAATTTTGGGTTTCTGGATTACCATGTAAGGTCTCTGGTTACACTCCTGAAGCGTGAAATCCAGTACTCCCAAGCATTCCAAAATCAATCCAACAGATACATAAATGGAATCATCTTGCAGATTTCAACTTCAACAAAGCCCATCATAGAACTAAGTTTCATGAGTGACCCCAGTTAACACCACATGTGAGCATAAAAACTGATCCCCACCGGTCCACAAAATTATAAGAAATATTAGATTGTTTTCTTTGTTAGCCAATAAGTTTCTGGTAGTTATACAATAACTGACAACTTAAAAACAAATAAATGAAAGAAATAATGGATGAGTAAATAGTTGAACAGAACAAAAACATTTCTAAATGGGGACACATTTTATTACCTAGGAAATCATGGAGAGGTTACACGTTCTTCCCTAATACTATTCCTGGTAACATTTTCCGTGAAGCTTTCCACCTATGATTGCCAATGAAAGGAAAGCAAAGGTGCTATGAAAAGATTCTGCATTTTTGCGTGTGTTAAGATAAAAGTGAGGGAGAAATAAAAGAATGTTGTTGGCTTGTCCCCAAAGGTTTAGATCAGAATGCTTTCTTTTTTCTACTTCTTTTCAGAGAAGAATCATGCTATGAATTTTTTTGGGTCCTTTATTTCTAAAAAATATTGAAGCAAACTGAAAAAAAATGAGGTACAAAAACCTAAAGCAATGAAGGAAATGATATGGAAAGTAAAACTTTTATGCTGTGGTAAAAAAGAACTTCTAAATCAATATAGTCTAAAACATCGGAAAGGACCCAAATGTCATCAATTGACTGCATATGCATACTAAGTGAGTAAAAACATTTAAAAAATATTATATTGAGGCAACAAGATAGGGAAAGTTTATTTCAAAATAGATCAGCTATACTTTAACTGGGGTGTTTGCATTTGAAACTGATTGCTTGTCTTAATTCCTCAGGGACTACAGAGTACGTAAATGACAGACATAAGGAAATAAGAAGGAAAGGAAAGGATAGACTTTATAGATACTACTAAAAAAGCAATAATGAGGAATGATTTAACAAAATTCAAAGGTTTCGGATCATTTGAGAGTCTAAAGCAGCAGATGGCAAACATAGTTCAATTCAGACGAACATTAAAAAGGATGTGTAGCAATGGAGAACTACAAAAGAAGGCAGTAGAAACACATTTCAGTGGACTAATCACCCAACACACCAACCAGAATTTGTTTTGAAAACTTTTAACTACCAGCTTAGTGCAAAGAAACAATCTAAGATGAAGGCCAGAATAAAAATGAATTCCAAGTTTTCATTCTTAACTGTTGGCAAAACAGGAAAAGTAGACAAGATGAAAAATACTTAGAAATAGAAAAACGTACTTCATGAGGCATGAGAGTCTTAGTTACAAATCCCAGGAGATTTAATTTGTTCTATAGATATAAAAATATTTGGTAGGTGTGTAAATTAATTTAATAGTGTACATTTTAGTGCTTTATGAGAGCTAGTGCCTAAAAATAACCAAAAGAAATTTTCCAAAGTAGAAATACGTTGTATAACATGTAAACTACCATTTGTTTACACTGACTGTGACAAGTGAGAATCCATTATACATTTACATGGCTGATTGATCAGAGCGTGTCCTTCTCAATATAGGACTCTTTTAATGTTTAGTCTCTGTATTTAGGCAGATATTTCTCATGTGGACAGTTCAAGTGGCTTCAAAACCTGTACCTTCATCCTGTTAATAAAAAAACAAAAGAAAAGGAAAGAAAATATAAAACCTCATTGGGTTGTTCTATGTTATACAAATTACTCCTAAACAGCAAGGTTCATCTCTCTTTTTCAGTCTTTGACAATCACATTTTTAAAAAAAAAAAAATTCTCAGTGATGATTATGGAAGAAAATGGAAATACTTCATGCTCTAATCTTTCTTTAGAGACAATTTTGACTCTAGTAGAAATGTTACTTACATACTCTTGAATTAATCTATGCTCTCACAGTGCATATTAGTGGTTTTGTACTGAATTTTAAATTATCCTATTAGAAATATCTGGAATGAAAAGATTAGGAAAGAAAATAGATAGCTAATATGTCTATGGCATGATGGGACATTTTAAGACAGAAAAACCTTAAATGGAGTTCCATGGAAGTCTGTGTACAAAATGTAAAATATCTGTAAAAATAAAATAGACACCAAAATCTGATATAAATAATTATGATGGGCTCTTGTGTTGTGTTTTAGAAGTTAAAAATAATGGTATTTACAGTATTACTCAAAACTAATTCTTCATTATTCTCTGTTTGTCTTTGGAAAAGTTTAATTGTAACTAGAATTATTTTCAAGTTAAAAAGATAAGAGGATTGACTTTTTAAACCTTATAGCAAGTTTCTTTGCAAGGCTGCTTATATTTCTCAATATGGAGAACTGTAAGTTTCACAATGAAATTATAAAACTTTTAGTGTACTTTTATTGTTTGCTTTGTGCTTCATCCATCTGCCACATAGGAGTATTCTAGTTAGTATTTTGATAAAAGCTTGAATGCTTACCAGGTGTAATTTTCAAGTTATTGTCATATAGGAATTGAAATAATTGTATGTTTTAAAAATGTATTCTTGTTCACTAAAAGTGTTTAATATTAAAATGAATTTAGAATCACTAAATAAAATACATTTGAGTTTATTAAAAAGAGATTCAAGGGGCTGAGGGTTTAGCTCAGCGGCATAAGCGCCTGCCTTGCAAGCAGGCAGTCATGAGTTCGATCCCTGGTACCGATAAAAAGGAAAAAGGCAAAAAAAAAAAAAAAAAAAAAAAAAAAAAAGAGATTCAAAATAATTTACATTTTTGGAGAATTTCAGTTTCCTTCAGTTGGTATTTAGTCACATGTAAATACTACTTTCACTATTGAAAGAAACAAGGCTGGGGATTATCTCAGAGACATAAGCGCTTTCCTGGCAAACATGAGGTTGTGAGTTTGATTCCTGGTAGAAGAACAAAATTTCCTCTCAGCTAGCACAGAGTTGGTCTTTGACAGGCTTGAGAGCAGGGCTTCTCTTGCTGGGGATTTAGCTCAGTGGCTCAAGGACTTGCCTGGTAAGTGCAAGGTAATGAGTTTGATTCCTAGTTCAAAAAAATATTAATAAAAAAGAAACAATTCTTTTTGATTTCACAAAAAACACTGTTCTTCAACTGCATGAGAAATAATACTGAGAATCAGAAAATGGTGTCATATCAAGTTAGAAATCTCTACAGCAAAGGAAACCATCAACAGAGTGATGAGACAATCCACAGAATGGGACAAACTTTGCCAACTATTTGTCAAATGGAGGGCCATCATCTAGAATATACAAAGAACTAGAGAAAAATTTGATTCCTTAAAATAAAAGATTCAGTCAAAAAAAATGGGCATTTGAAATGAGTAGACACTTCACAAAAGAAGTACAAATGGCCAATAAATACATTAAAAAATATTAATTATCACTGGCCAGAAGAGAAATGAAAATTAAAACTATGCTGAGATATTACCTTAACACAGAAAATTATATCTATTATCAAAAAAAATCTAACAATAACTAATGCTGGCAAGAATGTGTGGGAAAAGGAATTCTTCCATGTTGTTGGTGGCGTGTAAAGTAGTACAACCACTATGGAAATCAGAGTGGAGGTTCCTCAAAAAACCAAAAGTAGAAATTTCATTTGACACAGATATCCCCCTTCCGATATTTTCCCCAAATAGTTAAAATTATCGTACTATGGAGATTCATATATACCTATATTTATAACAGCACAACTTATAATAGCTACATGTTGGAGACAGCATATATGCCCTTCAATAGATAAATAGACAGGGAAAGTGCAGTATTTATCCACAATGGAATGTCACACTGCCATAAAGAAAGATAAACTTAGAGTATTCATAGGTAAATGGATGCAACTTGAGAGCATAAAGTTAAGTGAGATAAGTCAAACATACAAGCTTAAATATTACAGTGATTTTTATGATATGAGAAACACAGCATATATATATATATAATATGAGGAACACAGCATATATATGTGTATATATATATATATATATATATATATATATAAGCAAAATAGAAGATAGATAAAAAGTAAGGAGAAACTGAAATAATTTCTCAGATTGCCAATTCTGTTGTTTCAAATATATTTTAATATATATGCTAATTTGTTTCATCTATATTACTAGTTTTTCTTAGTTCATTGAAAAGAAAGTTTTGTGCTATTATCTGCTTCTTTTTTTGTAAGACAAAACCTTTTTTGTCTCCATCTTATACTCTAATTACTTTAGAGATAATGACATACATTGTATTAACTATTGTTATTCTCATAGTATTTTGCTATGAAATTTTGTTTTATAAAAAATAAAAGGAGAAAAAAGCAACCAGTATCCAATATTAACACATTATAAAGATACCTCAAAATTAGAAAGAAGCAACTACAACATAAACAGATTGAAGTCAGATAAATTAAATATAATGGAAAATTTTAAAAGGGGAAAAACAGAGTTTCTGTCTCTTGTTTTGTTATTCTCTGTGTCCAGGTGGAAGGCTATTGAATATTTGTAAAAAAAAATATTTGAACCATAATTTAGTATTTCGCAGTCTTCAAGTAAACATAATAATATTAAATCTGCATAATCAAATAAATTTTAGTTCACTAAACCTTTTGTTTCATTTAAAATTTTATGTATATTTCATTTTATGACAATAGAGAGAAGGTCACAAAAAAGGTGTAAGCAGCTCATTGTATAAAAGATCAAGACTAAAAAAGTTACTGAACTCACAGAGTAACAGAGAGTTATATTTTGAAGTAGACTTAAAGTATGATGGCTCACGACATGGTATTTATTAAGGAACACATTTCACATATGGGAGTTGACTTTTTCCTCTAATATGCTTTGCCTTGTACCTCATTTGTATAGACAAACAAAGTGCTTTTATACATGACACAGTGGTTAGGACTCCCAGTTCTCTATTGTAGTTATAAAAAAAACTTTTCCACTGTATGTTACTGTTTAAATATTAATACAAACTAAATATAAAATTGGCATCAGCAATATATAGGTCTTGGAAACTTACTTTAATTTCAATTTTTCTTAATTAGTTATACCATCCAGTGCCTAGTCAATATTTTCTTATAGATCTTGTCTTTAGTCACTTCAGGAAGCTATAAATAGTTCCTTAGACTGGGTGGCTTGAAAACAACAAAAATTCTCAATGGTTTCAAGTAACATAATAATATTAAATCTGCATAACCAAATACATTTAAGTTTACTAAAACCTCATACAGTGTATTAGCATGGTCAGGTTCTAATTAGAACTCTTTTTCTAGATTGGAGAACAATGACTAGTGCTCTCACATGGAAGAAAAAGTGGAGAGAGCTCTCAGAAGTCTCTCTTTGATAAGGAAATTAGCCCACCTGGTAGTCTCTATCCTCACAATTAAGTTACTCTCCAAATCCCTCACCTCTAAGAATCAACATATGGTGATTAGAATTTTGACATGGGAATTTTGGAATTTTATAACACCCAATCTACATCAGCCACCATACTCATGTTTTCCTTGCTGGAGTGTAGAAATACTTAGCTGTCAAAAAAAAAAAAAAAAAAAAAAAAGGTTTTTTTGCATTCTTCTGTAGTTGATTTTTTGGTGGGCAAAGACTACCCAGATAGATACTATGTTTCTCAAAGTCCCTTCCAGCTAGATGAAGTCTTTTGGCTATGCTTTCAGTAAGGTATGTGACCTGAAGTGAAAGTAACACTTCCAGGTATAGGTCTTGAAATATGGGGAATGTGAGTTCTTTATACTTTCTGTTTCCATGGGCAAGAGGATGCCATTTCTGGGACTTGACAATAACCATATGCATAGAATACCTGGGAAGATGGTAGAAACAAAATATAAGAAATTTGAATCCTTGAATTCCATAGGACAGAACTACAGGTTTACCTAAACTGCTTATTTAGATCTGTTACATAAGAAAACAATTTATATTTTTATGTCTCTATATTTTGAACATATTTATTACAATCTTTACCTTAACTACCTAGTTGGACCCTCACCCTGAAACTCATTATTTTAGGTTTTGACATTTTCCCTTCCCAAATAAAATCAGCTCATCTAATTTTATCTACTGACAAAATGTAGGTCATATCACAGTGACTATATAAAAACACAATTTCCTAGTTTGTAGTGATATTGAATGGGATTTTGGGCTAGGTTCAAGTGAAAATATTTAGGATGCTTAACAATTATCAGGTAGCATGTTTAAGCAAATTTCATCTTGCAGCATCCAGAGACTTCTAATGTCACACAAAGCTGCTTTCAAATAGTGCTGCTGAAAGGTAAACACCACAGAGACTCGGTATTTTTCATGCGTTTTACCTCTTTTGTTTGGAAGTTCCAGATAACTGCCAATGCTCATAGTCCTGATGTTATTCGTCAATTCTGTTCTGAGCATTTGTATAGATGATTGTCTACCTGGCTTTAGACCTATTTACAGTTCATTAAATAATGTATACACTCATGCAACCGATGTGTGTTATGAGTGAATGAACAGGTATCTGTTGAGTTTACCATGAGTCAAGCACTGTTCTGTTACTTAGAGATTTAGAAATGGATGAAAGAGGTAAGTTTTCAGTTCTATCAAGCTTATATTTCAATTATCAGGAGAAAAAATGTAAGTAAACAAATTGTCCTAGTATTGATAAATATTATGAAGGAAATGAAAATGGGCCACAAAATAGTGAATGAGAAAGGGGAAGGAATCTTTAAAGTGGGTGCTCTCAAATTATTTTCTGAGAAGAGATGCTGAGTTCTAGGTAACAGGGTGTAATACGAGTATTGGAGACTGGAAAATAGTGTTTTAGGTAGATAGACAACCAAATCCTTGGCAATTTTTACAATTAAGTATTATCTAATGGTTACTTAATAATAAATACTATATTAAAGATATAAAAATAAGAATTAAAAGAATTTGTACTATAAGGAGCCTAAATTGATAGACTTATAACTTTATCTTTACTTGTCTCTATTTTAGATGCTATGTGAATCTGGTATGCAGATTTCATAACTGCTAGAAGTTTTTCAACTAAAATATAGTCAAAGATATTTCTCAGCATAAAAGTTTTTAAATTTGTATTTCTTGTAATGCAAACTGCTCGCATTAAATAAAATTTTGTATGGTTTGGCAAGCACCATTAGTAAGCCTTTGAATTAATGAAATCTCCTGCATTTTTTTTTTTTTTACATTTCATTGTTGGTGTGGTTTAGACAGGGTCTTGCTATGCAGTTCAGGCTGGTCTTGAACTCACTATGCAGTTGATGCTGGCCTGAAGACTGCAGGGCGCCTTCTCAGTGCTAGGATTACACCTGTGAGTCATCAAACCTAGATTTATTTTTAATTAAATGGACAAAAGAGCCCTGGATTGAATGAATAATAAAAAGTTACAGGACTTTGATGTTTAGAATAATAATATACTGAATAATCCAGTATAAATAAACATAGTTAAATAACATGGAAAATAATTAAGTAAAAGGTTTTCTTGAGAAAAGTGTATTAGGAATTCCTAAAAACATATAGTAAATATATAAGCTTTTTTTGAGTAAATTTCCAAATATCTGAATCTTGGCATTTTTGAGCAAAAACCTATAAAAATACCACAAGAAGTAAAATCAGTGTCTTATAGGAACTAGTAGGGACAATTTCGCTGCTCAGTAGAGTATCTGTGTGATCTGGAAAATAATATAAGCATAAAAAAATGACTGCCGACAGTTCTTTCACTAAGTTCAGATAAATTGGAAATCAAATATGCAATATGGCTTTTACTTTACCTCTATATCTTGTCTGCAATACATGAAAAAAATCAAAATGATATTTGCAAAACACAACATGCACCAATCTATGAAATTTAATATCCCAGGGAAGATTCAGCATTCCTGAACAACAATATAATAAAGAAAAAGTGACTATAATTATGACTCTTATGACCATTAAGTTATTTATGTTGAGTTTATTTGTTACATCTTTTTATAAACCTTAAATAAGCAACCTAGGGAAATAATTTTCTGGGAAATGACTCAGATAACCAGAGAAAAGAAATTAAAATGAATTATTTGGCAGCCACTGTACACTAACGTCAGATTCAGTTCTACTATTGAAATTGCTTCTGCATTGTAAGTAGTTACAAAACACTTTCTCAAATGATCAACATCTATTTACAAAATCGTAGTTATGGATAATACACATAGTTACAAATGATCACGGTCCTTCCTTCCAAGAATCAATCCATGGAGAAGTATACAGAAAAATAGGTATCTTTTAAAAAGTCAAGTTCTGCCTGTGAACTTCAAGGCAATAATAAGAAATAAGCATAAAGAGTCTAGGCATAATACAAAATAAATAAGTACTACAAAAGTAGAAATTTGCAGGGTGCTAAATCTTCAGGAATCCACAGGACATTTCAAATGCACTTAGAGGACAGGAGTTTCAGAGCTAACATAAAATCTAACTCATTATCTTTCTGTATTTTCTCTTATAAGAATTCTAAATGGACGGTAACTAGAATAGCTGAATTAATCTAAACTTTTTTTTCCATCAAAAGTTCATTATAAGCGCCCTTGGCTCTGTTCTCATCTCCTTCATCCGTGCACATCTCTCCTGCAAGACTTCAAAGCGAACTTTCCACACAGGAGATAGGGAAGGGAGGCTGGGGGATGAGAACAGGGCCACCTCTGTTAAAAGAGAGGCTTAATTAAGTACATATTTGAAGAGTGCTTTGACATAAAAAAGCAGTAAGAAAACTCAGTACTATTGACACTGAACAAGAAGTGCTTGGTCCTGGGAGCAATGCCTTATACAGATTAAGGAAAAAGTTTATATTCTCCTTCTTTAGGCAAGCATTTTTCAATGGGGTTCTTTATCGATCTGTCACCCTAAGAGTCTGTAAATCAAGCATCTGCATATTGATTCCTTGTTGGTTTAGAAGGAGAGGAAGCCGAGAGTAAAAGATACATCTTAAATCTGAATAAAACTACTGGATGTGTGATGGTAAATGTGCACTCATGTCCTTGCAGAAAGGACATATTAAATATGTAATATTTGGAGGCAAATAGATTACTTGCATAACAATATGATTTTTTCATTTGTTTTTTTAAGAACATATTTTAGCATCAAAATGACCAAAGTAAATGTAACAGCGTGTAAAAATTGGACTGAGGCACTGTGATTATTGTTAAGGGGGAAACAGGAGGTGAAGGAAAGCTTTTGAGCAAGATACACAGGAAGTTTAACCAGAGCAGTTGGTCACTGGAGTCCAGGAGAGCTTTAAATATCTTCAAATGTGTCTTAGTCACTTTTCCATTCATGGGACACAATACCCAAGTCCAAAATTTAAAGGAAAAAAAGTTTATAAAAGTTCTAGTCCATAGTTGGTGGGCTGCAAGGCAGGGAAGCATGACAGAGAGGCAGACAGACAGACAGAGAGAGAGACAGAGAGACAGAGCTTGGAGGGGAGAGGAGGAAGAGAGCACATGAGGCTTTGTGTGTGTGGCAAGGGGATATATAGATATAAACCATAAGAAAACCAACTTCCTACAATGCCATTTTGTGACTCTGCTCATCTCCACTTATCCAATTAAGAACTTTTCTTTTTTAAATTTGGCTTCTACTCCTTTAACTTAGGAACAATATATATATTTTTTTCAGGAACATGTGAGTATAGGCTAAGATGAAGGCAACAGAATGGTGCATCTATTCTCCAACACTGAAATGGTCCATCTATACTTTGCTTCAACTATTTACCTGCCTTATCCCATTAGAAAGCTGAATTTCTGTCTTCTGCTTTAAAGTGAATAAAAAGTGGGCTAGAATGAAAGATTATTGGAGTGGTAGTAAAGAGACAGATAAGGTTCACGCTAAAAAACATGGTTCTGAGCAATCTTCAGTTAGTAAAGCCTAGGTAAGTAACAATTTATACTACTTATATTATTTTCTTCTCTTTGAAACTATTTGCAGGATTGATTGATAGTTTAGAAAAATGACTGACAGATGAATCAGATTTGAGTCTCTCAGGTTTTATTCACACTGTCTAAATCAGACCTTTACCTTTCAGCTGAATTTTGACAATATCTTCTTTTACTCTTATTTCAATGTTGCTCCTTGTATTGGGCTGCATTTTGTCAGTAAAACAAAATACCAGAATCTGGATAACTTATTCAACAAAGAAGTTTATTTAGCTCACAGTTTTGAGAGTTGAAAGTCCAAACAGGGAAACACCAGCCCCCCTGCCCTGACCCTCTCCTGTCCCTCCTCCTCCTCTGCCTCTACCTTCCCTGCCCCTTCCCCCTTTCTCTCCCTCTCCTAGTCTGTTTGCATTATGGTGGGAAAGTGCAGGGAAGTTGTAGACACCACAGGCTGACACGTGAAGCCACAGATCACGATTCAGAAGCCAGGCTCACTATTTTAGAACGACTCCCTCTTGGGGACATGGGGGTCCTCTGAAGGGAAACTACTTAAGCCTTTTTTGGACAATACCACAGTTACTTCCCATTAGGCTTCAACTCTTCTTTTATCTTATGAAAAAATGAAATTTCATAATCAAGTAATAAGAGAAAAACAACAGTTATTACACTGTATGTCATTATCTTCAAAGCAATTACTCAAAGTAAAAGATATAAATCAACAATATTCATACCAAAAGAAGCAAACAGATAACTAAATCTTCTTTTCAATGAACTAAATATATATGGAATCAATTGCATATATATTGAAATGTTTTTCAAACAATGGAATTTGTGATTTTAAGAAGTATTTGAATGTCTTCCTATTTGTCATATATACATATATAAGAAATAATTGCAATATTAGAGCTTGTTATGTCTGATTTATTTCACTTTACATTATGTTCTCAAGTTGCTTCCATTTACCTATAGATGCTTCAGATTTATCATTTTTTATCAGATACTTATATTGTGTATAGACACCATATTTACTTTGTTCATTTCTTCATTGATGGGCCTATATGCTGCTTCCAAGATCCAGCTATGTTAAATTGTGCTACTATAAATATTACAGGGTGTGCACATATCCCTGTAATATGATAATTCTAACTCATTTTTGGATGATATCTAGAAAAGGTCAAATGAAATTTCTATTTTCATTTTTTTGAGGAATCTCCACAGTAATTTTCATTAGGGTTTACCTCTTTAGGGTATGACCACCTCTTAATATCACTACATGGAAAATAAACCTTCCATATGAACCTGAATCCATGTTAAATCATGACATTGTCTTTCAAAGGAACCTCCACAATATGGTAGATGATTGTATTGTGTTGAATGTAAATCTGTTAACTTTTCTCCTTTGTTTAAAATGAATTGCCAATCATCTATTTCCTAAAGGAGTTTTTCTCCACAATTTTTTTTTCTGCCTTAGTATACAAAATTGATGGCATTCATAGAAGGACAAACCAATATCTATGCACTTACTTTCAGTATCATGAGGTATTTGGTTTGTTCTTTTTTTCCCACTCAATGTAAAGGACTAAGCTATATTAGAAATCATTATTAAAATCTGAAATTTGTGTCTCCAATTCATGACTCCTATTAACACACTGCAGGTGTGATAGTAAATCAAGATACTGTAGTTAAAAATCCATTGGACTGTTAAGATAAATTCAAAGTATTTACTTTAATATCCACAATTACAATCTAATTTTTTTCTTTTTTTATATCTACTTTTAACAGAAACTAATGAAAAAGACACCGAAAAAGAGAAATCAACACATAAGACACTGGAGAAATATAGACTATGAAAATTCATACTTTACATAAAAATAATCTATATCTGTAAACCTTATACATTATCAGGACTATTTTAACTATGCATTATTACATTATTGCTAGCTCTTCAGTTTACATCTCTGATGAAACAACAGAATTTAAAATATGGAAATATCAGATAGTCACAAAACTTGTTAGTAATTCAGGTGATGAAAACTTTGAAATACAAATTTCTTAGTCATGCAGTTTTTACTAACATGTGAACTTCCAAAGTGACAGAAAGATTATGTAACTAGATTTCAGTTAATATTATATTGGATTACCTTAAATACTTTTAATAAAAATATTAAGAATTCTACACCTATGAGATTGACAAAAATAAGATTAATTACTCCTTCTGTAGGTAGAGTAATTCATCAGATAAGAGAATTGATGAATTACTGATTTTAAGATAATTTATCTTTGAAAACTCGAGTGGAATTTTCCATCTGTTTATATAGCAAGTACTTTTCTCACCCAAGAATTCAGTAAAACTAGAATCTCCTATGCACAAATTCATGTTATGATAAAAAAGGCTTACGTTCTTAAATTCCACATATATCTTGTTGATAGAGATTTTCCTTTCTAGGTTTAATGTTCTTTCTGAGCCTTCATTTGACAATTATATATCACCTTGAGTGTTCTTTTTATAGAATTTTCTGTGTAACTAACTAAATCATAGATTCTTTAGAGGAAGGAATATGCATTTTTCTCATTATCTCCAAAAGATATAGCAAAAAAAGGGCAAATTTAGTTTAGTAGAAAATGATTTTGAGAAAAAAATTTATTTTTTTTAGTGGTAAAATATCATTTTCAACAAATGTTCAGTTGCTAGCATTGTTCAAGGTAAAAACATGCTTTATGGTTCTTGCTCCTGTAAGGTTTACAGAGAAAGTATGCATATGCAAGTTTTATTTATAAAATATCCAAATAGATGGGCTAGGGGCTGGGGATTTAGCGCAGCGGCATAAGCGCCTGCCTCACAAATGTGTGGTCGTGAGTTTGATCCCTGGTACCGATATAAAAGAAAAAGACAAACAAACAAACAAACAAACAAAAAAAAAACCCAAATAGATGGGATAGACATTACATGCTGGAGAAATTCAGCAAAGGATGTGATCACTGTTGATAATGTTATTGGGAAATTTTTAGGTAAATATCTATGAGAATTAATTGATATTCTATCATATATTTTATATATGTGTATACTTACATATATATTATATTTTTAAGTGATACCAAAAAAAGTGATTATAAAAAATCTTTAAAAAGGTTATCACTGCACCTGTGCAAAATATAATGGGACATTTTGAATTCATAGATAAGGTTACTCTCAGTTATTAGTGCAGTATTTTTGAATGACTAATGTTACTTTGAAAATTAGACTCCCCCTTTTCCAATGCACAATATATTTTTCAGTGAGAAGTCATGTATATTAACATCAATTTTTAAATATACAAATAACTCAGATATGTACAAGTAATGCTTCTACTTTTGTTGTGACAGAGATGTCTAAAAGTTGGAAATAGAAAATAGCATTTTCAATGAGAAGCTATAATATTACAGTGGTCTTGCACTGTCATGACTAAGTCTTATAAGTGAGACAATAACAAAAATCTCTGATCTCTTTTTTGATGTAACTGAATGTCAAAGGAATATGAAGTTCTGAAAGCTCTGACAAGGACATATGATTGGGATCCTAGATTCAGTCTACTTGTCTACAAAGCCTGAGTTCTTTCAACATTGCCATATCAAAATTAACTTGGTCATTTATTCATTTCTATATACACACATATAAACATACACACAAACACAGACATGTAAGTATATACTCACATAGGCTTAGTTTTCTTTCAGGTTGGGGAAAATTTAGGCACTGGAGATTTCTGTTAATCCATCAACACCATGTTAAGCATTTCGTACTGAAAATTCTAATCTCAAATTGTTCCTGTTGGATCTTTGGATTTTCACAGTCATTTGTTCATTTATTCATTCATATATTATGCTAGGTACTGAGGATGAATAAGGTCTCCTTTATTCGAGGAACTCAGTAGTCAATTGAGAAAATAAATATGTAGGCAAATACATGCTGTAGGTAATTAAGAAAAAACAGTTTCTAGGTTTAATGAAGAAATAACCAGGACAGGTAGACAATATATTATATGCACGTTTCGGTAAATCAGAGCCTCCGCTTTTTGCTATCTGTTTTGTGTGTTTGCCACGGAGATAAGAAAGTGCTATTACAAGGTGTTTTTTTTTTTTTTTCTTTTTTCTTTTTTTTTTAATGTAAGCGCGGTTTACTGCATCTTGGATGATGTCCAGCATGGACCTATCAAGTGATGAATTTAGCTCTTTCTCCTGTGCCTTTCCTTTGCCTATATGAAATCCTACATTAAAACATTTTATTCTTTATTATTTATTTGCATAAATGTTATAATTTAAACTAGCACCCCTAAGGTCAGTGGTTTTTATCTCTGTGTAACTAAATCCTAACACAGAATCAGATTTAAAATGAATATTTAATGGCTGTAAATGAAAGAAATATACAGAATTTATAGTTTATAAATTCGTTCATAAAGTATATGCTATATAAATGCATATATATGTATACATTTATTATACATGTATGCACATGCATACATATGCACAAATGTACGTTTGTGTGAATGCATATATATTATAATAAAATTGCATAATTATACAAGACTTAATTTTAACTACTGAAAAATGCTTTTTATTCTAACAGTGTAATTGTTAGAAATTCAGAGCAAGGACTAATAAATTTATTTCATAGATGGAAAACTAGAACTAGGACGCAAGTTTACTGATGTCCAAATCAAATATCATCTATTTTACTAGACTAATAAATGTACTAACATAGAAAATATTGATGATAACACTTATTTCTTCCTTTTACCCAAGGTTTTAGTGTGCTTTGCTAATTATTTCCATAGATATAGAAAACAAAGCTCTTACATCTTCAAAGTTTTATCTATTTTTTTCTGACAGTTACTAAGCTCAAAATATAGTCTTTCCTAAATAGCATATTGATTATGATAAACTATTAATGTTTAGATGAACTGTAACTTAAATTTTGTAAGTTAAAGAAAAAAGCATTATTTTCTGTTTTAAAATGATATTCCTTTCTGCAAAACAAAACAAAAAAAACACAAGTAGGAGATTCATTCCAGCACATGCTTCTTATAGACTTTAAGATCTATCTTAAAATAGAGATCTGTCTAGTTTCTGGGTCTGTTATAAATTGCTAATGTCAAAGCTGAGAATATGTTATTTAGTTTAAACTTTTAAAAGCAGTACTGTTTATGAGAATTATGCATGATCTCATTTAGAGTAATGCAAATGCTAATGTCTAAGTGTTTATATTTTTCTTCTTTATATTAGCCTTGGGTTGTCACATTTATCAGAGATTTGATGTACTACAGCTATTCTTTAAATTTTTTAGTGGATAGTGGTTGTGGTTAAGCATTTTCACATAGTATTTTTGGAAATAAGTTTAGTAATAAAAGATCTGATTAGAAGTAATACTTAGAACTAACAACATTTACATACTTTAAATTTTTGAAAATTAGGTATAAAAGGAATGGCCTAAGATATTAATATTTGAGTATATGGTAGAGTGAGATATGTAAAACAACACTGAATAAAAAACCACCAGATACTGCTTTTGTGTTTGGGCTGTGCCAAAACCCAATTCACAATATTAAACTGCAGTCAATTACAACATGCTGACAAACAAGTACATTTATTCTCTGAAAAAATAAGGGCTAGTATGATGAAATAAGTGAAAAAAAAATTCATAGACCCTAGAACTTCCTCTTTCTATCAAAATAGCGAACAAAAATAAATATGTGTCTCTGTCAGAGAACTGAAAGACACACATCTGTTAACCTGCCTACTTGGGTTGCAAAGCCAAAAGGATTTCGAAAAATGACAGTGGATTATCATTAGCATAACCATCATGTCTATGGAATTCTAATTTCAGTTGCTGTTCTCGATGTATATTTTTATAGTATCAAATCATTGTGACATCTATGAACTAATATACAACTACACACTCAGTAAATGCTTTATTTTCCGTATCTGATAGTAAAGACTACCAAACATTTCATCTGGCCAGGATGTCAGTACTAATACTTTACTACTACCTGTTAGTGGTGCTCTGTTGGGTGGCTTTTTAAAATGTAAATATATTTTTCACAGTTGTAGGCATTGGGAAGCCTAAAGTGTTGCAGGCAGATTTAGTGTCTGGTGAGGGCACATTTCCTAGTTTATTGGTAACACTTTTGTTTGTGTTGAATCCACACAGAGTAGAAAGTGAAGAGTTCCCCTGGGCCTGTTTTATTTATTTATTTATATACCTTTGTTTTTACTTTCTCAGCCAGCATTTTTATTAATGCATATTAGTTTTACAAAATATTTGGTTTCATTGTGGCATTTTTATATATGCTTGCAAACATAGTTTGATCATGTCCATCACTCACTGCCCTTCCTTACAACCCCATCCCCCATGAAATGTTTTCTTGTGTTTAACAGTCTCTCTTATACTTTCATGTCATCTGTTTTTTCTAGATTCCACATATTTAGGAAAATTATGCAATGTATGTCTTTCCAAGTCTGGCTTGTTTTGCTTAGCTTGATGATTTCCTGTTCCACCCATTTTCTTGCAAATGACACAATTTAATTATGCTCTGTTATTTATCCATGTCATAATTTCTTTATCTACTAATCTGTTAATAAGCACCTAGGTTTATTCCAATCATAACTATTATGCATTGTACTGGGCCTCTTTTATAATGGCACTAAAACCACTGATAGTGGATCTACCTTCATGAACTACTTATATCCCAAAATGCCCTGGTTCCTAATACCAGCAAATTAGTTCTGAGAGCTTTAGCATATGGATTTGAAGGGACACAAATATTCAGATCACCCATTACACCTTCCATATTATTTTTATTTCATTTTATTCTTTTATTTTTTTGGTACCAGGGATTAAACTCATGACCTTGGACTTGCCAGGTAGGTGCTTGTGCTGCTGAGCTAAATCCTGGGCCCAATACAGCTACATTTTTAAATTTTAGGACTTTCTCAACTTCCAGGTTTTCTGGAGGGGTTTTGTTTTGAAGACACCTTGCCTTTCCATAGAGCATCACATAAGTTGGGTATTTTGATGATGCTGTAACTACTGAGTTTGATGAATGAGATCTAGTAAATATTGGAAACACATGATGAATCATGTATTAAAAAGCATGAGAAACAAACCTACTGGAAACTCAGACAGGCCCTCAGCTATCAATGTAATGACAAAGAGCAGAGTGTCTTGGGGCTGGTATTAGGGAACATATACATTTTACAGAAACATCAAATAGTGGACGAACCTTTGCAGTTAGAGCTAAGAAAAAGGGGGTGTGAGAACACAGAAATGAGCAAACAGAGCATTATCAAAACTTTGAGTAACAGAAAGGAAAATCTGGGAAATAATGTAACTGAAATGAAGCTAGAAAACAATTGGGGCTAGAATTGCAAAGATCAGAATTTTGAATGTTGTTTTTTATTATCATGGTTTGAAGTTAAAGTAGAGGAAACATTTCCTTAAACCTGTGTTCTGCTTTTCATGTCCAAATATTTAAGCCTCACTTGTAAATCCTGTTTTAGTTCCATCATGCAAGATAGTTAGGTCTGAGATCAATCACCCTTTCTAAATTCTAATGATCACCCAAAACTTGTTGGATGAATATAATACATCTAAAGGACCGATTAGCAACTGAATGAACTATCCTTCTGTTTATAGTTGAATTTCATTCTCTGATTTTGTTTAAATGAAGTCTTATGCCTTAATCAAGAGCTCAATCATGAGCTTAGTGAATTGGTACCAGAATTATATGATCTTGGATTCTACAGATATGATTTCATTTATTGTTGATAATAATGACCACTAGTCAAGGCACACCATAAAGTTTTAAATTAAGCAATTTCTCTCTGAATTCAAGCATATGGTAAGGAATAATTTTTAAAATTTCTAATTGTTGTTCTCTCCTGCAGATGATAATTTTTTGGTCAAATGTGACTCACAGGCAAAGCATTCATTATGTTTCTGTTGCTGTATACCTTACTATATTCATTTTACTGTCCTCAAATGAGAAATCATCTGAAGATAGTAATGATTCTATGTAAAATCTAGAAAAATTTCTCAAATTTTATTACTAAGCAAATATTTATCTGACTAATAGTTTTTGAAGCACTTAAAGCTTATGTGATAATTAAAGACTCACTTCAGTCTAATTGTAGTATATTCCTTTACAAGAGTACATTTGATATTTTTAAGCTAAAAATGCCAGTTTTGCTCTATCATATTTGTTATTAAATGTTGCAAAATTTTAATTGTACTTTTGCATTGGAGACTAAGCTTACCTCTCAGAAATCTAGGTCATCTTTAAATTCAATGGCCTTTTTAGTATAATAAAATGAATATAAACTTTGTGGCACATGCCAGTGCCATTCTATGAAATTACAGCAAAATATGTAATAAAGGAAACACAATTTGAACATTGAAAAGGAAAAGAGGAAACAAAATTATATTGCTCTGCTGGTAATATGCTGATATTGTTATAACCTACAAAATTTATTATATGTTAAATTTTCCTTTCCTATTTTCTTTTATATTTTATATTCAAGCATGTAATAAGCAGGTAAGTATTACAATTAGTTGCCTCATATCTGAATCTTTTTGTTTATCATGGCTGTGGCATGATTTCTTGATTATTTCTCTTCAGTGGAATAAACTGAGCTAATGTTTCAAAATCAAGAAGTCAGTCTGAGACAATGAGATGTGTTTTAGACAAACCTTATATGAAACCTTTATGTGGATGAAATGGCCAAATTTAGTTCCCAAGTTAATGAAAAAAAAAAGCCTCATTCTGATTTCATGGACATTTTGTGATTTCTGGGACAATTATTTAAAACATATAACATATATAGTTTGAATTCTCTTTAACGAATTGAGTGTTATATGGAAGAGAGTTGAACAGAGTAAGTGAATCTGCATTTGAATTGAAAAAGATTGCTAGCACCTATGTTAGCTGGTTTGTTGCAGCTGCCTTTCCTTCCTCCCCCCACCCTTTCTTCCTTTCTTCTTTCCTTCCTTCCCTCTCTCTTTCTCCCCATCTCTCTTCCTTTTCTCTCTTTCTTTTTTTTCTTTCACCAGCCACGCCCACCTATCAAGCCTTTTCATATGCAGAGGCCTTCGGACAGGCCACTGTTGAAGAGTTGTTTAGAGGATGTGCAGCAGAGAGGGAGGAACTCTGCAATTAGAGGCAAAGCTCCAACTTTCAATTCGTGTTTTTTCCTTTTGAGCCACTTGGGGACAATTCATTTAACCTCATTTAAGGCATCAGTGGGTGTCCAAAAACTACTGCTCCAAAGTTTACGCCTCTTAATATTCTGACATGTCTAATGATTTCTCTGAAGCATTAACATTTATGATGGAAAAGTTCCCATTAATACACTATTTTGATAAATGTTTTTTTTTTTTAAATCATCTATTTGTGCTTTCTTAAATGTAAGAGTTGACTACAAGATAAAGAAACCTGCCTTCCCCCTTACACTCTGGTTAGCAACTTTCAGGGTTGCTGATTTGTTTGTTGACTTCATAAATCTTCATTTTGTTTTCATAAAGCATATGTGAGAAGATGCCAACCTGAATTAAGATTTGTGCTTTTCTTCCTTTTTCTTCTTCTTTTTTTTTTTTTTTTTTTTTTTTTTTGCTGTTTTTTTCAAGGAGTGTCAGCTGTGAACCAGCCTGGATTCAAGCCCTTGGAATCAGAAGCTTAGTCAATTTGAAGGACTCTCACTGAGGAAAACAATGCATAACAGCCTGGCATGGTGACTCATACCTGTAATCCCAGCACTCCACAGGGAGGCTGAGCCAGGAGGATCTTTGGGAGTTGGGGAGTTTGAGGCCAGCCTAGGCTACAAAGTGAGTTCAAGATCAGCCTGAACTGCATAGTGAGACCCTGTCTTAGAAAGAAAGAAAGAGCAGAATTATAAATAGAAAATTAGAAATGAAAGTCAAATTTTATTTAGAATGAAAGAACAAATAAAAAACAAATCCATCACTTTCTTCTCAGCTGTTTTTAGGCTATTTACCAATAATGCTTAAATGAAATGCTTTTTGATGGCAATTTGATTTCTTCTCCTTTTCTGAAACTTTACAGTTCATAAGGTCCTGGCAACCACAGGGGTCTGTGTAAGAAGGAGACTGTACAAGTTTATGTGATCCGTTTGTCAGGAAATCTGTTTAACTGATTTTGTTCTCATTTCTCTTCACTGCAGCTACCAAGACATCCTACATTCTCCTGGAACATCATCAGAAAACTCTCTGAGGGTTATAGTCTTTCTAATCCGCTCTGCTGTAGTGTAACTGCTAAATGTTATCAGGAAAGGTCAATTACATGCCTTTCCCTTGCCCGTGCATTTAAGTAAAACTGTATGTGGTTAGGAAAGCAGGCTACTTTGAGTGCTCACCACCTTTCTATATCAATGACATTTTATTTTTGTTTTCCTACCATCTTTCTGTCTGCCTTCTTCTCTCTTCCTCTATGCAAGCTGGTACACCTTTATTCTTTGGATCTTTTAAAATGTATTGTCTAGAGCAATGGTTCTCTAACTTGGTTGCACACCATGTAAAGAGATTTCAGAACCATGTACTAGAATTTTAATCCCTGAGATTATTGTTAAGATATTTTCTGGAGATTTTACTGTGCAGTCAAAGCTGAGAATCATTTTCTAAGAGCCCAGTAGTCTGTATTTCTTTAAGATACATCTATATATTTAAGGTGGCAGAAACGATTGACTATTACACTGGCAAATCTGCATATAACACCCATTAATTTGTATATATTTTAGTTGAAAAATAAGAAAGCTACTGGGTTATTTCGACATAGTAGATAATAATTGATGTCTTATTGATTTGCTTCTAGAATCAACTCAAATGTTGTAAATCTCCTTTTCATATTCAGAAAAGCAGGATTTAGGATCCATTGCATTTTGTTCTTTAAGTTTACTTTTCCAATTTATTGAAAGATACATGGCTTGATTTATCAAGCTAGAGGGTTTTTTTTTTTTTTTTTTTTCTTATGATTGCTGAAACTTTTAAAACTTGCTTATTTGAGGAGAGTCTGTGGTAGACCCTAGGTGAGTGCAGAGCAGGGTAAACCTATGGGTGAAAGTCAGAAGCTGCACTTTCTGGAGGCCAAATAGAAAGGCTGTTGTGTGGTTCTGAATCTCAGGTCTAAATCGGACATTGTCCAGCTGGAGCTTTTAAGGCCTATGGGACAAATGACAATGTAAAGATTTAACACTGGCATAAACGTGGTGATGGGGCTGAGGAAAGATGTTAAGGCAGGTATTTTCAGCAGTCCTACAACTGATGACACTGATCTCAGTCCTTTTATCAGACTCCTTGATGTGAGTGGATATATGTAACCAGGAGCACACTTATCTCAAAAATGAAACATTTCTGTAGTTCTCTGGTGAGTCATTTAGTTAGTTTAGGAGGTTGTGAGCATCATTTAAAATAACTGAAATTGAGTACAATAGGCAATAAATGTTGGGGGGTAATTATTTGCTTTAGAAAGCTTAAATGCACGCACCAAGACTCAGAGTAGGTGAGATACACTGCCAATTATATGTACTTAAGACAGAAGGAACATATTACAAAAGGATTCCAGAGTTAGTTTGGTCCCTTTAGATCTAGAATATTTCAACAAAACCCAGCAGTTGTGGAAAGGGTAATTGATGCTGAAAAATTATTTCAAATGCCTTCTTTAGGGGTGAGGAAGAAAATGAGGGAAGTATGATACAGTGGTGCACTGTTTTAACAATGGGGATAGATTCTGAGAAATGCATCATTATGTGATTTAGACCTTGTATAATGTCATAGAGGGCACTTAAACTAAGATGATCACAATGTCACTAGGTGACATGATTGTATGGATCGTTTTATATGAAGGCTGTCCTTGTCTAAAATGTCATTATGTGGCATATAATGGTATCTTAAAATTTGATTATGTGAATATCATGCGAATGCAAGATGGAAGCAGAGGGCTTTGTAAAGAAAATAGTGTATCTTGTAGGACAATGAATTTTTATATTGTTAGTGAAGAACAAATTCCTCTAGTGAATGCAGGGAAAGCAAACTTAGACATTAATAAAAACAGCAGATTTCCACTCTTCTACAAGGAAAAGAAGCACATATAGCAAGTTAATTAAACCAGCAAAAATTAGTAAATAGACAACACAATATAAGATGAGTAAACATAAAAGAAGATGGCAAAGTAAAATAATTTATTTGGGTCATTGTAATAAAGATGTAATCCAATTGAGTGAACTAACTTTTTTAACCCCCTCCCCCAGCTGCAGTTAAATATAGCTTACAAATAATTAAAGCAAAGTACTACATAGTGGCAATATAATATGATGTCTAACTGTGAGCCATGGTCCAAAAAATTAATAGCTACTATTTTAGGAACTTGCATAATTCTAATGCAAGAGTTACCCACTTGGTTGATTGATTCATTTTTTAAAAAAAATTCTTCAATACTTACTGAATTTTTAATACTCTCTGAGTATCGGGGAAAGTGTTTGAATTACTAGAAATAAAAATACACAGCCCTTGATTTCATGGAGTCTATTTTCTAATGGGGAGATAAATAATAAGGTTTATAATACTGCATAACTTTATGCTATAAAAGGGTTATATGAGAAAGTATCCGAGTGTTTGCTATAGAACAACAAATTACATTAAATAGAAACTATGGTCAGAGAAGATGACTATGAGAAAGGGACATTTACTTGAATTCACTTTAATTCCTGCTAGATATAATGTTTATAGTTTTATATCTGATACTTTACAGCTAGCTTCCTGTTTCTCAATCTCAAACCAACCAAAATTTAGAAAGGAAGTTATTTTATTTCTCTCCATAAAACTTATTTCTACAGGCTTACAATGGGATCATACACTTAAATAATTTAGAATGATATCAGAATTATTTTATTTGCCTTTAAGTTTAAAAAATACATCTGAAGATAAACGGAAGGAGATGAACCTCTTTAAAATTATTCTCTAAACCAGCCTTCTAAAAATAACATCAAAAAACCCAAGCAATTAGCTAAATAGGCTTCATATTCAAAGAGAAATTACCAATTAACCTTCCTATGGCCCCCTAGGAGGAGAGACAGCTAAAGAGTTGGAGAGTGAGGGATTCCTACAGAGGGAGGATCTGATCCATTTTGAGGGACGCCCTTGCTGAAGGCAGTACTTGAAAGAAAATCCTAACCAGTGATTCCACTTAAGTTTAAGACCTCTTAAGGGCTGAAAGGGAGAGCTCTGTTTACTGAGAGAAAAACAAACAATCAAGACAAAAGAAGCAGTTGGTTAACAAAGCCTGCTCAGCATTAGGTCTGCTTTCTGCCAGTGGGTTTAGGTTTGGCCCCGAATTTGACCATGAAGATTGTTTTATTTTGAGCTCAGCACTGGTGAGGTGCAATAAACACACACTGTTTAAACTCTGAGACCTTACTCTGCTGATAAGGAGAAGACGGTAGCATTTGTGTTACAATCAAAGGCCTTCCTACAATTCAGATATTATGTACCATGCTGACAGCTTCTCCTTGGTAGGTTAGGCCGTCCTTATGTCACCTACAGAAACAGCACATTTTCAGAAAATCTGTACATGAAAATCAAAAATAGAAAGCAAAAACCTGGTGTTCTCTTTTCATTGCTCCCACAACACTGTAACTCTGTCTCTCCTGCTGCTTTCATATATAATGAATGATTTAAAAAAAAAAAGATTTACTTATGTTTTTCTTTAGATTATGAAATCTTTTAGGAGTCGTGTTTAATATTGGTGATACCAGTTCCAAATCATGTCTGACCCAGTCAGAGACTGTAGAATCTAAAAAGTTTGGGGGAATTCTTTGTGTTATTTAAAATGTTTAAGTCCATCCCTATTTCATTTTTATCCCTCATTCTTAGATAAAATTATCAGTTTTGCTGGTGTTGACCTAGCCTCCAGTGACCAACACTCAACCTATCAGCACCATCTGGTATGCTTGGCTATTCCCACTTTTTGCAAACATTTCTTTGCTTGGCTTCTAGGACAACATATAGTGTTATACCTTTACTTTTCTCTCTTCTAATCACTATCATACCTCAGGAATTAGGTCCCCACACCCCTTCCCTATCACTACTCTCTGGATGACCCATTTAATCTCTTTCAATGTGGTGTTCACATACACAGCCACATCTTGGGACTTTCCCTTAGAACAATTGTATCATCTTAGCACAGCATTTTCTTGATAATTTGTTATCCCAGTTTTATCTATCCATTATTGAGGCCTGATTTTTCTTTTTCTAGGTGTCTCTCTGCAAGTGCTCCCTTTTGTGAGAGGAAAGCTTCATTCTTCTTGTAGGAACTCAAGATCAAGGAAGGGCCTTTCATTCTTTGTCTTGCACACATCTAGTAAAATAACGAAGAATATTCTATTGTTTCTTCTTTGAATAGTATATTAGTGTTCACTAATGGCATATAATTATACAAGATTATATGTATACAAAACATATATATAATTATACAAGACATTTATTAGGTAGTGTTATAGGATCAGGAAGGAAGGTGCATGTATCAGTGGCTGGCTACAGAATCAAAGTGGAAAAGTCCAAAACAGCAGTCTGTGCAGTGGCACACCAGAAGACCACATGGTAGTTGTCTTAGTTACTTTTTACTGGTCACTGAGACAAAATACCTGATGCTCAAAGCTGGGAAAGAAAGATTTATTTCTTACCCTTTTTGGAGGTTTTAGTCTATACTCAGTTGGCTCCGAGGTAGAGTGGCATGGTGTGGCCGCAGTTTATGGTGGCTGCAAACAGCAAAGCAGGAAACAGCAAGAGAGAGAGAGATATGCCTTCTTCCTGCCATTATATTGTATGCTGGCTCCACCCCAATGTGGGTGTAGCACAGACACCATTTATCCAAGCACTAGACAATGAACCAATCACAAATGCATAATGCAAATGCATGAGGCCTGGGGGGCCAGCAACATAAACCAAGACATTCTATCCCTGCATGGCCCCCAGGACTCACGTACATCTTTTATACAAAAGACATTTAGTTCATCTCCAAGAGTTGCCACGTCCTAACAGTTTCAGTATTGCTGAGAAGTCTAAGTCTCAAGTCTCTTGTAAGATCAATGGTAAACTCTTAATTGTAACCTCCTATACAAATGAAACAAGGTTAAACATTTCTGAAATGCAAGGGCACAAGATAAACATTACCATTTCAATTTACAAACAGGGGAATATAAAGCATTGGATACAAAGCAAGTCCAACATCCAGCAGGACCAACATTAAGTCCTAGATTTTTATGCTCAACGCCTGAAGCAATCTGGTTGTAAGCTCCAAAAGATTTGGTGGAATGCGCTTCTAAGGATTTTAGCTCTTGCAGCTTTTCTCTTAAACCCTCTCTGCTCGCTTTTTGCAGCTTTCCTTGGATGATCCATGTTTCTGGCTTTTCCAAATTTTTAGAGTCTCCACTGCACCTTTGGCTTGGCCCTTACATCTTTACAAATTGCCCTCTCAGAGGCACACTGCTTGGCCTCCCAGGCCCTTTGCAGTTGAGATGGAAGCTGTCTTACCCTCAGAATTTGTGCATTTTTCTTGCACCTAAAATCAGTACAATGTGGATGATGCCAAAGTTTGCTGCTATCTGGCGCAGGATCTAGGCTTTTTTTTTCTCTTGGATAAGGGATCGATTGCCTGGATCAGTGGGCTCTGTGAACCTGATTGTGAAGGAAGGCTTTTCTATGTTGCTGCCATTCTGGAACCTCATGTGACCTGTGTTGCCATTTTGGAACATGGTGCTCTGCAGGTTTTCTCCGAGCAAATTCTTTCACTTTTGCAGTTTTAAGCCTGCAAAGGGTGGAGACCCACTACTTCCTGGGATGCCACCTGGCCATCTTTCTTATCTCTCTGTTTCTTCTCAGCAATCAAAGTGTCATGTCTATCTTTACAATCCACAACTTTACTGGAGTTACCTTTTTCGCCAAACTCACAGTATTGTTAATTATCTTGCTGGGCTCTTTGATTTTGATTTGCAACATAAAGCTGGCTAAAAGCCCCCAACAATAGCCATGCCACAGCCTCAACATTTAACTGCCTTGAAATTTTCTTTGCTAGATTAATCAGTCCATTGCCCTTAGTCTCAGGCAAAGTCTCTGGGTATGAGAGAATGCAGACAAACTTTCTACCAAGCCTTAACACACATCATGTGGAGTCCAACAACCAATGCAGTCCTTCTTCTCAGAAGAAACCTCCCAAGCCTGGTCTTTACCATGAGGCTTTCTATCAGCCTTTCGGTCTCCTGAGCTCTGAACAGAATCTCCTCTGTAGAACAGCCTAAGCTGCTCCAGCTCTATGCATCCAGGCAACATGTCTGAACATCTCCAAATTCTGCCCCTAAGCCATTTTCAAAGTCTCTCAAAAAACATGGTCAGGTGTAGTTAGGGCAACAACCCCACTCTTGGAACCAAATTCTATCTTAGTTACTTTTTACTGGTCCCTGAGACAAAATACCTGATGCCCACAGCTGGGAAAGAAAAAAAAAATATTTCTTACAGTTTTGGGAGGTTTTAGTCTATACTCAGTTGGCTCCAAGGAAGGGTGGCATGATGGGGCTGCAGTTTATGGCAGCTGCAAACAGCAAGGTAGGAAATGACAAGACAGAAAAACACGCCTTCTTCTTGCCATTACATTGTATGCTGGCTCCACCTCAGTGTAGGTCTAGCATTTACACCACCAATCTAAGCACTAGGCAATGAACCAATCACAAATTGCATAATGCAAACCCATGAGGCCTGAGGGCCACCAACATAAACCATGACAGTAGTTGAAGATTAGAAGCCTGAGAACCAATTGCAGTGTTACTGTGGAATGAAGTCTTCTGTCCTCAGTTTGTAGTCAACTTGTCAATCATTCAGACACACCCAGTGCTTTATTAATCTACTAAGTGGTAGGTCAAAATGGTATGTCATAATTAAATATTGCAAACATATTTGGCAAACAAAAACGTTTTACCATTTCCATTACTACTTTACAAGACCATGTGAATTAATTATTACTTCCTATTTTCCTTGGCTTCCTGAAAAAAATCTAGTATTCATGCAGCAGCATGAGTGATATTGTTAACTTTGTAGGGTTGAACTTTAGAATGGACGTCAAAAGAACCATAAAAAGTATGGTTAGACCAAAGAAAAGGGTTTACTTCATATTATTTTCTGGGGCGAAAGACTACAGAAAATGGAGGGAACAGAGTAAGATGCAGGTGCCAGGAGTCCTGAGATATCAAGGTCATTCTTTGTATTCTGGCATCTAGGAATATTGAAAATAAAGAGATATAGGGAAATAAACACAAAGGTTCATTAACATTGGACCATGGAGTAGGACTTTATTTGAAGACAAATCAGAGAAATATGGTTATTGGAGGAAGGCATAATGCAAGTAAAGTGACCTGTTTCTCTTGTAATTAACTTAGTAATATCAAAATTCTACTGTATATCCATTTTCCCCTTAACCTACACAATATGAATGAAAGATTTAACAAAAAATATTGAGAGGTTAATAGTGGGTGTAAGGTCACATGGTTTGGAAGTGAATAGATCTGAAACTTGAACCTTGAGAATTTAAGCATGAAGTTTGTGCTCTATTGACTAGTTCTCGTTATTTCTCAATCCTGTACATTGTAATTTCCAGTGAACATTTAAAATATAACTGTTTACCTCTGTAATTTTTCTGGTGTGAGGCTGAGCCATAGGCATTTTACTTATTTTGGAAAATTTCCTCAGGTGATTCAAAGGTATAGCTGGGTAAGAACCACTGCCGTACATGGTTGGGGGGGGGGGAGGTTGAATGTATTGTGATGCAAAGTTTTAGAAGTGTGGCTTTAGGATCAACAGAACCAGACTTACCTGAGAGCTTATTAGAAATGCAAACATCATGATACAGAAATCTAGGAGTAAAGTCCAACAATCTGCTTTTTTGCAAGTCATCTTTGCATGCTGAAATTTGAGAACTGTTAACAGAGATTAAGGGCCTTGGCTTTGAGCTTAAAAAGATCTAGGTTTAAACTAGCTTTCAACAATTGCCATACACATTAAATCAAGTAAGTCAACATCTTTAAGCCACGATTTCCTCATACATGATAAAAAGGATAATGTTATTTACTGTTCTGACAAATGGTAGGGCATTTTATCTAAATTATTTTGTACATACCAAGTGTTCAATAAATAATAAATAATACTGAAGGGTAAGTACTTCAGAAAGAAAAATGAGAAGGAACTGAGTCGGTAAATGAGCCCACTTTTACAGGTTTGCAGAAACTCAGAACCTTATGAACAGATTATGTTTGGAAACAGCTAATATTGAAAAATCTACAACAATATCCAGCCTACTGAATTTGTAAAAGGTTGTTCTCCTGAACAGAATTGAAAATAATTCAGCACATTGCTGCACATGTAATAGTTATATAATGCACACAAGCATTTCCTACATTTCTATTTTATTAAATGAAGATATGACTGATTTGCATTCACTTTCATCTGTTTAAGTACCCTTTTAATGCTAGACAAGAGCATTGGTCATATAAACTCCTGACAGAAAATGGATTATATCTCAATTTTGGGCTTAAGTACATTTCCTTTCTAAGCCAAATCTCATTTTCTCCTGGTACCCTTAGAGATCCAAGGTTTAAAAGCAAATGAGTATGGCCATCAAAGGAGGGCATATTTTGAGAGAAAAAATAGAAGCATTCTTGAGATTTTAGCTTAGATTCACAATTTTATTCTGGAATCTTTCATTTTTGGTTCTTTGAAAAGGACTTTTATGCTTGTATATGTGTGCATGTGTACAGGTAAGTGGGGGGAGTTTTAAAATATCTTTACAAGGCTAAGACATACTACTATTTTAAGTTAAGCTTATGGCTACTGGGTTTATACTTGTACATAAATCATAAAACTCTGTTAGCAAATAAGTTCACATTTTTAGAAGGATATAACATTGTCACTGAAAGATGTTGTGAATAGATTAAATAAAATGCTGGAGTTACTTGAAAACTTTTGAGAGCCAATGAAAATTAAACTTACTTAGAAATAGGTAGGTAGAAAGAGAAGCAATTAGGGAAGATGGAACTACTGATTTGAGAAGAGTTGCTAGGAAATATAAGCACAATGGATGTTTCATATGTACATTTTGTACATGCCCATGAGACTTTTCAAAAAGTCACAGTACTTGAGAGAAAATACCAAGAACAGTATTGCCATCAACATAAAAGTCTTTTGACATTTCTCATGTATATAGAATAAAATAATTTATATTTGATTTGTTCAAAATGTATAATTGTAAAAATGTATAATTTTGCTTGTAAAAATGTATGCTTGTAAAAATGTATAATTAAATTTATTTTTAGAGTTTAGAATATGATCATCTCATTTATACTGAAAAAACCAACCACTGGATTAAAAGATGCATTGTAGTGTAGCAAATTTTAATTTGGAGTTTTTGCATTAAACATATAAAAAATTCTTTTTTAAAAAATTAGAAAACATGGGCAGATACACATTTGACCAAAAAGGAAAAATCTCAGTTTATGTACTTAAGCAGGTTCCTATAATATATTACTGTGGAACTATAATATGAAGTTCAAAAAGGTACTGAGAGTGAAGCAAAGCTTTGCGTTAGTACATACTTTACTCCTGTCTCCAAAAAATAGTGGTCACTAATTTTCTTTTTCATATTTGTTAGAGAGAGAGCTTCATAGTGTCATGCTGGTTAACTGTAATTTGCCAACAGATTATTGAAGATTTGTAAGACTATTTATTCTACTAATCAATAAGAAAATGAGGTTGCCATGGTAACTGGTATATCCCCGAATACTCTGCTTATATAATCTCTGAGAGTCAGTGCAGTTTTTCATCTGAACTCTTCTATCAGTATACTCATTTTAGATGCTCTTTTGCACTTTAAACTATAAAGGAAAATGCTATTTTTAGAAAATTTATTTATAATATAGGCCATTGGATATTAAATTTTACAGGTGGAAATAATTTAAAAGAATTTTCATGAAAACTATGGAATTACAAAGACATGGTGGCAAAATATCTTTTAAAATAACTGAATTTAGAATTCTGATTTTCACAAAAGGCATTGAAAGGATGGGTCATTTGTTGAATGCCATTTTGAGAAATTTTGTAAAATAGATAGCAACTTGTTATTGGCAGACTAACTCAGATCATGGAAAGGAAGTCTTGCTTAGCTCCTACTAAGTTTGGGACAAATAACATGAACATGATTTTTGTGGCAAGTGAGCATACTTGGAAATTGAACTGACTTTTCTTGTGGACCTCTTTGTGTTGAGATCTTCAATAATAAACATCATCTCCGCACACCTCCACCTTTACTCAGGTCCAAATATTTCTAGACTTACTTTTGTTATTTAGATCTTAGCAGAGATACTATATTCTTTGAGATTATTGCTCTGCTTCCTCAGGACTAGTGTGAGCCTCTTTCTCTATGCTTGTAAAATATTTATCAAAAAAAGAATTAGCTTAGGTGTCATCTACTCAGTGAGGCAGGCTGGGGAGAAAGGATGTGGTATTGTGCCATGTGGACTTTAAGACCCATATAGTGCCTTTCGCATACATAGTAGGTTTCCAATAAGCATTATATTAAATTATATATTATACTATAGTATATAAGTAGTATATTAAATAACTATCGTTTCCTAAAGCTGTCATAACCCCTCCCACAAACTGAGTGACTTAAAACAAGATAAATTTATTGTATCTAGTCTTGGAGACCAAAGGCTTGAAAATAAGCTCTTGGCAAAATATGTTCTTTGCTGTAGGCTCCGAGGAAAAAATCTGGCTGTACTCTTCGTCTAGCACACCAGCAATTACTAGTAATCTTTGATGTCCCTCGTTTGGTTAGTACATCAGTCACTCCAATCTGCCTTCGTCTCCACATGGTGTTCTCCTATGCATGTGTCTGTCTCTTCTCTTCTTATAGGAATAGGGACACCAGTTATATAAACTGAGGTCCACCCTGTGACCTTAGCTTAACTTGGTTAGATCTGCAAAGACCCCATTTTCAAATGAAGTCACTTTTATATCTATCAGGGATTAGGACTTCAATCTGTCTGTTAAACATGTGATACAATCCGAAATGGAAACAATCCAGTGCACTTGCTACTTTAGGGATGGATTAATATTAAAATATATATATATATATTTTTTTGGACAGGGTTTCCCTATGTACTTCAAGCTGGCCTTGAAGACAATATGGAGCCTAGGCTGATCTCCAACTCATGGTGAGTCTCCGCTTTGAGTGCTGGAATCATAGGTGTGCACCCCCACACCCTGCTAAAATGTGTTCTTCATTATGGGAATATCCAGTACTAAACAGCTAACTAGCACATTATTCAGGTACTACAAGACAATAGTTTCAGAATGAAAGATACTTGGACTGAGTTTTTTCCAGTCTCAGCATAAAGACTTGATAACTCCTTGGACATTTTTGTTATTTATTGTAGACCCTTTGTTAGGGAATGTATGCACCACTTTGCAGATGGCGATCACTTCAGTTGTACAAAGACTAAATTCATTTTCAGTAACTTCTGAAAGAATTAGGCCCAAATAACAGCATTGCATTCAGTGTGGCTAATTTAGGTCATCTTTATTTGCCATCCACTGTAAGGTAGAAGAGAAGAGGCAACAGAAAAGTTATTTCTTGGCATTTAGTAATTAGTTGATTAGCATGCAAATTTTATTCAGTTATATAAAATATGCATCTATTATTTTTGGTTCATCAGATTGAGTTATTTTTAATTTTAATAAGATGCAATAATAATTAAGTGATTTAAAATATATAATTTAATAATGAACTGATTTCTCAGTAGCAGTGACTGTGAGGATACACACAACCTTCCAGGTACAAGCTCTTTTACAAGGCCCAACAGTCAGTAGGTGAGGGACAGATATGGAAATTAGCCATACTGGCAAGGACCACAGACAACTACAGAATTCCATGGAGAGGAAAGACACAAACTAGCACTAGGCAAGAGGGAGATTTTTGCACATTTGGTGTGTGTTATGTGCCTCTGTGTATGTTTTGTATGATCTTGCATTAATGTGTTTTGGAATCTAATTTGGTGTGGGATCTCGTTGTGTATGAATATTGACAAGTTTGTGTATTTGGTACAAAGATGTTACTTTTAAAATATATATCTCTTTCATTCTCTACACAAATGGTTTTTTAGTGTTTTCAAATTTTAAAAAATTCTCAGGAGGTTTTTTTTTTAAACTTTTATTATTCTGCTATGCCAGTAGGGGGAGGTCATACATTATTTTTTAGTGGGCTTCAGAAATATTTCTTCAGACTTTTTCTGATTTATTTTCTTGTTAAAAAAATTATTCAAGACTGAGTACTTGTGGTTACAATCCTCATAAGAACACTATTATTAGTTCCAAAAAAATTAGCCTTAAACTCTAATTTCTTTACTTTTCTAACTTAAAAAAATGTGAAAAACCCTAATTACCCTGGTACATGATAATTCCATTGTTGTTGATATTGCTACCAAGCTGCTAAGCCCATTTGTGACATCAGAAACTTAATTACTGAATTTAAGAGACAGTGCAAAGAGGAAAGAATAATCTAGTGGTCAATGTTTAGTGTTAAAAGTAAATTATTTTAATATTTATTACTGTAGTCTTTATGTCCCTTTATTTCTATGTAGTTTTTACACATCTGAGGAATAAAAACAGTTGAAATTTCATGATTCAAACAAAAACAGCTCTTTATGAATAGAAAATATAATATGGGGACTCTGGCTATTGTTTTTGAGAATACAAGTTGATTGCGTCACATTATGTAGGAAAAACGGTGTGATGCTTACATGACTAATAATAGGTTGATCAAAGTCAAAATATGCAATTTTGAGTGACACAGGTAACAGCATTATTCCTTGTATTTTAGTTTCTATATTAAGTTAATCACGTTCACTGTTCCATCATCAATTATCATTCACTTCTTTTGTACAACTTGAGCATCTGCTTTTAATATTATTGTATTATTTTTGTTTACTACAGCTGATTGCAATATACTCAAATGATAATTTCACAGCTACACATAAAAGATCACAAAGATTAGCATTCAAAATAGAAACATCTCACTTTGCAAGGAGTATACAATCTAAGTATGAATAAGATGGTATCTAAAGACTAGGATGAGTTTATATAATTATATGTAAATTTGACTTTTTTCAAAAGTATAGTGTAATATAAGTAACTGTTTAGGTGATTTTATATTTGAAATAATAGATTATCAACCATTGTATTCTATGTTGCCAATTAAATGTTTGTGTTTTTTTGGTTTTTTTTTTGTATTTGTATTTTTACCGGTACCAGGGATTGAACTCATAACCACATGCTTGCAAGGCAGGTGCTTATGCCACTGAGCTAAATCCCCAGCCCCTTAAATATTTGTTTTATACTCTATATATCATAATTATTATTTAATATATAATACATTGCAAATATGAAATATGTATATGTGTAAGATATATATTATGTAATACATAATTTAGTATTATTTAATGCTATGTAATGTTAAATACAGAAAAAATAAAATTCTAATTAAAACTAGGACAAAACGCATTAAAATTACATTTATTAGAAAAACAAAACCATGTTACTTGTATATTGTGCATTTTGTAGGCTTAATTACTTTATACATACACACACAGGTCTCCTAAAATGCAGAGGAAAAGATCTGCATTGGGAAATCAAGTGAAACAAGAAGGTGACAAAATAGCTACAGCCCCAGATTTGTATCTGCCATCACTAGGATTTCATTAAAAGTGTCAAACCAAGAGTGTATTGAGCAACTGATACTCAGAAGAACTTTCCAAAGTGCTATTGAAATCATAAGTGGCTAATTACATAGGTGCAAAATAATAACTTTCTTTAATTTAATAGAGATAATAATGAATTATGAGCTTTTTTTCTTCTGAAGCTACAACTTTAAGCATTATATTTTGAAAGGAGTCTCTTTCATGTAAAGGTTTATCTTCAGCGTCTTAACTTTTAAAGGTATCAAAGACCTAGCAGTAGCGTTAAGCCTAGTATAAACCTGATATAGATATTTTTATTGACTGAAAATCATTTAAAAATATCAATAATCTTTAGATACTTGGAAAACACTATCTAGAATAAGTAGTTATCTTAGCAACCAAAGATGCCATCAAACAAAATATTTGGAGCATATACCAGTTAGAATGTAAGTTCTTTAATGGTAAGGTTTGTAGACTATCATTAGCATTTCCTAAATTGCTATTTTAAGAATAACTATCTTGTAGTAGGTATCGAATAAATGTTTTTAATGAACATATTTCTCCTCAATTACTGATAAAATTTAATTTGGAAGTGTAATTGTAGAAATCAACCCACTTTTAGCTCTGCTGACTAGAGATCAGCACTGATATTACTATATACTGAGATGACAAATGATAGACCAAAATGCAAGCAGTGTATATTTCTAAGCATAGTCTATATTTCATGCCAATTTATGGTATTATTTGTAATATTTTTGTGTTAACATACACCACAGTAATTTAAGAGGAGTAACACAGTCTTTCCAAAAAATAAAAGAATGCTAGAGCTCTTGGCTTAAAATGTTCACTGGCACTTAATGGTACAGAAAGCACTATGTAAGGAGTGACAGGACACTCAACTATGTCAGATAAAATGGAATAATGCAAGCTACTACAATCATATTGTGCCAACAATCAGGCAGGGCACAGAGGAAATACACAACAGGCTTTGAAACCAGTCAAATTAATCACAGCCTAGGCTGCAAAAGAGAGAGAGATTGCCACTCATCAGGTCATGCTGTGATGATGAAGGAAACAGATCTTGTCACTTGATTACTGGTCTGCAGACACAGAATCCTGGAAGCCATTCCCAAGTTACTAGCTTATGGTAATATATGTTGGTATTTCTATAGCTCAGGAGCATGTGTTGAGTCTTTCTTACAGTTCATAACCTTTTCTTACAAAAAAGGCCCAAACACAGCCAAAATTATTCAAATTTGAAATTGAGTAATATCTGATAATGAACAGATAACAACTGGGAAAGCACTAATAGTGTGAAATTGCAAAACAGAATATGAGAATAGTCGCTTTTGAGGAATTTAAACTAGACATCTAAAAATATCCAGATTTAATGAATATATAAATGTTTACTTAATGGGAGGTTAGGAGGGTAGAGTAGCTCCTTGAAAAGAAGGTACATTTGATTAAAATTCAAGATCCAACATTTTCTATGTAACTTAAGACATGCTATTTACCCCCTTTTACTCCATATCCTCATTTATAATATGTAGATCATAACATCTACTCGATGTGATTTTTGTAAAAATAAAATAACTTTTTTACTGCTTGGTGGAGTACTGACAGGTAGGTGTTTATTGCTAAAAGCTATAAGATTAGCAATAATCATAGTTTCAAGATTATTTTTACTATTTAAAGTCTTCAAATTTGAATATGTATGATGTCTTTAAACTTAAGTGACTGATATCAAATGCATTTTCATATTTTCTGCTCTAAAAGTGTGGTGTAAAATAAGTCACTACTAAAGGAATATTGATGCTTTACAACCATATCCATAGTCTAAATACTTCAGGATACACCAAATAACATGAACTGAGACAAGCACTTCCGCATTTTAATAAGTAAAGTTCTTATAAAAAATTTCCAGTATCTATTGTCATACTTATCATCAGTGCAAAAACTAAGTATTCAAGAGATTGTATTGAAAACATTCATGGATATTTGAATACTTTCATTCACATTCTTTTCTAGCCGAAGATAGAGAAAGAGGTGAAAGAAAAGTTAAACAACAATACCGTCTGCCTTTCTTAGACATCATTTTAAAAACTCAAACCCTCCTATACGCTGTTTTGTTCTTTTGAAATTCACATGTTGAAGTCACTTCCCAATGCCTGTGAATATGAACTTACTTAAAAGAATGTAACATTACTTAAAATGTAACTTACTTAAAAGAATGTAACATAAGTAATATGAACATTACTTAAAAGAAATGTAATGGGCCACTGGACCAGGAACAGCTGGATCCAAGCTTCTCTCCAGGAGTCTGTGTCATTTGAGGACACCAGCAAACAAGCCCAGTCTGGGAACCAGCACCACGCCTGGGCTGCTGCTGAAGTGGAAAAGCCAGTTTCCAGGCCCTTGTGGCATGTGGGCTGGTAATACAAGAAGTACCAATCCCCCTCTACTCCCCTCGGCATAAAGGATGAACTTATTCAGAGAAACACAGACTGTAATGGTAGCTACCGAGGTGAAATGCAATGGGATGCTTGTGGTGTGTTGGTATTTCATTGACATTGCAGGTCTAGGGCCAGTGGTCTGCTCATAGGTTCAGAAGATGGTATGTAGTGTGGTACCTGGGGGTGGGGATCTCCTTCTGAGGGTTGTAGCTATTGTTGATTCCCTATGATCTTGATTTGAGGTTCTATATCATTTCCACTGTTATGTTGGGTTGCGTGTTTTTTTCTCTTGGTTTGGTCTGATTATGTTACATTTGATGGCAGGAGCAACTATGTCAAAGATAGCAAACTATATTACAGTAGAAATTTTGAATTTAGTTTTGGCATGTTTTGAAATTTTATTATATCCATTGTCTTGTTTTTATTGTTTATGTTCTATTTCATTCTGTTTGATTTTTACTACGTCCAAAGTTATCTGTAGCTATTTTGAAGACATCAAAAGGCATTATGGTAACTACTGTTGATTTCACAATGTTTTGAAGTCCTATATCTTTTACACTGGTTTGTTTTGATTGGTTTTATTTTGTTTTTATCCTCTTTAAAATCAAATAAAATGAAATGAAATAAAAGAGAAATGTAATGAATTAAATTGTGGTTATACTTGAGTATAGTAGGTCCGTAATCCAATGGGACTGGTTCCTTATGATAAGAGGAAATTTGATACACATTTTCACACAGAGAGAACATTATGACAGCCTGAAGGCAGAGAGAGGGATGATGCCTCTGCAGGCCAAGGAATGGCAAAGATTGCCAGCAAACACAGCGCTAGGAGAGAAATGTAGGATGGTATCCTCATAGTCCTCAGAAGGAGTCAACCTGCCAAAACCTTAGCTACAGCTTCCAGCATCCTGAGAGCCAATCACACTGTTATATAAACTACTAGTTAGTGATAGATTGTTACAGAAGCCCTAGCAAAATGTACAACACCACAGCATTATTAATTCAAATAGAAGTACTGGGGAATTGTATTAGGGTTAGAGTGTGGGTCTTAAGTTTACAGTTTAAAATAATGCCCCTTTATTATATGAAGGTGTCAGCTAGAATACAAGCATCATTTCAAGGCTTGACTGGGAAGGAGTCTACTTCAAGCTCATGCAGGTTGTTGACAGGATTATTTTCCTTGTGATTGTATGATAAGGCCATCACTTTGTGTTAGTCATGGGCTGGAAGCTGATTAGCTCTCCACTGCTAGTACTCGCTCAGTGTCTCCTTCCTAGTAAATTTATAATGTGACTGTAAGCTTTTCCAGGACTAGCAGGAGAATCCCTCGTTCCATTCCACTAAGACACAGTCTTATGTATTATGTAAGGTAATAGTATAAGGAACATCATATCACCTTTGCCATGTCATATAAATTAGACAAATCCACAGGTTCTACCCATGCTTAATTGAGCAGAAGAAGTTACAGAGAAGTATACCTCACTGGGGTCACTGTAATATGGGTTGACTGCAGTATTTAAAATATATTTTTTAGTAACAAAAAAGTGCTATCAGCATATATATGTGTGTGTGCACGTGCACACACACACACACACACACACCCCAAATGGATCAATCTTTCAATTAGACAAATCATTGTAGCATTACAGAGCCTGCAACTCTGTCACAATCAAATTCTAAAGCACAGTATGAAGTTATGTTTACCTGGAGAATATTAATCACTGTAAACCTATCCAAGATGTTCTGGGATGTCCCCTGCCACTGTTTATAAGTCTGTTTTTTCAGCCCAGCTATGCTAGACCTTATTGCCCAGATTATATGCAAAAGTATATATTTAAACACTTCTAGACTAAACTTGAAGTATGGGTAAAATGTTTATAACTGCATAGAAAAGAAAAATAAGAATATATTTAAAGTACACATATCAAAAGAAAGAAAAATGAAATTGATTACAATTCATTTATTTTTAATTTTTTAAATGAGAAATACATATAAGTATAGTTAAGCAAGACTCAGAGATAACTAATAATATAGATAATTTTTAGGAATTTCTGTTAAATATTATTGGAAAACTATTTTCAAAGTTCTAGATGTATTTATTGTAGAAACATTTAGATACTGTAACTCAGTTATAATTTAAAGTTTTTCTGAAGTTATATATTGATGAGATTGAATAGATATTTTAAAAATTAAAATGTACATACCATTAAAGAGGGTCAGTCAGCAAGAATTGCTTTCTAAATTTTATGTCCCCAGATAACCATCAGGCAGCCAGCAGAAGAATGCATTTTGAAGACATGGAGTCTCCAGTTTTTATCTCTGACATTCTGTTGAGATTTGACAGATGGAAGCTCAGCAGCAGACATGCAAAGTAGATGCCAAATGAGGCACATATACATAGCAAAGTGTTGCCCTGCCCAGGTGGTCATCTTCTCCTTTCCAGAACCTTGAACATGGCTCACTCCAAACTTGACTACGCTGCAGTGATATTGATGTGTTCTTCAGTCTTTGGTGAATGTCAGTGGGCTCTTGGCTCTCTGCATAGGGAATGTTAGTGTGCTCTCTGCTCTGTACATATGTCCAAGTTGGCAGCCAGTTGGCATGGCTGCTGATGTGTCTCTATCTGTCAGATCCCCTCATCACCTTTGGGATAGAAACAGATGATATGAGTATGTCAGCAAGAATGTTATCACTGGCTGAAGAAAGACATCTAGCAAAATTAAAATTTGGAGATATTTTAAAAATAACTTCAAAAATTATCATCTAAACCAAGGATCAACTTATTTTTCAGAATGTAGGGAAAATCTAATTCAAGTCAGAAAACTTACATGATAATTTTAGTAAAGGGTTCCACTGTCTTTATTAATAAATAAAGTACATCTTGAACAACTGAGCCAGAGAATCATATAGATCAAGTCCCTGAATCCCTAGAACAGCTATTCTAAAAAATATTATGCAGGGTGTTAAAACAAAGCAAAACAAAAACAAGCAAGTAACAAATATTCCCCATTGACCAGAATTACAACTATGGATCATTCCATGAAATAAAATTAGCAGATGCTTTAAATATTCATGGGATCCATTTGTAGACAGATGGTATGCATGTTTTCATACATGCACATATGCTTACATTTCACATTTGTTCTCGCTATTATCCAGCTAATAGAAGACAGTCAAATCATTTTTGCTTCAAATTTATCGGGTAATCTCAGAATAATGGATTGAAGTAGTTCCATTTTAAATGATTTTCACCATCTTTTGATTTCAGTGATGTTATTTTCAATTGTTACATTCATCCATTCATTCACACCAACAAATATGTACTGAACTCATTACTGCCTAACACTTTAAGCACTTTCTTAGGTGATGCCTCTTAATTGCATGAAATCATTATCTCCTCAAAACAAACGTTCCACAATCTTTCTTGACTTTTTCCTTTCATTTACTTCTCACATGCAATAAGTTATCAATCATCTTAATTCTATTTCCTAAATATCAAGCTAAGTCATTCAATTTCCAAAGCCAGCAGTAGTACTATTCTCTAATGCAGTATAATCACCATAATTGTACTGAGTAGTGACCTTAGGAAGTATATCAATGACCCCATATTTTATGATAGTAAAGATGCATTTATCTCACAAAAGAATAAATATTATCATTTTTGTTTTGGGGAGGTCAATTATGGAATAGTAAGAATAAAGACAGTGGCAGAGGTGGGAAGGAATTTTCTGTTTTGTACTGGGATGATTATGGTAGACAATTGTAACTCATTTTTAGATATGAAAAAGCCAAAATGTTCTTTTAAAAACTAATCATAGCATTTACCAATGACCCTTTTACCAAGAATGGAAAACTTAAAGCATAGTTTTTTCTGTAATAGTTTTTTGATAGATTGAAAAAGCAGAAGAGAGAAAGATTATAGGTTTCTGAACATCCTAAATCCAAGATAACCTTTCTAGTTTATTATAGGTCATGAGAATTTATCCAAGATCCAGTTTGATGGATGAAAAAGAAATGAAAATAATCTTTAAGGGATATCAGGGACTCATATTTTTCTAAGCAAGCATATTTCAGGTCATAATAGCAATCATTAATTAAGTCCTATAGAATTGTAGTATAATTTACTGGATATGAGCCTGGTATGCGATGACAAATTCTGTAAGCTTGAGTTTAGATGACTATGATCTTATCAGATAACTTAACTGACCTCTGTTTTAGTTTCCTCAGTAAAAAGAGAGATAATAACAACACCCATCTTGTTATGGTATGGAGAAGTTTAAATGAGATAGCACACAAACATTTGCAAGAAAGCATTTGCACAGAGTGAGAAATAGCTAGATAGGTTAGTTATGATTGTGATCCAGACCTTGTAATGAAAAGTATAGCATTTACTGACTTTCCATACCTTCTGCCTCCGTCCCAGTTGTCTTAACCCAGCCTTCACCACTGCTCACATAGCTTTAGAATATTCATTAGAAGCAGAATTGATCACGTCATTTTCCATAGCTTTTAGGTTCCATAACTTCTCAACTTGGAATGTGAGTAGGACGGCCATATGGTTTATAATCTAAACTGAAGAATGAAAGACTGCACTACTAATACTTAACATGCAAGAAGAGTAACTCAGGTCTATCCCCAGCAAACAGGAACATATGGATACAAAGTCTTCCTGTGGTCTAATCACTACCTTACTTGCTGATATGCAGTTCCTGAATTGTCATGTTTTTAGTGCCTGTGTCCATGCTGTCTTCTGGCTGACAGCCATTAACATCTTATTCTCTTCTCTTTGCTCTTTTACCAAATTTATACCTGTTCTTTCAAGCCATTGCTGAGTTCTAGAAATATCCTGAATTCACTTATTTCTGAACCACATGAATGTGTGTGTGTACTATGACCTATGTTTATCTTTGTTATGAAAATGATAAGATGAATATGCACATACTTTTTGAAATTTTAAAGCAAGAAGCATGGAGCCCAGGGGTTTTATATGACTTTTTGAGGCCAACATAGGTTGTAAGTTGCAGAGATAGTGTTCAAATTCAGAATGACCCGTACCTAAGCTAATCCTTTCACCAAATTGCCCTCTCATCTAATCAAAACAGATTCCACAAAGAAATTTAATAAGCTGTGTTTTATCTCTCTGCTTGCATTATAGAATTAATTAAAGGTTAATTCTATTCTTTACTTTTGCTTTTACATTTCCTGTACCTTAGTTCAGTATTCAGCAGGTGGTAAGTGCAAAATAAATGTTTGATAGATGAATAAAACTCTAAGTCATGACAAATTCTATGACCTGTGAACAATAGCCAGTTTCTTTCTGTTCAAAAGCACGTTTCCCAAGATTTCTGTTTCCAAAAGAAATCTTCACTATGAATAGAGTTCTGGTTCTCATATCTTGGTTGACTATCAAACAAGGTCCTATAAATATGCAACCGGTACTGAGTTAAAGTACTTGCAGAAAATCAAGGCAAATATTTGCACGTGGAAAAGTGTCAGAGGTATTACTTCCGAGAAGAAACCAAAATACTAACCATTATATAACACATCAGAAATCTAAGGTAAACATTACTTCTGATATTCTGTCAAAATTAATCAGAAATATCTTTTTAAAACAGCTTACTTTCCTTACAGTGCATGATCTCACCAATGATTACATAGGGAAAACCAAAGTGCCCTGATGAAGAGAGACAACAGGAGGACTGAGAGGTAACTTTGGAGCATAAGGGTACTGTGGAGGGGGCCAGGTCTTAATGGGATTTTGAAGCAGGAGATTTTGGATAGCTAGATAACAATATGGTGAGAGTGACAGTATGATGGCACTGTGATTCTGATGATTTGGGGAAGGGAATGGCAGCCCATGAAAGCAGAGCAGTGGCGCAAAAAAGCATGTAGTCCTGTGAGTCTGTCATTTGACTCATATTCTTGTCGGGTGCAGGCTCACTGCCACATACAAATGGGATCCTTCACAAATATGAGTCCTTGCACTGAGGAAAGAATACGTGTTTGAGAGGACTTTGCGACATGAGCAGCTAAGCATGCACATAGTGTGCAAGTGAGAATCAGTAACCTTTAATGTTTCGGATTTAAAATGTTAAACCCTTACAATGCTACTTCAATATAATACTACCAGTTTTTTTATTTCTGCTTTGGTTTTACCTATGCAACCTTTGGTGAGATCATGCACTATTCCTATCACAGAGAGAAACTTAGACTCTTAGAGCCAGAGGAAGCCTATGATGTTCTAATTTAACGATTTCATTTCATAAGTGAAAATATAGAAGCAAAGAGATAGTGCATAGTACAGTGAAAGTTTCCCATCTAGATTGCAGTAAGCTAGCCCAGGTTCTGATTTTTAGATTCAAGGCTTAATTTTCTTTCTCTTATAGTGCATAGTTCTCATTATTTGTAAAACCTCACTGATCTCTCTGCAGTTATAAATGTCTGATACAAAAGTTGGTCATATATTTCTATATCCCAGAGCCTCATGTGGTTACAGAATTCAGGATCTTTCTGATGGAAAGGGATAAATGGTGATAGAGTTTATAGACAGCATTGAAATATGAAGTCTTGTCAAATTTATTCGATAGATATGTGCAAGACAAGAGTTAATTTATAGGAAACTACTTCATATAGGATGAACTGCTTAATGACAAGGACATGTTTCATATTACAGCCTTTTTAGAGACTGTTTCCCATTGTACAGTCAGGAAAGCAGCACTGTTTGCATCACTTGAGAATTCATTCTGAACACAATTTTGGGTTTCACTCCAAATATACTGAGTCAGAATTTATATTTGACACAATCCCCAAGTGATCAATATATACATCAACTTTTTGAAAAGCATTTTTATATAGCACTGATTTCTTCGTGAGGGGCACCTCTATCTGTTTTAAAACTCCTAATCAAACTCTTACGAGGTTATAACTGCAAGGTAAGTAGTTACAATAAGGGTCAAATTCCTGTATATTTCCATCCAAAAATAATAACTATTGATTTATGAAGGAATTAAATTCTAAGCAAATAAAAGCTGGGATTGTAACAAGGTTTTGTTTCTTCCCAGTTATTTTGAACAACATCTTCTGTTTCTTTATCTTTTGGAAGTGAGGCTAATTAAACCATAGGGCCAGAGGTGAAGCAAAGTTTGTAAGGCACTTCATCACCTGAATGTTGTGCCCTGGGTATCTAATTTGATTTCCCTAGTCTTGTTTTTGTTGTATCATGACATTTGTGAAGGAAATGAATAAGAGATATATGAGAAAGTGCCATTTATTCTTCCCTTAATTCAATGATCACCCATTGCTCATTTTTAATAGTAAAAGTCAAGCAAAAATTGAACAGTTTGGGGCAGGAGATTTAGCTCAGCGGCATAAATGCCTGCCTTGCAAGCAGGCAGTCGTGAGTTCGATCCCCGGTACCGATAAAAATGAAAAAGACAAAAAAAAAAAAAAAAAAAAACAAAAAAAAACAAAAAACAAAACAAACAACAACAAAAAAAAACAAAAAACAGTTTACTCTCCAACATTGAGCATGTCATAGTTTAGGTTATTTCGAGGTGGCTTTCAATAAGTGAATGTCGACCATAGGACCTCAAATAATTTTTTTCCTCTTCTTGTGTCTGTATTTTTAAAATATATTTTCACTGACAGTACTGTGCAGTATAATCTTCAATGTACTTTTCAACTTAAAAGCCTTGAATTATCCCTTATCAAGTTAAAAATGCTGAAAGAGCATAGAATTTTGCAGCCGGCCAGATCTGATACAAAATCCTCAAACTATCACTGGGTAATCTTGCAGAAGTTATGTATCCTATATATACCATTTTTAATCTGTAAAATGGAGTCATACTGCTGATCTTGCAGACTTGCATTTGACTATCAAATGAGATCAAATGCAAAGCTGGCAGCACATCACCTCGTGTATAAAAAGTATCGATAAACAGGAGTTATTATTTGGATTTTTTATAGGCCAAGGAAAATCTCATTTCCTATGAAAGGCGTGCCAAATGGGATGCTCAAGTTACTGTTTGCAGTTTTCACCTGTGAAGATGTCCATGAATTGAAATTAGCACTGTGTGTGAGCCTCGTGGGATTCAAGTGTTGCTAAGGCAACCACTAATTTCCAAATCAGGGTAAATAGTTCTCACAGAATGTACAGTTTCCTTTAACAAATTGGATTCCAGCGAAGGGCACACCTTTCCTTCCCCTGCTGCTCTGTACCCAAGTTAAGGTTGTGCACCTGCAGCTCTTTGTGCCAGGGGCTACTTTCATCTTCTGCCAATGACACTCTGAAGGTAACAGCTAGTAATGGAGATCCCTAAGGTCTGTCAGTTTTACCCGGCCTTTACCTTTTGTACTCTGTCAAGCTGAAGTCACATTCTTGACTCACACAGTAGGGCACTGAAACAGCTCCTTGGCCCATTCATGTAACAGACTTCAGAGCAAAGAGGCCATGCGGTTTACAGTCATCTTGTTCTGCCTTCCTTCCCACCCTGCAACGGTCCTCATTGCCTCTACTCACGCATAGGAATTCCTGCAGAGAATGAACCTATTATTAAGCCAGCATTGCCTTTCCCGCTACATTCTTGTGTTAAATTAGTCCTCTTCATTGTTGCAAATAATAGGCAACCACTTATATATCAATGAAAATTCACTGCACTGCTGTAGGATTATTTTAGTTCTCGATAAACTACACATTCCTGCTATTGTTTATGGGGAGTGATTTTAAATCTCTTTTGCTTCCTTTTAAATCTTTTCTTTGGGGAGGAATGGCCAATTTTCCTCATGCACTTAGCATATTTCCTCCTTGCACCTCTTTGCACAATGGATGCTGTAATAGTGGCATCTTTTTTTCAATAATTCTTAATGTTGGCTGCTGCTTTTGAATATGCTAGTAGCAAAGCATGAATATAATACTAAAAACTCATGGAAGCATGTTAATTACCTTCCGTTAGAATATGAAAGAAAATTCATGACTATTTCTTCTTTTCTAGTCAAGTCTTGAAAACAGAAATACCCTCACTAGATTTTCACTGCTACTTTAGGAAAAGGGTTTGGTCATTCACTCTCACTGAAGTTCTGCCTTGTGCTGGGCAAATGCTAGGCCTGTCATGCATACTGTCTGCCTTAGAAATTAATATAATTCTGCAAAGTAGGTTTTATTATGTCCACTTTACTAATGTGGAAGCAGATAAGAATATTAAAAGCTCTTACATTAAAAATTATTTACTCCTGAAAGCCTGTATATCACCACAGTATAACAAAATTGCTGATACAAGCCACTAAGTAAAAATTTCACCTCAAGCTAGGAGAATAATTTTTAAAAAATACTAAAAAGTATAGCATACATAAAAGTAATATATACAATGTAAATTTTTAATGGTGATAAAATGTGTATGCAAGCACTTACCACTTGCTTAAGAAAAGAATCTGTCTTCTAATCTGTGCCTATTTTGGGCCAGCTGACCTTAAATCTAATGCTCTGTAGCCCAGGAAGTCTTACCTTTGTAGCTGGCGCATTACCCTTCCCATATGCTAGTGTTAGACCAGTGCGAACTTGGGTCATCTGCATCTTTGCACACGAAGGATCAATCTAGACTCATTCGTATAAAACCTCAAAGATAAAAAAGATTCACCTTGGTAGTTGCTCTGGTAGAAAAGAGTTGTAGCTAAACTATAATATCCCTGAAGTCCAAGTGTTTGTCAAGCCAAAGGGTCTACAGACTACAAAGGGTTTAGGGAGCTGTGTGCTTTTGTGTTTAGCTGAAAGGATTACACATTTAAATAGGAATCAGGGGCACCTCCAGAGGTTGAGGAAGAATATACAAGTAGGACCACAGAAGAAAGTCACTGATACATTAGGTGAGTTATATGTGGATTTCTCACAGTGTGAGGAAAATAAATGACACAGGCAATTCACAAAGGAAAGAGTCTTTACTGAATGTAAAAGTGTGGAGTACAAATTCCAGATTGCCAATGACTGGTACTTAAGAACTTTCCTGTTACTTGCCTATTTTTTCTTCCCCATCTCCTCAATCCTTAGCAGAGCTAAATGATAAATAGTTGGAAGAGGAGAGGTGGGAGGTGCAGAAGATAAAGTCTCACTCATTGCCAAGGAAAGCATGAAGAATGCCAGAGCTGAGCTCAGGTCCAGCTACAAAAACATAAATTTTACATAAATTTGTGAATTTTGCTATTGCATGTCTTGAACAACTTAACTAACTGAATGAAGTTGTCTTGTGAGTAAGAGTGACAGAACTATTGAAGGGATGAGAAACATCACTGAGAATAATAGGCAGTTTGGATACAAAAAGCTACCTCCTTGCCATCTGAAATGCCCATTAAGAGTCCAGTAAATATAAACGTATACATTTAAAGGTGTAAATGTAATGAGACAAAAACAAAGTAGAGGAGGCAATAGAAGATCTAGCAACAACAGATCCAGAGGTTAGAAATCAGCAGGACAGAAGCAGAGCCCAGAAGTCTGCATTGCATGCAGTGGGAGCCCTGACGATCAATGATCAGCTTGGTTTCATTAGAGAATTACTAAAAGGCTGAGAAGGTGGCTTGCAGAAGAGACTGCAGAAGGGGAGGTGAGAGTGGATGATGCAGGAGCATCTGTTTGAAAGGCATTAGAGTTCCTAGATTCTCTCTAGATTGCCCTGCCTAGCCCTTGCACATTCCTCTGTATTTCTAATTAATGGATTTATATCTTCCTTCTTTTTCACTTTTATTTATTACGTTTTGACTTTCAACTATTTACTTTCCTATGCATTTTTAATTCTTAGTTGTTTTACTACCATTTTAGGTAATTAATATATAATATTTACATTATTGTGACTACCTAGATTGCTGAGTCATTTGGGAAAATTAATTCTTTTTCTCAAAAACGCTTTTATTTTTCATGACATTAACTAATACACTTTTCTGTTAAATTTTGTTTAACTAAACACATATATGCACTTAACAAACACCCACATACACATCTAGGAAGATACAACCATGAGTTGCATAGGGTAATCAATAGGATAAAAACACTTCCATTCAGAAGATCAAGGACAAACTGAGTTTGGGTATGCAGCAGAAGAAGCCAGAATTAGTTATGCTGACTGCAGGGTCTGGGTGTCAATTGTGTTCAGCCATTGTAATATATTATGTTGTCTGTTAGGCACTTAGGACAAAAAAAATACTTATTTTCAGTATGATGTAAGTCTCAGCCCCCATTACAGTGTGGCATTGACAGAGAGTAAGCAAGTGGCTGAAAATACTACTATATATTTGAAGAAGGCTGTATTGGTGGCAGTAGAGGAGTAAATTCAGAAAAACTTAGAATTCCAAACCTGGAAATCCTTACAGAACAGGTAGAAATTAAGGAAAATAAACTATCAAACAAACAGTACCTATTTACACAGTTGTTTGTTATATTTTTAAGAAAATATTTTTCCAATGCTATCAAGAATGAATAAACTGAGAGCGAATCTGGAGATTAGATCAGTCTGGAGGCATTGTACTAGTCTTGGCAGAAAAGTATGAGAGGAATAAACCAATAATCTGTCTAGGAATAGAAAGAGAAAATAAGTAACTGACTTAAGATATGGCCATAACATTTGAATTAATAAGGTATTATTATCAAGGTTACATTAAGGAATAGAGAGGACTCTTGGATTAGTTAGATGTTTTTGCCTGGTGTTATTAGATGGACAACCACACTACTTACTGAGACATGCATAAAGACAGCTGATAACTTTTCATGGAAGATACTGAGTTTTAGATCTATCGAGTATATAACATTTATAGAAGATCTATATGAAGAGAATGATGAAGTAGACAACATCTTGAGGTATAAATATATGTCTTATTCCCTCAGACTACAAGGTAGGAAGCAGCTAGGATATTCAATCTTCACTCATAAGAGGAAAAAAGACCAATACGAGGCACATCAAAAAAAAAAAAAAAAAAAAAACCCCAATAATTAACCTTGTTTCCTTATGCATAGGCTCTACTATAAAGATTTTGAAGAAATTCATTGTGAAGAAAGATATTCATTTTTGGCCCTAGATAAGAGAAATTCACGTGATCTAAAAAGGGAAGAAATAGAAGTTATTTAGCTCCCATGTCTGGATATTTGTTACCTTACAGTATTCTCCCACAATAAGCCACCGTAAGAGGAGACGTCTTCTCTTACGTCTAGGAAGTATATTCAGAGAGAGCTTCACATTAGGGACTTGGGATTCAAGAGAGCATTTTCTATATATGCTAAGATATCTCTACATGGTTAAAAGAGAGTTTTAGTTAATGAAGTCACAGAAAAGGCTATAGTGCTGATGAGTCAAATACAAGTTAGGGATGAGCACATCTCAGCAAATGGACCTGTAAACAGATATTCCTTCACTCCTACAGTGTCCTTGCAATTTAACAGCAATTTTTGGAGAGAAGGAAGATTGTTTCTTCCCCAGACTGAAATTAAGTTTCCATTATTTTAAAATAGAAATCAATGATTGAAAACTGAAGCAAGTTCATGTTTCATGGATATGTGAGTCTGTAGACTAGTCCTCAGACTTGCTTTATACAATGGGAAATTGAATGTGCTCTCTGGAGACACAAATGCTAAGTCTTATGTACAGGTACTGGCTTGAAGTCATCAATGTATCTGTGGGAGCTGAAAGCTTAGCAAGAATTAGATTACTTTCATAACATGTAGAATAAGAAAGAAAAACAAAATTGAAGGCAAAATGTCTAAAGAATATCAAAATTAAACAAGTGAAAGAAAGGGGTCCATAAAGATTATCGAGAAAATGCTCTCCAAGAAGCCAGTGTCTGAAGGTCTTGCTGTTGTGCCTGCCAGTTGAGATTTGAAAGGATTAGCACCTAATATGTCTAAGTTTCATGAGAAGTATCATAGATGGTTAAATGGCTCCCTGCCTTTCATCATTACATAATTAAGTTAAATGACGCTTGCAAGTCTTTGTGTTACATTAAATTTGACCTTGTGTCAAAAAGGGAAATTTGAGTATTGTTTCATATACATTTCAGTGAAGTTTTCTTAAAAATAAAAACAAAACAAAACAGAACAAGTGTATACCCACCTCCACCAAAAAAGGAGCACACAATACAGAAAAGGCTTCAAATAATATGTACTAAGATTATGGAAGTCTATGATTCCAAAGCCAAAATTTTAGAACTTTAGTATGTTACTAATTCTTGATTTATTAGAGATTCTTGTCGTCAAGTAAGCCCATAGTCATAAAATTTCTCTGGTGTGCACGAGGGTATTCTCAAGCACTTTAGAGATACAGAAGCTTATTTAGGATGAAGCTGAAGAGGCTGCCAACACTTCATGTGTCAGGCTTGGTAAAAACTGATGTTCATGTGTTCCTGTCAGTTGTCACCTGGGATAGATTTCAGTTGCCATTGTGAATATAAAAAGCTCACTACCCCATTACTAATTCCCATGAGTTATTTAGTCCTGTCTTTCTTTTTCTAAAGGTTAAACTCTTATCTTTCTGCTAAAAAGTTAGATAATTAACATTCTCACTTACAATGCTTCCATAACATCTGTAGATTATGCACCATTAATCAAATTTCTCTGCAGGCATGATTGACTTTTGCAAAGAAACTTGGGGAATAAATCCTTTCTCTTTAGTAATAAATTTGTTGTTATTATGGTTTAAAAAATCTCTTTTTGAGAAATTCAATTTAGAGTAATGGTCTCTAGCTACTTAAAGCAGTTATCATAAAACCATATAACAAAATAAGAGCAAATGATGTATTTTAGAACCTTTAAAAGTGCTGACATCTCTTTGCATGCAAAAACTTTTGAATTTGTGATTCCAAAAGCATTGCATATTTATAAAATCATTTGTATTGACATTTAAATTCTCCATTTTCACATGATAAAAGCAAGAATTAAGTATATACATTTCATCAGCATTTTAACTTAAATTTGAAACTCACTTGCATGAAAAGTATATATCAAAAATCAGATTTTTAATTTTCTAAACTTTCCATGACTGAATTTTTTGTCAAGAACACCTGCACAAGGCAAGTGCTGGACATTTATAGAAAATACGTCCTAGAAATGATTTGCTCATGGAAAAAATCTGTTTTATACCTGTGATGTTTCCTTGACATTTTCTTTCTGCTGTAGGTTTCTTATAATGCCTCCTTGATCTGTCTGAGGAGATAGATTGCAGGAATTTTTTGGAAGCTTTGGAGATCTATTACAATAGAAATAAAACTCTTCTTTTATATCATAAGGCCTTGTTTTCAGTTTTCTCTCTCAAGTTTCCCTTTTACTTCCCCTGTGCAAGTGATACAAAATACCAATACCATTTGGAGGAAATAAGCTAATTTTTTTGTTTGAATAATAGAAAATACACACAAATTGAGTCAAAGAGCTAAATAAGATATTTATGTTAAAAAGAATAAAAGTCTCTACCTGAAACTCTTTGCTATGAATGCAACAGAAGTTATCACAGAAATTAGATTGCTAACTTGGACAGAGAAGTATGTCATCTTATTGTAATCAGAGTCAATATTTTGTGCAGAAGTCTAAGACTTTGAGAAGAGAGAAATCAAAATAAAAAGAAAATAAATTTGTGTCAAATAGATCATGATTGTGTACATTAGTAACATTATGCAGTCTACTTATATTCTAAGGTCTCAAAAAGATGGATCATCAATGTTAGCATTCACTAAAAGTTTCATCTCTAACTGTTCTGTATCATTATGAATTATCTACACATTTCTAAATCTTTATATATTAGCTTATATTAATGTCCATTGTCTCCCTACCTGTTTAATTTGCATTCATGCCGTATGGGACAAGGGAAATGTTTCTTATTTGAAGGTTTTTGAACTTCTTTATTGAAAAACAATCCAGTTCCTAGCTATGATCCTGTATCACTTGGAATACAGATTAATCCATTTTCATCTTATCTGCTGTCTTTTGTTTCTCCATGCTAACTGTGAACTTGAGAAGTGTAAGGGCCATATTTCAGACATCATCGTATGTCTAACCATGAGCCCAGTGTCTGACACAAGCATTGATAGTTTAAAAATGTATATAAATGTTCAGAAGTTTATTTTCTAATAATTAAAAAGAAGAAGGGGCACAGTCAATACCTTGACCTTAGGAAATACTTATTTCTTTCTTCAGGTTCATGATTTGTTATTCCTACTCAGAGTAAGACTAAAATCAAGAGCGAACAATAACTAAGAACAGAAATTTAAATTGTTGATTTATGAAACTGAAAAATTCAAATTGTTCAAGGAAAACTTTTGTAGCTTATCTAAACTTGCACTTGAATACATCATTTGAAAAAAAAAGGAGAAAAAAAACCTCATTAAAATTAAGCATTTGGAAAATAGATCATATTTCAAAATTGATCTTACCTGACCTTTAACAAATGAGCAAATAAAATGATATCAGAGTAAATGTTAATAGTATCAATTATCAATGTGTGTCCAATTCTAGTGGCCAGGTACCCTTAGTATATTGTAAATGATTTCAGCTCATGTAGACACAAGTGTCATGTAGACACTTTAATATTGCTTCTCACTCTTTTAAATTTTAAATGTATTTTTTTAATCTCTAAGCATATAGAAAGCAAAATTTAGCAAGAAATGGGAATTATTCTTTTAATGATACTCTACTTTAAGCATATGAAACTTCTTAATTACTTAACTACTTCCATCATGTTTGGTAAAGGGTTTTTTTAAGAGATATATTTTTAACCACCACATACATCTGCAACTATTAGTATATTGGTTAACACAGAAAACTCAGTAAATATTTTTTGATGGATATATATTTGTTACTAAAGGTCATACATAGAAAGAAGACATGGTCCTTATTTTCTAGGTAGTGATTCATAGATGACTACAAGACCTGGAACACACATGCTGTAATCAATTTCATTAAAGTTTCCTTATGCTAAAATTTGAAAATGTTTAATTCTCTTTTTAGGCATAGTGTTTAATAAAGATAAAAGAATTACAAGACCTTGTGAGTAAAACATTGGTCTCTATCCCCCAAAGTCCAGGCATCAAATTGATAGCATCATTGACTACTCTGTTTCCTCTAATAAATCAGTTTGAATTTTGATCATAACATAATGAAGCATATTTTTTGGAAGATCATAATTATAAATATTGCCAACTAGAGAGAAATCAAGTATCTATTGGGATGTTTATGAAGATATCATTGCAAAGAGAATGCTTAGCTCTGACAGTAATGTACTGTGTAAAACCTATGGGCATCCAATAAATTTAACATTTTAACACTGAAATTTTCAGAAGAGAAAAATCATTATTTCTAGGACCTTACATTTTCATAGGGCAAATGAGATGCAGAGTGTTTAAATGAATGTTTGGGAGCACACAAATGGTTAATCCCCAGAAAGGAATTCACAGTCCCTGGCTTCTCATTTAGTGCCTATTTCACTATGCCCTAGCTGTTCAGTGCACTCCATAATGTAATGAAATCCAACTCTACAGAATAAAAATTTCCAAATGCAAATGTTAAACTAATTTGGCCATAAATATAATGGAAGGTGGAATGCATGTCTCAAGGTAAATAGCAGTAACAACAATATGTTTTTTTTTCCTTATAGAAATACATTTTTTTCTTATAGAAAATCACAGCCTATCTACAATGTAGGTACTGTATAGTGATGATCTGCATTGTGTGGAAAGTTGCAGAACTTTGTTGAAGATGACAAGCCCTTGGCTTTATGATAGGCACAGTTTTCTCCAAGGAGTGAATTTTAGTTGACGTATTTTCCTTACTCTTTACTTGGATTTTTATTTGGATGTTTATTTGTTGTTGGTTTTTTTTTTTGGTTTGTTTTTATATCTAGATTTTGTGCCAACTCCAAGTGACTAGAAAACTAAGCTTGGGAGGTTGATGTGCAATATTGTCTTTGTATGTTGTAGATAAATTTTTAAAAGCATTCTAGTTGTTTGAAAAATGAATGTGAATCAATAAATAATTAAAATGATGAAGATGATGATGATGACAGAAGACATTATTTAGGGCAGAATTTCAGCATTCATTGTTGAGATCATGCTTTTACATTTCAAGTTATCAACCATAAAGACAGACAATAGAACATATACAAATTAATATCTTGGTCAGGTGGAGAAGTTAAAAAATACTTTAATAGAACTGAAAGTGTAGCTATCGATTTCTTAGGAGATAGGATTGCTAAAGGCTGAATTGCTTCTATGATTAAATCACAAGCTTCAGCTCTGGCATTAGTGTTTCCTTCAGTCAAAATCACAGAGGATATCTGCAGATCCCTAGAGCTGTTTCTCTGAGTAAACTAGTAAAACATAAATATTTCCCTGTGGGTTTTTGATCCAGTGCTAGATTAGCTGCCTGAAGTTGATCATTTCAGTTTTTCTTGGAAAGATCTATACAAGCTAGTTACCTACTTGACTTGCCTTTCTGTATTTGAGAATTAAAATAGATAACAGTTGAAACCTCTGCATCTATTTAGTGCACTGCAGGTCAAGATGGCAAATCAGAATCTCTGTGTCTCAGCCTTTTATTTTTCTACCATCTAGGTTGGATATTATTGCTGTTTGTATTTGAACATGTGATAGTCTAGAAAGGCAAATTATGTATGTAGAGCTAAGAGCTCACCAACCACTCTTTAAGTCACACGAGTCACACAAACCACAATTTAAAAAATAATGTTACATTATTTAATATGTGTACACATTAAATTCTCAAATTAAAATGCAGCTTGATATAATGAAATAATTAAGGGAGGGTGAGAAAAAGAATAGCTAAGATTCTCATTCATTAAGTTTGTCGGCCAATCTCAAGTGTTGGTATAGAAACCCACGATAGTTTAATTTTTTCCAATCATGTTCTTCATCTGTGCCTTACTGATTATCCTTTTCCTGATACTTAATGATATCCTGGAATATCCCATAGTTTTCCTGTTGCTTTTAATTATCAAAAAGTACAATCCGGTCTTGTTCAATGTCAAACTTCATCATCACCTTTTCTCTTACCAGTACTGATCAATGATCCTTACACTTTTTTCTGCAGTACTTTGCTCCACCCTTCCCCTGATCTGACTACTCTATTGATAGTGACAGGAGGAGCACTGCTGAAATAAATAGCAGTCTTGTAATCTCCCTTGTGCATGTTGACTGCTGTGAATGCTTACATACGTAACATGGTGGCCACTGTGTCTGCCCTGTATCTGGCTGGCGTCGAATACTGCTTTTCTAGAACACATATGTGATTCCTTCAAGGCCACAACGTGGTCCTCCTCATCTCACATCCCAGAGGCAGGAAACTCACTGGCTCTGTCTTCCAACTCCCTGTCTTTCCCTAATGCTGCAGAAGGCTGTAGCCCTGTTCTCACTGTTTCATATTTCTCACTGCTGGGAATCACGGAGGGGACTAAAAGCTGGGTACATTTTTGATGTGCACTTCATTCATAGAAAATTACTGTATTTTTCCCACACAAAACATGGGAATTAAGGCAGCTGCTTCATTTCTGTCTCTTCCTTCTTTTATAGCTAATATTATTTCCACCCATTAGACAAAACACAAGAAGAAAATTAATCAGTCCATGGCATAAATCAGCCTTCATTCAGGAAGTGATACACTGATCTTCTCTTCTGGAAAGTTGTCCCTCACTTAGTTATAGGTTAGGGTAACTATTTTATTGTTCAAAACAGGTCATGTTTGACAATTAAAATGGCTAAAGACACTGCAGGCACAAACTTGTTTATTGTGAGAGAAAAGAGAGGGGAGTAGGGAATGATTGTTTGGATAGAGAAGTGAGTTTGGCCATAGTCAAGAAGTTTGGTCCCTAGTTACTTGTGCATCAGCTTAAAATGTTAGCTATTTAGTATTCCTTTGTTCTCAGAGTTCTCAGGCCTCCTTCTTATGAATTGTAAGAAGGGAAAAGCTCAATATCAGTTTAGATGTAGTCTATATACATGTTGTGATACATTATTTTTAACCTCTTTTGCTAGCTGCCAAACAAGCAAAACTTATTTTGCTTCTTTTCAAAAACTTCCTGCTAATAATTGGCCAAATGCAGCCTTGAGCTCATCTTTTCATTTTCTTTCAAATATCCTAAGCTTCCTTTCTCCTTTTCAGATCCACTGCTCTTGTCATTTTCACTGGTGACCAAACCCAGTCCCTTCTGTTCCTTCTAGGTCCTCATCTTGAATCTTAGCAAAACTTGATAGTGTTTCCCTTTTTTTTTTCTTTTTGTCTTTAAAAAAAAATCTTTGTGAAACACAGTTTCACTACATATCCAGGCTAGCTTTGAACTCACTGTGTAGCCCAGACTGGCCTGGAACTCACCGTGACCCCTTGCCTCAGCCTCCAGAGTGCTGGGATTACAAACAAGAGCCACTGAGCCTGGCCTCCTTTCCCTGCTTCTTTCTTTATTCATGCTCTAATGCATACATACCTTTGGTTTTCTTCTTATTTTATTAGTGGCCCATTTTGAGCCTCTTTATGGTCTTCTTGTGCAAATCTTCAAATTATGCAACAATTCAGGGCTCATCCTTGAGACCTCTTTCTTCTCTCTATAACTTGCTTATCAGGTGCATGATCCAGTTGGAAATTCATTTTTATAGATAAATAATTACAATTCTCTTTCCTGGCTATATGAAGCTATTGGTAACTTAAAGCTATTTATGCTGATTTTTATTTTAATTCTTTTCCCAAATATTTCCAAACATTTTGTGTGTGGAGGGATGGGTAGAAAGCAAAGGAAGCTTCTAATCAAAAGTCACGAACTATCTAAACTCAGGTTTGAGACTTGAAATCATTGAAAAAAAAATTCTGTGCTCATTTATGCTTCCTTATATAATTCGTATTTTAGTTATTTACAGTATTACAAGTCTCCTGGTATTGTATCATTCAGTGTTCTTGTTGTAGGGTAAAATATTTCATGCTAACAATTTAAAAGAAGAGAGTTTAACTGGCTCTTTGTTTCAGAGGTTTTAGTCTGAAATCAGGTGGCTCCCGGGCAGAGAAGCATCATGCTGGAATGGAGTGCGGAGGAGATTCTCTCTATTCAGGGTAGCCAGGAAGCAGATCAGAGAAACAATGCCAAAGAAAAAGGGTCAAGGGACTGAATAAAGTACCCAAGATTATGCCCAGACAAACCAATCAGACGTACGTGGAAGCATACAAACTGGTAGACATGTCATAATCCAGTCAAATTGACAAACATCATTAATGGCTGAAGATGTTAAAAATACCATGTGCTTACTTAGTATGTGTGATACACAGTTGTGCCTTTTTCTCCTTACACTAAGTGAAACAGAGAAAAATAAGGTAGAGAAAAGATTTTTAAAGCCCAATGACATGTATGATGGGAGTCAAAGGAGAATGGGCACAATGGTTGTTATTCTTTGCCAATTGTGTTCCTTTATCTGAGTAACTCCCTGAAATCCTGAGAAGCACAAATATTTTGGAGGCAATTGGCTTTATCTCTGATTCTGGGGGTGGATTTTAGGACTTAACCCAAGCTTGACAGCAGAACCCTATCCTTGAAACACATACTGGAAAGTAATTGGATGATTCCATTTGGGCCAATGACTCATGAAGAGACTTGCTGAGCAACCTTTGGGAGATAAATTGACTCTGTACTGAGAGAATGTCCAAAGATGATTCTCTTCGTCCCAATAGGCTTAGATTAGAAAGCAGATAGCCTGGAAATTTGATTGTTTCCTGTATTCGGTAAATCAGCTTTGGAATGAAGCAGAAATACTAGGTGAAAAATACATGAGAGGAAAAAAAAAGTTTCTTGAAAAGATTGTCTCATCATTGTAGTGTAGAATTAAGTCATGCGTGTAGTGCACTACATGTTTGGACAAAATAAAAATTATTTTAAAATAAGTAAACATTATTTTGTGTTTGGTTTATGTGTTAAAAGTAGTTAAATATTTACATATTTAGCAAGAGTCCTAAATATAGTAGTTTAATTAACTATAGTTCTTATGTTTTGCATTGACACACAAATTTGTTTGTCTTATATACTGGTGCCTTTTTAAATAAACTTGAAGATAGCATGATCTAAACCTAAATGGAAGAAAGAATATTTCTTCTATTAGCGAAGCTGCGTTCTGCCAGTGAGTCTGCAGGATTTTGCAATGGAGTGCTTGGGGTTTGGCATCAGCTCAAAGAACCACATTAACTTTTAATGGTTGCTTTCTCTGTTGGAAGAGGAATGCAAGAGTCTCAAATTCATTCCTGGGATTCAGATTCTTCTGATAGGAAAAGGAGTGAAAATCCTGTCACTGCCTCTAAGAGGGGAATCTTTTAAAGTCAAGCCAAAAGTTCATTAAATTTTAAAAATTTCTTTGCTTTTATTTCAACTTAAAAGGTTTTTGACCTTAGGCGAGCAGTGTAATTTGAAAATTTATTTTTATAATTTAGTAAATGATTATTTGTTTTTCTAATACAGGGAGACTTTCAATATATAGCATTCCATTTGTGTTTCTAATCTAATCTTTATCAAATCCTATCTTATATTGTAACTATGTAGTCATGTATTAAGGATCTTCTGTAATAAGGCAAAATAATGCAGTGTTCTAGATATTATAAAGGAATGAAATTAAGTAATATATTTATATATACACATTAATATGAATATTCACATGTACAGATAAATATATGTCTATATTCACATACATATATATGCATGTATGCATTTTTCTTTTTTTCCACTAGGTGATGTCCATGAAAAAGAAATTTATTAATTATTGTATTTCCTATGACATGTAGCACAGATCTGTGGTCATCATCAGTATCAAAAATAATTCAGAGATTAGCTGCAAGTACAGAGGATGAGAAAAATCATTCTCACAAAATTTGCAAGGCTATTACTGAAGTACATATCATAATACACTGACCTTTCCCTTGAAATGATCAGACAATAGTTCAGATCTTTGACTCCTGTAGTCTAATCATAGACCTCGACATTTAACCAGGAACAGAGATTAGTGTGACTTTTTCATCATGACTTGTTGGTTGTAATCAGGTTGCAGTCATTACTCCTGATCAATCAGAGTTTTGCCTTCCAGGACCTATGGGTGAAGGTTATTTTCTTTAAAAGAAGTGCTCATAACTTCTTTGGTGTGTTTGTCTCTTTTCCTTTATCTGATGTGCTACTTTTCAGACTATGAGTGCTTAACAAACAGTAAATGATGATTCTTTATTGACCTTACTGGAAGTGGGGAGCTTTCAAAATTTGCAGGGAAGCATTTTAAATGTTTTTTGATCTTTAGAATTTTAAAATAGAGTTATGATGACCTTTCCAAGGCAAGAAAGTGGAAAGTTGCTGTAATCTGAAAGCTAATCAGTTAAAACTGGTATGATTGTTCTTCCTTTCTTTTATTAATTGTATGTAAGTGGATACAGAGAGCTGAAGCTTTGTTATTTCCGATTTGTAACATTTGTAGAAATGGTATTATTATAAAGCGCAAAGGTGGCTTTCATGCCATATGGGGGGGGGGGGAACATAGATGGGAAAATTTAAACAAAACAAAACAAAACAAAACAACCAAAAAGCCACACTGCATATGGGATCAAACTAGGTAACTCAAATTCTCTCTGTTGTCTCCGAGAAAATGCTGATTGCAATTACAATGCTTATAAGCTTATTGTGGTTTCATTATTGCCATGACCATAGGAAAGTACTATATAATATAGTACTAAATATAGTAGTTTAATTAACTATAGTTCTTATGTTTTGCATTGACACACAAATTTAAATAGCCTATAGGACATGTATTTCCTAATGCTTCTGTGAAAAATGTAGTGATCTGAACAACACAAATGTATTACTTTACTGTTTTAGAGGTTAGAGTTCCCAAATAAAAATTACAGAGCTAAAATCAGTTAGTCTGGCTGTTGGCAGGGGTATCTTGAAGCTTCAGGAAGTAATGTTGCCTTGCCTTTTCTAGTATCCAGAGGCTTCCTGAATTTCTTGGCTCCTTCTTCCATTCCTTTGTCTTTAGGACTAACAAGCAGCATTTTCACATCTCTCTCATATTCTGACCTCCTGTCTCTCTATTGTAAAGAGCTTATAATTATACTGAGCCCCACTTGTATAGTCTAGGGTCATCTTCCAAACTCAATGTCTTTAACTTAATCTTGTCTATAAAGGCAAAATTCTCTTTTACATGGAAGGTAATGTATTCAGAAGTTTCAAGGATTAAAATAGGTCCGTGTTTTGAGAGGGGATATTATTTTTTTACCTTTCACTAAAAATAAACTTTTCAAGGTATTAAAACAGAATATTGTTTTAATATCAAAACAATTGAAATGAAATATTGAGAAAATATCATGATTTGTGTAGTGGAACAGCTAAATTTTCAATTGGATTTAATTTCCGAATGGATTTTACGAATTTATTGTGTAAATTTTCTATGTTCAGTTTTGTTACCTTGAGTTCACAGTGCCTAACTTATTTTAAATAACAAGGACTGCTTAGAAAAGCTTATGTTGTTTTTCAACATTATAATTTCTTGATTTCAAATTCAAAGGAGAGCTGAAGTTTTAGCCATTAATTCTCAGTCAGTACTTTTTTTAAAAAAAAGTATAAACTAAGGTTAGTCATTAAGTGAAAGGCCAAGCATCGTTTGGACTGTTTAATACTGGAGTCCTAGGCCAGAGTACTGAATCTAGGGGTCCCAACAAATCAAGACTAACCACTCACCCCAAGAAGAGAATAATAAATAGTCATAGTGATATGCAAAGGGATTTAATCAATGAAGGTACATTGGGAAGAGAAGAGGGAACCATCCTTTAGGGGTACTGAGATCAGCTTTAGGATTGAATAGAAGATCTGGGGCAGGAGGCAAATTAAACAGGCAGGGGACATAATTAAACAGTCTCCATCAGACTGGCCCGTTTGATGAGGATCAGTGCAGGTTCTGAGAGATGGCTCCAGAGAAGGTCTTAACACTTGAGGAGTCAAAGGAGGCCGCTGTGACTGCCAGGAGAAAAAGCCATTTAGCCCCCAGCAGTAGACAGAGCTCGCTGTCTGGGTGCCTGAGGCCAGCAGGCTTAGAATTAACTGTAATAATGGGCAGATGGGTCGCTGGCTTCTCGTTTTCAATTCACCAGGGGCCCATGAAAAAAAACAACAAAAAACCCCCCATGCATACTCATCATTTGGTTATTTAGCTTGGGTGCTGAGAAGCCTCAGCTTTCTTGGGCCAGAAACAAATGATCTTGTTACAGCTACCCTGGACAAAGAAGAAGCCAGAATGGCTTTAGAGGCAGAAGCACATCATTAATCTACTCCCTAGGGAAAAAGCAAGAAGCATCTCTTGACCAGCTGCTTTGTCCAGAGACCATGGATAGCTAGGAAGGCAGGCGGGAAGAAAAAAAGGAAGGAAGGCAAGAAAGCAATCCAATTCCCAGGAGATGACTACTTCCAGTGGGGTGAGGGGTCGGAGTTCATTCTTGGCACAGGGTAGTTGTTCCATTTAGAGTGATGATCTTTTCATGGGGTGATCTGTCTCTAGAGACTGCTGAAATCCAAGGTACTGCAGGTTAAGGACAATGAGGAATTCTGGGTCCCAATTTCAGGTTGTAAAAGCAATTAACTGAATGTCCCAGAAAACCTTGAAAATAACTTCTTGCTAATCTCAGTTTCTTTTGTCTAGAAGGAGAATGAATAGGTTAGATAAATTTAGTGATAATATACTTTGTATTACCAGTTTTAAGAAAGATTTTTTTTATTGTAAAGAGAATAAAACTCAACAATACAAAATATAACAAAGTAAATCAAAATAAAATAGGGAACGTGGTACAGCACTTCAAAATAAGACAACAGGTTATCAACAATGACTATTATAATATATCTTATCTTCACAATAGTTACTCACTTCCTCAGATATAGTAAAATCAAATAAGATTAAACAGAATAAAACCAATCAAAACAGAGCATTGAATAAACAAAACAATAAATTGGAACAAAATAAAGCAGTGAGAACAGTATTGGATTTCAAAAACAACACAGAAGGAAACTCCCCATATTTGTTATATCGCATACTGTCACACTTCCAATACATGCTCAGACTACCGGCCTCAGTACTGCAAAGTCAATCAAACAATAAAAGCATTTAGTTGGTTTTTGTACCTCAGTGGCTATGAACTCAGCTTGTCTTCTGCACCAGTTGCTTACTTACAGTGGGTGGGTTTGGAGAGGGCATTCTTGATTTTCAGCCAGCGCACTGGTCTGCTCATGGGAAAGATGACCTGACTTTTCCCTTGCTGGACCCAGCCTAGTTTGCACCACTTACGGAAGTTTGACCTAGCTTCTTGATGTCGCTTCTTCCAGATCCAGCATGGCCTCTGCTGACTCACCAGAAAAGCAAACTGGCTTCTCTTTTCCCAGGCCCCACATGGTCTACCTAGAAAAATGCTCTGTAAGTGATTAACATGCAGAGCTGAGCACAACTCTGATCCAAAATCTAAGGTAATAAAGGGAACTGATACAAAATGAAAGCAGAGATGCCAAGCTTTATCTTGCCTTTAGTTACTTATTGAATACCTCCAGGCCCAGCCTCTAAGTCACTATTACATGTCCTCCACATATTGCTGAGGAGAAAGATACATGAATGTTCTAATGATGCCAACTGTACTATGGTGTAGTAGAAGAAGGGAACAAATTCCATTTGGGTAATTTCACTACTTTCTAGAAAGTTGCAGCTTTTCTTAGAAATATGTGTGACGCTAACTGGTTAACACCAAAGAATATCAGATTTATAATCTCACAGCTTAGTGCCTAGAGATTAACCATATAGATGTTTTCAATTAAATAGATTCTTTTGAAAAAGTAGGACAAATAAGACTGGTAAGGCATTGTAGTTAGTAAACAGATTGTTGTTGTAGTAGGAAGACAATAAATGAAACCAGAATTCTGCATAATAAAATATTAGATTCTAACCATAAGTCAGCAAGTGTTTGCAATCAATATTTTTTGTATTTATTTTTTCTTGTCTTGGTTTTCCTGGTAAGTAAATGGATTCCATTTCCTCTGCATTCTATTGAAATTTATCTGACATCTGAAGTTCTGATCTAATGCTGTAATTTTCTTATGTCATTTGGTGCCAAGAGCTCAGAATTTATTTGGAAATATGCATACTTTGCATGTCTGCATTAAAATATTGGTTTGAGAGATTTGATTTTTTAATATTTGGTCTGATCATGATTTGTCAAGAAAAAATGCTACCCTTGAAGAAGCTGTGCTATCCTGTTTTTATTTTTAATAATCATAAAATCTTATGCATTAAGAGATTTGATTTAGCAGTTCATATAAGGGCTCATACTATGTGATGCACTTTGGTTTTTGTTTTATAAGTTCATATGTAATTATTGCTTTTTAAAAACACTGAATATGTTTGTGTATCTGTGCTATTGAACAGCTAATAATGTGTAAATAAATCAGATTTTTTAGAAAGATATTTGAGCTGCTGAACTATAAAATTTTGAGTTCTTCTGGGTGTCACTTGGAGTTCTGGGGATGTCTGTTTTTGGAATTCAGAAACTACGGTTTCTGAATGAAAGTGTTGATATACTCGAGTAAGCAGGAAATAAGCACTGCTTTTACAACTGACTCATAGATGTGATCCTGAGCAAGAGGACAAGAATGAAGAGGGTAAAGGTGAATAATAAGTGAATTTGAAATTTAACATTTTAGATTTAACATGTTGAGAATAGCAAAATTTCCCCAGTATTTTAAAGAATCACTTACTTTTTCTCTTAATTTGCTTCAGAAGAACAGAGTATGTAACTGATAGATTATTTCCTATTCTGACAATTTAGGTACTGGTCATAGATTCCTGAGAGAAATCTGTATTTTTCTCTAAGACTTTCTTCAGTCATATTTGTATTTAATATATTTTTAAAAATATTAGCAGAAATTCATCTTGTTAACTTGACATTAGTGATTTCAACTCTACACAAGTGAAAATGAAATTGGTAATATTTTTTTTACAAGATGAAAAATTTCCTCACAACTTCAGTTCCTTTTTTAGGCTTAAGATTTCATTTTATTAATTTCTTTTTCTTTTAAGAACTGTGAAGAATTCCAGCTTCCCTACAGTTGCATCTTACATAGATTCATGTTGAATATGTATTTCTCAGCATCTAGAGATGCTGATTCAGTGTAGTTGGTGACAGGTGTCTCAATGACATAGGCAGGAGTCCTTTAAAATCTACAGTCTGGGAGTGTCAGGATGGGGATGACACAGGCCCATGCTGACAATCTAAAATGAAGGCTCTTGGCATAATTGCTGTTCATTCAAAAGTTAAGAAATGCAGCTGCGTCCTCTTCACCTCCAATTCCTGCAATCTCTGTGCATGGCATAAAGAATTGCCTCCTTCGCTTCTGAATTTCGGTTTCCTCCTTCTTTAAAGTAACTCAAGATCAATGAACTTAGTGCCATGCTAGTTGTAACTAAACCTAGCTGAGCCAAAATAATGCACTTAGCTTGGGAAGGAATCTAATATAAAGAGAAAGGCTTTGTGTTCTTATTTATAAAGAACGACTATCTCTTTCCTCCTAGCGACAGGGCACACAAGCATCACAGCAGCAACCTCAGGCAAATCAGTAAGAAAAAAAAAAGATGGAGAAAATGCTGCCTCTCCTGAATGACTCACAATATTTATTCAAATGGCAGGAACAATAAATTAGCTAAGATTTATCAGCATCTATTAACTCTTGTGCGTGCATTGTAGGTTAATTGAACTATATGAATACATTCACCCATGAGTTGCTCTTTGCTTTGTGTGATCAAACGTGTGGGTAAACACACATGTGTTAATCATTTAAAAATATTAACTTAAGGCAAACAGTATTAATCCTCAATGTGTTAAAAATCAATGTATAATTAATGTAATACTATGATTCTTCATATGAGTTAATTACTTACATGTTTTCTACCTGAACATAGCTATATGTAATACAGCTATTCATAAACTGCACATGATCCAACTATTCATGATTTGGTAAGGAAGGTTGTGTCATAACAACTTCCTACACAGCGTTTCAAATTATTAAATAAAGATTTTCATTAATGAACATAATTGTAATCATAGGGCCCCTAGGCTATTTGGATCAGTTTTACCATTCACAGTTGGGTATAGCTCCTGTACCACAGGAGTAACCTTGGGACTATCTGTCTGCCACAGATTCAGCATAATATCTCTGAATTTTATTGCTGTCATGAACAAATCAAGGTAAATTGATATCAATTCTGATAATGAAGTACAATTTCTTACTAAATTCAAAAGGAAGACTCTAGAACTGACTGACGTGCCCAATCAACGTTTTTCTTTTTGATCATGCTGCAGTAAAGCAGAAAGATAGGAAGTTTTCGGAATACTGAAGCAAGTTTAACACATGATATATAACAAAATAAGAAGTGTTTTCATACATAGGCATTTGAAAAGTAAAACATTTAGTAATTAGAGGATATAACTATTAAGATTTTCATCAGCTAGTTGTGGGTAGGTTCAAATTACTAGCTTCTACTGAAAGGAAACTCTTGTGTTTTATGATGTCTGAAGAAAAGTCTCCAGTATAATCTTTGAGTTTTATTTTCAGGCAATCCCTTTGTTTCCATTCTCAAACATTTTTAAGTTTCTGTTTCCTTTTCCTATCTTTATTTCTTTCCTGGCTTATTTGTAGCAGGTGACTATGATAATTTAAGTATTAAGACTTTTGATTATTACAGATTTACAGGTAGAACTATTTATTAAAGTAGTAATGGAAGGTTTTGTGTAAGTAGATCCAGAGTGGTAATATTGCACTGATCTCTGGGATGGTGAACTAAAAGATCCTGGGAAAAGACTGTTGATTATTTAATATCAGCCCTCCTCTTGAAAAATATACTATCCTGTTTAAATACAGTAAAACCATATAGTTTTCATTAAAATGTAACTGTATCATTCAAAATGAACTAAGCCATAGGTCACATGGGTTTAGTCTGGGATTATGCTGTATAATTTCAGAGAGCAAGTCTACAAATCTACATTGTCTTCAAAGTTTGAATTTCCATGAACTATGACATTTGAGGAATGCTTTTGTACTCTGTATTTATTTGGCATACCAGCTGTGTAGTGATTAGTGAATCATTTTAGGACATTACATACTAATTGCTAAGGTAATTAAGTCTCTTTTCTGTACTCGATTGCTTAACCCATCATTTTCCACCTTCACAAGTTAAGCAGACTACCCACATTTTCATTCGCTAGAATGCTCACTATGCAGAAGATCAATTTTATTTCTGTGAGATTAGCATGAGTTTTCCCCACCTATTGCAACTGGGATGACAAATCAGTACCTTTACCCAAATGGCTAGAGGATGAGAAGGGTAGAAGACAGAGACGAGGAAGAAGAAAACAGGGGAATAGAGTAGAGGGAGACTGATTTCTGTATTCTAAGACTCTGACTGGGAGCTAAAGTGTGTATCACACCAAGAACATCACTAAGACATAAACATGTGATACCATTTTTAGTTTTGTTTTAGTTTTAGGACAATTGCATATTAAAAAAAACTCTTTGAAAATCTTATTTTATTGCAAGAAACATTCTCAAAGTCTTGTATTTGTATAACCCTGATAATATCATTATTCATCTCTAGAGATAAGAAAATGGTGCTGCCTTCTTGAGAGTCAAAAGAAAAAACATTCTGAATGATAAAATAGTCAAACAGGGCTTGATAACAATTTATTTCTGACCTTTTAATGCCTTTTGTTCTTAATGATTTTCTGTCATTTCTGTCTAGTCCAGACTTGAAACTCAGTCTCAGAGGTGCTTAGCTTTATGTTGCCCCTTAACTTTCAACTTCCATTTTCAGCACAGAAAGGTAAATCAGTAATTGTCATTCTGGCTTCTCAAAGTTTGTCAGGCACCCAAATGGGATTAGGACATTGATCTGAAGGGTGTTTCGTGTAACTTTTACTTTAATTTTGACATAATCATGGAAATGCCTTAGGACTATAGAAACTTAATTATCCTGAAAGTTAGCCTCATCTCTTGCTTTGCTTAGATTTTTGGTTCACTGCTTTGGACCTTTTTTCTCTCCTTGACTTGTCAAGGGATAATGAAGAAAAGAGGGAGAAGGAGGTAGGGTTTGAGGAAGAAGAGGAGGAAGAGAAGGAAAAGGAGGAGGAAGAAATTAAGCCCTGTTTTTAGGGAGAAGTTGCTGTGGAGGACAATTGTCCATTTTCTAATACTCGCCGTTTGGTTACTTGTATTTCTTCTTCTTCTATATTTTATTCCTAAGGGGATGGAATGGCATTACTTAGCTGAGGTCCCATACACAGTTACAGAACCATGAGGACTGTCTCCTGCAAACTTAGTTTTCTCCTTTATTTCAAAATGTAGAGAGTCTTACTTTTATCTTATCAAAGGAAGCCCAGTGAGACATGAACCCACCTAGAGATCTTCTTTAGAAGAAAGAAAAATGAGAAAAATAAATCACAAAGAAATCTTCTATGAGCAATTCCTGTCTTCAGAAGATAAAAAGTTATGTTTTTCTAATAGATTTGTCCAGAAAGATTTGTCTTTAGATCTGGAAATAGATTGTTGCGTCGGTGTCTGTCAAAATTTCTCCTAAATTGAAGAAACTGAACTTGAACTAGCTTAAGCCAGGACACCTTCAGCCAGAACCTCAAGCAGTTGATGTATTTGCTTTGGTTTCATTCTGCTTTTGTTTGCCTCAGTGTGTTTTTGTATGTGACTGTTGTTCTCTCCAGCCAAAGAATGACTTTCTTCATATAATAGAAAATAGGGCTACAAACAGGTCTACTTCAAAACTGAAATGAGACTTTTTTCTCTAAGGATTCATGTAAGATATTCCGGAGAAATACTTCAATTGGCTCTAAAAGTATTCATAGGTAATTGTTTAGTAGAGAATGAAAATTAGGGGCCCCCATCAAGTGCTCATCTTTGCTGACAGGTGTTACCCTAAACCTATGGCTGGAATGTCTTACTATATTAAGTGACAAAGGGGCAGACTAGAAAGGAAAATTGGTTTGTTGTTGCCAGAATTATGAGTACAAAAGAGTATATTGGGAAAATTATATTTACAAAAATATAGATCTCCATACATTACTGCATATGTACCAAACCATATAATCAATGTATCTAGAAAAATATGGGATATTTTTCTTTTAAAATCCTTTCACAGTGTGCATATACAATAGCACACTTTATTTTCTGTTACCTATTGGTAGCTATAGTCTGTGCATACGTATAGGAAAAGTGAACTGGTTCTGAGTTTCATCTTTACTCAAATGCAGAAATATTTGTTGAATAGCTCATATATACGGAAAATAGTTCTGGGTGTCATGAATTCACTTTTTAAAAAATGTGCAGTAAGAACACCTTGCATTTTTGTGTGATTATAAATTCTGTACTTTGGTTGATATCAAGTGGAATGATTTAATTGAAATAAAAGTTATTTGTTCTATTAAAAATGTCATGAGTTAGGGGACTTGTTTATGATCACATGTGCAAAGTTTTACCATGGTTTCAAGCAGTTGTCAATAAAGTTATATGATATTTTAAAAGTGTATGTATATATGTGGGCATAATATATTATAATGTATGATATCTATTATATTAATATTTAAACTTTATATTAAACTTTATATTATGGACAATAGAGAAGTAATTTAGGGTCACAAACTTGAGCAGTTATTGCCTTTGAGTTCTCTTTCCAAATGTCATCAATACATTGTTAACACTTGGATCAATAAACAATTATTGTTCCTTGTGAGATGCTGAGAGATTTGGAAAGCTTACAGGTAAGAAGCATACTTTACCCGGGGCTGTCAAATGTCAAAGTAATGTAATATTTAAATGCATTCTATCTATCTATCTATCTATCTATCTATCTATCTATCTATCTATCTACCTATCTATCTATCTATCTATCTATCTATCTATCTAATCTGTGAGTCTTGAAATGCATGCTTATATCCACCAAGCGAAGTCACATAGAAGATATGTGAATTTTATTTCTTCCAGTAGATTTTCCCAGGGAGCAGAGCTGATACTACTGACTCTGTACCTCATGGTGAGTCACAGTTATAATGGGGACAGCAGGCTTCTATACTTCTGTTTAATAGAAAACACAGTACCAGCAGAGATTTTCTAACTCTGCATTTAAAATCCCCCCAATAGCTATTATTACTTCTTAAAACCATTTGAGCATTAGTGCCAAATCAAGTGGAATAGTTTCATTTAAGTAATTGAAGGGGCTAACTGATAGTCTCACATTGGCCATAATAAATAATATTATTAATTTGGAGGGAGAGACAGAGAGAGAGAGAGAGAGGAGGGTCAGAATATTGTGATTTAGGTTTTCTTTCAACTGAAAAGCACTTTGAAAAGGATTAAAGGAGCAGATTTCCCTCCTCTGGGCTCGACTCCCTGTGTATCCCACCTCTGGTGCTTTCACAGAAACCCCACCCTTTGTGTGCAGCCCCTGCACTTGGCCCTGCAGCGCGGCCCCCTGTGGTGGCGGGGCTTAGTCTTCTGTGGAACAAGCTTATTGATCAGCAGGGTTTGCTCTCTCAAGTGTGAGGACACTCCGCTTTCTTCCCTTGGGTTTTCTTTTTCCTTTTTGAGAAAACCCTTATGAAGAATTCTTATTGTGCTTCTAGTCAATCTTCCATTTGATACAATATGAAAAAATATAAGAAAAAGATTATCAGAGTCACCACCGAGGGAAGAACTCTATATACCAGCATACCAGCTACTGTTCCTGTGTTTTACTTGTGCATTATGGGATAGTTATCTCAATTCTATTTTTTAGAAGAAAAGTATGTGATTTTTTTTTTTTTTGCTGTTTTCTCAACTTCCAATGAACATTCGAATCTTGCTACATTTTTCAAAATGTTGATCAAAAAGTTACAGAAAATAGAGGTTTCTAAGTTTCCTCTTTGAAATTTCAAAATACAAAACCCAAGGTAAGGCTTAGAATCAGTGTTTAATAATGTCTCTAGGTGATCCTTATTGCTTTTAATAGTATCTTCAGAGGGAAAGTTGGGAAAATACTGAGTTATCTTCTATAATTTCAGAATAACTATCATTAATAGTTATTCTGCATGATATTCTAAAGTGAGTATCTAGATTTTTTTTGACACATTCTTCTTTTTGGTGTTTTGGGCTTCTCAACCTCTACTGACTCTTTATTGGGACCTTTTGTTACAGCACTGAAGTTCCCTCTGTGTAGCTGTAATCTTCTTTGATGTGAAATCTAAGGAATTGTGTTTACTCGTGATGGCCTAGAAGAGAGGAGAGAAAACCAGAAAAAAAAAAAAAAAAAAAAAAAAAAGGACAATTTCTACAATATGGCATTTAGGATGAGAATCAACAGGAAGTAACGTGCTTTGATAAATGTGTAATGAAAAATTTACTTGCAGAGGAAACAATGCTGGAAATGGCGGGGAGCCAAGCACATCTGTGTTCCTGGTATCCCAAATGTGTCTCAAATGTGTAAAGGGAGCAGATGTAACTGAATATATAACAGAAGACCTGGCGTAATTCCTAACAATGTGGAAGAGGACTCAGCTTGTGCATAGAAGGTCTTCTGAAGCCCAGGAAAATGAAAAATAATTCGGTGTACTCCTGAATAATATTATAAACTGTCTGGAGGAGAAATACTCACGTGTTCAACAGAACTAACTCCATTTAATCATATAACAGAAAGGGAGGTTACCTATTATACACAGTTGAGAAGATAACAAAGGACATATATTTTATATAAATATACCAATACAATTACATCTAAGCATAAATGTGGAGTGTAAAGAAAAAAAAATTCCGTTTGCTTTTAATACTGCCTTGTAGATTCCTGTAAAGTTATAAGCTCTTTCAAGGTCAGCACACAATCATAGTTTTATTAAGTAGTCCTTTGTATTTTTCATGGACTCAGCCAATAGCTCAAAGAGTGCCTGGACAGAAGTACTTTATAAAATATAAGAAAATATAGAATTCAATTTAGAAAGAGCTAAATGATAGCAGTTGATATTTTTCTTATTCATTTATGTTAGAGAAATTATTTTACAGTTTTCTGTGAAAACGTTCTATCTGGCACCATGTTAATATTGCATATATAATTGAGGTATATATACCTCATTACATACATTAATCACAGATAATGCATGTATGTATACATGGAGCTAGTTAGACCTTTCCTTGGTTATCTTTCATCTAGGACTACCTATGTGGCATAGTTCCTACCAAGGAAATACATGTAATGTTTTGTGTTTCCTGATAAAATGTACATTCTAGGTTTTCATGTCCTTGGCCCTTTTTTCTTTTTGCTGCCTGAACTGTGAACATGGTGCCATGTAGCAGACACAATGAAAGCAGACAATCTAAACATGGCAGAGCAGAAGGCCTATTGATCCCCTGACGACCACTGGGCCAGCAGCACTGGGCTACACACTTGGACTTCTGTTTATGTGAGAAAATGAAAAGCCCAATTTGTGTAAGCTATTCTTAGTCATTATTCACTAACTACTTTGTTCTAAGCATTATTTTCTGTTTGGGATGCAGCCATGATCTTGTTTTCGAAAATTTTCTTTATTCAAAACACAGCATGAGTCCAAACATAACAAAGCTCTTTAAAATTAATGCTGTATTGGTCACATTAAAAGAAATGTAACTGTAGCAAACAAATTTAGAATATGATTCTTCTGTTGGACTGTAATAAGCTTGAAATACTGCTCTTGTTTTTGGATAATCCCAAAACAGAAAACTGATGAATCTGAAATAATCCAAAACTGTTATCAGAATGGGCTTGAAAAGCATTTTAAAATTGAAATGGTTGCTACACATTGGCGAAGTTCAGCATAAAAAAAAAAAAACAAAAAACAAAAAAACAAAAAACCAGAAACAGAAACAAATTTAAGAAATCATTGTGATTTTTGAATGTATGAAATAATTTCAAATACAGAAACAAATTCTGAGTATCCAAAGGATAGTATCAAATACAAATATATAACTGTCAGTCAACTTATAATACCAACTGAACTGAATCAGCATGAGGCTGACTGTGGATGGCCCACCTGAGGATTTTTACCAACATAAAAGGGAGAATTGGAAAGGAAGATGTGGTGGTGTTGCTTCTCCATAGTGTTGCTGGTTTTCCTGTTGCCGTTGATTCTCCTGGAGGAGATTGTTGAGCATCTTTCTGGGTATGAACTTGGCTATTCTCATTGTTAGAGGAGTCCAGGACCTTATTCTCACTGAGCATGACTGCGGTTCACTTTGGGGAAGCTCTGGTCTTTACTTTATTGCTTCCTGGCTCCAGAGGGGAAGATGGTACGCTGTTCAGTCTCCAGGAGAAGCTTGCCATACTGGCTTCCTGGTAGGAACTTGACAGCTCACATCATCAGTGGAACTTGGGACCTCATTGTTGTTGATGGTTGTGGTACTTTTTAGCAGCACCTTGGTCCTTAACTTGAGCATTGCTTCTCCAGTGCAGAACCTTTAGCCAGCTGCATTCTTTATCCAGCAGGCACAGACTTTCTAGTTTCCACCGCTGAACTTTGGACCTTCCCAGAGCACAACTGTAAAACAGACTTGCATGAGATATTGTCATGGCTTCCAGCTTCTTATTGGACTCATGGGGGTGGGGGGCATTGTCATGGTTCTTCAACTGGACTCACGCAGGACATTACCATGGGATCCAGACCCTCTGCTGGATTCTTTGGTTTTTTAGTGTATGGACAGATCTCCTGCACTCTTTCTTTTGTATTTGACTCTTGGGGTGACCACTATAAAATAAAACTATATATTATGTGTCATGTATGTAATTGTTTTCCCTTGCAGTTCCTGCCTGACCACTATAAGTGAAAAGAAGATTTCTGCTAAATGATAAAGAAACATTTCCTGAGAGTTAAACCATCTAGCAAGGAATGTGCTTCATCATGTTTCGATATAAACAATGCACTAAATAAACCTTTGCTATAGGAAGAGAATGGATCTCACGTATTCTTAAAGATTAGAGGCTCAGATATGAAAATTCCTTAAATAATATCTATGCGCTAATTGTGTGATCCCACCTCTATTCCCTGGTTGTAGTCCTTTATGAGGCTATATAGGACCAAGTATCCAGGTGATCAAGGGGAGAAATACATTATTATTGCCCAGGAAAGAACATTGTGAATACCTCATTTTTGGTAATGCACACCATGAGGTTAAGATAGTACAGGAACAGAATGCTCACAGCAAATCTAGAAGGCATTTTATCTCTTAGAGGCCAGTACTTTCATATAACCATTATGGAGATTATGGCTCAAGAAAGAATGTAATAAGGATTACTTTTTCCTCTAGGGTCTATTGGATGTGAAACACAAGCTTAGGTTTCTGCATCTAGTCTTAGAAATTGATTCAAAGAGTTACTTATGCTTTCAGGGCATAATCCTCCAAAACAGTTTCAGCATCAGTTTTTACTATTGTGTGCTGTCTATTATTTGGTTTTTCTGTCAGCCAGACAAGATGTCAAGTCATGTTTCCTTGCTTCCAATTGCTGCATATTATCTATCCCCTGGTGAACTTCTTTTCTACATGTTCATATTTAAGTAGGAATCGAGGTGAATACATAAAATTGAATGCCTGAATTGTTTTTAAAAGGCCAATTCAGAATATTTTAAAAAGTATTTTAGTGTGTCAAATATGAATTGACACACAGTATTTTGCTCACAGCAAGCTAAAAAATCTTTGGTATATGTACTTTTTATATGACTTAGTAACTCAGAATTCAAAAATGTAAACCTGGCTGTTTTGTAATGAATGTTTTTGGAAACATATTTGAAATCTATTCTTTACTCAACAAGCTTGGAAATGAATGTCTGGGGCATTATCTTTTCTTCACTTGGCAAGCATAGCTGCAGACATTTCCACTTGTCCAGAGTTTCTTTGTGGTGATTTCAAAAAGAAACCCTAACAGGGTTTTAAGCTGCTTCATTACAATGCTGAAGTTAATCATTAATGATCATTATCTGTGTATTTGTTAAGAAACTCACTTACATTGGGGTAAATAGTTTCATTTTATTCAAACATAGTTTTGACATTTATTTAAAAATAGCTAATTCTCAATTTCTCAGACTAATGTAGAAAAGCACAGTTACAGATTAGCCAAGTAATGTATTAGAATATGCAGATTAGGCAGTTACAGGAATTACCATATGCATCACTCAGTGTAGAAAGCAATGTTCTGCAGTTTTGTTTAGCTATAACTGGAAAGTGCTGAAATTTCAAGCATAGTTATAACCATCAGTGTTATATATACAGAAAAACATATCTCAAAAGAGTACAAAAGCAATGATAAATAGAACAAAAATGCTTTAAAAACAATTGCTTTCCTTTCTTCGTTTTGCACACAGCTGCTGGTGGGTTTGGTGGATGAGGAAATGGAAGGATGGTTCCATCCTTATCACTGGGGCACTTTCCTCTTGAATGAGGAAATAGATAATCAAAAAAGCAAGCTAGCTCTGTAAAGTTGGGGAAGAGTACAAATCTGTGAGGAATGAAAGCCAGAGAAGAGAACAAAGGAAAAAAAGTTAATAAACTAAGAGCCATCCTATTACCTGTGACATACCAACTCCTACACAGTACTTGGTGTTTTGTAAATATGACCTTGTTTTATACCAATCTCAACCCTTTGAAATAGGTAGCAGTTTTGCTAATTTTTAGGAAAGAAAACCAAGACCCAGAAGGATGAGGAAACTCATAAAAATTAAAAAGTCTAGTGGAAAATTAAGATTAGTTTTAATGCCTATGAAATGTCTGAAGAGAAATAATTAAGTAGACATTTGTGTATATACATTGGAGTTAGACACAGAGATAAGGGTTGAAGTTAGAAACATGGGAGATATTAGAGAAAAAGCATAATTATGCCCTGTATTATAAGATCACCTAAACCAGAAATAAGTACAGAGAAAATCATGAATTATAGCCCCCTCAGCTTGCCTACAATGTTGATTAAACAAATCTGTATAAACAGTAATCTCGACTTCATGAGATTCTTAGTGAGATTATGCAGATTTTATTCTAAAATACTCTATTCTTTCCTTCCTTTTCCACCTTAAAAAAGGGAAGCACAAAGAAGCTGAATTTCAACCCGAATTTTGTCTGGAAGAGGTGCAAGCTGGTTGGAGGTAGATGACTCCAGAGTGAAGTGTGGTGTTAATAATTGTTTTCATCAGAACAAAAATTAATTGTAGTGTCATGGTTTATGTCTGTGTCCCCCTGGCCTCATGAGTTTGTATTGTTCATTTGTGATAGTTCGTTGTATAGTGCTTGGATTCATGGTGTTAGTGTTCCACCCACTTAGGGGTGGAGCCAGGATGTGATGTAATGGCAGGAGGAAGGTGTGTCTTGCTCTTTGCTGCTCCCTGTTTGCTGTTTGCAGCCGCCATGAACAGTGGCCCAGCCATGCCCGCCTGCCTGGGAGCCAACTGAGTATGGACTGAGACCTCCAAAAACTGTAAGAAATAAACCTTTCCTTTCCCAACTTGGGCATCAGGTATTTTGTCTCAGCGACGAGTAAAAAGTAACTAAGACATGTAGTTTCAAGGTTTAAAGGATAAGCAAAATGATGGGGTCAACTGAAGTGACACAGAAAAGTTAGTATTATTACCAAAGCACAAATATGACTAGAAGAGAAAAGAAAGCCTGATTAGATGAAAGGTAGCAGTAAATTCAGCTCTGAAGAAAACTTTCTAGACACTACACTGGTGCTTAGTAAGACAAAGACAAATCAAGAAATTAGCTAACTCTGCCTGGTAGGTATGAGACCCTGTTACAAAAACTCCTCCCAGCCTTATCTTTCTGCTTGGTTGAACAAATTACAAAACAGTGGAGGAAACAGAGAAGACAAGCAAAACTGTATCACAAGACAAAGAGAAATGAACTATGGCAGTACCATCTGGAATAGGAAGATACATGAAATATGTATTTCAAGAGATAAATTAAGGAAGATATTTGATAACTATTCTCCGTATAGCCAGGCTAATATATTTACATTGCTTGAAGTCAGGATAGATTTAAAGAAATGATTTTCAGTAGCAGTCATTAGTTGGCTAATTTATGACACAATTTTTGATAGCCAGGTACTAAATGGAACCAGTGTGAGGTTCTGTGTAGGGTTATATTTTCCAGTCTAGTTTCTCTTCTCCTTGTCTGCCTTCAGATGTCTCCAAACTCAGGTGTCTCTTTTCCCTCATATCCTTTGTTTGGTGCCTAGCTGTTGGTGCTATTGGCTCGTTGTCAACTAATTTTTTCCTAAGAACTTGATTCTCCAGTTAACAAAAGAAGGAAACTGAATGGAAAGACAGCTGGAGCAGCAGACTGGTTGTGTATTTCTGGTTCTGGCTCTTGCTAATTTCCTGTCTCAATTTTACTAAGTACCAAACAGAGAGCTGTATTAGACCTGTCTAAAGTTAAACTAGAGCTGTAGGCTTATCTCATTTCTAAGGTTAATTCCTAGTATTCTTTTATTATGAACTTTTCCATAGCAATTTGACTTTAGTAAGAAAGTTGTATGGCTTCTGGTGGTGGGTTGTGATGGACATTTCCCTGGGAAAAGTACCAGGGAGGAGCGATTGTCAGCAATCTGAAGGGACTCTCCTGTGCAAGTCTAGCACCACAGTGTCATCTTTTACTCCTCCTTTATTTTACACTTTCTATTTACTTTCTCAGGGCCTCTCATCCATTCCTACTTTTCTTCCTATTGCTACTGCCTGTATTAAAACTCATTTTGCTTAAACTACTCAGCCTAAAAATTCTGGCCTCCACTGTTAACCATTTCCAATTTATTTCACATAATATTAAGTGAGTTTCCTGGGGTGGACTCTTAATGATATCACTTATCTACTAAAAATTTTTAATGTGTTTTCATTATTTACAAGGTATAAAGTTCTAACTTAGTTAGCTAAGACTGGCAGTAACCTTTACCCCGAATCCATGATCCCAGACTGATGGTCACCTTTGTCTACCGGGCTCTGAATGTACTGTGGGCTGTCCAACGGCTCTGTCTTTGCTGGTGACCTCCCTCTATATGGACAGTTATTTTTCTTCATCTGTTTCCTACAAAGTCTGTAAATCTCAATTCAAATTCCCCTGCAAGTCAATTTTCTGACTGTATTAATCTTTCATTATGCTTCAGTTTTATTCACATGGTAGATTGGATTTATTCTACCATTTATTGTTTGTTTTTGAGTCTTCTCAAGCAGGGGTCCTCAGTCTTCCACATACAGGCCATAGCGTCCATGGCTGATTAGGAGCTGAGTCAAACAGCAGCAGGGAAGAGGCAGGTGAGCAAGCAAAGTTTCATCTGCACTTTCAGCCGCTCCTCACCAGTCACATTACTGCTTGAGCTCTGCTTCCTGTCAGGGCAGTGGCAGAAGCATTAGATTCCCACAGGGGCTCGAGTTTTATGTGAACTGCACATGTGAGAGATCTAGGTTGTGTTCTCCTTATGAGACTCTAATCCCAAAAGCATTCTCTCACCCTTATCTGTATAAAAACTGTCTTCCATGAAATGATCCCTGGTGCCAAAATGGATGGAGACTGTTATTCTAAAGGGATGCTCGGTTTAATCCCTCTGAACACAGGCTGAGAGTATTTTTCATCTATGGAATCCCCAAAGTGTGTACCATGAAGATATTAAATATTTTTTAATTGAATTCCCTGATGAATGAAAGTGCAAATAGGAAGAAATAGTGATTTGATTGGCACATATTGTGATGTTAATGGTCCTGAAGAACAAAACAGAACTTACACTGGGTAAAAGGTGTTGCCAGAATTCAATAGCATGTGTGGAAATGAGAGAAGGTGAGAGGAGCAGAGATGATTCTCTATTTAGACCCCACAAGCACTCTGAAATCCATTCAAGTAAAAGCAGATAAGCAAAACTTCAGACATAAGACATAAAGAAAACAAAACTACCTTTCATTTAAAAAAGAACTAATTGTTGGCACTAACTGTAGGCAAGACACTTATTTGGACTAAACTTTAGTGTTGAGAAATTTCTAGCTTCAAGAAATTCTAAGGAAAGTCTGTTGAAGGATAGAATAAAATGAGATTAAGTAGAGTTGCAGAGAATGGGCTAGAAATAAAAAAAAATGCCATTTAAACATAGTTGAAGAAAAAATAAGGCTGTCAAAAAGAAATACCTTTCTACACAAGTGAAAGAAAATTAGTATATCATAGACCTATTGCTTGTATTTGAAGATCACCATGCTATTGATCGCTTACTGATTGGAATTCTAATGGATGTCTTCTAAGTTTCAAATCTCCTTTCCAAAATATTTCTAGGATTTCTTACTTTCAAAGAATGATTAGAGATTAGAAAAGTAGGGCCATTTACTCTTACCATGTACCATACCATTGAGGTTCTGGCTTTTGAGCAACAGTGGACTTTCTCATTTGCTGTAGTTTAGATCTCAAATGTCCTCTAAAGGCCCATTTGCCAATCTGTGACTCAAAACAGTGGAGCCAGTTTGGCATGGACTAAAGCCTCTGAAACTATGAGTCAAAACAAAACTTTCTTCCTTCTAAATTGATTTTCTCAAGTATATTGTCAGAGTGATGGATGAAATCTTGACATCCAACAATATTTTCAAGAAATACATAGTGACTACTATGTGTTAGATTCTATGTGAGCAAAACCAAACACAATTTTACTTCGAGGAAATGTGTAATACAATGGGAGAGATGCATGTTGTACTTTTATTTAAAAACTAAATGTATAGTGTCAAGGGACATAGTCTTAGGATAGTTTGACAACATCTGAAAATGATAGTGTTAGCTTACTATTTAGTAACTTCACTGGAGTGCTATATTCTTAGCCAGAACTTAATGCTTTTTCTCAGTTTTCTTTGTATCTAACCTCCTTAATAATCTAACCTCCTTAATATAGTGCTTAAAATGATATATGGATAATGGTAAACATTTAATACATTTTAACTATTCTCTCAGTCTATTTTGTTTGCTATAAAAAGTCATACATTGGGTAGATTCTAAATGGCACTAATTTATTATCACAGTTCTGGAGGCTATAAAGTCTAAGATCAAATTGCCATCAGATTCAGTGTCTGATGGAGGTCCTGCTTTTCTGGTTCCTAAAAGAAACCTTCATACTGTGACCTTACAGGGCAAAAAGTGTGAAGAGTTTCTTGCAGGTCTCTTTAATATAAGGGCACTAGTTCAGGAGGCCTCTGCCCTATTATCTAATTACTCCCAAAGTCTTTGTCTGCCATATATCACCTTGAGGATGAAGCAATTTCAACATGGAAATTTTGGAGGAACATGAACATACAGAGCATAAACATAGCAGTTAATGTATTATTTTTGTTGACATTATTATAGTTAATCAGATCCGCAATCCTAACAATTATTTCCTTTTAATAATCAAAGGGATTCAATTCTCATGTTTTTTTGAGCATCTTCTGTGATTTGTTGTTTCTCCAAAAGTCTAAAATGTGTCGCATGAATGTAAAGATAAATTAGTGTCAATTTCTGTGTGGACTCAGTCCAGTGAAGCTGACAAGCAAGTATACAAATAGCTGCAGTGTTGTCCGGAGAGTTATGTAACTGAGAATCAGACCAAGCACAACTGAGGCAGGAGGAACCGGTTTTAGTCAATCTGGGAGACAGAAAAAGACAAATGACATTCGGAAGAGAGAACACATCCTTTCCTTTTTCTTCTCTGCTCCATGCTGCTCATATAAAAGCATCCATTTTTTTCAATAGGTCTTTCAGCAGCTTCTTGCATGTCAAAATGTATAAATCCATAGCCCCTGGAACCATTTTCATCATAAACCACCTTACATGAAAGTTTGTTACCGAAAGCAGAAAATGTATCAAATGTGCTTTATTATCAATGGGTTTGTCCAAATTTTTAATGAATATGTTGCCTACTCCAATAAATAGTTTGCGATCATTTGGATGACACATGGAGATCATCAGAAAAAAACTTCTCCATTATCTTTCTCATCTAGAGGATACACACTATAAAGATTTCTCATGGTGTTCTATTAATCATCATGTAATTTTATTCTGGAGATAAGCATAACAATCATCATAATTTAAACTTTTGATTGACTATAGCATCATTTGTAGTGATTTTGACAAGTTTAAATTATATCATTAATTTAGTTTATCATTGTGCCTCTCTTATCAAGAAGGCCATTGATACCCTCATAGATTTGCATATTATTTCCCTTAAAATATCCTCTTGATTCTTTATTATATCATTGTTTTCCCCCTTTACCCTATGCTGGCAGTTTCACTGTTAATCCTCTTATCCTCCTGTTCTTTCCAACAAAGAACTAAAAACTGTTCATTTTAAAAAACACTCTAGAATTATAAATCATTGAAAATTAGAGCAAAAAGGAGCGTGAGGTAATATGCTCAATAATGCATGCCAAGTGATAATTTTTGATGTATGTTTCAAGGACGGAGAGAAAGAAAGATGAAGTATAAACAGAGAAGGTTTTGAGAGCACAGCAAGAATGATTTACGAAGGTTCTGATGCATATTTCCTTTTTCATTCATTTTGTAAAATTTATGCCTACATAAGGTGAATCGATAATAGCAAGCTAATATTTGCCAGTTGATGAACTAAGTTTCTCCAATGCATATTTATTTGGATGGTAAATATTTACACATGCAAAATATAGATGAGCAGAATAATGTAATGACTGGGCTTAAAAGTTTCACGTCCTAGTGCAAAAGACAGAAATGACTATTATTCAAAAAATGGACAAGGATAATGCTAGCAAGGTGGCAACACAGAGTGAAAAAGAAAGCATAAATTTTTAAAGAGGAAATATAAAGTTATAAACTATGGATTGTACAGAGTACTCTATGGCTTATTAAATTTGAATAAATGGGAAGGATGACAATGTTGATAGCTTTCATTTCAAGAAACTGAATTCTAGGAAAAGCAGATAAAACAATGATGGCATACACCTTGCTCCACAATAAGTAGCTTCTAGTGAAACTGTAAATGTCTATGACAGCAACAAAATGCCTATCCAAAAAAAGTTCGCAGAATAGGAGTGTAGCAGTGTCTGTTTGTTAAAACAGTCATGAAAAAGACTTTTGGAAGATTTGACATTGCTGAGGGGAGAATGTGTGTGTCACCTACAGTTGCAAAAACCAATCAAATCAAAAACAAGAAAATAGAGATAAATGGAAAGTGAAAGAGAACAGAAATGTTACCCAGGGAAGCAGAAAATCCGTGTATGTGTAAGGAAAAACCAGGAGGATAAAGAGTATGAAATAAAGAAGAAGTAGCAAAGTCAGAAGTTGTAGGAAAATATACATACATGAAAACCTTCTTGGTTTCCAGTTTAGCCCACGGCCTTTCCTTTCTGGGGCTCCAAGTCATGTACCAGCAGAAGCTGGCTCGGAGTCAACATGGCAGCTGAATGAATCTCGATAATGTGATTCATCTAGCATTTGGGGGAAATGTAAATATGGAAAGCGTAGGAAGACCTTATAAAATGAAATGCTCATAGAAAATCTTTGGAGATTAAAAAAAAGATTTTGGAAGGATACACATTGATGTAACAAATTTTTAAAGAACTAGGAAATGGAAATGGGGGACTCGGAAAAGAAGAATTTTGAAGAATTACTTTTAACAGTTTCGTATGAATTTTTCTAAAAGTCTGCCATAGTTTTTTTTTTTTTTTAAGTTTAAAGACCAATAAAGATTTTTCAAAGCTAAAGATAGACTAAGCTGCCATTTGCATATCATTTAGTTAATAACTTTCTTACAATAATAGACTCAATTAATTGGTTAGGTAACGAATGAATGTATCTCCCACTTCTTTCTTTTGTAAAGTAGATTGAAAACAGGTGAGTGTGGGAATAAATTGGAAGAGCTATGAGCTTTTCAAAAATGATTTTTTGTAAAGACAGAAGGTAGAAAATACTGAGTTTTACATTATCCCTCTCTCCCACCTCCTACAAAGTTGTAACTGACTTCTTTGCTTAAAATCCCGGGCAGCACTTATTGAAATGCATATATGCTGACTCTATTGCTTTTCAAACAGCCATGAGAAACATTTTGATGGGTGGTACAATTTTATGTACACCATTTTCATTAGTGTGTAATTCACACAATTACAGGATTCCGGGTAGAAAGATAGCCATATCTTTCCTATCACAGGGATAGTTTTACATCAAGAACTTAAAACTTAACTGCATGTGTAATAATGTAATTAAATAATTCAGTATTCTAACTGCTAACCCTGAATTGTTATCACCACAGCCAGTAGTTTTGATGAATTGTCAATAGTGGAGTGTTACATGATGAAATGATCCTGAAGACATCAGTGATAAAATGTCAAGGATAAGATGCTGTATGGAAATGTGTCCCTACAATGAAGTATTGCATAGCAAGATGCTGTAAGATGAAATGGTTGACAAAATGTTGACAACACAAATGAGTACTATCATATAGATACACACACACACACACACACACACATACACACACACACACCCAGAAATGATATGGCCCTTTGGCTACTTAATTATGTCTAGTATAATTTATATCTACAGAGAGCCTTTTTACTCTTTAAATCATAGGCTGCACATTTAAATGCCAAAAAGTTTTTTTTTTCCTGTTTCTTTCTGGGATACTGCAGGTGGCCCCTTTCATCTCTCTGCTTCACACTCTGCAGAATGTTGCTGAGCAGGTGATCCTGGCATCTCTGAGTCAAGAGAGCTAGTTCAATCGCCTGCTTTGCGTTCCCCACCTCTCCCACCTCCTTCCCAGTTGGAACAGTAAGTTCTCTGTGAAAGCTTCTGCAAATGATGACAAGAAGGAGAGTTCTCAGGAAAAGCAGTGAGCTTTAATGCGAGTAAAACTGTTCCAAATGTAAAACACATTTGAAAATCTAAATGTGTGCCCCCAGAACCACATCAATAGAACCTTTAATGATCTTCAGAACCGGTCTTTTTTCTTCCAGTCAGTAGGAAGATTGTTTCAAATCTGTTTGTGCCTGGAGCACTTTTGATTGTGACAGTCTTCTCATTCATGGGCTAAACATGGCGTCCCACTGGAAGTGCCATCCAGGTTCACAGCAATACAGCATGATATGAAAGTATAAACAGAAGTCAGAACTGCATTTCTCCTCAGAGATAACAAGTGCAACTAGATTTTCAGACCGCCTATTATGCCATAAAAAATAAAAGGGAAAGGAAAATAAGACCTACACTGTGTCAACTGGCTGATTCAAAACTTACCAGGTCAATATGGAGTCCTTTAAAACTTCTCTATGGACAGCATCTCAATCTTAGCTTCTGCCTAGTTTTTAAACATTTTCATAAGATCAGTAGATGCTCACACCAATCTGAACTTTGTGATTTTTACGAGTTGCTTAGCCTAATTGATTGTTTTATAATCTGGCTTAGTTTTCTTTATTTACCTTAAATTTATGCCAAAAGAAAACAAGGCCTGAGGCACAATTAATGACTGTGATCCCCAACATATATATTAATGTAAGATTCTTGTAAATTCCTTTCTTATCATAATGAGCTGACTAGGTAGAATAATGCTAGTTGTCTGTATAGATAGATGCACTCCACCTTCATTACAGAACTATTTTCAAAAGCCAAGGATATTGAAAGTTATAACAGTAATGTCAGCCCTCATGATTAAATCATGAGGCACATGAGTTTTTCGTTTAAATTTGATGTTCTCATGATCTCAATATTTTTCATGCAAATCTTGTTATTTCTGCATCCTTTCACACTCCAGCTTAAATTGCTTGTCAATCGCAGTGCTTTTCTTGAGTGCAGCACTTCTGAGCTTCTCCAATACGATTTTATACATCTATTTATATCCACTTCTTTAGTATATTTTCCCTTAAAGAAGACATTGGTACAGCATTCCAAATCACGTTTAATGAAGTCTTTTGAATTGGGAACAGGAACTTTGGAGGCCAAAGGAGATGAGGCAAGAGGATTGGCTTGGCCAGGAGATATGCATGCAGAGGAACTGAAGGTTGAGAGAAGCCCTTTTATATTTTAATAGTTATAACATTTTTTTTAAAAAAACATTATCACTCAAGTGCTTACACTAGGATTGATTAGAGCAAGGGCAAAGCCTTCAACTAGCAAAGAAAACACCATCAAGTATGAAGGTCATTATAAGATTAGTTCACCAGAAAAAGAAGATTTGGAAACACAAAATGACCCTTGGCACATCAAATCTTTCGAGGGAATCCACTTATAGTTTCAATTTTTAACATATTAGTCAAATGCTCTCTCTTTAGTGATATTTTTTCTGATTTTGATATTTTCTGTGACCTTAGAAATTTAGGGAACAGAAAGCAGAGAAAAACATGTTTCAGTCTTTTCAGTGATCCTGATCCTTTCAAATTTTGCATAAGACTTGTTCTATCAAGATTTATAATTACCTAGGCAAGTTTTGGTCCGCTATTGCCACTGAAGTGCTTCATTTTGTTTTTTAATACATGCAAACATAACACCATGTAGCTTGTAAAATCAGCTACTGTGCTTGCACAGGGCTGGAATGTCACTAGTGTAACAAGACATGCAATAATATGTGCTCATGTAGTTGAAGACACTTCTAATTGATTATACATTTATTTGCCACACCACTATTCTCTTTGGAATATTGCTTAAGAAAAACATATTTGAATAATCGCATACTGTTTTAGAGATTCCTGATGCTTGCTAATGAATATACTACAAACTTTATTTATCAAATGTGTTCTCAAATGTGTAAGCTATGTATTACTTTTTCCATGCATTTTTTATATTCCAGAGGAACCTCTTGCGACAGAATATTTTCAATCATTACTTCTCTTTTGTAGAATCAATTACCTCCTGATAGATTCTCTTTCCAAGTTTAAAATTGCATTTAAAAACTCATCTCTTTTCTGAATTCTAATTGGGTGTACTTTGAACTCTAGATTCTTTTAGTGAATATTTGTTTATAAGTCTTTTTATGATTTAAAGGGCTCACTATTTTTATAGACTGAATGTAATACTCAATAAATAATATATAGTGCCTTTGGAACAGTACATTTATTAAACAAAGATTTTTTACTCTCAAAAGAGAGGCTGAAAACAACATAACTCTTTTGAAGGAAAAAATGAGGCATATTTATGCACTTTAAACATATTTTGCTTTTTCCACATGATTTGTTTGAAGTCACACTTTAGGATGTCAAAAGTAAAATTGCCTATAATTGTTTCCTCCTTATATGCAGAATAATATACAGTAATATACTGTATCAGTCAGGGTTTACTAGAGAAACAAATATTACAAGATATATAAATGTATAAGAAACTGTAAGATTGGCTTATGATGGTCAGCCACAGAGTTGGATGAGGAAGCATGCAGAGCATGTCCACATGCAGGAGACTGAAGGGTCCAGTTCAAGCACTGCAGTTCACTGCAGTGTCCTGTGCAAGTCCATACCAGGAGGCCACTGGGTTTGGAATAGCACACTGAAGAATCTACATTGAAGGCTGAAGAGTCTATAACAAAAGCTGAAGAGTCCCCGGTGGAAACCAAATAGTCTGCACCAAAAGCCAGGAGACAACATCCAAGATGAAGGCAAAGACTGGAGCTGTTTCAAAAGATCAGCAATCAGTCCTTATGCATTTGCCTTTTATTGTATTCAGGTTCCTTTGGCTTGGATGTAGCAGTCACACCATGTGCTGCCCTCCTCATGTATAGAATGAGGATGTTACAAAGTAAGAACCCTGTCCCTAGCTGAATTTAAACTTCTGACCTAAGGTTAATAAAATGAATCAACCATTAAAATTCACCCCTTGTCAACTTGGCAACCAAACACATTTCTTTAAACCCTTTTCCAGGTACAAAGACATTCTTATAATTTCACCTACCATGTTATACCTATCCTATGTACAAACAAAAACATACTAATTCCCTCACCAGAATAGAAGGTTAATTTTCCTTGGGTGATGCTTACTCTTATCATTTAACAAGACAAACATTGTCACACCACTTAACAATTCTTAACAAGTCTAGCAACATTATATTACATTAGAATCATATTAGAGAAGACATAGTACAATTATAACCCTCTTTTCTTTAGCTGGTCATGGGGTCATAGCTGGTGTTTAGAACTACCTTCTTCCACTATCAAGTCAGTATTTCCTTAGCAAACATCTTGATTTTTCCCCTGGCTGAGTGACACATACCTTCATTCTTGAAGGCTCTGGGCCATTTTTCACTCTGTCTATATTAAGTCATTGTAGTTTGTTTTTGACTTATAACAACAGGGCATGGTAATAGTAAGAGGTGCCTAGAGGGATCTCTTGCACTCCACATATATTTTATTGTGGAGTAGTAGTCCAATTTGCCCTTGACAGTCTGGGTCAATCACCCCTGACAATGCTGTCATTCCCTTTTTATCTTGTTTCTCAGAGGCATGAGGCAACTGAAATGACCAGGGGAAGGTCTTAGTTTCTAGTTCAATGGTACCATTGTTGAGTTTCCTGGTATAAGCCTTTCCCCTTCTGGAATGAAGACTTCTAAGCCAGAAGAACATAGGATTGTGGGGAGAGGAAGCAAAAATTTTGCTAATGAATCACTGGGCTGAATGGTGAGTGGTACTATTTCTGCTTTCACCTCTTGATCCCTTCTACCTCTTGGAGCCATGAATCCTGGCTAAAGGAGATACAGTGCCATACAGTGGACACTGATTTGAAGCACATACAGCTTTTGAAGTACCTTACCCAGCGCTTCAAGTTACTGCCACCTAGCTGGTGCCTTAACTGTATCTTCAAATGACCATTTCACATTTCTATCAATCCAGTCTCTTCTGGATGGTGAGGAACATGTTAAGGCCAGTGAATTCCATGAGCAATCCATCAGCTTTTCTGTAATCCTCCCCCAGCACACTCATCAATATGCAATATAACAAAGACATGAGAATGAGAACGTAAGTGAAATTTTTCTCTAAATAATTATAATGCTATGTGCTAACATTGAATATATACAAGCCATTTTATTTATATTCAATCTGTTTTTTATCCAATTACATTATGAAATGGGAATATTTGGTGCCATTTTTTGATGAAAAATATGGGAAAATGGTATAAAACTACCTATGAGTATTTCCTAATTAACAGGAGAATTTATGTTTGAATTTAAATATGACTCATTTAAAAGCTATTTATGTTCTTTCTGAGATAGCACCTTATTTCTCATTTAAAAGTTTTTTGATTTAAAACACATACAGACTTATCTATAGGAGTTATGTTGACTTTTTATTTAGAACCATTCTTTTCATTTAAAAATAAACCTTACAGCTTCCTTAACTGTTTTTTTTAGTACCCAATATGAGATGCTGACTAGGCCATGGATAGAGGAAAAACATTAATACTAAATGCAGATCTGGCAATGTCTTATCTTAAAAGCATGTGGAAGATACATAATGTTAAGCCTTGGCAATAATGAAGACATATTCACAACTCCAGCATTCTGGTGGACTTAACAATATTATTTACAATGGTAAAATTCAGCTGGAGAAAACAAATAGTAAAAAAATCAAAACCTTGTTCCTTTTGACTTTAGGTGAATGCAATACCCATCTCTTAAGCAAAGCTCATAAAACTTCAGAATTTAGTTCATTTAGCTGGCCAGTATCTTAAATTTGAATTTGAATGGGGTTAGATTTTCAAATATTTGCTTCATTCCCATTCATGTATTTCTCTCATGCTTAGTTAGCTCATTAATACCAACTTCTTGTTCTTTGAGTTTGCGACTGTTGCTCTGATAGGTCACGTAAAGAAGGGCTCTTTTTTGATCTACTCCGCGGTATGGCTTATATTTGTATGCTCCTCTCCCTTCCAAAAACGAACTTCATGAGTTCAAAGATGGCCTTGGATGTGATTGGATTAGGAGGGCTTAGAGCTGCCTTGCTGTTAGGAGTTACAGCCTCATCAGAAAAGCAGGGCCACTGGGGAGTAGAGGCTGAAAGAGTACTTTTTCCTCTTTGGATCTTCCCTTGACTTTCTCTGCTTCCTAAATTACGCACTGTGGGCGCTCGCCTCTGCCATGCCCCTTCACCGTGATTTTTTTTCCTTTGGAGCTGGCCAATTCAGAATGAAGCCCCTACAAACTATGAGCCAAATAACATTTTCCTCCTTTAAACTGTAGGTGTTGGGTTCTGTGTCTTCCTGACCAGAAAGTGACCAAAACATCATGGTTCTATTTAGTTCTCTTGAAGTATCCACAGGATTGGAGTTAGGGTGAGGTTATCTTACTTCTGGTCCAAATCATAAGATGGTACCAAATAACCCTCAGTAATCAAGATATATGCAGTATTTTTAACAATCAAATTTAATGAAAAAATTATGATGTACAAAATAGAGGCATCATCTAGTCCTAGTTCTGATATCCAAACTGCCCTTTGACCACATATATTTATATTAATATCCTAAAGTCCAATGCTTACTTTTTTCCTTGCTTAGTTTCTATTTCTCTTGCTTCATCTCCTAGTCTTAAAAACTGGGAAATAGCAATGAATACATCAGAAGACTCATATAGCAAATCCATGTGGCATTATTCAGAAGATAATCCGTGTACCTCAAAGAAGTCCTCTGAAGAGCTGATAATTTATAAACAATGGCTAATATTTATTGAGCATTTACATTTAGGTTCTTTTGGAGGCACTTTAATTATTTCACTAATTAACTAGAAGTACCTTATGGGTGGATGTTGTTTTAATCCACAATGTACACATGAGCCTGAATCACTTGCCTACACTGATGCATAATAGAGTAAGATAATAAATTAGGGACATTAGAATCACAAAATAGACTATATAAAATACACATCTTAAAAGATATAACTAAAATTGATTTTGAATCATAAATAGCTGAAACTACAAATTTGAAAATCTCCAACATTTTAATTGCTATGATGAGATATTTGGTAAAGAATAATTTACTTTTTATTTTGAAATGTTTATTTTAAAACATCGGGAAGCCAAGCGTAGAGATCTCAGACCAGATGCAGAATAAATCAGGGTTAAGAGAACTGCAGAATGATGGAAGAGTTCCCAATCAGTTAACAGACCAACAGGAGTTCACAGGAAATTGGAGATGAGTGGAGTTAAGAATGCTGGTTTTCTGTGTGAAGGAAAATAGAGAAGCCTCATATTCAGCATGGCACCTAAGAAACCTAGTAGCACTGATGAAGGCCTTGGAGTAGCATCACTTGGTACTGGTTTATAGGTCTCCCTCAGAATTAGGAAGGGAAAACAGCTAAGTTTATGGGAATGGATGCACTGAGAATAGCAGGATTCAGAGTGAATAACTAAAAAGATAAGTGTAGGACATGAACTCAGACGTCAAATCAGAGTCTGAATGTGAATCAAGTAAACTTGGTACAGGACACAAATGATTGAAGCGACTTACTTTCTTCCATTTCTTACATCTATCTTGCTCTCTCTCCATGTAACATTGTGCTACTATACTCACCTTCCCTGAAGCTAAACATCTAGGGAGAAGGGGAGGCCAAGGAGGGCTAAAATATTGAACTAACTGCGCGGTGATCTCAAAAATTTAAATTTAAAGTGGAAATGATAATATCCAATATATAATTTGCAAGATTGAAACTTCTTAATCCTCAGAAATGGGAAATAGTGAATTAAATTAAGTTTAGTGTGATGGATATACTTGACTATGTCAACAGTGTTGGTTTGAGAGTTGTGCATCGAATTGGAGAAGCATATTTCGGGGTATGTCATAGAGGAGTGACGCTGAGTACTATCTCTGTTCCCTTACCTTTTCCTCACAGGCATTGTTTCCCTGTTTTGTTTCTCAGCTATGTGAACTAAGCATCTTTCCTCTGCCACACTCTTGTTCTATAATACTTTTAATTTGAACCTTTCAACTATGGACTTAGTCGCCCAAAACCATAAGCCAAATTAAACCTTTCCTGTTTTATGGTGTGGGTGGCCAGTATTGTTTCTCAGTGCCAGGGAAATTTCCTAATACATGTTTTTAATAGAGAAAAAAATCTACCTTTTTAATTGTTATTTAAACATGTATAGTTATCTGAGTCTTGTTACTGTAAGTATAACACTTTTGTAAGCTAATAACAATGTTAAATTAAATCATGTATACTTTTATGAATGGTATGTATTGAAACTTAGGATACCATATTCCACCAAAGTCTAATATAAAAAAGAGTAGAATATTTTTGTGATCAGACATTTAACACTGACCTATCATTTTTCATGGTATCAACTTCAGGCTATCAACTTCGGTTTGATGACTTTTGCTAACAAATATACATTCACTTTATATTAAAAAAACTACATTTTACTAGGCTCACTGCATGTCTAATTATAAACTCTCCTTTACTTATACTGTGAGTAGCATGGTAGAAATCATCAGAAGGGAAATGAAGAAATTTTCTCTAAAAGAGAAAAAGAAAATCTACTCTTTCTGGTTATTCTTCTAAACCTTAAGAATATATGAGTGTAAGAACATCAGACCCGGAATTTCTTTTTAGGCGAAATGCTCAAAGTGAAAAGAGTTTCATGTGTATAAGCGTATATCCTTCTAAGATTCATGATATCTGCTAGGGAAACATCAAACATTCTGAATATCAAGGGAAGAAATTTGAAATTTTTAAGGAGCCCCAAAAATAGAAGTTCAAAGAAAATGCTATGCCTTAGCAAAGCTTTCAGACATTAAGGTTGTATTTTTGTCTATTGGAGTATTTTCTGCCCAATATGTTGAAGAAAAGTTTAGTGTGGTAAGGTATGAAAACTACATGTATTAGAATTCAGTAAAAAACTTTCCCTTTTTTGCGATCAAGGTAAACTACCCTAGCACACTTTAGATACTATGAAATAAGAAACTTTCTAACCCACATATTTCTTTTAATAATTCTTTGATAATTTAAAAAGTTAAATTATGTAATTTCCTACTTTGAATTACCCAACATATTATTTCAACTTAAAACAGTAAAAGAAGAGCAATTCTCTTCTACTATATATTTGGAAACATCAGTTGCTATCTGATAGAATAATTATTGTTATTTTGGTCTCTAGATTAAAAGCAAATGGCAGGTAGAGTGCAAGTAGGCATTGCTGGGAGGAAGGCCAGAGAAAATTGGAGTTAGAAATGTAAAATGTATGCAACAGTTTGACTAAGGAAAAGCAAAGCCACTATGTTTGGAAAAGGCTGAAATCTCATTATTTTGCAAGAGGTACATTAACAACTGCAAAAGCTTCAGGAATTCCAGGTAATCAAGAGTCTTAGAAGTTCACTGAGCCAGCAGACTACTTCCCATGAGTGCTGCCTCTATAAAGCAGACTTTTCATTTTCACATTAATAGCATGGTTGAGAAGCTCTTGATAGAGTAGCTTCTGGGGGAATGGAATTTGTCTGAAGAAGAAATAAGCCTGGAAAATCTAGAGTAGCCATAACTAAAGGCTGTAATTTACTTCCCCACCAGGCTTTTTTTTTTTTTCTTCTTCTTTTTTGAGTGGGGGAAGCTCTGTTTTTGAAATCTTGATATGTACCCATCTAGGATTCTTTGAAATTGTGGAAGATCGCAAAGTAAATTTTGAGAACCTATTTTGTCAGCAGGTTTATTTTTAATTAAATAAAATATTTAAAGAGCTAGAAGGAAGCAGCCTGATGTTTCCCCAGGCAGTTGTATTCATGATAAATCTGTAGCCTCTGCTCCTCTGTCTCCCGTTACTCCTGAAGTCACTAACTGGATCTAGAGGTAGAGTGATTGCTGGTCCTGCTCACTTCATTTCCACATTTTAATTCTGCTCCTTGATCAATGCTCGCCTACCTCCACACGTTTCTCCCCAGTGCCCTCATCTCTTCATGGCACCATTTCGAGTGCAGATTTCCCTGGTGGAGAAATATAACAAGCTCTGAAAACAAGAACAGCAGAATTTGATACTTATGTAGATAGACAAGACAATTTAGTGAGCTTTTAAACAGAAAAACCAAAAGCCTAAAAGAAAAGAAAGGGGAAAAAACAAGTAAGTAGAAATCAAGGGGCAAATTAATTTCTCTTATACTTACAACTTATTACAGTCCCAAAGAGTTTTAGTCCATAAATATGCAAAGGAAGATTTGTATTTAGAAGATTGTTTAGTTTTATAGGGCTAAGAACATTTGCTGAAGTATTAAAATTTTGTTAAATGTGATCACAGTTGTTTTTTACATGACATATGATATAGTTAACATACTTAAGTCTCTTAAACATATATCTGTCTAAAGCTGTAATATATGTTAGGTTTGATAAATTGTGCATAAATAAAATTAATAAAATATACACCTAACTTTCTGTGTCCATGGGTTCCTCATCTGTGGAGTCAACAAATTAGGGGCTGGGGATTTAGCTCAGCAGCATAAGGGCCTGCCTTGCAAGCTTGTGGTCATGAGTTCGATCCCTGGTACCGGTAAAAATACAAAAAAAAAAAAAAAAAAAAAAAAAAAAAAAAAAGAAAATACAGAATAAAAGTGCTTGGGAAAAAATTGCTTCTTTATTGTCTCTCTTCCAGTAGGAATCCTCTTTCCTCCAGTATATTCCTCTCTAGAACAGGATCTTGTTGGGATTTGCAACAGAATGGTAGATTGTTTCTTGTTAGAACCTTTAATTGAATCTTTGTCTTTGGTTTTCCAGTGTCAAAGCAGAGGACCCACTAACAGTCAGAAGTGATGAGTGATTTAATATATTGTATTCTGAGTTTCCTTGCTGGTGAGCAAAATGTGGCACCATACCGCTTTACTACTACCAGATGAAGGTAACAGTCCAGATTATTTTCTGTTGCACTCTTAGGCAGTGTGATTTCTTATTCTCTGTGTGATTAAGAACAGGCTCCAAATATACCTATGCTGACCCTAAAGGTTGTAGGAGAGACTCTACCCTAATCCTCCCCATACAGACACTATTGGCACAATCTAAGGTCATGAGAGAGACTCATTACTTCTGGAAAGTGGTAGAAGTCCTGGCTTGCTGCTTGGATTCTCCTGGTGACACTTTGGTAGGAAGGAGAGGGTGACTGACATCTCACTACTTCTGGTTGGAGAGGTGGGATTCCAAGTTCTGGTGTGTTCTCCATTGGCAGTGTGAAGTGAGGAGGCTTTTTATCCTCAGGCAGAGTTCCTATTTTGACACAGCCCTGGTAAGTGGTAGGAGCTTTACTAAAGCTGGCATGAGTGTCTCAGTGTTATATCTGGGCCCCATGGTGGTTCTAATTTTAACTTTTTATGGAAACTCTGTACTGATTTCCCTAGTAGCTATACTAGCTTATATTCCCACGAGCAATGTAGAAACCTCCCCTCATCAAATACTTGCCAGTATTTACTGCTTCTTGCACTCATGACTATAGCTATCTGAGTAGGGTGAGACTGACTATTAATGTAGTTTGTTTTGCATTTCCCTAATGGCTAAAGAAACTGAATAATTTTTCACATATGTGTAGACTCATTTTTTAAAGGTCCCATCACTTACCAGTATCACCACTTATGGAACCTACTTCCAATACACGATCATAAGGGGGTTATATTTAAATAATATTTGAAATACAACAGCATGTATTAGTATTCTGGGGTGGTTGTTTTCCAACATATAGTGTGTAGTTGGGATATCTCAAGATAATAGAAAATCAGTGAACTAACTACAATATCATTCCTTGAGTTCCGAGATACCCTTTTAATCTTCCTTTCTCTTCTTTTGATTTATATATAATATTTAGTTTATATATAATTTAGTCTATAATATTTAGTTTAATACTAATACAAACAATAATAAACAAAGACAAGTGAAGCAACTATCTCATCTGAATCTGAAAGTCCTGAACCTGGACTTTCAAGTTCTATGGTTAATATTTAACCAAATTTTAAAAAATTGGGATACTTTATGTATCAAATTATATAAAAATATAAGCACCTAATTTTTTCTTGGATATATACTGAGATTTCTGAAACTTATACAGCACATGTCTTTTCTGTATGATCCTGTGTGGTAGGAGATGAGAAATACACCGTGGGATAGAATTATTCAATTATTGTGCAGTCCCTTGGTAGGCAGCCTTAATAAGAAATGTGCTTGAAATGCAACTATCTATCCCCTCCCTCATCCAGGAACTTCAGATGAGGTGCCCCTAAAGTGATTTAGATATGAGCTAAGGTTTAAGAGCCAGTGCATATGTTCCCTATTGTTTAATACGGTCTGTTACAAGAATGCTCCAAAGTCTAGATATTAATGAATTGTGCTTCTTGTGTGTGCCTCTGTCCTACAGGTTTCTCATATAGCCTTTATTTCCTCTTCTCTTAGTTTTAGGAGTGAATAAGAGGAAAGAAATTTAATGCTTAAGGTACCTATAAAATTACTTATAGTTTTGAAGTGGATAACTCAGTTTGGGTAGACAATTCACATGTGAATAATATTAATACAATCTGAGCCTACTTGACACTCAACCTGCAGAATATAAGGATATATATCTATATAATCTATCTATCTATCTATCTACCTATTTATATGTGTGTTTTCTTGAATAAAATATATTTTACTCTTCAGTACTGTAATTAATAGAAGGAACTAGCGTCTTCCACAATGAAGCAACACATAGAACCATCATTGCCTTTGCAATACAGGAGGAGTAGATTGAAAATGAATAGATTTAAGGCTGTTTTTGAAGAAGATCCAAGGTATGCACAGAGGCCATAATGAGAAGGGACTTATGTGGGACTCTGCCAAAACAAACTTGGCTGCTTTACAAGTTTAGCTAGGGCTTGGGGAAAGTGGAATCCTTGTCTTGTAATACCATGAGTGCCCACTGATATATGGCCGATGTTGGCTGTGTTGGGGATTTTCATCCTTTATTATTGGCAGTATTTAAGGAATTTAGAAGTAATCCTATGATTTTGTAGGCACAGGAGCACCTGGCTTTTAAAGAAAGCTGTTTTCTCAGTGTTTTATTAAAGTACAAACAATGTGCAGTAAGGAACTTTCTCTAACTCGACTGGGCATTATCCTCATTGTGATTATTATATCTTAAGGATATCATAATTCTAGATTATCTTTTGACATTGTAGTTCATTATCATCCACCTGAAAGATTCTGTAATGTTTAAAACCTCCTATATCCCAGGGGCAGATAGAATCACATCTCACTTGCTCCCCTAAAAGACACAAAATCAAATTACACCAAAAGCCTCCTTAGAGTACAGCTCTTTGCCAATTACTTGAATTATTTTCAGCCACTTTGGCATATTTCCCCTCCAGATGAAATGAAAATCTTTTAGTCTGCACTAGTGAAGGATTTTATATTTCTTAGTGCATCCACATATACGGCATAATGAGAATAAAAGCTTCTCAGCCTCACAGATCTTTCCTACAGTGCCATAATGCAGGGAAAATAACATCCATTTCTAACACACGAAGTCCACATATTTTCTAAAGAAGAGAAGGACATTAACATTACACAAGAAAACTATTTGCTCTTTGCTTTAAATTTTCAAATTCGAGCACACCAGAGATTTCAGACTTCAAAACTCCATACATCTGTGCTGAGACACAGCGCCTCTGAGGTGCTTCATTATTGGCACTTAAAGCTGGTTTCAGAAACACCTGGTCTGAGTAAGCAGTGTGATCAGAGGGTGTCTGCAGGGCAGACAGATTCTAAATGGAAGATCGCTGCTTACCCAAAAGCCATTTTAAAGCAAAAGCCAGTAGTATCAGCAAACCAGTAACAACAACTTAAATATTCCAAAGTACATTATTAATGTTTGCAGTCCTCTGAAGATCGGGTGACTTCTTTATAAAAGTTCTTGTGTCTCAAGAGATCAAGTTGTTATTCTGCATTTATCATTGTGTAAAAATATTATTTTTCACTGATAGTTTTATTTATATTTTATTATTCCCAATTGCTCCTTTGTGGTTTTGTTTTTTGTTTTTTGTTTTTTTTTTCCTCTTGATTTGTGTTATTTCCTTCTCTGCGCCTGCAGCAGCGTTCACTGAAATCGCGATTCATTGCTCAGTATCTCTCCCTTTTCTCAATAGCATAGCCCCTAGCACTGAATCCTTTGCCTAAAGCATTAAGAACTTGGGGGACAATCAGTACTCATTGCTTTGCTTGCAGTTCTCATCTGGGTTAGTGCTTGCAGAAATTGAACTGAACTTTCTTCACTGTTACTGCATCTGTAAGGTAATTGCTGAAACTTGTTGAGCCTATCAGAATTGCTGTTCTTGAGATTTGCAAACATGAAGAATCTGATGAAGCAATTTGTAAACCTTCTGTGGTACATCCCTCTTAAAGTCACACTGATCTTGAAAAGATTTCATACGACCCGTTTGAAACATTCACATTTCAGAATTCTGTTTTGTAAGCTTTAAACATTAGTTTTTTTAAAAAGCATTCTTATTTATATGGTTGATTTGTGATGCACAATTCTTATGTTATATGAAAAGAGCTTGAAATCTTTAGTAGTATTTTTTCTGATATTTTCAGTAATTCAAAGAAATGTCATTTAAAAAGAAAGAAAGATATTTACAAATATATCTGGGAAAAGTAAGAGGCAGGATCTTTGTTTTCAATGCACAGGTACTCAAAGATTGCTCATTACTATTGATTTCTGAACTAGAAAACTGGAATGTTTAAAAGAAAGGGAGACAGAGACAAAGATTGTGAGGGTTTTTTAGGCTCAGAACAAGCTCATGGAACCCGGCTTTATCTATTTTTGTACTGAGAGAGATAGTGAATGAACAAAATATATATTTGCTTGTCAAATCATATCACTCTTGTTGCAAAATTTAAAGTAACTTCCTACTTAAGGAGAAATAGTAAACTGACCCAGTTTAATCTTCACTGAAGGCTTACATATTTACGTTATCCCCTTCTTATTTGATGACCTGCTTATCATTGTTTTAAAGAAAGAATTATTAAAGGTATTTCAATTTTTTAAAAGTTTAAAATGTTTCTTCCTTGTAGAAACATCATTAAAAAAGATAATCATTCACAGAAACTCCAACTCCACATACCTTATTATGCATATTTACCTTGTTGTCTCATTCAGTATTTTAAAATGCTACATTATTCACAAATCTTAGATTAATGTGCTGACTTGGCAAGAAAAATACTATATTGAAATTCAAGAGAAAGGCTGACAAATTTAAGTTAGCTTAAGACAGTGAAAGTGAGTACATTGGTTGTGTGGAGACTGTAAATTTAAGAAACTTGAAAATCAAAGTGGGTGAAGGATAGATAGAGCTTATTGCAATACAATCCATAGCAAGCACCTGAGGTAGTTCAGTGCAATAAGGCAATTCTAATGACTAATAAAAATCATAAATGCCTGTAGAGTGCTGTAGTCATGTTAATGTATACATAATAATGCTTGATAGGACAATTACTCCTGAGCCATTTGAAGAAGTCAAAATCCGGGATTTTGGTAGGAATGGTACACTTGCAGGAGTTTATAAGGGAAAGTGGGGGAAAATAACATTGGAGGCTTATTAAGTTAGACTAATTATGTACTATGATCATTAGCAGCTTTGTTCATGACATATTCTAGATACTAACAGAAATACACAGCAGGGTTATGTAGTATGGCCCTTATATTTCATAAAATTGAATTGTAGTGAACATCAGAATAGCAAAGTTGTATTATATTTTCAATAATTTATTGAAGAATAAATCATGAGTTAATTAAATATACTTAATGAAAATACCTGGATGAATATAAACAGACATTCTGGTGAAACAGGTACAATTTGGATAAGGAAATGAGCATACTATCAGTAAAGTTTCTAAGGAGGGGAAGGTTTTTTCTTTTACAAATATGATAGATGAAACAGTCTACTTTGAGGATATGAAATATTTTGAGAAAAACCTTAAAAGTGCTCAAAATAGAAAATTGGGTGGTAACTCATATAGGATATAAGTCATGTTAGAGAGGGCAGAAGAAGTTAATAAGGGATTTGAAAATCTGGCCAAGAATTCTCATATCAAAATTCAGGAAATTGAAGGCTTTTCTGAGCTTTGAGGAAAGAGGAATGCAAGCATATTTACAGAAGATAAAGCTCCCCATTAGAATGCCCTGAATATTATGGCCAAAACTTGAAAAGTAATTAGGAGTTTAAAAATTGGTATAGATTTCTTCTACAAAGTCACTTTATTTATAATTGGAAATTTCTCAGTCCTAGCTAACTAAGGAGATTTTAATGCTAATTAGATTGTTGCAGTGACAAGATCTTGTTTTTTCTCACATAAACATACTTCTTATTCCATTGACTACAAAAATATTTTGCTTTCATTTTATCAGAATAGCTCATTTTGATTATGCTCAGACCTCAGTGCATCACCTACACCTACCCTACTAATCTGAGTAATTAAAGGAAAACGATGCATGATGCATTTATAGTTAAGTGAAATGAATATAAATCTCACGTAACAGCTGGATTCCTATACTTGGCAACAAAATACGATTTGCGAAAAGCAATCGTCTTCCTGTTGGCAAAACACTTCACTGGTCTCTCCAATTTGAGTCCTCTTCAAGATTTAGTGTCTTCTCACTTTGTGATGCACAAACACTACTTCCAGATGGTCAGCCCTGTCATATGCTATTTTTACGCTGTACTTTAGATTTTTTAAGTGGAAGCAGTTATTCACTAAACGAAATGCATCACTTATAGTGTACATTGGAGCAGCTTTTCAAATCAGCATGCTCAGCTAGCTGCTGATGAGCTTAGTACACTCCGAGGAAAGAAACCTAACTTAAGTCAGACAGTCAGCAGACATGGAAAAGTTCTTACGTGTGGAGCTGATGGGAACTGAGGACAACACAAAAGAAGAGAAGAACAGAGCCCTGTCCTTGAGCTGTTTCTAATCTAATTTGAAGACTTAAACAAATCATCCACAGATAGTATCCTAGTAAAAGTGTCATGTCCAGAAATAAAGAAATGCACCCCCCGCCACTGCTGTATTGCATAAGGCCTCCAGTAGCACGTAAATTTTCACTGTGTCTTCAGGGAGAATGTCTACTTTTCAGTAGAAAAGATTTAATTTGTCATGTGAAAAGAAGTTAACAGAAAAGATGTGTAAATACTATTTAGAGGCACTACTATTAGTTTTGTGTGGAGTGACAAATGACATGTAAAGGACAAGTTATGATATCACAGAACTGGACAGAAAATTAGCTGTTAGGATTTCACATGGAAATGTAACTGGAAACCCCTGGAGATGATGGAAGGTAAGAAAATGGCAAACTTCAAGCAGACTGGTTACTGATTACATAAATATGGGGCGGGGTTACCAAATCAAATTAGTAATTTGAGCATTAAAAGTATGCTCATTTTTTATGCTTTGATTTTGTAACTTGAGCAACTACTTCTAAGGTAACAATGTATAATATATTAATTAGTGTCTATTTCTTACTATTTTTTGAAATTCTGTATTATTCTTCCCTTTTTTTCTGTTTTGCTTTTAAAAATAAAAAGTAAAAAAAAGCCTGTTCTTTTAATATAATTACAGAAAAAGATGGTAAATTCATGGTTAAATTTTAATTTTCTGTGGAAATCGATTTTTCAGAATAGTGTTTTAGGGGTTTTCTCAGGTTATTACTTTATGAATTCAAGTTAACAAGAGACAGTGCTGTCTTTTTGTATGGAAGTCATGGAATAGAAAGGCTTGCAGAGTTATGTAAGATTAGAAGAAATATCACCTGTTGAGAATCAATTTAATTAAAATAAAGTGAAATCATTTTCTTTGTTTCTTTCCATGTATTATGCACTTTGAATCATTACCAAGTGGTATTAATTTGTAAATCAAATTATTGTTCATGCCTTGAGCATCAAGTCGTTTCTTTCCTGAAAATAGAGTGAATTGATATTGAGAGCCACTTCAACTTTTCTCTAAACATATTGCTTAATGTTTCCCTGATTTTATTTGCTTTGTACTTCTGAAGGCTGTACTGCACCCACCCCGCTATCTATGCGAGTCTGTAAGTCTGTGGGAGTGGGTGCTGAAAAACATGAGGACTGTATTGTTTTTGTAAGCTCTGCAAGTATTGACTTGGAATCCTGACCTCTCTAAAAATCATAGTTTTAAATATCATTGACTCATGAATTTTCAGGATGGAAGCTTTGAGTAGAGGCAATTTCTTCATATAACCCCTTGCTGTTACTTTCATACACCTGAGAGGATGTGGTCACATCATGGTGCATTCTGTCCCTTAATATATATGCAAATGTGAACAGTAAAATAGACACAGGAAGACGTGACCTTCTTTTAATGTTTAATTTAAAATCATGCTAGTTTCTGTAGTTCATTGAATGTTCCTCTGCTTTTAAAAAATTGGTTGATGGCAGTGACGCACCTGGTTTAGGAGAATCCTGGTGACCAACCAAAGCAAGTCACTATCTAGACTTGATAACTATACTACATGAAATGGGCATATGGCCGATGATGTTTATACTACAGTATTATAGCCCAGATGAGGGACTGCTGAGGGCACACATGAAGGACATGATCCTGGTGAGTAGACATCAGTCCGAATGTATCAACATTTGGGTCAATGGCAACCCATCTAGTCCCCTCCTTTACTGATCACCCAATCAATACCTTGGCCAGACTGGGACCTGAAAATGAAATGACACAATAAGATGAGAACTGTAAAAACAGAAGACTTTCCTATGTGGTCTACATCACACACAGTAGACTTTCTCCAGCATTTCTATGGCAAGGAAGTGATCACCTACCCTTTTGTAAACCAATCAGAGTAGTGAAAATAAAAAATCATTGTGATTTGTCTACAGTAGGAGCCAGCAAATATTTTTATAAAGAGCAAAAAAGAAAATATTTTAGCTTCATGGGGCACATATTTTTACATTATAATACTTAACGCTAGACTCAAAGCATTTCCAGGCATACAGTAATGAAGCAGCATGTCTGCATCACAATCGAACTTTGTTTTATTTTAATGAAGACAAATTATGATTGACTTTAACCCGAGAGCCACAGTCTGCTCCACACTGGTATAGACTGGTATAAAAACATAGCCTGGAGCTGGTGAGTGACTCAGTCTTCTGAAAGCATAGGACCAATTTGTATCTGAACTGATTTTTTTATTTCCTTTTTAAAGGCAAATAGTGTAGCATTTGTTGGGAAGCATATCTGTGACTAGTATGCGGACTTTCTAGTTTTCAGTCTGCTTTGGTACATCTTGTTATTACCAGCTGTCTGGATTTGCTGCTTTACAATAAATCCTTTGAGGATAGAAGTTAAAATGTCAGGGTTTCAATATTTTCCTTGAATTAGGCCAGTTGGATGACCTAAATTGCTTTTTACTAACAATTTGCTAATTCTTGCTTTGTGCATCAATTGTTTATCAGTGAAGGATAGGTATAATACTTGTATATACTTATGTCTAATATTTCTTTGCATTTTCATGTAGATTAACTAATAAATTTTCAGTGGCTGTAATTTCACTACATGACTTATTTCCCTTTGGTGGCAGAATGAGAGCTTGAGTTACAATAGTATGCAGCCTGCTTTCCCCAGCAGTGTTCTTTCTTAGGCTACCATTCCTGAACATAGTTTTCAGGACTAACAAGTTAATCCATATAATTACAAATATGAATGAGTAATAGGTATAAGGACAAAGTACAGTACAAAATGTGATAAGACTGCCAAGTTTAATTAATGATACTCGTGTGCACAGTTGGAGAAAAATGGACCATAGCACAATAGATTCAGCCTATGGATTTGGATTCCACAGGCTTCTATAGTCGATACAGATCACCCTCGGATGGTAAGAGCAGTAGTGATCCCTATTGATGATGACTCCGGGCTCTACACCACACACCACTACACAGGGAGCAGACCCTGAAGACAGTGTCTGCGTGGCTCTGGGTTATTTTTATTTCTTGTATATGGATGCAGTTTAACTGATGCTTTTGTCTTCTCTCATCAATGCTACTTGCCTCACGCTTACCAGGTTCACAGCACTGTTTACTCAGAAAGAGATACTCTTAGAATGAAAAAGTGTCTTTAATTTCTTTTCTCGTCCCTCGTACTCATGTTAGTGAGGCCTTTCTACAGCTCACTGATGTATTACTCATTTTTCTTTTTCAGAATTCCATTAAAATCCACTGAGAATGGCATTATTAGATAAGTCCTCTCATCCTTTCTTTCACATTCAATTTTTATTTTCAATCAATGTTGGGCTCAGTTTTACCAATTGCTGAATTTCCTTCCTATAGAAAAGGAAGGGACCTGTACTATTGCATGGCGACCAATCAACTCAATACAGAGAAACATCTGTCCAAAGTCACAGAGCAATTAATGTGACATTATATTAATATGTTGTGGCTACAGAACTTTTCATGAAGAACATTTGAAAACCTGCATACATAGCATTGGATAATGAAATCTTTGTGTGCCTCTTCTTATAGGTCAATGTGGGAAAAGCTTTACAGTGCCCATTATTAGCTTATTTAGTTTCCACTAAATTTAAACTGATGATACTTCTTGGTTCAAATGGTTGAACTACTGTTACTTAACTTTTTATGATAATATGTTTGTGATCTATAATAGTTATATTTATTTTGGGAATTGGTATATGCATATATCATATCTGAGTGATTTTCAATCCATTTACTCCTCCTTAACGTTTCTCCCTCTTCTGTTCTCTGGTGCCCTTCCCCATCTCCAATAAGCCTCCTAGTTTCCTGGTTTGGGCTTCTCATGTCAGGTGAGCCATGCGCATTTAACTCATGTGTCTGACTTATTTCACTTAATAGTATGGCCTCAAGATCCATATGGCCAAGTTTTACTGAAAATGATATGACTTCATTCTTCTTTTTGGTGAATATTATTCCATTGTGTGTGCATACCACAATTTCTTTGTCGATTTGTTTATTCATGGTCATATAGGCAGTTTCCATAGCTTAGCTATTGTGAATTGTGCTGCCTTAAACTGGAGTATTACTAAGTTTGAGAATTAAAACAGTACTGATATTGAGACGGGACTGATGTGGTTGACTCATAAATAATGAATTTTTCAGCTTAAGCAGATAATTCCTTTCTTCCACAATATCATGCTTCAAAGCTTTCTCTGGACTTAGAATTGTTTCCTAAGAATTAGGTTGAGCCACACTACAAAGACCAGAGTCATTTGAGAGCATTTCATTCACTACAAACCAGCAGAGTCCAAATATACTTACAATTGAGACATTTCAAGCAATTGTATGGCAGGTTTTATGTATCGTAACAAAAAGTTCTAAGAGTATTAGACAAATTCTAAAGTTTTTCGTTTGTTTAAAAATGACAAAATTCAAAACAATTGTGTGCATGTGTGTGTGTGTGCGCGCACGTGTGCATGTGGTGTTATATCTGATTTTCTTATATACTGCTACATAGTCACATTTTATCTTTAGCTTTCTCTCTATAGCAGGGGATAAGAAAAGTATTTGAAAAACAATTCTGCTTCAAAAATTCTTTGAATGGCGAGAACTGTGGTCAGACTTTCTTTGCATTAAGATCCTAGCTTTCCCATTCATGCTCTTCTGTCATTAAACACAATCCAGTTCGATTAAAATATAAGTATCAATTTTTCTAGAACTGTAAATACTAGGATTCACATCCAGTTGTGGTCCAGTTCTTTCTTTCTCTCTCTCATTCTCACTCTCTCTTTCCTTCCCTTTCCTTCTCTGGTTCCTTTAGAGCTTTTCTTTATCTTTAGGGTTAACAGCTCTAAGAGTCTGTGTTAGAAGTTACAACGTAATTTACTTACTTGGCTCTGTGTTTATGACATGATTGGTATCTGTGAGCAGGTGGGGAATTGGAAAAATGTTCCATCTGTGGATGTGTGGACGTGACATAGTCTGATTACAGCACAGACTATGAGACAGATCTCTTTGCTCTGATCCTAGGAACATCCTATTGCTCTTGTGCTGACACCAAGTATCCTTCTGTCTTTTTAACCTTCTCCAAAGATCAGATTATTCCTGCTCCTGGGCCTTGACAATAACTCTAGTGCATTATCAGTTGTCAAGGCATGTTCTCCACCACCTTAATACATCCTGACAATCACTATACTGAATGGTTTTCTGCCCTAACCTCTAAAAAGTAACCATCTTCGCAACATTTTGCAAAAATTTGCAAGCACACACAAAACTAATAAAAGAGGTTACCTCTAAAGCTTTTAGCTTAATTGTGCATGCAGTCAGGGTAGAAGAGTCAGAGTGCATGTCCTCATCCTGCAGTGACTTGTATTTCCTTATAGTTAAGCCCTAACCTTTCTAGGTGGGCATGCATAAATAAGAAGATAAGGGAATTGAACTTGGGTCCTGAAAATGGAACTCTAAATACTTAGAAAATGCCTTTCTTTGCAGTGAGAAGAAATCTGTTTGCTGTTGCAAGCTCAAGGAACAAGGCAAAAGTCTGTTAGTTATGAGAGAGGGAGGGTAGGAGAGAGAGAGACTAGAAAAAGCATCAATGGCACTTCTTTTTTCTCATTTATATCATCTTCATGGTTCTGATTTCCCTCTAAGGAAACATTTCTGAAAGCAAATGAAGAAATATACCTGGGAATTCAAGATATGCTGAAAGAACTAAAGAACGAAGATATTTTGAAAGTGAAGAAAAATGTTGTTTGATGCTATTTAGTTTTCTTACAAATCACCCTGCTTAATGAGTATTCAATACGTACACCTCATGTAAAATTTTGGAAGGAAGTTTTTAGTGTCTGAATATTTGTTCTGGCAGTGTCATAGTATCTTCTGGACTCAGAATACCTTTGTTAGCTTTAGAGGATCACACGGTTTTATATGCAAAATGACTTTCTGGAGAAACAAGCATTTCATTAGGCAGCTGCCTGAAAATGTTAAGAGATGCTAATTGCTTGGCAGAAGTAGAGAAGCAGGGAGCTGAGAGGGTTGCTCTTTTACCCCAATTCATGGAAAGTAGAAAAGGATACTGAAATGATTCTAAAAATCCATTTTCTGTTTATGACAGCACTTTTTTTTTTTTTTTGGTCTTTTTTTGAGACAGGGTCTCACTATGCAGTGACTGGAGCTCACTTTGTAGCTCAGGCTGGTCTCAAACTCCCAAGGATCCTCCTACCTCAGCCTTCAGAGTGCTGGGATTACAGGCATGAACCACCATGCCTGGGTGACAGTGCTTATTTCTTTCTTTAAATACACTTAGATTTTTTTTCTCCTAGTAAAACAGTTAAAAGTTACAAAAAGGCAGAATTATTAGATTCATAAAACTACAGAAAGTCTCATACACATGTACTTCAAGGACAAGACCCCCACTGATCTGCAAGAAATATTCATACTTAAAATATCCTCAAATACTGTTAATCAGATGCAATAATATCATACTTAAAGGGGCGTAAATTGTTGGTCACTATGAATCCTGAAAAGCAGAATTTGCACCTTAAACACTCGTGTCTTTATTTAAGATATTGCATTGCTCATTGCATGAAAATAAAACTTGGCCTTCTTAAATAAAAATCTAATTATTAAATAACAAAATTTTCGATTTTTCAGGAGTACTGTATTTTAATACTTTCAAGAGCTAATTAGGTCTTTAAAGAAAACATAGTACTTAATCTCTTCAAAAATAGTATCACTTAGATACTATTATTATCATTCTCACTTTTCAAAGAAGAAAACAGACACTCAGAATTTAAATAACTTGCCCAGAGTCATACAATCAGGAGATAACAGAGTAAGAATTAAATCCAGTAAGTCTAGAGCAAGCACTTGTATTTAGATACTAAACGAATGGTTCTTAAATATTGGTTTGAGAACTTTGGTAACGCTGACACTATTGATCAGAGTTCTACAGTTTAAAAACAATTGCCTTACTATTTTTATGGTTTGAACATGAAATATCTCCCATAGCATCATGTATTGAGGGTTTAGTCCACAATTCAGCAATGTTCAGAGGTGGTACTTTTGAAAGGTGGTGGAATCATGATGGATCTAAGGTAATTACTGCGTTAATCCACTGATTGATCAAAAACTTGACAGCATTACTAGGAAGTGATAGAAACAAGCAGCAGGAGAAAAGTAAAGCGCACGGATTTCGCTGGCATTCTTTTAGGCACTGTATTTTATCTTTGGCTCTTTTAGCTTCATGAATATCAGGAGGTAAGCAGGCTTATTCTTTACATGCTCCCCCGACCATTATACTCTTCTTTATTTCATGCCCCACAAAATGACACCAGCAGACCATAGACTGAATCCTCTGTAACTGTGAGTTGAAATAAACTTGAGTATTGTGTCACAGCTATGGAAATCTGGTTAACACAGTTGTGATATTTTTAATTTTCTTAGAATTATAATCTCTTCCAGTGGACTAGATACATCCTTTTTGAGGTCAGAGAGTGTGTGTTGTATTACTTTTCAATTTTTTGTAGTCGGTGCTAGAAGCAAGTCTGCTCAAAAAGTATGAATTAATGAATCTTCAGGGTTTTAAATGGAAACAACTCCACAAGTGATATTTAACCTGTCATCTTGCCAGTAACATTATAAATTCTCTTATTTGGAATTAAATTAATCACCTGAAAAATGCTAGAGGGATATGTCAGGGCCCTTTGATAGGAATTATGAAGGAAGGTAGTCCTGGGTGTAATGCACAATGTGAGACCCAGAATGGAAGCATAAGTCTAGTTTTAAGCTTGGGTGATAAGCTTGAGTGATAAGAGGTGAACTAAAAGGAGGCAGAGCATATGGAGAAGAGAGAAATTTAGGTTGCTCTTTTGCTTGTGCATGAATTTACTAGAAAAATGTGGAGTTAGAGAATCCTAGAAAGACCACAGAAAGTGATAGAAAGAGCCATTGCTTTAGAACGAGGTAGAAAGGGGTAAATGCTGATTTTGCTAATCACCAGTTATGTGACACTGGGTAAGAAATAGAGTTTGATCTTTATTTTCTCATCAGTCAAATCACTGAAATCAAAACATTACTGTGAAGATCAAGCAACTTGCCATATATATATATCGTTTACCAACAGTGACTGGTACTCACCAAAAGTGAGTTTTCTCCTCTAATACTTCTAGTTCTTGAGACTAATACCACTGGACTTTCCATTTTGGTAGTATCATGGTTCAGCAAATGATACTTCATAGTATAACATCCCTAGTAAGACAAACACTCTCAATGTCAAGGTCTCTCTGACTTTTTCCCACCTCCTTTTCTCTGATCCTCCTTCTCTGTTGAATTTCCGGAGGGGGATTTCCCTGAAGTTTCCTTATCTACCGAAAGACTGATTTACCAAAAAGGGACATAATTATCTTCGATCTTCTAACTAAAATTTCATTAACCAAAGATAATTAAACTCATATGATAGAAGGAGAGACTAAAAAATCAAATACCCCACACTAAGAACACAGAAGACCTTTGTTTCAGGCCATGGTCTATCCTCAGAGGCCAATCTATTTCCAGTGACAAGCATTTAATATTTCTATCAACTTCCTACCATCTTACTTCTTTCTCCCTTTTAAAAAGGGTATATACATGAATCTCAATAATCTAGCCCTCATTAAAGCTTCATATTTTGTATGGATCCTTTGTACACATATGCATTAATAAAAGTGTTTTCGTACATGAAAGGATTTTGCCCTGGATGGGAAGCTGCAGCGGTGGGAGCCTGGGAGGTGGAACCAGGAGGCTCTATCTTGAGGTCATCTGCCCACCCCTAGGCAATCTACCTGTGGTGTGAAATGAATCCCAATGGGCTACCTGTGCATCAGTAATGCCCCTTAGGCACCACCCCAAACCTAAGCTATATATATGCCCCCACACCATGTGTCTGGCAGAGAGAATGCCACTTCGGAGGTCATGGAGTCTCTCTCTGCATTCTTAAAATAAAGGCCACTTTTATTTCATATTTCTTATCTTTTTAGCCACGCCAAAAATTCTATCAGATGTTTCCCTGACCTGGACGGCAGAGGAGAGACTCCTGGGACCTTCCCCGTCTGAGTCCCCTGCCCCCACGGACCGGACTACCTACTGGATTAATTCCTCACTTCTCAACATGTGGGAGCTGCTAAACTTGCCGCTGCTGGTTTTCAAACAACACAGGTATAATTCACTTACCACAGGTGAGCCAATCATGTCCCTGAAGGTTACTCTGTGGTGGAGCTGGGCTCCATGCCAGATTTTCTTACCATTCCCTCGACTGTTGTAATGCTCTCACATCCTTTGGGGCAAGCCCGAGGCAGAGCCGTTACTAATCCACGGAAAATTCACTTGTGCCTTTCTTGGTGACAACCAAGAACATGAGTTTTGGAACCAATTACCCTCAGTCTAAGAGGTCAGGTGACTGCCTGACCTGTTTAGATTACGGTGCATAGGCTCACCTGACTCTGATTTGATCTTGGGAACCGCTTCCTGTACCTCCAAAAAACATACCTATGGAGTGCCTGGTTCAAAAGGCTACCTAAAACCAAAATCTGATGTTTTATTTATAGCTTATCACACTGATGACAAGTTTACAAAAACTCTCCATCTTTAGGCCTTTAAGAATGTGTCCCTCTCTCCCTCTGCTCCTCCAGGATCCCCCCCCCCTCCCCACACTTAGGAGATAGCATATTTCTTTACAGCTTTCCCCCTGTGTCTCACACACCAAACCCCTCAGCTTTCTCATCATCCTCCTTTCTGCCCTGCTTCACCCGTTTCTCAGGCCCTCCCTGCGCGGCCACCCCTGCCTTTCCCACTGAGATGGGAGAGGCGCACCTGGACAGTGTTGGGGGAGGTGTGCACAGACAGTGTTGGGCTGCACGCTGGCGGCTCTGGCAGTGCTGGCGGCACAGGCGGAGCATACATGGAGGGCACCTGGCCTGGCCTGCACTGGCTGCTCTGGGCTCTCATGCTGTGCCCTATCTCCGTACCCCACCTGCCCTGCACACCCTCCACGGAGCAAAAATGAACTATACTCAACTGGCGTTAAATGACACCATAGCTGATTTCTCTCCTAAATGAAAAGGTAAAATTAATAAAACAGGCCATCTGCCAAAAATCAGATGGCATTAGACATTTTAACAGCAAAAAGAGATACTTATATATTACTAAGAATGACATGTCAGTTCCTAAAATTCTGTGGACCTTATCCTTCTTATGGGAATCCATTACAAAAGATATGATCATAAATACCCTGTTGATTGTATTTGACTCCTGCATACTTAATTGATTCTACAGATACCTTCTACGGTGGGCCAGATCTCAAGACAAAAGGCTAAACTTGGCCCTCAAACCCTACAGGGAGACCTTCTTAATATGGCTTTTTGTGTTTTCCAGAACATAGATAAAAATAACAATCTGATCTTTTAGCAGTGACAGTTGGAGTACTGAGACAGGTAAACGGACACAAGGTGGATCTGCCTGAGCCCTTCATGGACCATGCTTCGAATGCAGCAGAAGGACATTGGGTAAGAGAGTGCCCATCCTGGCGTTCCTTTGGGGTCTTACCCCAGGGCCACTGGAGCAACTGTCCTAGCCACCAGAGAGTGGGTAAACCATCCTCCTAACTTCTAGCCCTCACAGGAAATGCCAGCACTGCCAGATTCATCGCTGACAGATCTGCTTGGACTTGCTGCTGAAGACTGATGGGGCTCGGGGTCCACAGCCCCCATTAAGGTGTCCTTCTCAGAGTCCCAAGTCCCACTAGAGGTCTCAGGTAAGACATTCTCTATACTTGTCGACACAGAGGCCATGTATAGGGTTCTTCCTGAGTTTTCAGGCACCTATATTAAGTCCTCAGTCTCTATAGGAGATATTGATGGCCAACCTATGCAGCCTTTACAGACAGGGCCTATTTCATGCAGGTTCCAGACTGCTTCTCTGGTTGATCCCATTGTTTGAGATACCTCTAATCTCACCTGCACTGCCAATGCTATGCCTATTATAATTTGTCTCAGGGATCCTTCAATTTTTCCTTGTGTTCCCCAAGATACCATAGCTTCCAAACATTTACAGGACCTAAACCTATAATTAAATGCCTTTTAGATAATGATTTTCTTAAACCTACCCATTCACCCTATAATACTTCTATCCTCCTGGTACTCAAGCCTGATGGGTCTTATCCTCTAATACAAGACCTTAAGATACTCAATATGCTGTTACCCCAATCCACTCAGTGAGGCCAATCCTTATACTATGCTCTCTCATATCCCTCCCTCCACCACTTACTTTATAGTCCTAGATCTTAAAAATGCCTTTTTATTCCTTTATGTTTATGCAGACTGACCCAGACACTCTTAGGTCTCAACAGCTTACACCTGTTATCTCTAGTAAAACCTCTCCTCAGGGATACATAACACCCCCTTCCTTTCCTATTTACCAATTTCTCAGATACAATCCTGGTCAAGACTGACAGATAAATTTTATCTTCTCATCTTTGTTTATACTTTTTCAGGATACATAAAAGCCTTTCCCACAATCAGGGAGACTACTAATATACTTACTGAAGTCCTGTTACATAAAACCATCGCAAGGACTACAACCAAGGTGGAGTGGCCCATACCTGGTCTTCTTGGCAACCTCACCAGCGGTCAAAGTTGCTAGACTGCCGTCCTGGTTTCACATCACTCAGGCTAAGTGGTACCCTTTAGCCCTAGATCTAACGATCCTTTTGCCCACTCATCTCCACCTCACCAAGGCCTCACGGCCACAGCTTTCAGGCTATCATGTTTTGTTATCCAATTTGGTTCCTAACTTCTTATCCTTTTTACAGCAGAACTCTCAACAGTATTTCCTAAAGACTCCCACATCATGCATACCAGAGACAAGTCTTACCTACCTACCCTCTTAACTTTTACCCTTTCAGATGGGGAAATAATCACCTCTCATAGCCCCACACTTATTTTTAGAATTCTACCTTACTGTGGCAATGATTCTACCTCAACATGGTCCTGATAGAATGACATATCTAAATCAAAGGCACCTTTCCTTCTACCTCACCTGAGTCCTTACATATAATAGTGGCCCACCTACTCATAAGACCTTGTCTCTTTGTTTTTCCAGTCTAACTTGCAGGCATTCACCAGTGATCAAGTTGTCCTGGTTAAATCACCTGACACCAGCTGCCACATGGGCATCAATCGTCATCCTGTTGACCCTCCTAAACCCCAGTACAGCACCCCCTTTCAGCAGGAATCAGTAAAAGAAAGAAAAACTTCACCCTTTTTTCCAATAATAAAAAGACAGGAATGAAAGGATTTTGCCCTGGATGGGAAGCTGCAGTGGTGGGAGGCTGGGAGGCAGAACCAAGAGGCTCTATCTTGAGTTCATCTTCCTATCCTTAGGCAATTTACATGTGGTGTGAAATGTATTCCAATGGGCTGCCTGTGCAACAGTAATGCCCCTTAGGCACCACCCCAAACCTAAGCTACATATATGCCCCCACACCATGTGTTGGGCAGAGAGAATGCCAGGCCCTGGAGGTCATGGAGTCTCTCTCTGCATTAAAATAAAGGCCACATTTATTTCATATTTCTTATCTTTTTAGCCACACCAAAAATTCTATCAGTACATGTAGTTTATTTCAATTGAGTCAAATAACCAACATTGAAGGTAAATTCGAACTTCTCAAAATTAGGATATGGATTATAAAGGAATAAATATGCATATATCTCTCATATATAATAGGCTTAAATTTGTTGAATTATTCTTTAAGTGTAACTTATGTTATGCCTTTTATATTTAACTAAGTTAACTAAGTTGATTTCCTTAACTATTAAATTTTTCATTATTCTCTTGCACCAAATGTCAAGGATAATTTATCTTGGTTTTCTGGCTATGTTATCATGATCAATAATAATTCAAATATCAGAGCTGTAACCTTTGTTGCTTTAGTATATTTTCAGTTTACTCTTAGAAAAGGCTTTATCTTCTTTACTTTTAAAAAAGAAATGCTAAAGCAAAAACATGCGAAATGGTTAGAAGAAAAAGTTAGGACTGTTGTTAGAATTCAGCATTTCAATACCCACTTTAGTGCTTTCTATCTCATAGGAGTTGCTACCTCATTGAATTACAAATAATAGACTGACAGTTTCCTGCTTATTTGTATTAAACACATTCAAGTTTTTACTATAATATCGTATAACAGGAAACTTTTCACTTTTGAAGTTACCTATTCATCTATATTTTAAGTAGACCATTTGAGGCAAACTCTAATGGGAAGCAGTATTTCTTCTGTGTTCATGATATCTGGCACTTCCCCTCCCCTCATCCCTTCGTTTTGGCAGGAAGTGAGTGAGATGCACACGCGGGGCAGGATTTTGGGTGATCTTGCAGCTCAGTGATCATATTTTGTCTCTCAGAGTAGTATACATGCCGTGATCATTCCTTTGTGCTTTTGTGTCTTAAAAATAGTTTCCTGGGAATGTTTCTGAGATTTATAGCTAGTTTTAGACTAAAGAGTCTTTTGCCTTAAATCTTTAGTTCATGTCTTTCCTTGAAAATCTAAACAATACTGACAATGATGGTCAAAATGAGCTGTTTGAAATATTTGCTGCATTCTGTCCAATTATGCAGATGATATTCTCCATGCATAACATGTCTCAATTTCCTGGAAAATATTCCTTTCCCTCTGGCTGTTGTGGTCCCTGTTTTCTTGTTGTAGACTATGGACCATTGCAGAGAATAGGGAATCAAAGAATGCCATCAAGCATTTCAATCATTAGTGCCACGATTGTGGTTGGTGTGTCCTTCTAGTCATATATTAGTAAGAATTAGTATGTGCACATTTTACCCTGTAAATGATTAAAATCTCTCTTTGTGGTTCTACATATTTAATGGTACTTGCTTTAAAAACCTGCAGCTTTACAAAATGCCATTTTGTATGAACCCCCGCTTTTTAAAGGTGTCAACACATAAAGATGTAAATATGCTAAGTAAATTGATAATAGGCAGTAAAATTTTCCACTTTTAAGCCACTAGATATAAGCTAACTTAATTTAAGAGGACTGGGTTATTATTGACAATAAAATGACTATATCTCTACAAAGCAACAGAATTTTAACTCTGTCAATAAGAATCTCAAAGATATTTCTGTTTCCTTTCCATAAGGCTAGCCAGTGAATCTGAACTGTCACTCCATTCCAATGGGGCTATGACCCCATCTGTAATACAGGCTTTCTGCATGGTGTGGTTGGTATTATAAAAAACCAAGACTGATTAATTAAATGATTGAACCAGTCATTCAGGAAGCATTTATTTAGTGTTCACAGCAACCAAAGCATGGCTCCAAATAGATGCTGGAGATAAAACAGTGAATGAAATAATGTCTGCATCCAGTGCACGGATGTAGATAATGCAAAGATATATGGGTGACATAATTTAACTTGTTGATAAATACCATGAAGAAAAAGATAATACTATATAAGTGAATAGTGATTACCTGCAGATGAGGTCTACTTCCGATAGAATGAATATATAGTATGAGAATCTGTGGCGCATGCTGTATTTCCAGTATGAATTGTAGACACAAAAATTATTTTGTGGGTGAATGAACAAAATACTACTTCCTTTACAATCCCAAGAATTATTTTTCTAAAGTGCTTCCTACTGGTTTTGACAAAGAGATAATTGATTTTACTCTCACAAGAAGACACAACTTGTGATGCAAGTGCATGCTCTGTAAAGCAAACTGGTTAAACAGATAAGCACAGAGTGTTACTGACACAACATTATGTTAATTAAGCTTCTATACCTGTATTCAAAGAAAATTAGTAGTCTTCATAAGAATCACAGTCATTGTAGTATAAGTTCTTGAGTTCAGTGGCATCCAATCTGGGAGTGGGTGATCAAAAAAAAAAAAGGAAAAATACAGAGAATTCTTAAAATATATAAATAAAGATGTTTTCCATTGTTTAGGTGGAATAAGATTAAGAATGAGCAGTTGTCCAATAAGACCTTTAAAACAACAACCTTATAAAAATCACTCTGATATACAAATCAATTAGACAAAAATCCCAATGTTGTGAGTTCCCATTACATGTTAACAAAGAACATAAAAATATGCTCCTGCATTAAGAATACTGGATGAACTAAAAATCTTTATTTTTCAACTACAGTTCAAACACATTGCATGACCTCCCAGAAACAATAAATGTTGAACTTGAAATGTCCTATAGTTCAATTTTTTACCTCTTCTAAGTGAGAGTTTTACTTATATCACTATTAAACCCTCAAGCAAAATAGGAAGTGTTTGCAAGGCATGATATGGAAGATCTTCTGAGGATGTTTCTACATTTTTACCAGCTAGTAGTTCCACTTAAAAGAGTTCAGAGGTACTTTAATTGTAGGAATATGCAGAAAATTTCATGTTTTGTTAACATTATTCTAGACAAAACTTTTTTCAAGACCAAATTTTAATGTTGCTTTATTTATTTATTATGCATTTACTACTAAATTAAAGTTAAAGCATTCTACTTCATGTATTGAAACAATTAAACAACACATTTGTGCACACACACATACACTCATACAGAGCGAGAGATGTCACAAATGAAACTCATGTCTTTCCTGTTCAGTGTTCATGTATTCCTTTGCATTTAGTTTGGATTAAATTGCCCATACTTCATTAGTTTCTTCTTTTTTGTAATTCTTCATTCTAGTAGTACCTGCAAGTACTACAGCTTACTGAAAGAAACTTTTGTTTATAAAGAGATTTTCCATTGAATGAATCAGAAGAATAAACCCAGGCACTTTTTAAATATATCTCTATCATTTCTTTCTCAGCTTGTTGCTCTAAACCTTGAGTTTAAACTAGTTCAGAATCAATCAACTCAACTCAGAAATCGGATGAAAGATTTCTCAGAAGAAAGTGTGAATACAGAAAAATATATATTTTTTAAATCGCCTATCATCCCTTGTATCACAGATGGAATTTATCACTGTCTTACACAGGATCAGGGCACTGGTGAAGTACTCAGAAGGCAGATGGCAGGTCAAACAGGCATTATTGTCACATAAATTGTGAGTGAGACAGACAGTCATCAGACAAGAAAAAGAAGTAAGTGACTATTCCATAAAAATAAACTGACACCTATCTTTTATTAATGCTTATGTAGACTATAATGCTAGAGCTAATCTGAATTGTTCCCAGACATGCAATCAATTTTTAATTTCACAACTCAGAGTAACATTAGCAAAAATGGCATACATAATTCCACCTCTCTGAGGCTCGAGGATTGCAAGTTTGGGCCCAGCTTGAGCAATTTGGCCATTTAGTGAGTTCATCTGTGAAATAAAAAGTGAAAAAGGGCTAGGGGTATAGTTCAGTGTAAAGGGCCTGATTCAATCCCCATTTCCAGGCAGGAGGGACCTCCTTAAGGTAAGACAGAATGCTTTTCACTTTCTGCCTTGCATATGCATGGTGAATTCTTTAGGAAGGCATTACTTGATTAATTTGGGGGAAATCCATTTTTATCAAAGGGATAAGCCTTTAGATTCTTGAGTTTAGAGGTTTTTTTTCACATCAGAAAATGATACCCTACAGTATAATTCTTTGACATGTGTGTACTTTGCACTAGTGGAGAGTGGTAGGGTCTTAGAAGCAAAATTTTTCTAAGCACTTGCCGTTCTCTTTCCTGTTTTCTTTTCTTCCCCAAGTCAGACCATAGCAATGAGAATTCTTCATCCTCAATGTAAATCATTAAAGCTAGAATTCTTTTCTCCTAAAGATGGTCATAAAATCTACAATATTACTATACGCTTCTTCTGCCTTTCTGTGCAAGATCTGTCCATAAAGAAATTCTCTGACCTACCTCATCTGATAGTAGATCTTAATTAAGACCCTCATTCCAGACGGGGTCTTACCCTATACTTGGGAGAATAGAAGACCACACAGAGAGACCAGGAAAAAATCCTAACAGACAGCCCCTCCTAGGTTTCTCTTCTCAGTCTATCATCTTGTATCACACTGTTTTGTCCAAGCATATATCTATATGACTATATATTCTTCATTTAATTTAAGCATAAATTAGACAGTTTTTCCTGGATCCTTAAAACTTTCTTCTGTTTTTGCATCATATAAAACTTTGATTAAATATATTTCTTATACTTCCATTTTTCTATCCTTATAATTGCTTATGCTTAATATTCATTTCAATGGGGGGGGGTCTGAAAATGGTGGCGAGCTAGGGGATCGAGCGAAGAATCTCTCCAGAGAATTCAAACTCAAAGCTAAAAAAAGACAGCATGGAGAGGACCAGACAAATCGATAGCGATTCTTATTAACCAAGACAGTACAGCTGGAGGATTTAAAGTCGTGCTGAGACCGGAACTGCAAATCCCGCGCCCTTAAATCAACGAACAGACTCGTGGACCCAGCACGAAAAGCTGAGTTGCTTTTGGGGACTGCGGGAAACTGAGACCCAGATCGAGACTCCAGGTGGCAGCCAGTTCTGCACCGCTGCACCAGAGCAGATGTACAGAGCTCTGGCGTTTCGAATCTAAATGGTGCACAGAAATCTGACTGGTCAGCGCTGAGCCGCGAGGGGGGGAAAAGTGGACGGCTTGGTGTGCGGCGGTCCCTGAGCGGGGACTTGCACCAGACTCTGGTGAGTACAGAAAACCCCGCGGCTGCTGGGTTTGGCCAGAGAACAGCTGGCCCGCCACCACGGGGAAATCAATAACACAGAGTCTGGTGCAGACATATTAGCCTGGCGGCAGAAACCGCAGCTTGGTGACATCACCAGGTCCCCCTGTAGGGAGGGCTGGTGGAAGACATCTTGAGTCCTGGCAGAGTCTGATTGCTTGCTGGCTTCAGCTCTGCACGGAGAACTTAGTGGGAGCCATCTTGGTTTTGGGCAGATCTGCTTTTCTAGAGCTCCTATCACAGAGAGGTTTGGAAGAGAACGGCTGGGACCTGGGCAGAATCCTGTGCCATTACTCAGCTGCTTCTGATTCAGGGAGAACTGGCAGGAGCTACTGGGGCTAGACCAGGCCTCTGCTTGGGGCCCAATGGGCGGATGCAGAATGGTCACAACTCAGTGACAACCAGAAAGTACAGCCTAATTTATGAACTAACTGACACAGAGGCTAGAGACTAGACTGTACTGCCCCTGCATCCCAGCCTACCCCAGATAACAGCAAATTGGGGAGGACAGCAAAAACTCAAGCCAGCACGCTTCTGAAAGGCCCTAAGCAATTCGGAGAGGGCCAGAGAACTCCAGGACAGTCTGAAAGAAACCAGAAACATCACAAGAGATAAAAATAAAAAAAAATCTCCAGCTGTTCAACAGGAGAAATTAAACCCAAGAGAACTAAACACTGAAGAGAACAAACACAGTAACCATCCATTGCTCGACACAGCATCAGCCGAAATTAAAAAGTACTTACATGATCTCATAGAGGAATTTAAAGATGTACTCCTGATCCAAGTGAGGCAAGATATAAAGAGATTAATTAAAGAAATGACAAGCCCCGCCCAAGAGAACACAGATGGAAGAACTGAGGAAATCAGAAAAGAAAGAGAAGCATCTGAAGAAGAATTTAAGCATAACTTAGAATACATGAAACAGATCCAAAGAGAATATCAGGAAACTAAAAACTCCATTGAATATTGGCAAAATGCCTTGACAGAAACTAAAGACAATCTTCTGAAACTTGAAGAGAGATTTAGGGCTTATGAACGTGAAAGAAAAAGCCTCTTAAAAATAACAAGGAACCAGAAAGAAGCAATTCTAAAACTGGAAGATGATAAAAAGATACATAACCTAAGAATAAAGAATGTGAGTGAGGAAGCAGGAACATCCAAAAATGAAATACAAAAAATATTCACAGAGATATTAAAGCAAAATTTCCCACGTATAGCAAAAAGAAATGATATCCAGATAAAAGAAGCATACAGAACGCCAGCTACCTACAACCAAAACAGATCTACGCCTAGGCATATAATAATCGAGATCCCAGAAATCCACCAAAAAAACAGAATATTAAAAGCAGCCAGAGAAAAGATGCAGGTTACCTATAACGGGAAATCTATCAAAATAACAGCAGACTTATCAACACAAACTCTTAAGTCAAGAAGGGAGTGGGGAGAAATATTCCAAGTCCTGAAGGAAAAAAATATGCAACCTAAGTCCATATATCCGTCAAAACTCTCTCTAAAAATTAATGAAGAAATAAGATACTTTCAAGACAAGGAGGAACTGTGGGAGTTCGTGGCCACCAATCCAACCCTACAGAGAGCGCTGAAGGACATTACAGAGAAAGAGAGGAAGAGATATCAGGATTACAGCTACAGTGGCAGAGAGGCCTCAGTGAACGGGGCAGACCATGGAATGAGGGAATAAGGTGGACAAATTATAGCAGAAAAGTGGAGTAGCAGACATGAGGCAGAGACGGTAAGCTAGTCTTTGGTAGAGACAGCTCTGAAACTATATTTAAAAAAAAAAAAAGCAGAGGTCATTGCTAATGGTGTATAACGATTTAAAAGACACAGTAGTCCTAGTGCCATATTTAGATTGAATTAAATTTGTTCTGGTCTGTCCACTCATATCAGATTTGAGGACACAGACCTCTAGAACCAAAAATAGCAGGTTATACCATGGTAACTATCCTTACTTTCCTATTGACTTAGGCTGAAATCCTGTATTACTTACATTGTCTTACTATGACTGATCTTAATTGTATCTGAATCATAAGACTATTGGTTGGCCTTGACTGATCCTATTTGAAATCGGTATGCGTGTTAGAATCAACCCTAAAAGTAGAGGAAACTACTCTGAGCATGACAAGATGTAAAGGATATCCATACTGGTATGAATCAGTAACAGCTCTCAAATACTACAATGCAGTCAAAGATAAGTTTTTATAAAAATAGGTGATAGTATATTTAACTATAATAAGCCAGTGTTGTCGACAAATCTATTGAAAATAACAAGAGAAAACATAGTAGCTACGGAAGATCATTTATATTATAGTTTTATAAGTCTTATCCATTGCATGTTTATCTAGGAAATTGTTTCGCTGTCTTGTTATGACTTGGTTTTCCCTATAATACAGAGAGGATAGGAACAAATACTCTGAGGAAGAGACCTGAAAAACCCGAGGATTATTTTGTAGCATTATAATATAAATTCTAGCAATCTATTGCTTGCTGATTAAAATGACTCTGGACTGGTTTCTTCAGCTCAGCTTCAGCATATGCAGAGATGGGGACGGCTATCACAAAGAGAATGAGAGATGCGATGGTAGTTGGTAATGTCTTCCCTAATTTGGAACTTGAGGACCTAAAAAGACTCCATCATCCTGTAATGATTTGATTAGTTCTATAATATGCAATAAGTATAGAAAGTGGGTGAAGTTAGGGACAACTATTTGTAAGAAGCTAGAGACAGTTAGATAAGGTAGATCTCCAGTGGACTTGCTTTGAAATCTGTATTTCTTTAAATTGTTTTTTATTTTTATTTTTTAAATGTTCTGTTCTGTTTTGATATGGTTAACCTTATCCTCTTAGAGATGTAAAACAAATAGGTGGGACTGATAATCATATTACGGAGCTTTTGTTCGGCCATAGAGCAGAATGGTTTGTAGGGTCACTTTTTTGAGTGTCATTCTAAATACTTTAATTCTATAACCTGAACAGCCATTTCGAAGATGACAATTTGTAACTTATCAACTGGCAATTTCTTACCTTTTGTTTGTCTGTAATTTAGTATTATTTCTACCCTTTTTTTTAAATCTCCATGTATTTTTTTTTTCGTTTCCTTTTCTTTAAATAAAAAAAAATATTCATTTCAATGGAAACTCAGTAACAACCTAGATACAAGTGTGCACAATGGGAGTTAATGCTTCTCCTAACACAGGCTGTATGATGTTGAAGGAATTAAAAAGTATTCTTAATGGATGAAATCTTAGTTCTTTTAGTGCAAAGATTTTAGGAATAAAGGATCGACAATGCCTGTGTGTGTGCTGTGTCAGAGTCACAAGTTAACTAACAAGCTATCATGCCTGTATTAAGGAGAGCCTGGGCTTTGAGAAAAGGGAAATTAATTGGAGAAATACATTACCATTAACTCAGGTAGAGCAGGGTTCATTTTCTTTCAGTTGCTCTTTTCTGACTGCCCATCCTTATTTGTTTTCTCTTTTCTTAGCCCTGTTTTTATGGGGTGCTCTGAAAATATTAGTTATGGATTTTACAGTTGTCATAAAGTTGATAAATGCTCAAAGTTTCTGCCCAAGGACATCCTTTTAAAATAAAGTAATAAAAGTTAAAAACTGCTAAAAGAAAATAGGAATGCATGTGAGTGCTTGCTTCTGCTTTATATATTTACACCATATTGCTGGATCTTATTTGTCACCGAAGCCCTTTAACCTATTGATTAATTCATCTGCTTATATATCTGAATGATGGGTCCACTTTGTGCTAGGCATTGTGCTTGATGCTGGGTATAACCAAAGCTGTACATATCTCATTCTGTTCCTAAGGGACTTTTATTCTCCAGGGGAACTGGTTAAAACCCACAGGACAACAACATTTTCATGAATGCTTGTATGAAATGTTCTAAGGGAACAGAAAAGGGAGAGGTATATTTGCAAGGAAACCATGTCTAAATTGAGTCTTGAGTTTATACTGGAATTAACTGGAAGAGGAAAATGTTCCCAATCGACCAAACTCTGAGTCAGAGCATGGACCTAGAAGGCCATGGCCTTTCGTCACTGGCAGGTCCACTTCGGTGTTCTTCCCATTAGACCGTTGGTATATAGTGGTTGAAGGAGGAAATCTACATACATGAATGATAGCATTTCAAAGCTCATAAACATATCTCTAAGGCAATAGGATTTAACAATATTTTAAAAGAGCTAATGTAGTGGCTTCTCAAGAAATTAATTTCTGCCTTTAGCATTGCCATGTTTTTGTCACTTTAGTTGTTATTTTCCCCATTTTTATGGTATTTAGGCATAACAATGCTTCTGTCCATAAAAACATTTTGCTTCCATTCAGTAGGTCGACATTGGATGACCAACACAAATGTAGCTATATGTCCTACACAAGCACAAATATGATCTTCTTCTCCAAAATCATGAAACAAATTAAGTTCATGAACCAAGACACCACTGTATAATTTTAAAATGAAGTATTTTAAAAATTGCTAAGGATTCAAATCATATTTTACAGAGTTTAGTAGTAGAAGATGCTAGTTCTGTAATTAATATATGAAAACTTAATAGGAAGTACTAAAACTAATATTCAATCTATGCTGTTGTTTGCATGAAATGAATCATTTAAAATGACTAAATATCTTTACTTATGAGGCTGATTAGATTTCATTTATACATTAACTGGTAAAACTTACAGGGAAAATGAAATAGTATTATGTACTATCAATTGAGCATTATAAAGATCTTTTTTAAGGAAAAATCAGGCAACAGTCAAAGTATAGAAAATACTTCATAGAAAATTTTAAATATACCTCTCCTTTTGATAAGAAGTAAGTATGTCATATATAATTCGGTTTAGAATTTTGAGGTATTTTTCCTTCCTAAATATCAGTAGTCATGTTTTACTTCTACATAATAATATATAAGTAATTGATCCAACAATGACTACCTTTGTGGTTGGATCTTAAGTGGATATGGAAATGAGAAACGAGAAAAAATTTTGGTGTTGAAATTCTCGGGAAATACACATCAGCAGTCTACTCTGCTTTAAACCGACAGATTTCTTCAATCTAATAAATTCTATTTGTGGTTGAAGGGTCACTTTGGCTAGGTCATAGGAGTGGCTTGCAGATAATGTTTAGTAAATTCATCTCTCTCTGCCCTTGTGTAGAGAGGATTCAGAAACCAGTGATTAATGTGCACAGGGCTCTGGACTAGCAACTGCACAACTGGTTTACTTAATCTCCACAATAATTCTCTGAGGTGAATAAAGCTTTATGCTTTTTTTTATAAATGGAGAAATAATTAACTTATTAAAGACATAAAATTAATAAGTATTGGAACAGAGATTTACATCCCGTTTTTGATTTTTAATTCTAAATCCAATGCTCTTAATTATTATGTTAGAATGAAGTATATCACTTTATTGTTTATTTCGCAGTAACATCATTTTTGTGCTGGGTAAAATATGGTTAAATGTCTGCCCCTACAGCTGCATGAGCATTTACTCCTCATATAACTCTGTGTAAGTCTAATCTATTTCCATAGATGATGAACTCAGTGCTGGCATTCCCTCTAATCTGATTTGATTCTTATACATCTACATTTCTCAACTGAGTTTTCACAAAAACTGTAATTAGTTGGGCCTGAAAGAAATCTAATACTTTGCCTGCGACTTTCAGGAAAGGATGAGTGCACACAGTGTAAAAATCTCCTAAATTAAATTTGCAAAATAAACTCATCATTTCTAGTTGTCTCTGCTGTGCAAAAAGAAAAAGGAATGCTTATGCTATTGTTCTCCGAGGACTTTTTATACACTGTGACAGGTTGAAGAACTATAGTAGGAGAGTCTGGAACGGCAGAGACTGGTCTTACAAGTCACCCCTTGTCTCACCTAGTTTATATCAACTGAGCATAAGAAGGTCCGACATCTGTATGTGATTCAGGGAATTAGGATCAAAGAGATTCTTCCATGATCTGTCTTTGGTTTGCAGTCCCACATGTACTTTGTTCTTGCAAATTTTCACCACCTGGAAAAAGATGCTTGCTGCTTTAACTAGAGGCAATAAAACATGGAGGTGGAATCAATGTCATAAATTACCAATTCAAAAATTTATTAGGTGTAAACTAGATAAGATACCTATTTAGGGCAGGACGTTAGAAGTGGTCAGTGGTTGTGTTCATAAATGTAGCCATCACCACAGTTCATTTTATGAAAAATAAGCATATTCATTAAAAGAGTCACCCTGGGAAGCCTTACAAATCCACTTTATCTAACTGAGCTGGTGATTCTGTCTTTGAGACACAACTTGAGTAAAATACTATTCCTTGTTACAAGTCTTATACGGCAGCCCACCATATATTTCTAATTTACTGAATGACATCTTAGAGAGATTAGGAAGAGCTAAAATGCCTGGATGATACACAAAAGAAATCAAATGACTAAGGCAGACTTCTAGGAGAGGAAAGCCATCAGCAGAAATATTATTAAACATTCAGATAACACTTTGGTTATGAAATTACTTACAATCATTATTTTCATTTGAATTTTAAAGGCTATCACTGGCAGTATCAATTCCATGGTATTGTTCTATCGGGCATTTAGGCTGAATGTTTTTGCTTTAATATATTGGAGGATCTTGCTGACATCAACCTACTATTAAGAGAGGCATCAAAAGACTCTGAAAGGTCACCCTAAAGAAGTTAGACATGACCTCTTATCTGGAAAACCTAAACTGATTTTTTAAAAAGTTTCTTCATTCATTCGATGTTTTTATGCTAGTATTTGACCCACTTTAGAAGTCGATGAAATGAAACTCATATCTTTCCCATTTTACAGATTAAAAATATAAACATAAATAAAATGAAAGTCAGACACAGATTAAGACAAAGACTTAGCTTTAAATTATTTCTATTTGTAGTGCTCATTTCTAATTCCTAACAGTAAATTTGCATACCTAACTGTATTCAGGTGGGTGGATATTTTGGGAAATGAAAACCACAATTCCTTGTTTTATATTTTAATCACTGTGATTCAGTTATTATAAAATATGGAAAATTTGGATAATTAGTTTCTTTAGCCAGAAATAACTCATAAATATTCAGCTCTATAGATATGTCTCTTAAATGTTATGGGTAACAAAATTCTCTTGAGCTACCTGCATTTTGTGAACTGTTCTAAAGTTCAAATTGCATGTTTAATTTTAAATAGTCTGTATTGAGTTAACTATAACTATTGGCTAAGTTCTACCTACACCCTATATTTAAGGGTGTATATTTAAGAACCTATTTAAGTTCTACCTAAATCTATACTAATATGGATTTAGTAGAACAGTGCTAGCCTAACTGTGCAAATGTTTTATTTATATATTGCATTTGTGCTACAATAGCAGAGGTGATTACTTGTGATAAACTATAGGATCTTTAACTATAAACTAGTACCTAGATTTTACCTCCCTGAAAAAGTATGCTGATCTCTATTTATATAATCCAAGCTAGGACTCTGGGTCTCAATTATTATAGAAATATTTAAAAGAATTATCCTATGTGAATATGCAAGAAATCATGACACTGATATTTATTGAACTTAGATGCCAGATACTGTTTATACTTGCACATATATAGGTTAAAATCTAAAATCAAAGACATATTTTATCAAAAATTTCTTACCATCTCCTAACTTTTTATTTATATGTCTCTCAGTAACCTAGAAATTTGCCAACAGTTCAACATAGGAAGCAGAGAAGTATTAACTCAGTAGAGATGGATTCAATTCCATTTCATTCCATTTCAATTACACATGGGAAGCTGGCCTTCACATTTGCACATGAGCCAAACTAAGGTATTTAAAGTGAGATATAGGTATTACTTTTCTCAGAATTCATTTATCAACCATGTTATAGCAATCAAAGAGGATTAAGGGAGGAAACTTCTTTTACTGTATGCAATATTATGCAATATACCAAATCAAGGGAAAGGACAGCATTATCCGAATCCATGGTTCTAAATTATATAGATAATAAATGCTTTTTAAAAAATGTCTCATGGGTTTCCTATATACCATTTGGTAAGAACCTCTGAAATGCCAAAGAGGATTCACAGTTCAAAAAAACAAAGAACTCAATATTGTATGTAGTATGACTTATCCTGTTGAATGAGTATGTCCCATTTTGATAGGAACACAAAGATTAAACATTTCCCTCTTTTCTCAAATTGTCTCTGAAGTTCTAAAAAAAAAAGAATATTTAAAACCAGAAAGCATACCTATGGTAAGGACAATTTTAAAATAAAGAATTTCTAAAGACTACCATAAAACTAACTCAGCTGGGAGTTTTAACTGTCACAAATGTGCTTATTTTCCAACTTGAACATTGACCCATTTTAAATGTTCAGCAGGTTAATTCATAGCCAAGGGAAAGGATTTCTAGATTCCAAAACTATAGTATTTATTAAGCAAAACATTACACACAAAATGTTGGCAAATATAAAATCTTACAAATAAATTTTCTTGAGTTTAACTCAATTGACACAACATTAAATTTTTTTAAAAAGTGTTACAGTAAATAAGTTATGGTATAAATATTACATATACATTTAATGATCTCCTGAAAAATGTTGCTCTTTCACTTGATTTAATCAACTAGTTATTACATAGAAATCAATGAGCCTAGATTATCAAAATATAAGGGCAGGAACTTCTTTTATGTTTTATCAATTTTTTCTCCTGACTCAATTTTCTTTCATTTGTGGTCTCACAGAAAAATAAGGATAACCTTATGCAATCAATTAGAATTGAGATGTGAATACAGTAGGAACGGTTCCTTGCCCACAGGTGACCCATTGAAAGATTACGAATGCAATAATATAAATTAAATTGCAAGACAATGAAGCATATCAACAAAATGAGTAAAAATTTTAAGGTAATTCTTTGTTTTATTCTTTTTAACCAGGTTGTAGTGTTCCTACACTGTAAGACTTGGCTGAGAATAACTGAAAGCTCAAATCCAGTTGCACACTTCACTTGTCGAATCCTGGACCCTGACTGCTTGTCTTCATCCAGAAAGAAAGGTTTTGACGAGCTAACACTGAGGCTCAGTGTGCACAAGCTAGGGCCTCTGTATATGGGCATCGTTTGCTATAATCTTAATTCTAGACTGATGCCTGCCAATAAGAAAAATTTCCCTTTCCACTTTGATGATTTGTCCTAAATTTATATTGTTTTCTATTAAAGCAATTTACTAATTATTTTTTATTTAAAGTTGGATTTTGGTATCTGGAAGAGACAAATTCTGCACTTGCTCTTTACTGCAGAATTTGTGTACTAGAAACAGGGATTTCTTCCTTTTATAAACAGGGATCAAGTTCATGACATATTGGATTATTTGGTCCTATTTTTCACTCTTCTCATCAAACACATTTTCATCATGGCTCTTTCATTGGTAGAAGTACCATTAGTGAGCAAATATATAGGTAAATGTTTAATTAAAAATCACTGAAGTAAAAGACACATTGCCATTAACCCCCTCAGAAGAGACCCCTCTCACTGTCCTCATCTATCTTGTTACTTTCTGGAGCAGTTCTGGAAATCTTCTTTTGTAAAAAGGTAACAAGGTATGATAAAAATAATATGGTGAATGTTGCTACTGAATGCCATCCAATTTTGGAAAGGCAGGCTCATGCCAATGGGTTGGTGTGTCTTCACCCATGTTATTCACTGATCCTGGCATTATGAGACTCCTGACTCTTCTCTAAAATCAAAACAACCAGACCATAAAAGGTAAATGTTTTTAATCAGTTCAGACATTCAAACATACATGATGACATAACTAAAGGTGCAAAAGAGACTGAACTTCTCTAGAAAGTAACAAGAACAATGGATGAGTGCATATGAAGCTAGGGGAAGTATTTTAAGAGAGATTAATAACAATTGTTACGGCATGTGTCTAGATGTCCCCACAAAGAGGGGATCATAGGTGGTGCTTTTCAGAGGTGGCTGGATCTAAGCTTCGCCATGCTGGGATGAAGGGTGCATGATCCCAAAATGTATCCACTGCCTGGTTTGTCATAGTTCCTTGTGTGGATAATGGGAAGACCTGCCCAGGTTGTGAGTGTTCCCTGCCCTAAGGGCATATAACCCGGTTAGGATAAAGGGGGTCAGAAAAGGATGCTGCTTATTGCTTTTCATTTGCTGTTACTGCTTTCTGCCCATCATGAATTTTTCCTCCTGTATAATGCCTCCTGCTTTGGAGTTAGCCAACTGTGGACTGGAAACCACTATAAACTGTGAACTGAAATTAACTTTTCATCCTTTAACTTTGGTGTTGGGTATTTTGTGTCAGGAACAAGAAAAGTAATTAAGATAAAACTATGTCTCTTTCTGTAACATTTTAAAAATCTTTTTTATTTTCTTTTTTTTTTAATTAGTTCATGTTTGTGATCCACATATTTTCCTATCCTTTGATTGGGGCCTGAACTTAGATTAATTTAGCCAATGGGTATTGTTAGTGACATTGCATATTGACAGAATGAAGGATAAATTCTTATTAACTCAATATATGCAGAAAAATCACTTGAAAAAATATAAACTCTTTTAATGACAAAAAATCCATGGATCATATGTGAAAAGTGAATGCATCAACATCTACAATCCTATAATGAGCTTATAGTTAGCATTATGTTCAATTGTGAAAATCTAAAGCTTTTTCTAGAGGATAAAGAATAAGACAAAGGTCTGGGGATATAGCTCAGTGACAAATAACCTGCCTGGCAAGCATGAGGTTGTGAATTTGATTCTAGGTACAAAAGGGGGGGGCATTATCTCAATCTGTTTAGGCTATATATATATATAATATCTGAAGCAGGATATCTAATGATGAAAAGTTGATTTAATTCATCATTCTGGAGGGCCAAAAACATGGCACTGACATTAAATTCTGGGGACTCTAGCATTATATAATAGGAGAATGAATGTGTGTGATACAGGTCACATAGAATCAGCATCTCAAAGAGATATCCACAGTCCTCTGTTCATTGAAGCATTATGCTCAACAGCCAACACATGGGTTCAACCAAGTGATTAAAGCCGATAGATACATTTTACATTTCTCATATGCATGCATGATGAACTATTACACATTCATGAAATGCAAGGATACAATTTTTGACAACATGATGAACTTGGGGCAGGAAAGCAGATATTATATAATGTCACTTTTGTGGAGAATCCTAAAAAAACAAAAATTCATAGAAATATAAAGTAGAATAGGGGCTGGGAAGTGGGGGAAATTGAGAAATGTTGACCAAAAGTGTGAAGTTTCAGTTAAACAAGATGACTAAATTCTGAAGATTTAATATATAACATGATGTTTGCAGTTAATGGTATTTTACAGTTTATATACGTTTTCTAAAAGAGCAAATCTTTCATATTCTCATGACATAAAAACCTAACGAGGTAGAGTGATGGGTGCCTGTAAAGGTAATCATTTTATAAGGTGTACATTTATCAAGCATAGCATTCTGCACTTGGAACATGTACAATGTTTATTTGCCAGTTAAAACTCACACAGCTCTGGAAAATCTCATTTCACTTGCCCTTTTGCATCTCTGCATTGCCGTTTCTCAGACATTAGTTAGCAGAAGGAGGATACAGAGGTGAATCATTCTAGGTGGCCACTACCTTACTGCAGGGACAGTAAGTAAGTACCAGATGAACCCCAGCATTTTAGTGGGGAACAGTTACCAACAAAACCCACCTAAACTACAGCTCCATAAGAATAACTAATTTTATTTTTATCCCCTGAGTTTGTTTTCTGTGAATTAAAATTACTTATTAGTACATGTTTGGCATATGTAATGAAACATTCACCACAGGGAATTTGTACCTACCTGAATATATTATATTTTAATTCTTTTTGTTCTTCCTCCTCTTCAACCCTTTTTCTTCCCATTTACAAAATCTTTGTTTTAATATTTTTCTTCCACTCTTTTTCTTGTAAAACTTCTTACTCTCCCTTCTCGTCCCTCTCTCCCTTCCTTGTTCCCCTTCCTATGTCAACAAATTCTCTGTTCTCTGAAGTTTTTATGTTCGCACATTTCACAATATTTGGGGACAATGCCTAACTGAAATTATTATGCACAATAGCCAATATCTGTTATGAATATCTCTGATCAACAATTAAAAGATAACCAATACCAAGATGACAATTTTAATGTGCTTCTAATACTTACTTTATCTACACATGCCTGCACCATTTCTTTTTTTTCTTTTTTCTTTTTTTAGGTACCAGGGATCAAACTCATGGTCTCACACTTGCCAGGCAGGAGCTTGTACCACTGAGCTAGATCCCCAGCCCACCTGCACCATTTCTTTCAACATGACTTGTATGTATGCATTTTGTATTCTTACTTTTGATAAGTTAATAAAATATTCTAACTCACTTTAGATAAATACAAACCTATACAAATTAGAATAAGGGACATTTATCTTATGTATTTTTGCTATTATTTCTGATCTCCTATACTTCTGAAATAATTCTTATTGTTTTACTTGGCTTTTTATATCCACTACAGCAATTATGTGAATTTTGTGCCTCATTCCTTATATAAATTATTTGTCATCCCAATGTATTGCCATAAAAATAGAAATTCATTTAGAAGATGCTTTCATAGAATTGACTTTTTCAGAGTCCAATTATCCAGTTCTGGACTATTCACATTGTTTTTATTTCCTCTCTTCTCTCTACATTTGAATATTTCTCAGCCCCTTAATGATCCATTTTGGGGCTCATTAACATCCCTGGTAAGAACTATGTTGAAAGAGCTAATTGAGACTTTTAGAAATAATGAAACTTTTGAAGCAACTAAACTCTGGCTACTCTATCTTACCTTATTAAAACAAATAACTGGTATTATTGCATTTCACAGTGAACCTAGGCTAGGAAATGTTTAACAGATTATAATAATTTAAGGTATATAACCACAGGGAGGGCATCAAAGATGATATATTTTTATAAGACTACAAACTGAAATTATTATTTATCAGTTTCTAATAAATCCTTCTGTTTTACAGTGGTTCTGATTCACTGTAGTTTTTCAGTGACAGATATTATCTTTCTGATTTATGTATTTATTTTTAATTCACAGATAAACCTCATATAAATTTGTAGTGTATATCAGTATGTTTGAAAATATGTGTATATGGTTAGGATGGCTAAGTTAAACTATTAACTTATATATCACTCCTATATTTATCTTTTTGGGAATAAGAACACTTAAAATTTATTCCTTCATGGATTTAAAAAATACATTATTTTTAAATAAAATGACTTAGTTTTATATTAGATCCTTTGAACTTATTCTTCCTAACTCAAATTTTATATCATTTGATCAACATCTCCCAAATTTCTTAGACCTTTATTTTTATGTATACCTGGTTAACCACCATTCTACTCTCTGTTTCTATGAGTTCCACATTTTTTATTTAAAGAAAGATTAAACAAAACAGAAAATAGATAGAAATAGTACATACATTCAGAGAAAAAAAAGAGTAAGAAATCATTAGTTGATGTTGTTTTACAAATATAGTTGTTCAAGGTACAAAAATGGAACAGGTAAAGTGGGAATTCAAACAGAGAGACTGCAAAAAGTTCTAATCAACTGTCCAACAAAAACTTAGTAACATGGTTGGCAATCCTATACATTTATTTTATTTTTTTAAATCCTATACATTTAAACATACATGCAGTTATCCATATCTTTATTTATGTTTAGATTAAACAAACTAAAGCAGGTTAAAATCATTTTGGACAAAGAATAATAGTATTGCTGGATTTCACTTCATGACACTCCATGATCAGCACTGGGTACTGTAGTGACTTCTTTTTAAAACTGAATTTAAAGAAAGACTAAAAAAACAGAAAACGGGTAGTAATAATACATACTTTCAAAGAAAAATAAACAGTAAGAAATTACTAGTTGTTATTTAGATTGTCTTCTTACAAATAGTTATTCAAGATACTAAATTGGAGCATATAAAGTAGGAGCATATAAAGTAGGAATTCAAACCAGTTCTGTTCAACTATCCAACAAAAACTTAGAAATATGGTTATCAATCCTCTACACTTAAACATGTATGCAGTTACCCATATCTTCAATTATGTTGACTTTCAATAAAACCAAGCAGGCTAATATCACTGTGAACAAAGAATAACACTGTTGCTGGGTTTCACATTATGACACTCCAGGATCAGCACTGGGTATTTTAGTGTCTCTTTTTCTTCAAAGTATCTGTTCATTTCATCAATTGTCATAAGATCAGTTCTCATAAACTGTTCATAAAATTCTACACATGCATGGGTCTTAACATGTATTTTTTTTTTTTTTTAATTTTGAAAGTAGCAATTATGCAACAGTGTAAGACAGAACAAAGCCAATCGAGACAATGCTGTGAAATTGGTACAGGATTTCACAGTAGGATACTTGGATAATAGTACTAAGTACTATGATATATCTCTTTAATTTAACAATAGCTATCCAGTCAATTACCTATTGTTAAATCAAACCAAAAATAGAACATTGTAAAACAAATTGAGAATACTGAATAGATCAAAAGAAATATAACAAAAGTGAAAATGCCTTCAAACAGAAGATACAAGGAAATCCCCCATATTTGCTATACTGCATATGATCATCTTCCCAAGAGACGTTGAAATATCTATCCCCAGTAGGTAAGGGAGGAGGGGGCAGGTGGGAGAAGAGTGCTTGATTTTTAGCTCCCGTGGAAGTTGGCTCACAGGTAATGGTTCTCCTCCAGGCCCAAACTGCAGGTGCTTATCAAGAGGGCGGATGAATAGGCTGCCCGATTCCCTCCATGGCCGGAACTCTGGAGCTCTGTTCTTCTCCTGGCCCGCGTTGCAGATGCTTACCAAGAGGGCGGGTGAATAAGCTGCCTGAATCCCTCCATGGCTGGAACTCTGGAGCTCTGTTCTCCTCCTGGCCCGTGTTGTAGGCGCTTACCAAGAGGGCGGGTGAATAAGCTCCCTGAATCACTCCATGGCTGGAACTCTGGAGCTCTGTTCTCCTCCTGGCCTGTGTTGCAGAAGCTTACCGAGAGGGGAGTTCTACATTTTTAAGCTGTATGTGTGAGATAATGTTTTCTCTATCTTTCAGTACCTGGTTTATTTCAGTTAACATAATAGTCTCCAAATTCTTCACTATTGTCATAAGTTATAGTATTCCCTTCTTTTAACGCTGAATAGTAGTGTCTCTCTTCCCATATATATGGATGTATATTTATATATTTATATGGATATGTACATATATCCTCTTATTTGCTGCTAATTTTTTTTTTTTAATTTTGGTGCCAGGGATAGAATTCCTGACCACATACTTGCTAGACAGGTACTTAGCCACTGAGCTAAATCTCTGACCCTACTCCCTTATTTGACAGACACTTAAGCTGACTGTATTCATTGACTACTGTGGACAATGGTTCAGTAAACACAGAAGTGCTGATAGATATCTCCTTGGAATACTGATTTCACTTCTTTCCAAATAAATATATAAGTGAACAGATAGATACATGTATTTAAATTGGATAGCTGGATTATATTGTAGTTCAAGTTTTAGTATTTTGAGAAACCACCACACTGTTCCATAGCCACTGTACTGATTTACATTCCCTGTGGTGACAGTTATTAACTATTATATTTCAATTCTATTGTGCTGAGGGTTTTGCAAAAATATTTCCCCATTGCCAGCCACTTCCTTTTAGTTCTGCCTAACAAGAGCAATAGTGGAGGAAATAAGGCCACAAGACAAAGAAAAAACATTGCTTCTTGCAGGTGCCCACTGCTGCTGCCCATCTTGTGCCAGGCATAGTTCTTATCCTGTGAAGTAGCTGTGGATTCTAACTTCTCTTCGTCTTCCACATTCTTTGAACTATTTTCATTGCATGTGGTTGGAGAAATCAAGAATAATCTGGAAGAAACACTGAATTTAGTTTCTCCAGCAGTCTCCTTTGTGTTTTGATACTTTAGCCTTTTTCTGTTTCTCACTTAAGGATTCTATCAAAGTTAGTACTTTTTGGTTGTTCCATCTTCTTTTAGGTCTTAAGCAATTCTTAGATTTTTTTCTGACAAGCTTGTTATAGGCAGCTAAGTTATGTAAAGATTCATATGTAGACAGAGAAGGACTGGGCTCTCAAGGAAGTCTTAGAAAAATAGACATCAAAATTGTGGCTGGTGGAGCATCTGAAGACCATGCCTTCAAATAAAGATGCAATGACCAGGCCTACACTTCTTCCTAAGGAAGAAGCAGTAAATTGAAGTTATAGTGTAATTAGCACTACCTGGTCCAGGAAGCCTAGATCTGCATCAGTCACCCAGAAGGTCTGACCAGAGCATCTAGAGTTGTACTTTCCAAAAATGTCTTTGTTTCTTCCCTGTACCCTTGCCATGTGACCTGCTTCACTATTGTATCAATATTAGCTATGCAACTACACTTGTAGCCCTTTGGCTTGATTATAGGTTAGCTCATATTGTACCAATATTGTGACTTTAATGTATAAATTACCCCTGACAATGAACCCCAATGGCAACTGACTTGGACTCTTCCTTTCTCTCAGGAGCTATCTCTCAATAAACGTTTTCTGCTCTTAACCTCTGTTGTTCCTTGGAATTTGTTCTTTGATTTTGGGGGGTGCAAACTCAGCACATCTGGCATCTAGCAGATTGGGAGTTATATATCCTATATCAAGCTAATATGGTTTATCTTTGATAACTGTATGCTGATGAGCTAATGCAGAATTTGACTGTGAATCACCTTATAGTGAAACCTTTTGGACTTTTTTTTTTTTTTTTTTTGACTTCTTGCCCAGCTCATGGCTTGCCCAATGTATTGCTGTGGGCTGCTTTCCTAGCCCCATGTGCAGACTACTAGTGTTTATTTTACACCATTTGTATCTGCTGTGTTTTGGGTATGTATTGATTTAGTCATGTTAAGTGGCTCATTTATACTATTCCCCCCATCGGACACTGAGATCTAATTGTCACGCTTTCTGAATGCTTTCAATTGCCTCCCTCTCACATGTGGTCATTATTTGGCTCATTTCTATCTTCAGGGAACAATGTAAAATCCTCATCCTCATCAGCCACTTGATGAGACTGAACAGTGTCAATGGCAGCCCGATCCTCTCTTGAGTTTTCATGATCTGCCTTTGGCTTGGTAAAAATTTCTCTTATTGGGGTGGATGTGAAGCTTCTAAATTAGGCCTATCCTATTAGTTTTAAGTAAAGGGTTGCCTTGGCCAGTTCTGGTCTAGTTCCCCATTGCCTCCTTCCTTACAGCATTCTAGCAGTCATTATTAACGTATGACACAATGCTGCATAATAGACTCTGCAATTAGTGCTGAGAAAATAGTTCAGAAGCTCCACATGTACCTTGATTTGGCATTTTCTGTGCTGCTTCACAAAATCTCATTCTTTTTTCTACATCAAGCCAGGCCTGAGCCTAATTGGATCTTGTGTTTTATCATTCTCTTGTATTTTTGTTGTTCATGCTATGTACAGTGTTGCAGAAGCGGGAACCCCGCCTCTTCCCCTAACTGGAGGTTGAAGCTGGCCACAGTGCTAATAGATGAAATGATTTATATTTTATGTTTTTCCTCCACCAAACTAGTTTGATAAATGATAATATTTTATATGTCTCAAGAAACTTTCCCTGAAAGCATCAGTTCACAGTTACAAATGTGAGATCTGTATGCCCTTGTCACTTTCTATGTATACAGAGCACAGCACAGCAGTCCCAGAAAAGAAATACTTACGTTGCATGCTCTTCTAAAATGCATACCCACTATCACTTTGGAGAAGCTTAGAAAGCAAATATCCAAAATGAACTATAATAAGCTGAGTTGAATATTCAAGAAATTATCAAAGAAAATTTCTAAATATGTGTATTTCCACCAACAATTTTTTTTGTTTCTCTTCATCTCTTTTTCTTCATTCACAATTAGTGCAGTCTATATTTATTACCTGCTGTTGTGCATGATTGAAGTTAAACACAGAAATGAGATTGAACTTTGATAGAAGGGGAAAATACCTTAATTTTACTAAAATAAAGTGCAAATTAAAAATTCTGAAGTACTTCTTTTAATCACTTCACTAAGAGAAGATTTTCTTTCTCCAAAGTTGATGAGGTTGTACTAGTACTAATTTACTAGATATAAATTAATAAAATTATTGATATTGCTTTAAGGAAATTCTAGGAGAATAGTAAGCAATGGAATAAAACCAGTAGAAAATGAGAATTAGAAATTTCATTCCAGAGAAAGTAATAATGAAGAATGGTTACAAAGGAAAAAAAGTTGGTCATTTTTTCCCCAAACTATATAGAAGCTATTTTATCTTTTCTTTCCCTGTCATAAATTTTTTGTTTCTAACTAAGAAAAAGGTTCTTAAGATGTACAGCGTTAACATAATAATGATAACTAATATGTAATATTTTTTACAGCTCCAAGAAGGGTAAGGTCAAAGAGCCATGGCATGAATTCTACATAGGTCATGAACAGCATTGCTTTTTTCCCTAAATGAAGGCTTTATTTAGGTCAACAGAATGTACCTTGCCTTCGGTTCCTGGAGGCTGAGCAAGTTGGACTAAGTCCAGGAAGATAATGCTGACAAGTGAGGGCAGCAAGCTTTTCCTTTGCTGTGTGGCATATAATATCACACATTTCTCCTAAATGTTTTTGTCTTTTGAAATTTAATAATAATTAAACCACACACATCCTCATTTTTTTCAGGCTATACTGCAGTGATTGAGTCAGTAGTTTGTATACTACAACAAACATCTCCAGCTCCATACAGCAAATACATTCATGAATGATTAAAATCACTGTGCACTTCTTAATGGAGAATAAGCTAAAAATGTGGAACACCTACAGTGAATTTTTGTGCTATGTACTCATATGCATTCTCACTTAATATTAGGAATAACAACTAATTAAAGTTTAAAAAGGGGAGAATGTCTATCTTGTGAGCAGCTCCGGTTGTAGCTATTATTACTCTCAATGAAAAGATGAAGAAACTAAACTCAATTTGTATATAAAGAGTAATGAGCACAAATATAATGAATAAATAAGAAAAGAAGAAAAGTTCCTAGAAGATAATCAAATACGAAGAGAATACCTAGATAAGTTATGATACACACAAATTTAATGGAATAAAAAATCAATAATTATAAAACATCAATATCAGTATGAATAAAATATAGAGCAATAATATGTGTGACCCTCTAAAATATGATATTGCATTAAAAGTTGTAATAACTGAAGAGTATGATCATACAAAATGTATAAAAGTATATACAAAATATTTAAAATATACAAAGTGAAACAATTCATTACTTAAGGATATAACTATAAATGATGTCCAAAATTTTGTATACTTTCACAAATAGATAGAAATCTTTTATAGATCCTGAAGAAGATATATAAAAGATAGAATATAAGAAACTGGGTAGTATGTATCAATACACATAAAAATGGATTTTTATTAATATGACCTGACTTGTTCTTTTGTTTGACTTCTCATTTAATTTGTTTTCTTAAAGCTATATTGTATTAAATAGCATCCTTCAAACAGTTGCAATCAAGTAAAAAATTAAGTGGCTTTCTAAGGAATACTGAATAATCAACACTGTCTGTGTTCAGATAAATAAAATGTTATAATACTGACTTAAAGCCTGGAAATAAATTGAGGGAAATGAAATTGTAAGGCACAATTTCTAGAACATTGTAGTATCAGAACCATAATTGAAATATATTGTTTTAGAAAATAATGCAGGGGATAAGAATGAAGTCTATATAACTCTTTTTCAAATGTGGCTTGTGTAGAGTTATTAAATAAACATTTTTGAAATGCTAAATTGAGAAACTGAAGAAAATAGCTTTCATACACCTATGAATGAACTTTGAATATTGCCATGGGGAAAAAAACAATAGTGATAAAATGTGAATTATATGCTTTGAGCCAGGTGTTGTGGAAAAGATTTGGACTATGAATTATCCGACCTATTGTTTCGTCTTTACTATGTTACAGTTCACTGTGTGATTTTGGACTGTATTTGTGTGAAATTTTAGGGGGCAGCACCTTGTCTCCAACGTCCTATTCAATCCGACATGTTGGTCTTCTTTCCACTGCATGCCATACTCATGAGGTGATACCATTCTCTCCCTTTTTGCTCAGAGGACTTGCTGACACGTTGGGTTTTGGTCTTCCAACAGCCCTGTGCTTTCCATTATGTGCATAGGCAGGTGTCCTCGGTCTTCTCCTATTGTGACTGGCTGAGCCTGGAACAAAAACTGGCCTGTACCTCTGCTCCTACAAAGCTGCTAGGCTGTGTCTGTTTTCCAGCTGCCTGACCTGAATGCCAAATTCTACTCCTGAGTGGTGATGGGCCAGCTGCAACTTAGGACTTTACGTTAAAATACAAGCATCCCCATCCTGACTTCTGGCCCATATGAATGCACTGCTGCTTCCAGGTCTTTTTCCTGTATGAAAGTTAATTCAGTACTTATTGTTTCCCCCTTACGGTTCCTAGTTTGTTTCCTTTTTCCTGAATAAATCAAGTGTTCATAAAATACCTATTAGTGCTATGCATTGTGTGTGGATAGAAACTATTATTTATACCTACATGTCTATATGAGAATTGAGATTTTATATGGACAGCAAAAAAGAAATAAGGTCTCTCAGAAATCAAAGGAAAAGGACAATGAGTAACTGAGTTTCTTTCCTTCTCTTTTCCCACTGTTATGGAATTTCAGTCCTCATCCTTTTGGAAGTAAGTCATCTGCTCTCAAATGCTGATAAGTGGATGTCAATGCTATTCAAAAATTCCAGTTGACAACTGTTAGCTGACTTTGTTTCTGACATCTTCCCCAGGATGTTTTTGATTTGTAGATGGGAAGCATCCTATACCTAACAATTAGGCTAATATATTTCTGTTATTCCCTCCGGTTCCTTTTTACAGCTAAAAACAATTCTATTTTGTCTCTTAATGAGAATTTTGGTGAAACACCGAGTGGCAGTAGCGGGTCAGTTGTTAGGTTTAACCCCTGCAGGATTCTTTGTTTTTAAAAACTCATTGAGTAAAGCCAAGGAAGCAGTCAGAATCCAGAGGAACCCAGGGAGAGAGGTTTATGAATGCATGGTGAGTTCATAATATCAGTTTCTATTTTGGTGTTCCAAAATCTCCCCTGGTGTTCGAGAGCATCTTGATAATTAAAAGAAATTATTGCCTCCTAAAAACTGCATCTTCACTTCAAAGTATAGTTTTAAAAAAATAATTACTATTTTGTAGGACTAGAATAAACTCTAATGGCCCATTTACCCTTTCCTTTCCTCCATTGCTTCCTATTTCTATTTCTTTTCTTTTTTTAAAAATCTCCTCTTTTCTGCATTTTGTGAACATGATTGAGAGAAACAGAAACAGTTATATGAGAAATGATTTGAAATTTGATTGCTTCCTTGGATCTACTTTTTCTATAATTAGGCATAGATCCTTTATATATGCATCAACTATTCTTCCCTGGACTGATTTTTGCTTTGATATCACAGATGATAGACTCATCTCAGCAATCAAATTGTAGTTCGGGACAATTACCAGAAGTTTTATAAAACAAAATATTTTAACAGACAAAAGTATACCTTCAAATACTTAGTACCGTGATTCTTTGACAAGGGGAGACAGTTTGTAGATCTATGTGTTTGATTGTAGAAATGGTAATTGTATGTTTTACTGGGGGAATATATCTGGCAGTGTTTTTTGTATTTTACAGCTACACTTTAACATTAATGTGGGATATATGAGGCCACTGGAAAGCAATACACTTGTGTTCAGTATATGCTAATATAGCTCTTTTGGAAACTGATACTCTCGAAAGATGCTAACGTATACATGTGGACCCTGGAGTATCCTTTTCATAATAAGAGAGCATTACCAATGCCAAACACACTGCTTTGTGACATAATGGAAGAAGGTGTGACACACCCACACAAACAGGAGCAGCAAGGGGCTACTTCAGAGTTTTGATTTCTTGCCAAATAGTGAATAATCTTATAATCAAACGTGCAGCAACAACAGGCCCAACTGGGAGGATTAAGGAATAAGTATCTATTGGGCTGCCTGATCTCTTTGTTCTTTAGGTTTAGAGTAAGATAAATAAAAAGGGGGAGGTTAAGAGGGAGTGGTTTAATATAGAATAAATTGTCTAAAAGGGATCAGGTGCAAGGAGAATTATTGATGAGTTGGAGAGTGAGCTAGCTGATCTTTTATTTTAAAACTAAGGCAGGATAGAAGTATAGGGATAAAGTAGGAAATCAGATAAGAAAAACAAAGGATGCAGGCATATTGGCCTTAAGTAGTCTTTTTCTGTTTCTGAGATTTCTTATGTTCCTGTGCTCTAAGCCAAGATCAATTGAGATTAATCAGTAGTATAGAAAGCATTGTGATCGCATTGCAGGCTTTTAAAGTTTAAATTTGTTTATTGAGCACAATTTGGTTAGCATCAGGTGCTAAAGTTATAGACACCAACACTAGCATAGAAATTACTTTATTTAGCTCCCAGTTGTAAGTTTCTATAGCAACTGAGTTCTATACCAGAAAGCTGAGATTCTCAAGCTCAAATGATTTAGTCAGAGATGGCGATATTATTTGGGGGGGCACTTATTTCTTTATTTCTATTTTTCTGTTGCATTTTGTGAGAAGTTTCTCCAGTGTGACTCTGCTTAGTCATACTTTTAATTATACCTTTTGCTTTGAACTTGCTCCTCTTGGCAGCAGGATAAAGTGTCTATTTTGGTTGTGTTTCGATTTCCATTGACTTGTTAGGATGCTGATGCAGAGAAGAATGTGATTTGTTTTAAATACAGTTGAAAATTCTGAATTATGAGGGAAGTGTCCGTGCTGCCAAATTTAGTTAGCTGCTTCAGGCAGAAATTGGGATGTTAATTTTAAAAGGAAACCTAATTTAATATTCCATATTATGCTTTCATTTTGTTCATAAATGCAGTGTCATGATCCTTTTAGAGATATCAGATACCCTTATGAAGTTTTCTATTTAAATTTTTTTAGTAAACATGTACTTGAGAGAAAATTGATTTTATTTTTATGTTTTATAAATGAACATTTTTATTGTAACAAATAGGAATTTTCTGGAGAGACTTGTTATGGTTGAAGTAATATTTTATGATGGTAGTTTAGCCAATATTGCAGAAATACTTAGGAAAAAATATAATTACATCTGAGCTCCAATTTTGAAAATAATCACTACATTTAGAAAAATAAACAGTAACATTTTGTTGCTCAGGATATGAATGCTTGTGAATCAGACACATCATGAAACATATTCAATGCCTATGTTAAATGATGCCATCTTTTCTATGAGATTTCATAGTTTTATAAGAACTGGCTTTGGATATTTGAAATAGTACCTAATGGACTGTTTTGAAAAACCAGTTAGCGGAAGAATGCTTATGACAGAATGTATGGTACAATTTTTTAGTTTGGAGACTAACAAGAATGTACCATAAAGGAAAAGTTTCTGTCTGGTCTGATAAAACAAAAGATTTCCATTTAATGTTCACATAAATTGCTATCTTGGGGGCTATTAACATTTGGGAAACACAAATGCTAAGAGGCAGCTGCAGGAGATTGGCCAATTATAATTTCACAATTCGAAGAGAAAATCTTATTTGACTCTAAATTCTATACTTGTTTTCTCTTTTCATGAATTATCACAGCACCCAAGCATAGTGTGTGTGAGAGGAAAGATAAACCAGACCCACTTCCTGCTTGTCTGCAAAAGCACATCACCTCAGATGACCTTGCTTCTGCTTCCATTCAGTGAAGAATTTTCTTTTTCTAATGTTACAATGATTTCAATTATATTAAACTAATTTGAATTATGATGCTCTGTCTCGGTTTGTTCTCCATGTCTTTGAGGAATGTTTAAATGTCATCAATCCCATAGTTCAGCATCTGTGCCCCACTATTCCATCCTGTCTGCTGTACACTGATTTATAGTCATGTGAAACCAAGTGTTGCTTTCCCAAGCAAACAGATTCCATTGAAATTGTATATAAATAATTGTTCCTTAAATATAAATATGAATAGAAAAATGATGAATAAAGAGCTCTTATAATTTGTAGTACTTATATTTGTGAATGTTAGGGTTTAGTACTGCAACAAAATAGACTCTACCATGAATCAAAGCTTTAATTTTCTTTTTCCATAGTGAAATTTTTTTCACTATGGTACTTGAGATAAAGTATTTAATTTAAAATATATGGAGCTATATAATATAGTATCTTGATTTAGAAGTTTTAAATGTTTACTTATATTGTAGTGACACTGAACATTGGAAACTACAAGTTGAATTTCTCAGTACTTTATTGCTGAAACAAGTAGAGTAATTACTGGAGTAGATAAATGATTCTTACAATTTGATTTTGTTACTCAAATCAAATCAAATCAAACCAAATCAAATGTTGTTAAAGTGTGTTTTAATCTTAAATCAATTTTGTAATCATAAACCAATTATAATTATTTTTCATTAATACTTTGTTGATAGGGGGTGGGGGTTTAGCTCAGCGGCATAAGTACCTGCCTTGCAAGCAGGCGGTCGTGAGTTCGATCCCCGGTACCAATAAAAATGAAAAAGACAAAAAAAAAAATACTTTGTTGATAGCATGAAACAATCAGAAATCCAGAGTATTTAAAGAACTTTTGGCTTATGTGAAAAATGCTCACATAGCAGGTCTGGTCTATTCTCTTCAGAAGAATTGTTTACAAGGTTGTTCCTTGGCTAGTGTCTGGGAACTTTTGTTCTGAACCATTTCCTAAGTGGCATGGTGATTTTTCTGAGTCTAAACTGTTTATACAAATGAGATTGGTAATGCTTTTCCTCCTGTAACTTTGGAGATCTGGTAGGTGACTTTGGAGTTCTGGTAGGTGCCAGCCAAAAATACGACATGCCAAGACCCTAATAAAGCTTCCTAACTCTGATTTTTAAATGTTCTTCCCATGATGGAAACATTGCAGTTATGTTGTTGCTCTCTTTCCTGAAGGAAGAATGTGCTTTGTGTGAGCTGTTATGCAAGGGTGGGAACTGCCAGGCTTCCATGGATTCTCCTGTCTTTACTTGATAGTGTTTCGTATTTCTGACCCTGTGTGCATCTTAAGTATGCCTTCATAATGAACATTATATGTGAGCACAACTACACAGTTAAATTTCATGAGCCTATGTGGTGAGTCACCAATACATACATATTCTTAGTGACTTCTGGGACATATGATGTTTACTTGGGGTGATTTCATTTTATAGAAGCCTAGAAGTAGACCAAAACTTACTCATGGCATGTATTGATTGAATACACAGGAATAAATGCATGAGAATAAATTAACATTTCAACAGATAATGCATGATGAATATATTTACTAAAGTCTCATTAAGTACAAAGATGGCAATATGAAAGTTGTTTGGCATCTGTACACACCAATGAAAAAAGAGATGCTATATAAAAAGTTTGACATAATTTACATCAACTGCACTATTGTTAAGTTTTCTGTAAGTTTATTAATCAGATCATGATGAAATTGAGCTATTGCTTTGATGAATTCTTATCCAAAGTAGGAAGTCATCTAGGAAATCCTAGAGTAAGAGTATATAATCAGTAAAATAAATATGCATGATTGGTTGCTGGGTACAAATAGAGTGAAGATCCCCCCTGAAAGTCTATTAGCACAAGTCAACACCAATACCAGTATGAGGAAAGAATTCACATAATTAGTGTAGTCTGAAATTGCTCAGCAAAGAATTTAATTTCAAGTGATTCTGAGAGGTTAGCCATGATTGGTAGAAGCAAACACAACTGCTTCTAGAGAATTAAATTTCCTAGTTTAGTCTCTAAAAAGACTTAACTTTAGTTTGGGTTTCAAAGAATATTAAATTGTAGTCAAAATAAAAAACACAGACACAAAAAGCAAGAAGCCATGCAGAAAGGTGAGATGAAAAAACAAACAAGAATGCAACAAAAATTATGGAAAGCAAGTGGGTGAAAGCTACTCACAAAGTATCTCTTAATAAGCAGACTCTCAAATGATTAAAGGAAAAGATAGTTCTAAGAGCATCTCTCTTATAGATGAAATTAGGAATCATTACGGTATGGGTGGAATTTAAAGGCATGAACTACAATTCCATCCTGATCTCAGAAGAAAAAAAAGAGCTTTCTGTTTCATTTTTTATAACTTGTATAATCTTATTAAAGTCTGATGAAGCACAGAAACAAAAAATTGTAGACCAATCTAAATTGTGGATAAAAATATCTTCAGATAAATTCTAAGAAAATGAATTCAAAGTTAGATTCAAAAATCATATGATAATAAAGATATCTAGATTATCCATTTACATTTGGAAGTCTATTAGCATAAACATTCATTATAAGAGAGCTTCTAGTAAGAAAATACATGTGGCCATTCATTGGGCCTTGCAAAAGAATTTGATAAAATTTAACTATAAGCCAGTCCAAATCTCTTACTAAGTAGAGGGGTAAGCATACTTCTTTTTCCTCTCGATATTTTTCCTGAAGACAAACCAAAAAATAAAACCTTGCCGGGTCACACTATTTAGCAGTATTATAAATTGTGTAATAATAACATCTTCACTCTAATGAGAAGGAAAATAATGCACAAGGAACTTGAATATTTTCTTTTTAATATGATTGGTAAAAGGTAGATTCAATATTTGAATATAGCAATAAGGTTTCAGAATTTATTCTCATAATTTTATGCTACTTTTCTTCAAGAGACCATTTTAAAATGTTAAATTTACCTACTAGATGTAATAGTGATGCTCTGTGGTTGGATATAGGAGTCCAGGGTTTAAAGACCATCTCTTTCTAGATGAAATCAGGAAATATTATTGTATGGGTAGAATTTAAAGGCATGAACTACAATGAGTAACAAAAAAATGTGAAGAATTCTAATAGAATTCTCTGTTAAGTGTTTAGGAATATGAGAAAAGAACCATGAGATTAAAATTCAAAGAAACAAGCTGAAAGATAGAAGGAGGATATTACTCATAGAAAGCTAGTAAATAAAGTATTCCAAAGAAAGAAAAAGAGATAATGTACTGTGTCTGGTATTGCTAATAAATTAAACAAAACTGTCTGAGAATTAGGCCATGGATGTAATGATTTGAGTGTCACACTGGTTTTGACAAGCACACATATGGTGGAGAACAAGAGCAGTTTGGGGGGAAGAACTGGAGGCAAAATTTTTTTATTGTGATGCTTTCCTATGAAGGGTATGAGAAAAATGGAGTACTAAAGAAGGAAAAAGCATTTAGGAAAAGTATTAGGAAAGTTGTACTTTTTTTTAAGATGAGGAAAAAGCAACATGAAGATTAGAAGATTGGATGATCCAATGAACAGAAAATTTAAACTGCAAGAGAGGAAGCATATAAGGAAAAATGTCATTGGGCATGGAAGAGGATACAACTCAGTACACATATAAAGTAGGAGAGCATAACAGCAACACTGAACTATTATAACACGAGGGGAAACAGAGAAAATGAGTAAATGAACAGATTTGGTATGTTTTAGAAGTTGTTTTCCACTCATTTACATTTTCTCAGTGGGAAACAGGAAAGTGCTGAGAGAGAAGATGGAGAGGATGATGCTTAAAAGAGTCAGGAGTGTCTAGCAGAATCAAGAAGGAATGAGATACAGAAATGCGTTATGATTGCCAAGAAGCAATGGGAAACTTTTTGATATTTGCTGTCATGAATTCACAATGAGATTGACTATTACGATTTTGCATTACCCTTGAAGGGTGCCCAAGGGTGCTGCAGAATAGGCAGAGTATTGAGCTTTTATCAAAGAAATATCATACATTGAGAGAAAGCTAGGAGATCTGAAGATATAAACAGTGAATTGGTTACAATTTCTATTGTGTGTTTTGGTTAGCATTGGAACTCTTTGTATAAAGTAATAAAATAAATCTTTACGTGAAAGGGAGACTGTGAAAATGAGGTGAGATTAATGGATTCTGTACCTTGAAAGATTAACGTATTGTAAGTGTTGGGGTACAGGAATAATGAGTTAGAAACTTAACAATTGAACAGATTACAGAAGATTACAGTGATTAGTAACGACAATACCAGAGGTCTAATCAGGGAAATGTGTAATTAGTGAGCACAGATCATTCAGATGACTATTCAGAAAGTCAGAATGCTAAGGTATTGGAGGTGTAGCCTACAAGGTAATTGAAAACACTTAAGTATAGACAATAATGTAGAGAAAATTTAAAATGTCCGTAAATGAGGGGTCATAGACAACTTCAACCGGAGGTAGAGGTTATATAGTCTTATGCTGTGACATTCAAAGCTCAAAATTTTTAAGGAAAGAAGAATCTGAAAATGACAATGAAGTATAATGGTGAAACCCAGCCCACCTTCAGACCAAATGCCTTAAAGGTCGTAGATGTCAGAAAGACTCTCACTAGAGAGGTCTCTAGAGATGACAATGTGTTGGATGAAGATACTAGCCCTGTTGTAAGAAAAAGGGACAGAAACTGTTTAGATATTCTATAATATTGAGATTATAGACAATTTTGTTATGGATGATGATAAATTCCAGAAGGTATAGTGGGAAGTTTTAGAAAAGCTGTAGTATAGGGTTGGTAAGATGCGTATAGAGTGATACAGAGAATGGAGGTAGGAGTTTAGGGGTAAGCTGGCTGTATTAGTCAGACTTCCACTGCTGTGAAAAATTATTTGAGACAAACAATTTAAGAAAGGAAAGGTTTATTTTGGCTTAAAGCTTTGGAGGTGTCAGTCCATGACTGGCCAAGCCATTAGTTTTAACCTCTGGTGAGGCAATGTGTCATGGAGGAGAGAACACAGTGTATCCAAGCTGCTTACTTCATGGCAGTCAAGGATTAAAGGTGAGAAAAAAGGAAAGGACCAGATTCCTAATGTCCATTTTGGGTGTGCACATCCAGTGATCTGATTGGTTCCACTAAATTTTACCACTTTCCAATAGTTCTAAGACTAAACCTCTAACCTAGGCGAGTTTGGGGAATGGTTCAGACCAAAACTATAGCACTAATGATTTTTGTATATATAAAGTTTGTCACTTAGTGTCTGACTAGATTTTAAACCTAGCTTCAATCTTATTTGTGAAATTGAACACATTTGCCTACAAGTGTATGTGTGTAGAAAAAATAAGATAGATCAAAATATTAAAAATTGTATTGCTGGTAATGAACTTATAGTTTATACAAATATTCTATATTATGTGTTAAATTTCTTTAAAAGTACCTATAATTAGAAGGATGTTTTTATGTTATAAATTTTTATTTAGAAAAGGATACATTTATTGTTTATAGGGTCTTTCATTTAAGAAATGCTTGCTGAAATGATAAAATTTGAATATTTTGTGGATGGTGCTTAATTCTGAGAACACAGACTATTTCTCACTTATACCAGTAACTTTTGAATAATATTTAAAAAATAGTTGCTTTTTTAAAAAATAAGGAATCCAAAGGATGAATAGAGTTCTCACAGTTGGATTTCAGGTAAAATGTTAGAGTGTATAATTTAACTAGAAGAGAGTAATTTTAAATTTACTTGAGTGGTTTAAATAATTACACGGATTCAAGGCAGGTATTCCTCTGTTAGATAAATGCACACTATTAGAAAACAGTGAGGGAAATTCACAAGTCCGTTTTAGAAAATTCAAATCAGCTTTTCAATAATTGAGGAGGATTTAATGTAAAACAGGAAGCCTTTCTGAAAGAAGCAATCAAAATAATTCATTAAAGCAGTAATCACTAGTAAGCTGGGCTGTTGTTCTACTGGGTATGTAAACAAAGTTGGTAAATATTATTCAAATAACACCTTAGGTACTTCAACTTTATTACTGAGAAGTTTATTATCATTCTCAATTTTCATTTCTACCTCTTGCAATGCAAAAAGGAATAGTCAACAAAATAAATAATTGATAAGATTATAAATGTGGACTAAATAGTTTTTCTATGTATGATATAAAAGAACCAACTCAACTTATTAATCAGGACTAACTTTTTTTTTTTATTTAAGAGGAAAAAGAGAAAAACACAAAACAAACCAAAGCGGTGTAAGGGTACACGTAATACAGAACTACAAAAAAACAAAACAAAACAAAAAAAACAAAACAAACAAACAAACAAAAAAACATAACAGTAAGAAATCACCTGTTAGTATATTACATATTATCATCTTGAAAATAGTTCCTCAAATCACAGTATCAAAGAATACAAGGTGGACATTCAAACAGGTAGACTGCAAACAGCTGTGTTCAATGATCCAAAAACATTGATACAGTCAGCTATTTAACACCCCTAAACACACTTGCTGTTATATCCGTTAGAGCTCTTTTTCTTTTTCTTTTTTTTTTTTTCCCTCTCTTTTTTACAACAAAATTCACGCACTTTGGATTTCATTACCAGGACTAACTTTTGAAAATTCCACAAATTAGTGAAGGAGATTCATAGCTGCTATATTTTTGACCAATGACTAATCATTACATTTAAAATATAAATTCTATGGAATTTGGGGATGGAAAAATGCATGACAGAATATTTTCCTTCAGTATTTCACTTATGCCCTTCCCATCTTCCCTTCTGTGCCTCACCTCCTCAATTAGCATATTTTTTGCAAAATTAGAACTTATATTTTAGGAGAGTATTTCCTCACTACAAGCACTTTTTTCTATTTTCTCTTTTCTATGGGAAACCTTGTGTCCTTCTTCTTGAATTTTTAAAAAATATTTCTTTCTTCCTTTGCAAGGTTTCTTTATCTGAGATGCTAGGCACTCTTAACATTTTAGAATTTTGTCTTAAGTTTATATACTTTTAATGTGTATATTATATTTACACATTTATCAGAAAACTCCAATAATTTTTCACCTCACAAGAGTCTCAAAAGCATTAAGGATCTCTTAACGTATTTTATTTTTAGATGAGGTTGAAGACTAGAAACAGATTTAGAAGAGGATTAGAGCTTGCAAGAAATATCACTTTGGTGATCTATTACTACTAATAAACAGATGAGAGCTAATTAGAAAAAAATCTGACAGAGATTCACATCTTAGGGTCTAAGCAAGATCTTTCCTAAGAAAGGGATACTCATTGGCAACTTATAAATGTGTGATGTGAAATTTAATTTTTCATTTATCATTGGCCACTATCTGGTAGCCTGAATCGTAGCTTTTATTCTGCTACCATGTACATACTCCAGATATTTATTACTGTTTACCATGTTTTAAGGTTCAGATGTTATCTGCATGGAGTTTTGATATAAAGCCAGTAAGATGTTTCATTATGATCTAAGAGTTGTGACACGAAACTTCCAAGTAGACTATGTGACTGCTTCTCCATCACATTTTCTAAAGTCAAGTCAATTTTGAAAAGTGAGAGGATATGTTGGACTGAATTCGACTTAAGATTTACAAACAAAACCGGAGAGCTGAGCAGGTCATCCTATATTAGAAATTTCTAACCCAAGGATAGTGAAATGAGAGTGTAAGTTTAGGACTTGAGTTAGAGACGGAACAGTTTGGAGTGGAAAGAGGTACAGGGCAGGTTCAAAAAAGGATGGAATGAAGAAACTTGTTTAGATTCAAGGACCAAGAAACAGGAATACGGATATAAACTCAGGGACATGAAGACCCTGTGGGTACCTATCAGTTAGACCGTGGCAGGGACACAGCTCCTGGGGAATAATTGAGCTAAAGAAAAATGACCTGAAAGTAAGTATGACCTCTGGCTTATGGAAGTTTCTGGATCAGGAATGCAGAGGGCATACAGAGTGTATTAAGAAATACTGGAATATATGGTGCAAACACAGTGATGTTAACTAATTGGACAAACATCCAAATGAAAATAAACATAACAATATAAAAAATGTAATTCCAGATTTATGCCCCAATGCCTCCTGGTATTCCATTCCTCTAGCTATTATTTGTGCAAGAGGTTTTACAAGTCATTACTGGTCTCCTCTCAGAGACCTGAAAAGATTATTGAGAGATTATCTACATAAACATGGATTTTCAGAACCAAGGATGGATGCTGCAAATGTTTCTTTCTGAGAAACTGATGTCAATGGTAAGTAAATTTTAGGGACTCTCATGGCATTTTCTTTTAAACTCATTATTCCAGGGCTTGTGCAAAAGCTACATTAATAATAATAATAACCTCTCAATTTGCTTCATATAAAAACTGTGAACTTTTCAATAATCTTCTATCTAATTAAAAGTGAACTGCAAAGTTTTGGTAATTTCTTCTCCCATCTGATGGGAATGATAAGCAGTTACTTTATTTACAATGATGATGTCATCCATTTATCCATTCATTTGACAAATAATGATTGAGTTACTCTTCTAGGCATGGAATTGAGTACTGGAGAAGTAAGTGTTCATAAAATGTTTTTTCTCAAGTTACTCACTGCCAGTGAGAGAATCACAAGAAAGAAATGTTTAAATCTTAAAGAGTTAAAGACCAATGTTTCAAAAAGTCACTCAAGTTCTACTGGTGACCAAATAAAGGGTACAAATTTATCCTGAAACTGGGAGGGTGAGGATGAGAAAAGCTTTGGAGACAAATTTTAAATGTGAGAGATGGATAATTAAATGACAAGAGAAGGTGACAAAGGCCTAAGCAATGACAGTAAAGGAAACTCAGCTGAAGTACGCAGAGACATGCAGACAGGTTCCTGGCGCTGTTACAACAAATTCAAGACATTTGATGCAGAAAATGTAAGTACTACTTTAAGGAAATTGGAACGCTACACTAAGGTCAGGAGATCAATGTCTCAGCTCAGGTACACAGGTAGTGTGAATTCTACCTTCCTCCATGTATCCTCTTAAAGCCTCAAGGGTTGGTTGACATCCATTACTTTAAGCAGACCCATCTGCACACTCAATTCGCCAACTCAAATGGTAATATCTTCCAGAAACACACTCACAGCCAAAAGTAATATTTAAGTAGCTATTTAGATATCCCTTGGGCCAGCGCTTAAATTTTTTCTAGCTTGCTAATGTTTCTTTATAGTGCTGAATCATATCCCATTGTCTGAATGTGCTGTATTTATTCATTTTCCTAGGGAAAGACAACTCAGTTTTAAAAACATCTTTCATTGCTTCTGAGCTTTAGTATAAAGCTGCTATAGTGATTCTTGTACATACTTTTGTGTAGAAGTAAGTTTTCAGTTTGTTTCGGTAAATATCAAGGAGTGCAATTGTTGGATTGCATGGTAAAGACTACATTTAGTTTTGAAGGAAATTGTCAAGTTGCGTTCCCATTGCCAATAATATGATTTCCCATTATTCCACACGCTTTCCAGGGTTCTATGTTGATAGTCTTTGGCTTTTAGCTACTCTGATAGGTGTATTATGGTGTCTCCTGGTATTACTTTGAAATTTCCTAATGATATAATGTTGGACATTGCTTCATATTCTTATTTGCTATCTATATCTCTTCTTTGGTAAGAGGTATCTGTTCACATTCTTTGCTCATTTTTTAAAATTTGATTGTTAATTTTCCTATTTTTGAATTTTAGTAATTCTTTCAATTTTGAAAAACAGTCCTTTATCAGCTGAGCCTTTTGTAAATATTCTTCCAATTTATGAATTTCCTTTTCATCCTAAACTAATGTATTTTTAAAAAAGAAATTCACTCCAAGGAACTGCTTCATTCTTTTTAAATTTATTTTATGGAAAAAGATAAAGCAAAATTTTGTAACAAAATAATAGGAGAATAACATGAGTTAATGCATTACATTTGTTATCTTTAAAGGAGCTGCTCAGGATACAAGATACAGGCATAAAAAATTTTCCAATCTGTATTAGCACAAACATTCATTTTAAATAAACTAAGAGACACTAATAGTATAACTGACTGTATTTTTTCCCTTTTTCCTGCTGTCTTTTCTTCGTTCACTCATTCTAGCTCCTTATTCCTTTTGATAATTTCTTTCTATTTTATAATATGTTTTGTACATTTTATAACTTACTTTTTCAGTGTCTCATATCAGGGAGACAATATGATGCTTATATATGTGAATCTGATGTATTTTGCTTATGATTATGGTCTCAATTTACATCCATTTACCTATAAAAGGCTCAAATTTATCCTTCTTTCTGACTGAATAGTACTCCAACATATAAAAATACATCTTTTTGTTCCCTGCTCAGTTGATGGGCATTTGGATTGTTTTTAAGATTTAGTTATTACAAATTGTGGTGCTATAAACATGAGTGCATGTATATGGCTGTGGTATGATGTTTTTTAATTCTCCTGGCAAGATACCCAGAATGAGAGTAGCTGGTGGAATGGGGCTTACAATTTAATTTTTTGAGAATTCTCCACACTGATTTCCACAGTGGTCGCATCAGTCTACATTCTCACTGGCAGTGGAGCCTCCTCTTTTTATCTTCCATTCTTTCTTGTTTTGTTCTGACTCTTTTGTCATAACACCTGTACCTCTACAATTTGTCTGGAGCGTAATGGCTCCACATGCTCAACATGAAACAATTAGTAAATTAACTCAGCAATAGAAACCAATGTTAAGGGGATACTAATGTGTACTATTAGTAGAAATTTAAGTAAGTAGATAACTATAATAAAATTCAGTGTTACCATCATGCTTGCTAACACCGTTCAACAGGGAACAAGAAAGAGCACAACACAAGTGCTAAAGAGAATGTACCAAATGTAATAAACTGAAGAAATCAAATAGATGTTTTGTGTGTCTTTCTGCAAAGGTGAGAAAGTGTTATAGGTAAAAAAAAAAACAATTAACAGATGAGTTATCATTGAGTTATCATTGGCTTCCTTAAGCTATGTGGATACTTTCCTCAACTACAAGTATAGGAAGCAAAATCTCTAGCCTAGATTTGATTGCTCATGATAACACAATGTATATGAAACATACATACTGGAGCACTGTAAATCACATACTGGTGGAAGAAGCTAATTTATCATCAACCAAGGAGGAGATTAGAAACAATGTACTGCAGAAGGTAGAATACCACAACAGAACACACAGAGCACACTGCTATTTGGTGTATTTGTGATTTTTTATGAAAACTCATGAAAATCATAGGAAAAAGTATTTGGTTAAACAGTTGCTTTTAAACTGTGTTTCACAAAGCTGTTAAAACAGGAACAGTAGGTAATTCTATGCTTCTCCAAATTCTTATTAACTGAAATATAACTTACATTTCTCTGATTTTATTGTTTTGATCTATACTGCTTAATTTTGGAAGATGTATGCTTCAAATGAAAGAAAATTGGAAATCAACACTTTAAAGAATTCTGAAGTTTCCCATTGGGCATTTTTTAAAAACCTGATGAAGTCTTAAGATCTTTGTCTATAGTTTTCATTAATAATTCTAAAATCAAAATTGAACATTATTAAAAGAATAAATTAGAACTACCATTTCAATCACAACTTGCTACTCTCATCTTTAGCTGCTCAAAAAGTATATACTATGTAATGTACTTGCACTTGTATGGCTGGAAAGTAATTATTTTTTCAAAAGCAATTTGTTAACATTTCAAGTGGACATGATGCAATTTTGAGTTATTCATTTTTAATACTGTAGTGCTTCCATTATAACACATACTTGGTGTTGTATTTGTGTGAGCTTTCTTGTTGCAGGAATTTTCATATAGATATCTTGCCAATAAGTATCACACTTAGCTGTGGACTGATTTTTTATGTCAGCTATTAAAATAATTTTTGAGAGTATGTCATCATAAAAGAGCATTTATTTCCAACAATGGCAAAGAGTGATTCATTGTGATCTATATGGATTATTTAGACAAACAGGCATTTATTTGATCTCAAGGATTTATTTTACCCTTTCTGTGATTGAACTTACAATTTTACATGAAAAGGGCACTGTTTTGGAAATTGATTCATCAAGGGTAATGATTTTTAAAGCATCAGTTATGATAACTAGACAATATGTAACTTAATAGTACATTAGATGGATACTTATTTTGAGAGGGTAATATCCTTTATTACTAGTGAGAAATTTTATGTCTAACTACTATACAAATAATTTTTTCCCTAAACTACCAAGTTAGTTCAACTAGTAAATTATGTGAACTGTAGAGATTTTATGAAATAAAGCTATCTGAGTGCTTTTGAATAGTAACCTATGCAAAATTTGGTATAGCCTGGGAAATTATCCGCAACAGAGAATGGTACAAAGCTGTTTACTTGAATATTTGTGACAGTCAGTATCTCTTAGTGCAGATTAACATCAACTCACTTTTAATTTATCAAATATCCATTTTTTAATGTTCTATGCAAGACCACATCTTTTCTGATTTGAAATAAGAATACCACCTTAAGATGCACTAAGCTTATTGATTTATTATTTTCCAGAAAGCCTAAGCATGTTGGATCTGCATCATTGGATTGGTCATGTGATCATTAATCTTTCTTGTCTAACTTCACTGTATTGAGAGATTCTTAGATTAGCACAGGACACGTCTGGGTGTGTCTTGGTGGATGACAGAGGTGTGACCTTGGGAACTTGTGGCCCCTGGCCTTTCCTTTCTGGCTCCTCCCACTCTCTCTGCTATATAGCTGCCATGTGCTGAGCAGATTTTCTTTGCTGTGACTTTCCACTATATTGTTTCTGCCTTAGAGCATATGGACCATGGACTGAATGAAACCTTTGAAACCATGAGCTAAAATAAATATTTTCTCTCTTAAATTATATATGTCAGCTATTTTTTCTCAGCAACAGAAAGTTAACCAATACTGTTACACCAACTTTGTCTCTGGATAGCTTATTACATGTCCACGTGCATCAATATAAATTGGATTATCTTTCAGAATTATTACTGTATGATCTCTATTTACCAGAACTAACTCATAATAACCATATGATACAGTCAAATTTTGTCTGTTAGGCACTCATTATTAGGTTTGATTAGATAATTGAGACATTCAATATTAATTGGTTCTCTTTCTGAGACCTTGGAATTGTTAAAGACAGTATTCAACTTTTTGCCTATAGACAATGTGTTAGTTAATCTTGATTGTCGGTTCAACTGGATTAAGTGGCTGCTGTAGAGGTAATTACATTATGAGGGCATTAACTTCATCAGAGTGTAGTGACTAATACTTGAATAGCTATGTGGGCTATCGGAAAGTGGGGCTAGGTTGAAGGAAGTCGGTCATAAGTGACCCTATAGGATATATTTGATCCTTTGCCCCATTTACTTAGTCTCTTCCCCTAAATTCTGTTTTTTATATGCTATAAGGTAAATGGCCTTCTTCTGTCAAATTATTCCACTATATGTTTTATACCTTGAGCCAGCCAACCATGGACTAGAACCTCTAAAACTGTGAGCCAAAATAAATTTCTCATTTAAATTATGGCTGTCAGGTATTTTGACCCACCAATGGGAAGTTAAAAAATATTCATAATATTCAGCATGTAAAATCATGATCAAATGTGATCAGAGTATCATATGTAGAAAAGAATTAATCATAGAAACAATGAAGTATTCAAAAAGAAGTAGCTTTAATAGAGTAATTTAATAGTTTGTATTTTTTCATTCTAGATAACTTTTTTAGTTCATTGACAACATTCCTTAAATTTGATAAGACATCCCCCTTTTCTATATTGTCTTTTGTGGGAAGCCCTATGATTAGCTGCCACCTTATATCTGTAGGCCAAACCACTTTAACTCCCTCTAGGAGTTAAGTTTGGTGGTTAAGCAGCACCCTGCCTACCTAACTTGCTTGGCCTATTCAGGGATTATGTTAATCAGCCTGTTTGGGAAATTTGAATAACTTATGATTCTCAGTCTTGCCACTGTTGCTAATTACCTGCTGATGTCTCAAAACCCAAATCCCTCCTCCCCAATACCCTATATATTTGTTACTCATTTCTTGAATAAACGAGACTTGATGGGACTTCTTTGTCTTGTCTCCATTCTTTGTGTCTCTTGTTTTCTTTTCATACCCACTATCCCTCTAGGGTCTCCATGGACTTACCCACAGGTCGGGACAATTTTTTTTCTGCTTAAGCACATCCAAATTGTTTCTGTCAGTTGCATCTAAGAAATCTCCGTAAATAATAATACAGTCCAGTAGTAAGAAAACCAACATGTGGACAGGTAAATAGTTTATGGTATTTACTCAATATGTTTAATTAAATTTGATTTTGGAATGTTATTATCTTTGTAAATTTCAGATACAGAGAATAACCTTCATTTGCCATTGTTTTTAAACTCTGTGAATACAATAGCTACTCAGCACTTTCTCTATGATATTTAAGATTACATAACATTGTTTGCCTTATTTCACAAGGCAAAATATTATGACATTATCATCTAAGAAACAAAGTTATAAGTCATAGTTACATCTAATGAGTTGTTATTGAATTTGTACAGGCAAATCAAATATCTTGTCATATATAGCTAGAAATGCTGATTATAACTTTTATGTTAACTTGCCATTGATATCTTAATCTAATTGACAAAAATGTACAAGTGCAAAGTATCCTGACAGTTCTATGTTAAATCTGCAGAATGTGTAAAATCTTCAATGAGCAGATACTTCTTACTAGGAGTAATACTTACTTTCTTTATATTTGTAAATGGATAACCTTTTAAAAAATTTACTGAACCTTGTTTATCTTTTGATTTGTATACTTATAACCTGCTTCTCATAGGAAGCGTCTATTTTTTGTATGTGCAACATTTATCTTGTTATTTTATTGTTTTGAATTTATGTCAAGTGGACAAAGTGGATTTGGATCTGTTGAATCAATTCTTTTGGGCACCAGTCTCCTTTAATTGCAGATTGGTTGTAGCAGGTATAACAGGAGCTGAGACTTCATACAACCAACCATGCTAGCCTTCAGAGGAAACAAAAGCTTTTTAAGTTAGTGGTTCAAGTTGCCATTTGTCTCATGGTTCAAAAAAATTGACATGTCTAATGAATGATGGCATGCCAAAGGTTCAGATTTCTTTGGCATAGCTTCTAATTTAAGACAATTCTTTATAGTCTTGAAATCTTCCCATATTATTTTACCTTGAGAACGTATTTATCGGGATTAGAAAGGTCAGCAAAAAAGTATGTTAATTTTTTTTTTTTTTTTGTCTTCTCCATTCATGCTAGCCCTTTTTGCTTCAGCATCAATCAATGGAAGAATATATTTTGAATTCCAGGAGCTCATAATAATAGGGAAAGTAAGGTATGGATATACACAGTGGCAGCCCAAGAAGATATATAATGGGAGATTTAAGATTGAGGCAACAGGGGAGAGCAATTTGGGGAAATGAATATGGGAGGTTGATGAACCTGGCTCAGTCAGTTTTTAGCTGTGTTCTTACTATTTATGCTGGGTAATGAATACAATCTACAGAACACTCAGTTTCTTCAGCTGAAGAAATGGGAATAAGAATAATATTGGTTTCATTAAGTTGTTAAAGCAAGAGACACAACTCCTGTCACATAGAAAATGTGAAAGAGACATAAATGCCTAGACTAGAGTGAGAAGAAACTGCTTTTACTTAGTGTAATCATAGAAAAAACCAAGAAAATGAGAGAGAATGTAACAGAAAGATGAAGAAGGTTGCAAACACCAAGATGGTAGGAAACACATCTAGGTGGTAGATGTTAGAGACATAGCATTGCAATATATGATACAGGAAAATGGGTAGAGACCAGGAAGAGAAATGTCTAAACAGATGCTTGACAATATTTCTTAAAATCTCCATAAAAGACTCCTCAGGGCATAGAGACTTGCTGGACCTTAGAACAAGGAACGTGGTAGCATTATCTCTTATATTATTATCACAGTTAAGCATTTGTCAAGTGCTTAACTGACCTGACTTTGTGATTTACATCCACTATTCCAGGTGTGTGCCGACATAGCTCATGGAGACGGTTTCCACATGAATTAAGGCTCACAATTCAAGAGTTAGTATGTGGCAGAGCTGAGATTTGGCTTTAGAGCCCTCTCGAAACCCACCTTTATATGGCCTCTGGAGAATCAGTCCAGTTTAGTAAATGTTTTGGAACTTTGTTATACTACGGTGATGATGTCATTAAATGTTGAATCCAACTCCAAAATATATACAGTTTTTGACATACCAAGTTTTAAACCCCTTGCTGTAGAAATGCTTTCATCTCCCTATTTAATAAGTTAGTAATGTGATACAAATACCAATTTCAGAAGTTTTAGTATTTTTTAAAGTGACTTCTTTAATGGATATTAGTATGTAAAGTTGAAAGAGCTTCATGCAATTTTTAATTTGCTTGTTTGATGGCAGTTTTCACTATATAATTCCTAGGCAGGATTTTACTAATTTGTTTACAAAATGGGAATTTAGAGAAATGATGCTTTTTCTTTAACATTTGCATGACTTTTAAATTTTCTAATATTAATGCTGTGGGTTGCTAATTAAATTTTGTGATAGTAGAATACCTTTTATAATGCTTTCTTGAAGTGTTATAGCTTTCAGTTTATGATTTATAGCTATATACTTATGAGAAAATATGGATCTCCTTTTAAAAACTTATAAATTGATTTCTAACTTCATGTTTAGAATCAATAGAAATATGTCTTCCAGGGTCTTAATAAGGATAAATTTCAAAGAAACAGTTGCAAATATTTGCACCCTCTGCTTATATAATATCAGATGGAATTCTAATTAATATTCTATGCCATATTAGAAAACATTGTCCTATTTTAGTTGCAAGCAATAATGTTACTTTGTTTATTCACAAATTATCTTCTCTTCATACTTTAACACAAAAGCCTAAATATCACCTAGAGTGAATTATGGTTTTATTAGCAGCATTTCTTTGGAAAAAAATTAGAAAGACTACCAGATTTACAAAAGTTAGCTACACTTTAAATTGTAAAAGTTTTCAATTATTCATAGTCAATAATGCATAAAAATTAAGCACAAGCTAGTGACAAGCAAAACAAAACAAACTCCCTTCAAAATCAGACATCTAAATAGAATTAACTCCTACTTCTGATATCAAATAAACATTAGAATAGACAGAACTTCAATCTTTAATTTTTATAGGATGAGCTGTTTGTTCCTTGGCCTATCATTTGTAGACTAAGCATAGCATTGTGTAGACTAAATATAGGAAACTACTAGAAAACAGAAAAGTTAAGAAACTATCATGCCTATAGAGTTGATTTTTTTCTTTGTCATATAGCCCAAGATTTACCTTTGTTTATCCAAGATCAAAATAAGACTGCTATTTTAATAAAGTTAGTATGGAGAGTTGTTTAGAAAGAATGTTTCAAAATATAGCTTATTTTAAAATGAAATGTAAAAACATACCATAATATTTAAACTTACAAAATCTGCCTTTTTTGCATCAATGGAAATTGAAACCATGATACAATAGTGAGTTATACCTTATGCTTTTTTATTTTTTATTTTGAGCCTGGAATTTCCTACATTGTCAAGTTTTCCAGGCCATGCTAGAACCTGGGGTCTTCCAGTCTCAACTTCCCAGAGTGCTGGGATTACAAGTGTGCACTACTGTAAGAGATTTTAAGAAATGATCTCCATATGAGTTTAGATTAGCAACATATCTTAAAGAGTAAGTACATAATTAAAATATGGTACTGAACTTGATAACTGACACACACAATTTAAAGGAAAAGAGGTTTATTTGCACAATTTCAGGTCCTGGTCAGCTGTTTGTAAGGCAGAAAGAGTCTGAAAGAAGTATGTGGCAGAGGAGAAGGTCACAGCAGCCACGAGGGAGGGAGAGAAAGAGGAACTGGGAACAAGAATACACCCTTTCTGGACAGCCCCCAGTGACCCAAGCTCACCAGGACCCATGCTCTATCTGCATATTTAGCTATTGAATTCCTTGAACTCATTAATGGATGATCCACGGATTAGTGTAGAACCTGCATAATCCCATTCCACACACATGAGAATACAATATGGGGGAGATTTTAGATCAAAACCAAGGCCAAAACTCATGACAGAAGAATGCCCTGAAGCTGCATTGAAGTGAAGGCTTCACAAAGGCTTCGCTCTGAATGGCTATTGATGTTCCCCATTAGGTGAACTAAGTGATATCTTTCTAGTAAATGCAATGTGTATAATACAACATACACAAAAGCATGGGAAAATGTGACCTGATTAGAAGAATGTGAATTTTGGATTTCTGGCAATGAAGGAGTGAAGAGGTCCTAGTGGATGGCTATGAAACTCCTGAGTGGAGTTTTATTATTTAGATGAGGAAATACCATAGAATAGTCTGTGGGTCAGCTTTGTGAAAGAGCATAGCTCACATTACTAGCACAGAAGACAAATTTACTGATAGTGAACCAGGCATTAGAGAGCTCAGCTAAAAGATTATTTTCACAGTTTAAATGGGATATATCAAACCTAAGAGAAAGAGTGAAGATGAAAAACAACAGAGGAACATTAAGGTAAGATTTAGAAACATTAGGTTAAGATTCCAAAGGAACCGTGTACGTGTGTGTGTGTGTAACATGGGTAAAAGTTCAGGGCAATGATCATTTATTAATGAGTATTTTATGGCTTGTGTCTAGATATTTTCCAAAGCATCCTGTACTCATAAGCGGGGCTTTTTGGAGCTAGGTGGATCTACTGCATGTGACACTGAGATTAGGGTGTGTCCAATCAGTCCACTGATTGGAACTAGCATAGTTCTATGTGTGGATATTGGAAGCTCTACCCTCAGTGGCACCACTAAATAGGTTGATAGCCTGGATGAAATATATAAGGTGAGAGGGGAGGCAGACTCGCTGCCATTGCTGGCTGCCTTCTGATGCCATGACACAAACTGTTTCTCCTCTGCAGTGCCCCTCTGCCATGAAGCTGCCTTGTAGCCAGCTCAATATGGATTGAAACCTCTACAAAATGTGAGCTAACTAAACCTTTTCTCCTTTAACTTTGAGTGTCAAAGTTAATTTTGTCCTTGCAAGTAACTAAGAAACAAAGACAAGTACATTCTGTGCCATTTGGGTTCCCAGCAGGAAACTAAAGTCACACTTATACCAATAATTAGAATAATTCAAAGATGTAGTTACAAAGAGATTTAATATGATTATGTGGGCAAGATACAGAAAACCAAAAGGATATTGGAGGAAGTTTTGATATACTTTAACAAGATTATCATAACTTCAACATCTAAATAGGGAAAAAATGGTATATTGTATCTAAAGCCAGAAGCAGAGATAATCAGAAAACTCATCTTAAGTAAAATAACATATACAACTTAACTTACACTGTGAAAGAACTTTAAGTATCTATTAAGGGTATAAAGGCTTCAAGAAACCTCACATAAGAGTAAAGGGGATTAATAACTTGACATGAAACTTTTGCTTCTCTCTGTACTCTTGTTGATGTTCCCCACTGAACAAATCTGATTAGAGTATCTGGGAGCTACTGATATCATCCCTACAGTTGAAATTCTTGAACAAAGAGAAAGAGGTAAAGAGGATCAGCAGTGTGCCTAGAAGAGTAAGCTGGAGAAATGCATCACAGAAGCACCAAACGATGGTTGATCCAGGCCGTGTTTCAGCGAAGACAAGAGACAGTCTCTCAAAGAAGGAAATTGGACAACATCTGACCCAAAAGGAAACAAGAAGAAATTGATTCAGTACTGGCCTGACATTAGTTAGGCCAATCATGGAATGACAAAATGATTACAAGTTATCAGGGAGAAATTAAAAAGCAAGAAAAGGTCTGAAGAATACATATTTTATATAACAGATGGTGATTTTATATTGGTGAGGGAGTGAAAATTATATTGCAATAGTTCAAGTGGAAAAGGACGTGGTGAAGAGAAATTAGGGAGTCTGTACTTCTTTCTCATTAAGTTTTGCGAAAGGAGTGGTAGTTAGGATGTGAGTTCCTTGAGGAAATGCTCATAAATTACAAATTTTATACAAAAATTTAGACTTGGGGACTTGAAGATTAGACCAGAGAGAGGCAGCACTGTCCAAAATGAAAACTCTATTATGATATTCAACAGAGTACAGGCAACTACAATGTGAATCTCTTGTTCCTGGATCTCAAAACATATTTTAGAACCTGGACGAGACAGTAGGTGAAGTGTTCATTTAAGGTTCTTGTAACTTGGTTTTCATGAAGCACACAACACCCCTTACTGATCTTGAAGTTAAATGAATGTGTATTTTTGTGGAGACAATTCACTGCTGAGAAAAGAGAACACCCAGATATTTTGAAGTACTGGGTTTGAAATGATATCTCAGCTGACTGATGAGACAGTACCAATATGCAAGTTCCTGTTGTCCTTCCTCAGCCCATATTATATACAGTATATGCACATATACAGTATATGTGTACATACTATTTATTCTAGTAGATGTCAGAATTGAGCAGTAGTTCTCAGGTGGGGGGTCAGTAATTTTGCTTACTTCAGAGAGATATTTATTAACATTTTGTTATGGATTAAAAGCTGGTGGTCAACAATGACAGCTGGATTACATCAGAATGGCACTGAGCATAGATGTTTCACCTGAGGAAAGTTGCCAGCATAAATAGAGATGTGGAGAAGGAGAAGCTATGCGTTGGTGCATTGAAGCATAGAGGTATTATGAGTTCTCTTACGTGTTGCTGTTCAAGCTGTTAGGTTCTCCTGGAGAAGCTCTGGTCTTCATATTGAGCATTGCTTCCTGGTTCCGGAGGGGATGATGTGTGCTGCTTGATCTCCAGGATGAACTCGTCACACTGGCTTCCTGGCATGTACTCAACTCTGCTTATCGTTGGAGGAGTGTGGGCCCTCCATGTCTCTGAGGATGGCTTTGGTTCTTTTCTGGACAGCCCTAGTCTTTGTTATAAGTGTGACTTCTGGGCTCCAGTACAGATATGTCAACCTACCAGCACAGCTCCTTCATCCTTGCTGGCATAGACTTCCTAGCTTCCACTGCTGAACTTTGGACCTTCCCGGCACAAATCCATAAAAGAGACTGGTGTGAATCTTTTTTGTGGGCTCTAGACCTTCATTTGGACTCATGGGAGGCATTGTCATGAGCTCTGGGTCTTCATCTGTACTCAAGTGGGACATTGCTGTGGGATTTAGGCCCTTGGCTAGATATTCTATATCTTTGGTGTTATGGACAGATTTCCTGCATTTCTTTGTGTTAACTCTGGGTGCCCATCATAGACAATATTATAAATTTCATGTCCTGATTCTAATTGTCCTCTGCACAACCCCTGACTTCAACACATCTGGATATTTTTAGATTTTCAGAGCTGTAAATGGATGATCATCATTTAGTGGATGGAATTCTAAAATACTAAGTAACCATTAGTACATTAGGCTCTTGTATATAAAACAAAGAATTATCTAAGCTGGATGTGATGGTACATAACTAACTATAACTCTAGTTACTTGGAAAATTCAGCAAGGGGGATGTTAAATTTGAGGTCACTATAAACAATATAGTAAGAGCTTGTCTCACAACAAAATGGAAAGAATTTAAAAATGACTAGGGATGTAGCTTAGTACTCTGTGGGTTCAGTTCTCAGTATTCTCAGTAGCGTGCACACATACACACATACACACACAGAATTATCTACCTGGAAATGTTAGTAGTGAAATTGAGGAGTTCTGAGTGAGGAAGGAGAGGGAAATACAAGAGTATTTACTTGCTGTCTTTATTGATCTCAAAGAAAGAAATAGGTGTGTTCTGTGTTTTATCATCTACCATTCTTAGCATTTCTCATGAAATTGTAGGGGTTTTTTTATGGACTAGGGCTTTACTTTACAGATCAGTGTGAGGTAATCATGTAAAAAGATGTCAACAATATGGGTAGAGGAGCCGGAAAAATGCCAACATGTTGAGGATGCAGATATAAAATGGATTCCCAATCATCACCATAGTCCAGATTATTCTGTACATATGGGTAGGCTGGAAAAGAGGGTCAGGATCTTGCAAGTATCTAATCAGCACAGACAGCACTCTCATAGATGGCTCCATCAGGTAGATGTGTAAAGCCATCAGGTAAGCATATGGGAAGCAGAGGGTCTTGTGCTCTCAAGGTAGCAGCAATCCCTGGGCTTGCCCCTCAGCCACATGGTCTTCTCAGAGAATTTTCTCTCAGGAGCAGTTCAGGACAGAGACATGGAGTCTAGTGCAGGCCCCACGCAAATCAGTGAGCTTCTAAAACTGTTATTAGGGCAGGCAAGTAAGGTAAATACGGGATTGACATGGAATGTAAATAAAATGGTAATTGTTTTTCATGAGAAAGAGAAGAAGAAGAGAGAGAGAAAGAGACAGAGAGAAAGAGACAGGGTGAGAGAGAGAGAGAGAGAGAGAGAGAGAGAGAGAGAGAGATTATTATGAATCCTGAAATGGACTCGGTAAAGATAATTAAGATGTGCATTCATGACAGAGAAATCAGGAATTCAGTAATGGGTTGTTTTGAAAAAAGTTGTTTTTGAATGTTTGAATTTCATTGACTGACATTACAGATATTTCAAATCCACTATACTTTTTAAAGTTAACATTGGGTACTTAGATTCTAAATTCCCTTTTTGAAGGACTAAACCCTCTTCCTTTTGTTTACAGGATTCAAAATTATGCATGAAAGTGTTTACATTTAAAATGTGGTCATGCTGATTTTAGAGATACGGGTTGTGTATGTATATAATATTCTACCACAAGACATTTAGTATTGCAGAATTCTATAATTAGTTCCTGACAATTGGCTACAAAAGACATAGTGAAAATTTTTGTAACACCAAAAAAAGTTATTTTAAACAAAAATATGAGAAAATGAGGCATCTGTAAAAGACAGTATCATTGGGCCATGTAGATTTGAAAAGAACATAATTAGGGCACAGTTTTATTAAAGAAGAACATATAGCTTTCTTTTATGGAGAACTGGTACACAAATAGAATTCTATTTACTAAAAAAAACTCTCTGAAGAAAAATTTGTTATACAGAGGCCGTCTTAAAAGCTTAAAAGCACACCAAGATTTAGACAAGTGCAGGGGCAAAAAATTACTGGTGAGAACAAAAATTACTCTCCAATTTGTTTTCCAGTTTCTTTGTGTTTTGTTTTTGGTTCCCTGTTAGGAATTCCTCTTCTTGTATGTAATAATATCCAGGGTAAATACAAGTGGCTTTCTCAGCTTTCTGCTGATCATCCATGACAAAAGAGGCTCCGCCCCCCATTGTTGGGCATTTTACAATTTGCAGCTATGTTTACTTCAGCTGTGGTAGATTTTGTGTCCTCCTTTTACACACTAAAGCCTTTCCTCATTAATATTTTTCAGCAATTCAAGTGTCTTAGTCCATTTTTCTGTTGCAATAACAAAATACTTAAGATGGAGTAATTTATAAAGAAAAGGTTTACTTTGGCTCATGCTCCTAGAGGTTTAGGGATCCAAGGTCCAATGGCTGTGTCTGGCTAAGGACTCCTGCTGCTATGACTCAGGCCAGAAGCAGAAGGACACGCAGGCACACGTGTGAGAGACAGAATCTGGATATCAGCTTCCCTTTTGAGCAATCTGCTTTTAGGATAACTACTCTCTGAGTCCTTTAAAATTTAAACCAGTCCCTCCAAGAAATCATGAATTCCCCTTAATGATGTGTCAGTTTTCAGGAGCTCCACTTCTCATAACACAGACACTGGGAAGCATAGGTGGTGAACATGAGCTTCGGAGAGGACAAGTTCAAGCCATCACAGCACTCACTAGTAGACCTCTACTGTGCAGAGGATTAGGAAGGCAAACAGGAAGGTATAGAAGGGAATGTGTCATTGAGACCACCGTGGAGGCTGTGATTTAAAACCAACACTGAAGTTGTAATCTCAGATATGCTTCTCCCCACATCTTGGCTGTGTCAGTGAAAAGATAAGTGACGGTTTAGCTTAATTTTAGAAATTTCCTGTGTTTCACTCTATGGCTTGTGCCAAGAATTTAGGGACTTGGTTTGCTGCTCATTGTTTTTCTTTAAATTATCCAGCGCTATTAGAAGCATCTGCTCGCCCTGCAGTCCTTGAATGCCTCATTCCTGGCATACTGCTCTCTTACCGTTGCTCAGTTTCTCAATGCTTTCAATGGGCTCTTTGTTCCAGATGACTGTAGGTGAAATATGAATCATAGGTGTGCTGCTTCAGGCTGCATGTCAAATTCTAGATACAGTTTTGGTTTGTTTGTTTTTAGCCCTAATTAAGCAACATGATCAACTTCTGAATCTTTCTTATTTACCAAGATTATTTAAGGTTAGATTACTCAGGGAGTAACACTGGACTTCTCATGGGTCATGACAGCCACTGTAAGTTACTTCTGCAACTCACTCATGGTATCATTTTCCCCTTATTAATCAGAATCCTTTAGTCTAAAAATGACAATTTCTAGTGAATTGATGCTGCTAGGCAATGTATTTGAACTACACACATGGGGAGAGAGAGAGAGAGAGAGAGACAGAGAGAGAGAGACAGAGACAGAGACAGAGACAGAGACAGAGACAGAGACAGAGACAGAGACAGGGAGGAACAGGAAGGTTGGAGAAGTAAATCTAACCAGATAGAAAGCAGAATCCGAATCCTCTAAAGGGAGTAATTTTTTCCCCTGCAGCTAGGGCTGTCACCCCTGGAAACTGATTGCCTACTCACTGTGCTGACTAACTCACGAGGCCTGCTTGCTGGCAGTACCATAGTCACTGCTTTTTTGAGTCACCAAGAACAAATTCTGAAATTGCTCACTTCCCTTGTGTGAGCACTTGATTGGAACTCAACAGCATCCAAAATTGTGAGGAGTGGATGTCTGCTTTTTAAGGTTCCTTAAAGGCAAACAGACCCTGTATTTTAGCAAATTAATACTTTAGAGAATCCCCCCCCCCCCAAAAAAAAAAAAAAGGTCTGGGATTATTCCAGTGCCTTTTCAGAACCACACCTGTACATTTGCTCCCTCTTTGTTGCCTTGAGCTTCTAATTTGTGCAGAATCCATCAACCTGTCCGCTTCTTGTGTGGTTCCAGCAAGCATCAGTCAGCAGAAAGCCCAAGTGGAAGACCAGTGTGGGAGGAGAGGAGGGGAGGGCAGCTCTTCCTGCAGTGTCCCTGAGGGCTGGCCGTCCCTGGAGCCCACTGCTGACTTCTGCAGGAGAGGCTTTCCTCCAGCTCTCTGGGCTGCTGGGCTCCTAAACTACTCCTTCCCTTCACTACTTCAAGCCTCTGGGTGGTAATGACAGGAGACGCTGCTCCATCCCTTGTGGTTTCTTTATACACTACCCTCATTTTTGTAAATTGCCCCTTAATTAAATCCTCCTCAAATTATCCTAATTTGAATGTGCCATCTGTTTCTGACTGGAACCCAGAATGATGCAGGCAGCCTGGGAAGCTGCAAATGCCCTCTGCTGAGACTTTCTCCCTAGGGCCTAGAGCAGAGTCATCCTATGTCGAACGAACACTAACATGTCTCTTTCTCCTTTCCTACTGGAGTCAGTTAGGCCTTTGAAACTAGATCCTCTTCAAGGAGGAAAAATAATCATAGGAGTATTTCACTATAATAATGCATTTAAGAATTTAGAAGAGATCGCCAGCGTGTTAAGTGAGAAAGTGGGAAAAACTACAAATAAAATACAATGTATCACATGTATCTTTAAACTCAAGAAAGGTTCACTAATTTAACTCATCCAATACAAATTACCATTTTACTTATACCATGATGCCCCCCACACGGGTATGGATATAGTCACTGAAAAGCAGAGTAAGAGGAATGGACTCTAGAGAAGAGAGCTTTGGGCATCATCTACTCTACAAACTGATGAGTATGGGATGCAGGCTATTATGTTTGAATAAATCCCATAGCCAGTTAGTGAGCTTAACATGCTAATAGTTATCAATCTTTTCTTGTGATTTGTAGGCAGAGCAAATATTACACATTGAAAGAGTTATTGCGATTTTTTTTATGCAGCAGTGTCAGAGCATACGTCTTTAGTATAGAAGCTAGAATGACACTGGCATTTTCCTATTTTGTGTATTATATTTAATTGCTACAATGGTTCAAGTCATATTCATTTCTAAGTATATTTTACTTTCTAACAAAGGCTGTCAAAAGCCCAAAAGAGTAAAATGTGAGGGATTTTCACATATCAGGAGAAGGGAAGAGTTGATATATTTAAAGGAAGTGATTCTTGGGTGCTTTTAATCACATTATGGATATAATTTTCTATTTCAAGTACATATATAAGTGAAAGTAGAATTTTCTAGTATGCCATATTACCCCCTAGCTTTATGAGAACGGAAAGATTCCCCTTATTGGACCTAGTAAAACCTGTGTCTGTACTACATGAAGGCTGCTCACCGTGAGGAACTCTGTCTCTCTGATTGAAGGATGTAGTCTAACTACAGTAATGGGCTTGACCCATGTAGTCAACAGGAAAAAAGGACCAAAGAGTTGATGTTTTCATCATTGGCAAAAGGAGACAGTATGGGAGATACCACAGCTTTCTCACCCAATGAATGAGATAACATTTCCCTCAAATGTCTTCATGGGATTGAGATCACTTATTTCAGTTGGTACTAGTTTTGTAGCCCAACTTTTACTGTTTTCCTTTCCCTTGCTGCCTCATGTTTTCGCTGAGCTGATGGTACCTCCTGAGATAACTTCTCAAATAAAATATCAATAGGTGAATTCTGGTTTTAGAGGGAATCCAGGCAAAAATATTTTGTGCCAAAAATGACTGTAGGAGCAAACCTTCAACTTAGCATTTAGAACTAGTTTGGAGCTAAATTAGTCACCAGTCATATGGAAACAAGGGCACTATTACAGGTGATAAACCATGTGATTATAACCAAGACCAACACTGTGGTAAATTCAGGTGAGTTAACAGGATAAAGATGCTATAATTCAGGCAAAATCTCGGAATGATAATTATAAAATTACATTGATTTAAAGATAAAAAATGCAAGATAAAGAAAATTATTTTGGAGTAAAAGTGAACGCCTTGAAGCAACCAAGTAACAGCTCAGAACCTGTAATGATAACAAGAAAGATGTGTAGCCACATTTGCAAAGATCTCCTTCCGTAATGCAAAGCAAACCACTGACAGAAACACAAAGTGAATGAAATCCTGGCAAGACCTTTATGCTAACATTAGTGCCTTATTAGACAAGGAACGGGTACGAAATCTAGGAATCGAAATTTCCTTGTGGAAATTTTAGGAAGAAAAGAATAGAAGCTATAAAAACTCTCTATCGTAGAAAATGGGAGAAGATGCTTAAAACTTAATGTTAAAATTGTCAGTAGGAAGGAGTGGAATAGAAAGCAAAATAAGGGGAGTTTATTGATACAGTGCACTTGCCTGAGATTCAAGATTATGGTGCTGGCAGAGAGCCTGCAAAATGATGCTAATATTCTTCTGGAATGGTTCCCTAATACTTGGAGAAATTATTGCCCATGGTAAATGAAGTATATTTGCCAGAACTTCCTTGGAAGATATTAAAGAAGAGATTAATACTCTTGGCATCAGTGGGAGTATGTTAGCATAGCTGTAATACTAGAACAATCAACCAGTTGATTATGTTTCCTGTAGACCTCAAACTTTACTCCTTTCTCTTAAATAAGAAGGAATCTGATAACCAAAACTTCATAAATATCATTGAGAAATAGGAGCTATTTAATTATAGGAAATGTTGTCATGGCACAGGACTATCTTGTGTCAGTAGAATAATGGTGCTCTACAACTTCAGAGATCATCTAGCAGTGATTGACCATTAGGTTGGTAGAAATAATCACTGCAATATACAGTAAGGTAATGTGGCAACTATGAGGGCGTAATCTTTAGGAAACCTGGGATGCCTAGTCCATCAGAGGTTAAAGTTATAGAAGCAGAAAGCATGAATTCTGAAGAATATAAGTGAGAGAGTTTGGCATGGTTTGTATATAGATGTCCCCACAAGGCTTCATGCAGTCATAGGTGGGGCATTTTTAGAGGTTGCTGGATCTAGAATGTGGAAGCTGGAATTGATTCATAGTACAAAGCTGGGATCAAGGACACTAGGATGAAGGGTGTGAGTGCTAGCTGCAGAAGACATAAGCCATAAAAAGAGTTGTGGCTCACCCTGGTTTGCTTTGCTATCTTTTGTCCACCATGAACTGTTTTTCCCTGTGGTACTTGTCTGCCATCCACTCGGCCTTGGAGCCAACTGATGATGAACCGAAATTTGTACAAACTATGAACTAAATAAATCTTTTTTCCCTTAACATTGGGTGTCAAGCCTTTTGTCTCAGCATTAGGAAAAGTACCTAAGATGGTGTTAGAAGTCCTCATTTGGTGGGATGCCAACACTGAAATTTCTATATTCTTAGCAAATACAAAATTCATTCTTATTGGTATTGGAAAGTATCACCAATATTGGTTTTCTTTTCTGCTTCTAGTGTCTCAATAAGTAACAAATCCAAGAGTTTACAGAGTATTTTATTTGTTGTCCTGAATTTGTGTATTACATAGCTTTTGCTCAATTGTGAAAAATTATGCAAATTGGTATGAGATTTTGTGATGCCACCAAGAACTGTAATTTAAAAATGCTGCCAGTCATATAGAATTTTGGAATAGTTTCATAGAGGGCAAAGCTAAGGTTCTGATTTGATTAAATCTCTGAAGATCGGAGACATTGTGCTTGAGTGAGTGAATATAAAATTGAAACCTTTCTTTGTCATGTCCCGTTACCCCACTTAGAAATTTGTACTTTCCATCCCTGCAACTTCACCTCTGCTGAACTCCTCGTTCCAGGGATGGAGATGATACACTTATATCAAGGATCACAATAAAATTTCCACAAATCCTAAGCATTAAACCTTATTGCAATCTGGTAATTTTAGTTTCCTCATGCTAGTAGATTAATGAACAAGAAAGAGACATAGTAGATGCTCTGAATAACTGTCGCTTTCATTGCTTGAGATAAGTTTACTCTTATATAACAGGTATAGGAAAGAGTATGCAAAGACATTATGGGATTTATCAGCACAATTCTGAGTATGCTCATACTCAGTGGCAACTGTATACAAGGTATTGTTGATACACAGCTCTCACTGTGTCATTATATTTTGAGGGATTATTAGTCTCCCAAATGAAAATCTGAAATACCAAGTGGCCATGCAACTGTTCAGGACCGAGTGGGATCTAGAGCAATTAGTGAAAGAAGATGATGAATGTCAAATATAGTGTTAGAACCAGCTGCAGCAGTTAGGCTGTAGTTTTTCTTCTAAGTCTTTTACTGTATGCTTTATTAAAGACTGGGGCAAGATACTACCTTAAAATCTCAGAGTCAAGATTAGAAGGTATTTAAATTAGGGCATGGATATAAGAAATTTATGCAGTGGATTCCAGAAGATGCTTTGGTCTCTTGCCTCTGTACAATTCGTTCTAACACCTTCATTACAACTATTGATCATTGTGCCCTGTGACCTCTTCTAAGCCACTTTTTGGGGATGGAGGGAATTACAAGAAAATGCTTATCAAGGAAATGATTAGTGCTAGTAAGTGAGCACCACAGAAATGGCACTCAAAATTGCTAGATGGTAAAATTAGTCAGGAAATACTCTAGCTTCTTTGCCTTTTATTATGGTGACTCTGAGCCATACAATACTCTGTTTTTCAGAGTTTTCTAGTGGAGTTGATTTCCAGGTATACACTGCTCTTTAGTGACTTTCTTCCTTTCTCTGACTTGTATTACTCTCTAGTGATGTTTTGTAGCATCAGACTTAATAAAATACTGGCATTTGACCCCTTGTCCTAGCAGCTTCTTCTGTAGAATTGGAAACCAAGAAATGTGTTTGACTTAAAAGAGTCAACAAAATCATATATTACCTCCTTCAGGTAAGGGTTCAGCTTCAAGTACTAGAAAAAGTACAAATAAAGACTAACCTACATTTCAATTTATTTCGTGTAACTGCATTCAGAGATTTTTAATCCAGAGATGGCACAGACTCTCAATTATGCAACAAAGACCCAGAATCTTTCTTAGGACTCCACACACAAGCCTCTTACCACAAGGAGACTGCTTTCCTTCTGACTCTCATTTCTCAGGCAAGAGGTAGGAAACCTTGAAAGGGAAAAGCCGAAACAGCAATTATCAATTTACTTCATCAAAAAGAATGATAAGAAAGGGGATGGAGATTTAGTTCAGCAGGATAAGCACCTGCCTGGTACCAAAAACAGCAACAACAAAAAGAATTATAATAAAATGAATACTAACCATGAGAAAATTCAGAAAGTCAGAGTTTGAGCAGGTGAGTTTGTAGCTGTACAGATTCTTCAGTAAGCACAAAGGAAGAAGATGATGATGAAAATAGGGTTTTTAATGTGTCAAATCACAATGCTTTCATACAAATAGGCAAACTTTCAACTCATTTTTATAATCTGATCTAAATTTCAGTATGTTTTCTACTTTGGCATCTGAAAAACAAAAGTTGTAATTTTATGCTCCAGCAATAACTTAGACTTCTATATGATCTTATTAATTAAAAATGTATCTTAAGTATTCCTTATGTACAGTCCATGAATATGACACACAAAACTTACTCTCATTAATTCTGTTCTATATAATTACTTATTCAAACTAGTTAATCTGAAACAGAGCTTGATAGCAACTGTTTTCTTCTTTTCAACCATAAGAATGATATTGAATAATATTGCTTTGTAAAACTTGCAATGACTTCGTTTTTTGATTTTTTGCTTTGTTTTGAAGTTTTAAGGATTGAACCCAGGGCATTGGTATTGGTACCGAATTATAATTCCATAGGTGTTTGATTTTATATATATGTTTGTTTTATATATGTGATATATTTGGTTTATATATGTACACATATTTTATATATGTGTATATTTATATATTATATGTATATACACACATATTTGTTTTTTAAAGATAGGTTCTCATTGAATTGCTAAATTGCACAGGCTGGGCTTGAACTTGAGATCCTCTTTCCTCAGTTTCTCAGAGTGTTAATTTTACAGCTATGTTCTACCACTCTCTATCAGAATGTTTTTTATTCTCTTGATACCTAAAGGGAAATTTTATCTTTTCTGATTCTGCACTTTGTAAAAAATTACAAATAATTTCTGAACACTTTTGTGTCTAGTTTTTGCAATTTTGTGTATATTTTTCTAAGTTCAAAAATGTGAGCTACAGTTTAGATCTAAAATATTTCCCCAGTGTCTCAGTGTTCAGAGATGGGGGTTTTAAAAGATAATTGGATCAGGGAAAATCACATTCATCGGTAGATTAATTTACAGCTCAAGCCACAGCTGAATGTGTTCTTTACTTGTGGGGCTTCCTCAGAAGAGGAGAGTCACTGGGCTGTGACCCGGAAGGATATAACTACTGCTCTAGGTCTTCTCTTCCCTTCTTCTTCCTGACCACCAGGAGACAGAGGAGCAGCTTTCCTCCACCCGACATACCATGTCTACCATAATTTCTGCCTTGGAAACAGTCAACCTTGGACCGAGTCATGAGCTAAAATAATCCTCCCCTCCCTTAAATTTTAGGTGGCAAGTATTTTCTCTCAGTGATCAGAGAGTGAATTAGACAATCTCATGATCTTGAACTCAGAAACTTCAAAGTTTTGTAATTTCTAAAACCCCTAAACGTTAAAAAAGATAAATTAAGAAACATCTATTCCTAATTTCTGTACTGAATTGTCGGCAATACCTTCCTATGAAATTTTGCTTTGATTTACTTGTATCTCTGCTTTGTACAGTCAGGCATTGTATTGAATGGCCTCAGATGGGCACTGACAACTAAAATATGAAACGTTCAATTATACTTTTATTTTTTGTGGCAGCAAATGATTTTTCTCTGCCAGTTCTGTCTGTTAGGCTAACAGTCTTACATATTTTTTAATTGCTATTTCTATTTGCTCTCATATATTTTCCAACTGCCTAGAAGTAATGTAACAGCAAGATTTTTATCACCACAACTGGTGGACACCTGGGTCATTTCATTTCACATTTAGAATATTGAAGGAAATATTTCCAAGTCGTAATAGAGCTATTTCTATGTGATTACTCACTTGAATCTGCAACTTTTCAATGATTTAGCTTCTACAATATAAAAATGAAGCTTTCCATTTAAATACATATAATTTTTAAAATAAATTAAGTGTGAAATTATGAGAATATATTACTCTATAATAACTTTTATTTTATTATTGACAGTCTTTTTCCCAGTTGCATCAATGAAAAAGTTTATTTAAAATATGTTTTATTATCACTTCTGTATTTCTGGAAATTTATTATCTTGATTCTTTACAGTACAGTAATTAAATTTTGAATTGATTGCATCTTTGATTTTTTAAATTATTTTTGCTATTGTAGAATTTTGAAGAAAAATATGTAGGTTAGGCTAACTTGATATTAGAATCCAAAACCACATTATGGAGGCATAAATTGGTAGCTTCATCTGGATTAGAATTCGGTCTTTATGTTTTATTTTTTTCAAGCACTGAGGAACCGAAACTTGTCTATGTCCAAGATTTGTTCAGATTCAGAAAGTATGATCTCCAAGATTCAAGTGAACAATTAAAATATAGAAACCAAAAACTAGAAAATATGAGTTTGTTAATTTTGATAGGACTAGCCTGGACTCTTGCTTTGTCAACCAAAATTTTTAATCCATACTAAGAAGATAACATCAAAAAGCAGTTATTAAAGGCTTTTTGGAGCAAGCACAATGTTACTAGATAATTTAGCTGTATGATGTGAATGTTTAGTGACAAGATATTTTCCTAGTCTATTGCTCCCTTGAAAAAGATAGTTATGGGACTCCTAGAAAGTTGAGGGAATTATTTCACTGCCAAAATGACTGAGAACACTGTCAAGGATTGGAAAAATAGGGGTACTAGATACTCTACAACACAAGGGAGTGGAACACACAATGTCTTGTCCTTCATTTTTGATTATTTTTCACTTGCTTCACTGGATGCCGGTGTAAAACAAAAACACCAACATCTGAACATGTAAGTATATTTCATACATTAAATCAATGCTTTTTGGGCTGGGGGTTTAGCTCAGCGGCATAAGCGCCTGCCTTGCAAGCAGGTAGTCGTGAGTTCGATCCCCGGTACCGATAAAAAAGAAACAAACAAACAAACAAAAAACAATGCTTTTTTTTCTCCTTGGTTTTAATATAGAGATAAAATCATTTATACACATTTAACATATGTCATCAGTTTCTGCCTCCTGTAGTTTCTAATGCTACCCAAAGCAATTTATGCTTTCAAAAGCCATATTTTTAATGACAGTGCTTTTGTATGATCAATGTAAGTGCACATGTCAAAAAATGTTACCGTCCTCTGAAATTATTCAGTGTATAACATTTGAAACTCTTCTACTATTTAGTTTTTTATCTTTTTGATACAGGGTCTCCCTATACAGTTCAGGCTGACCTTGAACTCGCTTTGTAGTCCAGGCTGGTCTCAAATTTAACAACGATCTGCCTACCTCAGCCTCCTAAGTGCTGGGGTTACAGGTGTGCACCACCAAGCCCAGTTTGAAACTCTTTTAACAGATGTTGAGTGGCTGTTCCAAACTGTGTAAACACATAAGTGCAAAAAATTTATATAGTTTTGTTAAAAATAATTGTTAAGAGAATTTTCATATTGTCATTCTGGACATTGTCATTATTCATACTAATAACTGGTGTTAAAATTTATATTGTGAAAATTAATTTAAAAAACCAAAATTAGGTATAAATCTCTTTTGGGGTTCCTGTTGTCTCTTAGTTTTATTCTAACTTGGTCTCATATCTACCCACAGCTTCTTTATAACCTCTTTAATTCTTTTTTGTTGTTTTCCTAGTTCACTTTCTGTTTACTATCATGTGTGGAAATTTGTGGTTATAAGATGTTGACTTATGAAGTAGTTTCAAAATATTCATATGGTCCCATTTTCCCCATATTAGCAATCTACTATATGTCCTGAAATATTCTCCTTACTTTAATTTATATTTTCTCTTACCCACAAAAAGTCTAGTCTGTCTTTATATACCCTATTACACTGTATTTTAGTGCTCCAGTATCATCAACTCTTTCATTATTCTTTGTCTTTTATGAAATTGAAATTGGGCTGCATTTTGCTTCTCTTGAATCCACTTTAATTTATTTGAATCAGGTTCTGGCATTTGTCAACTTCATATATTATTCTAGTGTAATCATGTCTGAGTATTGCATATTAATGGTTGTTCTTTATTTTTAGGCTATAAATGTATATAGGTATATGTTTACATACACAGAGTAGTTCTGTTAGCTACAAATTCAGTAACAAAGTTAAGTTTGTAATAAAGCTATAAAGTTAAATTTGTTAGAGTTAAGAGTTGTCATGGTTTCTGTCTGTGTCCCCCCGGCCTCATGCGTTTACATTGTGCATTTGTGATTGGTTCATTGACTAGTGCTTGGATTGATGGTGTTAGTGCTACACCCACGTACGGGTGGAGCCAGGATGTAATGGCAGGAAGAAGGTGTGTCTTGCTCTCCTCTTGCTGGTTTCCTCCTTGCTGTTTGCAACCACCATGAACTGCACCCCACCTTGCCAGCCTGATTTGGAGCCAATTGAGTATGGACTGAAACCTCCAAAAACTGTAAGAAATAAACCTTTCCAGGCTGGGGATTTAGCTCAGTGGCGTAAGTGCCTGTCTTGCAAGCATGTGGTCGTGAGTTGGATGCCCCGTACCAATTAAAAAAAAAAAAAAAAAGTCATGTAAACCTTTCCTTTCCCAACTTTGGTCATGAGGTATTTTGTCTCAGCAACCAGTAAAAAGTAACCAAGACAGGAGACATTGATCTCAAGTACCCTGCTTCTTAATTGATAAATTCTAAGCTGGGACACTAGATATACAGATTAATCTGCTTAGGTATACTTTCTCATAAGCACTGCAAATAAAACATTCAAAAATATTTTGAAACTTTTCCCCCTTTTTGGTCTGCAAAAACCAAGCAAAAATGAACAGAAATAATTACTCTTTTCCTTGGAAATCTTATCCATCAGGTTATAGTCACATCTACAAAATCAGTCATACAAATATATTTAGGTTAATAACATACCTTTAAATTTAAAATAAAGCCATAAGTTACAGAGTTTCTACAATATTTTTATGTATAAGGAGAATATGCTGTTATGTTTATTTAAAATTACAAATAAATTTCTTTTATTTTTCGTAATTTTTCTTGGATTAAAAAAATTCCCATCTTTCCCTTTAACCTATGAAAAAAATTTAAAGGATTATTTTTTAATAGCTGTGAAGCATCACTGCTGTGTTTTAAGAAAACCTTAACCTGCCCACTCATGTACATTTTAAACCTTCCCCTGAAAGTGTAAAACTGAGAGCTGGCAGGCAAGCAAGAAGTGATATACACTGTTGAAAGGGAAATACATCACTGCTTTTGTCTTCAAGGAGAGGTATGTTTAAATTCATTTCTGCTTTTCATATAACCTTTTAGATATCTAACTCAGTTTTTTTGTTTTTTCATCCCAATTTTTATTGAGCGTATATTATTTTTGAAAATGTTCCTCAGGACTTTTTACATTACAAAATTCTATAATCCCATGATAAATAGGAACCATCTACATTTTATAGTACACAAAGTGGCTTCTGATGGGCTATAATTTCATACAGATCATCCAGAGTTCAGCCATATTACAAATCTGAACTGAATCCTAAGGATTCTTTATTTTAATTAGTATAAATATACAGCATATATGTAAATGTAAATCATAGTAAAACATACAGCATATATGTAAAGAATCCTAAGAATTCTTTAATTATTATAAGTACATAGCATTGTGTAAATGTAAATCATAGTAAAACAATCATAGTAAGAAATACACAAAATTTATATATGTAAATTACCAGTATAAAATATATGTGGGTTGAAACAATGAAATAAACTTTCTTTCTTTCTTTCTTTCTTTCTTTCTTTCTTTCTTTCTCTTTCTGTTTTCTTTTCTTACCAGGGATTGAACTCACCACCTTGCACTTTTTGGGCAGGTGCTGTGCTGCTGAGCTAGAACCCCAGCCCCCAAATTTTATTTTTTACGAATTAAAAATCCCAACAGAATTTCCCCCTCTAGGGGGGAAATGATGCTTTTTCAATCTTCTCAAAATGTATTTTGAGGCAGTGGTGTTCTTTCAAACGTGAAAAACACACAAAACACACAAATCAGTCACATTATTAGCAACGGAATTTCCTAATGCCTGAACTGCCCTAGAAATTAACCTATTGTCAATGTATACTCAGCAGCACAATCTAACTGAAATTTACACCTGAGTTAGTTGATTAGTGCTTGTTAAATTAGTCCATCCATTTCATTATGTTGGTAGGCACATTTTCCTAGATGTCGTGTGATTGACAGACTTGTTCGATGGAACAAGGTGCAATCACTCTTCTTAGCATCTCTTTAACCTGAAGCATCCTCTCTTTCCATCGTGTGTGTGTGTGTGTGTGTGTGTGTGTGTGTGTGTGTGTGTGTCTATTTCTCTACTTCCCACGTTCATGCTCAATATAACCAATAGAAGATTGAACTTGGGGTTGAATTATTTACACACTGTGTGTCCATCAGGCTGAGATGAGAGGGAGAATGAAAAGCTCTGTACTCCAAAGCACCATTAAGGTAATGCCAATTTTATAATCTCAAGGATTGCTAGAATTTGAAGAAGCTTTGTTTTAGCACAGTCCCTGACAAATAAGCACTTCATAAATATGGTGATAAACCGCAGCTCAACCAGATTAATTTTAAAAGTATTGGTATACACTTGGGAAAGACCTCCTAAACACTGCCTAGCACTGCGTGATTCCGACAAAACAGCAGCAGAAAATATTTCTTTTGTGTTAGTAAGGAAGAAAGCTGCAATAGCAGTAGACTTTCAAATCTCAATTAGGTTTCTGTGCTTGTCTTGCCTTGTGATTGAGAGTTTGGAAACCTCAGTAGAAAAGAAAAATGGTTTATGTAATTTCCATTGGCCTTCACTATAGCCACATAAGTTATGATCTAAATCAATGTGTATTTGGCAGTCAGTGAGACCAGCAATGGATTACCTGTATTTAGACTGATGTGTCACTTTATGACAATGAAATTAGGGAACAATGTATGTTGGAAGTCATAATAGGTTCTTGCTTAAAGTAAAAAATACACATAATTCTCTACTGTGTCCCTGAAAGTATTTATAAATGAATTGGAACAGATTGTTCTTTCCACAAAATGCAATGAATGCTGTTTCATCATGTCTTATAAAATTTTACAACCTTCAAAAGAGTTAATGTCCAATGGTTGATTGGTTTTATGCTTTTGCTGGCCACCTCATATTTTGTAAGTCTAATAATTTTCAGGGGCAGTTGCTGAGATTTCAAAACATAAATTATTTTAAGACAGGAACAGAAAGATAAAGATCAAAAAGAAGTTTACCAAAGAAAAGTGTGACACAAAAGAAAAATGTTCATGTAAGTGTTTTGTTTCAAGACATATATAATCATAACATCACATCTAACTCCCTTTTCCCTTAACTTGACATGTTAGCAATGTTCCAGTCAATAAGTCATCAAAAGGGCATTTCATCACCTGGCATCAGCTTCAGAGGTAGCAGACATGCTATCTTCTATTTTGAGAGGTACATAGTGTAGATACCAGGACATTAATTTGATGGAGAAAGTCACTCAAGTTCTTCCAACAAAATAGGCAATACGCTATGCCATTACCTGTTGCCTGAAAAAAAGATAAAAAGTCTCCAAAATGACCCTCCTTCCACTTCAACAACCTAACTCCCAACAAATTACACTGCTATAAAAAGAATGACTAATTATGCTTCCACTAGGTACTATAAAGTGTCCAATTATGGGTCTAATTAGAAGGGAAGGGCATAACGTAATAGGGTTTATTTAGAAACGTTGTTATTCTCAGGACACTCTTTGAAGCGGTTTCTGTGTATTGTTTTATGTATTACATTTATTCTACCTTTCTGTAACTTGCTTAGATTTATCTCAATAGGACAAACATCTGTCACATTTTGCATATTGCTTTAATTTGATTGTCCCTGACCCCTTAGGCAAATACAGACAGGTGGAAAACATACTGGCTATTTCACACAACATCTGTAGTCACTTTAGCCAGTCTTTTTTTTTTTTTTTTTTAACCACTGTCACAGCATGGGAGGCTGCAGAAACCAAACTGCTTCTCTCTCATTGTAGCAGGTGGAATTCTACCCTCTGTTTGCTTGAACAGCTCTGCACCACTTAGCATTTACAAATGCAGACTGGGGAGAACAGCTGCTTGGATGCTGGGCTGGTCTTTGAGATTGGGGGAAAAGGGAGAAACATTCAGTCAACAAAAGAGAGGGTTCAATTAAATCTTGTTTTTATTCTGTAGCTCTGAAGGAGATTAGTAAGTGACTACACACACGCACACATATTCATACACATACACAAACACACATACAATGTCTTTAGCAGCAATTTGACGTGATTAATGAGGCTGCTCTTGCATATCTTGAGGACAGCATATTAGTCATGGTTAATGCCTCTTGCATAGACTACTCAAAGAGCAATGCATCCTTATTAAATGCTTCCATCATGGAATTGGAAGGGACCTCAAAATATCATACAGCCAATGACCCTAATTCAATATTGGTGAAGGAATATATTCAAGTCTAATAGAATAAAAAAATTGTTAAGTAAGATAAAACAAAAATGTATGTAGATTCTCTAAAAATGTCCTTCATGACAGTTCTAGCTTATAATCATTATTTAAACCAAGAAATATTTCCTTACAAATGAGTTTTTACTTAAATTCAGTTTCCTCTCATCTAGATAACAACAGAATTGGAGAAAAATTGCTCAGCTATGCTTATATGTGTACTTAATATGCTTGGAGATGCTTATTAAATCATTCTCCTGCCTGATTGCTATACACTAAATTCCTTTCACCTTTTTTCACTGGAATTATACTCCATTTTTAATGAGAGTGCTTTATAGTTGTTTTAAAAATTGTTTCTAGATCCTTTAATATTTGCAAAGAGGGACAAGAGACAATCTCTATCAGCTGGGCAACAACTACCTAGTGTGCTCTTAAAAAATGAAGTCTCAGGCATCTTCAGCTACTCAGTCAGAATCTCTGAGCTTGAGGCCCTGAATCTGCATTGTAACTAGAACCTTGACAGACCCTTATGCATATTTTTGAGTACCAGTTTATATTTTTAAAAAACTTTACCGAATTGTTATTATATGCCATGCATTGATTCCATACCTTACTACCTACTTAATCTCGCAGGGTTGCTAATAAAGTACCAATTTATCTTTATTTTTAATTAAACTAGCCAGATATATTTTGTCTCAAGCCACAGGAATTACATTATGTCCAGTTAACTTTTCCATGTCATCATATCACCTGTACAGTTCTCAATTTAATCAAAGGTTAAATGTGGAACTCTCCAATCTATTTATAGCCTCTCCAGCTTCCCCACAATTGTCCATCACCCTTCTTCTAACGATACTTCACTGCTTTCTAGTATTGCCTTCTAATTTGATTGCAGTTGATTCCTATTTGTTCTCCATTTTTACTAACATAATAACATCTCCTCGGACCTCAGTGTTGTGAATTTCTCATTTCTTTGCCTTTTCACATGCCTTTCTTACCTTCAGAATTATTTTCTCCTTGGTCCTCCCTACATCTTTGCTCCTTGAGCTATCTCAGGTTGAGATTTATTTTAGGTCATAAAGTCTTTTAAAACTGTCAATAAATATCTGAATATTTGTTGAGTTCATTGCCACTTGTCTATTACATTGCATTTGTCTTTCTCTTTAACTAATTCTTTTTTTTCAAAAAAAGCAAAACAGAAAAAAGGGTAGAAATAAAAATTTCCAAAAAATAACAGTAAGAAATCAACACTAGTTAATATATTACATATTATTATCTTAGAAGTAGTTGTTCAAATTATAAAATCTAAGCTTATAAAGGAACAATCAATGACAGCACAGACTATTCTTTTTGATGAACTGAGAACTAATTTTTTAAAAAATAAACTTATTTTTAAATTGATAAATAATAATTGTGTATTTTTATGAAATTCAATGTGATGTTCTCATCTTGTATTTAGTAGGTTCATTAATTTATGTCTGTAAAGCATTCTGACTTAATTTCTGACCTGTTTTACAAGTATTTGGAACAGCTATCTATATGAAGGAATTATTTTCTTTAGACAAGCTACAGTAATTATATGTCATCTAGTATGTGTCCCTCATCTTTATAGACCTTCCTAGAGTCTATGTGAGAACCTTCAGTAAAGAGAGTTTAACTAAATAGGCCTCCTTATCACAGACTGATTTAACTCTTACACTGTAAGTCCAGAACATGTTGTCTATCTTCATTCCTCCCAGGTTTTCCTGTCACTCCCTCATTCACTGTTCGATGCTATCAGTTTACTGTTCTCTCAAAAATACTCTCCCCTCAGATACTTATGCTATGTGAAACTGAAGCCTTGATTTTAAGCCTTCATTCATTCTTAACTACTTTTTAATATTTGATATTGATAAGCATTGTTCTTTACAATTTCCCTCATATTGGTTACATTTTATTCTCATCTCTCTGTAATTCCTGTATTTGCTGTTCCTCTTCCTTTATTATTGAGCTCTAATTATGGGATTACAGAAAACTGAGTACATTCTTCTACTACCTATTTTTTATATGCTGTCTTGAAGAATAAGACGCCTTTCTATAATTCCTAGGAACATTTGTTAAAAACGGCATGTGTTATTTAGTCCTGGCCTTTGTCCAACATTTCAATCTTACATTTCTAATACCATAATATCCAAGTCTGTAATTGTCAGGTTTCTTTATTTTCTGAGGGGCACTTATTCTTGCATGTAGTTATACCCAAAATGTGTAAAGTATAACTTGTATTTTGTCCAAGGTAATTTCTCCATATTTCCTCTTAAATTTTTGAATCAACTTTCAATTACCATATGTTAGTTTCCAAATTTGACCCTAAAGTGACTTTCTTACCCAGGATTACTAGCTGTTTTGGTTTCCTCCCAGGAATGTTTGTGTGGATCATCTATATGACTTGTGTTGTCTGGGAATTTAGAGATCCATCCACTACTACACTTTAAATATATCATCAACATTCATGCAATGGAATTGAGGAACCATACATTTTAAATTATTTAAAAAGTATATAGAGCAAGAGGTTTATCTACTTATTTTCTTTCACTTCCCAAAGTAGAATCAATATTTTGAGAAGAGAAATGGCTGTTACTTCATATATCTTTTTCTCCTAAAATAGACATTTTCTTAAAATCTTAATAAAGGTTTGAAGGTATAAGAACATAAAATGAATTTTTTATTACTGATACGTCACCCATTATTTTCTTCTCAGAAATTCAGCCAATAATGATCAACAAGTTTAAGCTGCTCTATCACAAAACTTCAACAGATATGTGTCAAAACACTTCACACATTTTCATGCCTCTTCAAATATTTTGAATTTTCTGAAAACTTCAGTAGGGTTCTGTATATCTGCTAGTGCTGAATTAATTTACATTCTGCCAATTTAATGATATTTTGATCAATTGATATATTTGAAGGAAATATTGTTCTATTTGACCTACCAAACACTACAGCTTCACTTCTGTTGAACATACCTTCTTAGAAACCACTTTCCATATAATAATTAATTCTCAATTATCTTCAGATTTGTTTCTTAATATGGACCTAACATACAACAAACCTTCCTTTTCATTTTATCACTAAACAGTTAAATCTCTGTCTCATTTGTCCTCAAACACAGTTGTGTTAATTTCAACACCTGGCCTTTATTTGTGTTACTCTCTCTGTTGGAATATCAAACAAATATTTAATGAGACAAACATTAAGAATATGACCTTTTCAGTTCAGAAACAATGAAGATGATATCTCTTTTTATTATATCAGAGCAGTTTGGCCTTGTATTAATAATTTGACCACCCTAAAATGCATTTTCTGAGCCATAACTTAGAAATAATGGTGATTTGTCTTTAATAATTACTAGTTAAAAGGATTAAATAATGTAAATTGTGTTTCTTTTTAATTATTAACAAAATTCCTGGTATAAACGTGTTTAATAATGGTTAGTTCTTTGTTAGAAGTAGTGATGAGTAGCAGAGGGGAAGGTGTAATAATATAAAATTGTCATACTGGATAAAAGAAATGTAGTAAAAAATACAGGAAAGATTCTGTCATTTCTCTCAGGGAATCTACAATGCCAAACAAAAACAATCAATTCAGTACTGTCTTAGTTACTTTCTTATTACTAGGACCCAATACCCAGCCCCCACAGTATAAAGGATGAAATGGTTATTTTGGCTGACAGTTTGTAGAGGTTTCAGTTCATAGTCAGCTGGCTCCAAGGCAGGGTGGCATGGCAGAGGGGCATTGCAGAGAGAAACAGTTCATGATATGGCAGCAGGAAACTCAGAGAAAGAAAAGTCAAGGAAGGGGTGGGGGAGATAGACCAGTCCAGGCCATGGCCCCAGTGACCCACCTCCGCTGACCAGGCTTCATCTCCCAAATCACATTCAGCTATAAATTTATCAGCAGACTAATCCACTCATAAGTATACTCATCCATGATTCAGTTGCCTCCCAAAAGCAACACCTATGAACATGAAGACATTTAGATATAAACCATAATGAATATTTAGGATAAAATTTGTACTATACTGTTGCAGAGCAGAGGATGTTGAATTAGTTTGGGTGTTTTAAGAGGCTCCCTGATGGAATAGTGTAGCTAATGATATGTATATTGAAGCGAGCATCAGATTAGTGGGAAGGAAAATGAAAAAGGGGGTACATAGTCAAAATGTGTAGCATGTATGAGGGCCTGGAAGGAGAGGAAAAGTGGTGGGACATACGTGTCCTGACTGAATCGTGGCAAACTGTGAAACTGAAATTTTCAAGAGATTAATTCAAATTCAGATCCCGAACCCATGTACCTAAGAATTTGTACTCTGTCCTAAGACAACTGTGAAAAAAAGATTTTGCAAAAACAGTATGTTGATAGAATTTGCTTTTCTTTTTTTTTGTTACATATCGAAATTGTTTCTTCTGGAGTCCCCCAAAAATGACAAACGGGGAGGTCTTGCAAAGATAAATAGGTCTTTATAGTTCTGGATGTCAGGAGTCTAAAATCAAGGTGTGTTGATGAGCTTTCTCTTGAATATCTAAGCTAAATCTATTTACAAAGAAAAGCAATTTATTGTAGCTCACAGTTTTAGTTTCAGTCTATGAAGGATGGGCTCAATTGCATTGTATCTGTGGTGGCACATTAAAATGAAAGTGTGTGGTGGACTGGAGCTATTTCTTTCATGGCCTTCAAACTAAGAAGTGAAAGAGAAGGACAGTGTGGTCCTATTATCCCGTTCTATGGTAAATCCTCAGTGACCAGAAGACCTCTCATGAGGCTTCACTGCTTAAAAGTACCAACCAATTCTAATTGTCACAAGTTGGAGACCCACTGCACATATAGACCTTTGTAGGACACTTAATATTCCAACTATAGTATTGTTCCATTGGGTGCCAAAGATCCATCTTACAATTGCAAATCAATTCAGTCCATCTCCAAGAACACAAGGTCTTAACTTTTTCAGCATGATTTCAGAGTCCAAGTACAAAGCTCCACTAAGGAGCAAGGCAAACTTTTGGCTGTGAAGTGATGTAAAACTGCAACTACAAAGTTGTATACTTCCAAGGTACAGTGGCACAGGGTAAAAATTCCCATTACAAAAGGAGGGAACAAGAATTAGGAATGAATGATTGGACCAATGCCAGACTAAAACCAGCAGGGCAGGTATCATGAGCTAAAGTTTCATTTCTGACAGCTGGAGTGTACTATGGCAGGATGTGCTGGAGCAGCCGCATCTTTACAGCTTCACAGGTTGCAGCTCTGTAGGGCTGGTTCTGCTCATATCCTGCCTCTTTACTCAGGAAACCCTCCACATTCCTGACATCTTTACCTTTCTGTGGTTTCCACTCTAGTAAGGTTTCTCTTTATATTTTAGCATGCATCCTGTTTGGGACAACTTGCAGCCTTTTTGACTCCCCATGTACTGCTGGACTTCTCCAGTTCTTCTTTGAAATCTTGATGGAAGTCCCATGATCCCACAATTTTTGCATTTTGCATGTTTGAAAAATGAGTGTCAGGTAGAACATGCTGTGACAGTGAGCTTTTCTATCACTGGGGCAACTACGTGATGCCAGCAATTTAAATGAGGAAACATATATTTGGCTCAGTTTTACAGAGCTTAATCCATGATAGGCAGCTTTGCAAGCAGTAACATCAGTAAAGAAGTAGATGGGGTGGGCAGCACCACAGACGAAGGGACCAGGTGCCATTCATAGTACTCAAAATGATGCCTCCTTGACCTATCCAGACATACCCAAAATTGTGCTTTTAATCCCTTGGGCATATCTCAGTCCAATCAAGTCAACACAGTTAAGGTTAACCATGACAGATGTGAAGGTCAACCTCTTAAATACTGTACAATTTCCCATGTTGCCACAGACTGGGACCAACATTTCCCCATAAGGGTCTTTAGAGGACATTTGAGTTTCAAACTGTAACACAAGGTATTTTCAAGCAGAATCATGTTCTCTTTGAGGACTAATGTGAAGACTCTTCCTTAACCATTTCTGCATTTTGATGATTTTGGGAAATTTTTAGCATTCCTTGATCTGTAGATGTATCTAATCTCTGCATCCTTCATTACATGACATCATTCGTATTTATTTTTATTTGTACATTTCATCCTTTTTATAATGCTGCAACTCATTGAGTTAGGACCCATTCTAATCCAGTATGGCCTCGTGTTAACTTGATTATTTTCAAATAAATTCAGACAAATACTAGTAATTAAGATTAAGCGTATTTTTGAGAGGATATACTTCAATGCATAAAATTTACTAATTCTATCTTAATTCTGTAAATTTATTCAAGAGCAATATTTGAGGCAAAGGGAATAAATACAAGGATTTTAACAACAATGTAAATGAAAAACAACTGTGGCCCAAAAAAGCATATTTTACAAGGGGGAAATGCATATCAATGCACAAAATTGTGTTTTGTAAGAAGAGTCAGTAAGAGCTGTTTATTAATAAATTATTTGGGAGAACTGAGGAGGGAGAAGAAAGCAATGATGATTCTTAGCTTCATGTCTGGACAAGTGGATGCATAACATACTGAAAAGATAAATAGTAAAGTGAAGTAGGTGTGAGCTGTAAATGAAAGATCCATCATGTTAGTATGTAAGCTTTTCTCTGTTGATATAGTGCTAGGCTGCAGCTATAACAATGAGTCAGATGCTTATAAATTTGTTCTTATGTAGTTTATGACGCTGGCTAGTCACACAGTGGTTGATTTCTGCTGTACTAGAAATTTCAAAAAATTATGAGGAACAAATGAAATATCTATTACAATCATTAGTGTTTTATAAAATTGCTTATGTGTCTGTTTTCATATTTGTTTATGATAATTGGCTCTTAATTTAATCCTCATCTACTGGACAGTTTACTAAGAAAATGTTTATACAGTATGTTGATGTAATAATTTTCCACAAATTCATCTGCTTATAAAATTACCTTTGACATAAGCTGTACTTTACGAACTCTAATAGAGTCTATTCTTTTTAGCTGACTTCTCTTTCCTTCCAATTAGTCTACTAGGCTAAACATGGGTTCTAAGTACACATGATGTGCCCAGTCTGTTCCTCCCAACTATGTGATCTGGTTCTTATATTTGGGTTCTTAGTAAGTTGCCACAGCTGTGTGTTAGTAGACAAATAACCTACTAACATCAAAGGAGACAGTCTAACTGAGGAGACAGACAGTGAAATCCAAATGAAGTGATTGAAAACCTGAGCTTTGTGGGTAGACTCTGTGGGGTAAACTGATTCTCTCTCTTACTAGGAGTGTGATCAGGGAATATTACCTCTTTTCTGTGCCCTTCAATAGGGATGATAATGATGGTGAGTATTTCAAAACACACCTGTGTCGGTGAAATGAATTAATACAAATAAAGCACTTGTGTTATTGAACAATAATAAATCACTTTCGGAATCATAGAAATGTCAAATACATATTCTTTTATGCTATTACCAAAATAGATAATGATGACAAAGATCCCTAAGACTAAAACAGTGATTCATTTAAAAAAAAAATCTTTCAATGGTATATTTATATAGCCACAATCTATGTAAGCCTTATTTGATGAATTAAAATAGCTGTTAGCTTTTCAATTACATTAATTTCCTATGGCTTCCATAATGAACTACCCAACCTGGGTTATATCAAAACAACAGAAATGTGTTCTCATATTTCTGGGTGCTAGGAATACAAAACAAAGGTAATGCCAGGGCATTTCCCCTAGAAAATTGTAAGGGTAGGATCAGTCTTTGTTTTTCTAGCTTCCACTAAATTCAGCTTGTTCTTACGTAGAACAGCATGGTTTCATTGTCATATACTATTATTCTTGTGTCTCTTTATAGATCAGGTCTCTTTATATGTGTTTGTGTCTACGGCTAAGACATACCTTGTATTGTATGAGGGTCTATGCTTCACCTGATTGTATCTGCAGAGAACTCATTTCCAGTAAGGCAGTATTTAGTGTCACTAGAGATTATGATTTCAGTTTTTTTTTTTAAGGAGTGTGATTCAATTCATAAAATCCCTTTTGCAATAATTGTAACATACTGTCATTAATATGTAAAAAATTTTCCCAGTGATGCTGTCTTAGTAAACAGTATTGCTACAAACCAAAATTAGTTATATGGCTTTTATTTTATATATATGTTAAAGATTTAGAATTAGTAAACATTGACATATATTTTAAATAAGAAATTACTAAAACAAATAAATGATTTATTTCAATATTATAAGTTAAATTTGACTGCTGCTTCAGGATTTTTAAAAGTCAATTTGCTAGAAATTAAAAATAATTGAAGAAACTTCTATAACAGGGAAAAATATTAGAGGTGGAATGAGTATGAAAATCTTCAGTAACAACTTACACTTTCAGAGAATTAAGGTGATGAGCTTTTTTACTATAAGAAACACATTTACATGTAACACGTGAATTAATGGGTCATATATTCATCATATTCATGTACATAGAAACAGTAAAATATCCATACTTTTCACATTAAAATGCCATTGTTAGAAACTGGAGGAGGCAAACAGCAACTGGAAATTAGAAAAAGAAATTTATAGTGATACTTAACACTTAGGTGCCTAATGAAGGATTAGAAAAAGAAGACCTATCTTTTAAAGTTAGAAGGTTATAAAACAAAAAGGGAAGTAATTGTGTTTTAGATATTTACTGGACATGCAAATAATGAATAATAGAGTCACTAAAGTATAATTTCAGAAAAGGGAGTAGCCAGTACAAATATCACACAATCTTAATAAGTAGGAACATTGCTTTCTTCTATTATTTTATACTCATACTATATATATAATATATATATATATATATATATATATATATATATATATATATACTTACACATGGAACAAGGTGAAAAAACTGAAAAAATATTAATGATAGTTTTATAGTTATCTAATATTACTTCATATAAAATTAAAAATACTAAGATACTATCAATAAATAATCAGCAGAGCAAAATAATTGACAAATAAAAAAACATATTGAGATTATTTGAAGAACAGTGATGAAAAATATCAGAGGATTAAGCCAAATGAGGAGATATTACTGATCTTGTTCCTGGTATGAGCAAGAATATGCAAATCTCGGAACCGAGGTTAAGAAATTCCTTCATGGGATTTAAATATTGACTACCAAAAGATTGATTTCAAATTATCAGGGAAAAGTGTTACATATTGTGAATGTATGAAGTGCAAAAAAGAGATAGGAACAAAGCTTTAATAAGTATATACTATGTGAGGCAAATTGTAACTGTTATCACATTGGATATTTATGAGAATTCTGTGAAATAACTATTATTCCCATTTGATGTGTAAAAACATAGGATAATATAGTTAGTTCAGAGTTATATGAACAGAAAGCAAGACTACAGTAGGTAAGGCTTGGAATATTACAAATTTAATATATATATATATGTATAATATTATAAATTCCAAGCCTTACCTACTGTAATGTGAGTTATTCTCAAAGCAAAATTATTTCTAAAATTGGTAAAATATGATGTCACATTCTTTATATAATTAGTTTTATGGAGGGTTAGGGAATATTGCCAATAATTCCTCAATCCAGAAATTATTTATTTTAGAAAATACTTTCGGTATATATCTTTGGAATAAAGTAAATCAACATAGCAAAAAACATGGAATAATATACCTTATAATGCCCATAAGAAAGCACAATGAGGTAATATTAGAACCATCCATTTAGCACATTATTGAAACGCTACTCCTACTTATTAAGATTGAACGTGACCATGACTTCCAGAGAAAAGCTCAAAGAGCCATATTTGTTCCTCTTGATGGGAAGAGAAGGGGGAGGTGGTCAGCAGCCTTCCAGAGATGCTGCCCAGTGTCAAAGTGCTAAAATTACATGCATGTTCCCAGATGTTCCAGCATCTTCTGCTGCCACTTCAGTCTGTGTTCCATAATTTCGAATTTCCTCTGAGTCTCATTTCTGTATTTTGTTTCCCCTAACCTATATTGGATTTGCTTTTTCTTTCTATGAAAATATTTCATGAGTTTAGGCAGCCTTTGCTCCAATCAAAAGGTTAAAGGAATTCAATTTGGATAAAGCAATTTAAAGAGAAGATAATGTATTTGTATTCAAAAGATTCCAATAAAAATTCTATGGTTTTATTATTTATGTGTCAAGTTTAAATTTACATGTCAAATGTAAATTTTTAAAATCAAGTTTAGTGAAGAAATGAAGTAAAGCAAATGCCTGCACATTAATTATGATTAAATTGTTACTTCAACACCATAAAATAAAAAGTTCCCGAGAAACCTTTTAAGACTACTTAAGTGGAAGCCCAAAGTGTCAAGGTAAGTGTGAAGGTTTAACTAGAACTAATGCCAAATGCATTTTTGTCATATTTCAAAGAATTTAATCACTTATATAATTTTGTTTTTACATATAAAATTCATATAGTGGCCAAAGAGCTGAGTTTCCATTCCCATTTGTTTATAGCTATTGAATCGGAGCTGAGTTGAGTGAGTAAAAAAATCTATAGAAAGATGTCATATAACTTTCAAAGCTAGGTTATGAAAGGTATTGTAGCTTCCTTCTGAGTTTCTTGTATTGCTCACTCTGGGGTGAGGCAGTGTTATATCGTGAGGATGTCAAAGTAGCCCATACGGGGAAGAACCAACTCTGGAGTCTGGAGATTAAAACACATTTGAAGTGGATCTGTCAGCCTAAGACAAGACTTTAGTTAACTGGCTGTGGCCCAATTACTATAAACTGTATCTTCAGGAACCTGACGATATACATTGAGAAGTGAAAACTCATTGTACATGGTGGTTAGGGTAAAGTGTTGGCCTATTTGGCTCTGGGATATACCCAGGGGTCCCAAAGATTCTTGCGATTATTTGAACATAGTCTGGAGTCTGTCTACTGGGCTACAGAGGTGTGGACTTGGGGGTTTATGTCTGCTCTTCACCCACTTCCCCTCTGATGCTGCTCTGCTTCCCTGCCCCCATCAACTAAGCTGCTTTGCTCCACTAATTACTGTATCCTGATTTTCCCACCACGGAGGCCGACAACAATGGTACTGGATCCCCTGAAACCGTGAGCCAAAGTAATGCTTCCTTCCTCTCAGTTGGATGTGTAAGGTATTATGTGCCAGCAATGAGAAAACTGGCATTACACTGTGTTGGGTACAGGGAAAGAAGTGGCACATGACATCAACCCCTCCAGAAAGTGAACAGCCCATATACCAGTAAATTTTAGTGTTGAATTAAAAGTAATAGTTTCCTATTTACATTGTCACATTCTAATTTATATAAAATTAAATTTTTTGTTTTTATACTTAATTTATACTTTAGTTTTCCTTGAGTAAAAATTTCTTATAGTTCTGATGAAAACTCAGCTATTTTTCAGTATTACTAAAGAAAGGTAAAAATAATTACAAAATTTCTTTGTTTTTCAGAGAAACTATGGGGATATAATTATTGTTTGAGATCTGTCCTGTTCATTCACCCATTTATGCAGTGAGTCATTGATTCCTTCCAGAAGCACTTACAAACATTACCAAAAAATCTCCAATTCCTGAAGCATACTAAAGAATACAAAATGACAAAGTATTAACAGCTGTTATTACAGTTTAAAAGGCTTATTATACTGTTTTCTAAATATTTGACAGAAGTAAAAATTCTTTATTGACAGTATAAAATTATATAATTTCATATTTTATTTTTAAAATTAAATTTATTGGTGCAATTTAAATATACATAATGATCACCTTTGTCCTCACGAATGTGTACCTATACAGGACATATGTTCATTCCTCTTTTTTCCCCATTTCTTTCCCTTTCCCATATCCCCTCTTCCCGTCCTTGCTCACAAAGCTTTGCTGTCATTTTATCTTTCTTTTCTCATTTTTTTTTCCTTTCTGCTTTTTCCTTTACCTTTCCCCTCCCTGGTTCCTCTTTTGTTTTGGAGAATTTCTTCCTATTTCATAATATTCTGTTATACATTCTGGTTGTTAGTTACATTTTCAGTTTCTCACTCCAGAGACACAATGTCATGCTTACACACATGTGTTCAATTTATTTGAGTATGGTTTCAAAGTCACCTCAGCTAGAAACGTCTCTAGTTCATCCTTTATGGCTGAGTAGTGTTCCATTGTACAAAAAAATTACCACATCTTTTTTATTCTATCCTTGGTTGATGGGGATTGGGGCTGTTTCTAAGATTTAGCTATCATATACTGCACCACTATAAACATGGAGGTGCATATATTACTGTGGTATGGTGCTTTTAATCCTTTTGAATCAAAAAGGGGAAAAGCTGAGTCAAATGGGATGTCTAGTCCTAGATTTCTGAGAAATCTCCAAAGTGATTGTTCCAGTCTACACCTACACCAACAGTGCAGAATTGTTCCATTTTCACTATTGTCCTGTTAGCATTTGTTATTGGTTGATTTTTGAAAGTACTTATTCTTTCTGGAGTGAACTGAATTCTCAATATTGTTGTGATTTGCATCTCTCAAATGGTCAGTGATGTTGAATATTTTTTTCGTATGCTTGTTGACCAATTGTACTTCTTCATCTGAGAAATTTGTACTCATCACAGATGCCTATTTAGAAATTGAGTCTTTAAATTTGGTACTCTGATTTTTTTCCATTTGTTGTATGGCATTATTCCTTTTTCTGAGGAACAGCTGACAAAATTTTTTTCTCACTTTGTATGTTATTTTTTCACTCAGTTGATGATTTCTTTTGATGTGAAAAAATTTTTAATAAGATGCGATTCCATTTGTTAATTTTTGTACTATTTCCCATGAAATCAAGATTTTGTTCATGAAGACTGTGCCTACACCTATGTCTTCAAGAGTTCTACTTATTCTTTCTTAAAGTAGATTTAGTGTTTCTGTTTTAATATTTAGATCTTTGATTCATTTTGATTTTATTTTAGTGCATGTTGAGAGACATTAGTCTCAAGCATGTGGAAGGCCAGTTTTTTGCAGGAATACTCAATTATGAAGCTGTTTTTCTTCCAGGAAATGTGATGGTCCCTTTGCCAAAGATAAGGTGGCTGACTGTGTTTGGAGTTATTTCTGCATCTTCTAATCTATTCCACTGATCCTAGCTTTTTTTTTTTTTTTTTTTTTTTTGGCCAGTACTATGCTCTTTTTATCATGATAATTGTGTACCATAATTTCAGATCAGAGATTGTGATGCTCCTCTGCCTTGCCTTTGTTGCCCAGAATTGATCTTTTTCTTCTGTATCTCTTCTGGTTCCAAATAAATTTTTGGTTTTTTTTCCCTACCTCTGTGAAGTATGCTTTTGATACTTTGATTGAGATTGTATTAAATCTATATAAAATTTGGAAATATGGTCATTTTCAGTATGCTCACTGTTACTACTCAAGATAAAGTGATATCTTCACATTTTATATCTCAATCTCCTTTTTTAGATACTGTAGTTTTCAGTGTAGAGATCTTTTACTGCCTTACTGTTAGATTTTTACTATTAGATTGATTCCTAAATATTTCAGTTTTTTTTTTGATGCTATTGTGAAAAATGTTTTTCCCCTAATTCCTGAGTTTGGTATTTATGTACAGGAATTATATTAATTTTTGAGTGTAAGTTTATATCCAGTTTTGAGACTGAATTTGGCAATTTAAGTCTACAAGGCTTTGGGGGGAGTTTTGGGAATCATGTATGTAGAGTATTGTGTCAACCTCAAAAATCATTAATTTAACTTTTTATTGCCTATGTTTTATTTCTCTTGTCTAATTTCTCTGGCTAATGTTTCTAAAACAATATTGAATAGGTGCAATGCTAGGGAACGTCCTCTTCTTTTTCCTGATTTTAGTGAAAGCTTTCTTTTTTTGTCCATTTATGATATTGGATGTTGGTTTGTCATAGATGGCTTTTATAAACTTGAGATAAAGAATATCTATTCTAATTTTTGTAGAATATTTTTTCATGAATGAGTGCTGGACTGTGTCAAGTGCTTTGTTCTCATCTATTGAGAAAATTACGTAAATTTTTCCCTGGTTCCATTGATGTGACATTTGTATTTATTGATTTGCATATGTTAAGTCATACCTTACCCTGGGATAAATCCCACTTAGTTGTGGTGTATGCTCTTCTTGATGATTTGCTGCATTGTTTGCCAGTATTTTTTTTTTTTTTTTGTGAGGATTTTTGCATCTGTGTTCATTAGGGAGATTGATCCCCTTTTTTGGTTGGGTCCTTTCCTGGTTTGTGTATCGAGGTAGTGTTTGCTCCCAGGAGTGACTTTATGTATATTGCTTTCCTTTCAGTTTCACAAAGAGTTTGAGAAATAGTGGCATCAGAACCTGGGCTTTTCTTTGTTAGTAAAATTTTAAGTACATTTTCAAATTCATTAATTGATATTGGGTTATTTAGAATTTTTATACCTTCTTTAGAATCTTTAGATTCTCTATTTTTACATCTATCAACTTTAGTAATTCATACATATATAAGTATCTGCCCATTTATTCTGTTTTCCATTTTATTAGAGTGTAGATTCTTGGAGAAGATATTGATTGTCTTTTGAATTTCTGCAGGCTCCATTGTGATTTTACACTTTGCATTCCTAATGACATGAAGTTGAGTATCTTTTGTTTTTGATAAGATTAGTTAAAGGTTTGTCAATTTTATTTAATCTTTGATTCATTAATTCTTTGTGCTATTTTCTTTGCCTCAACTTGATTAATTTCTGCTCTTATTTATAATTTCTATCCTCATACAACCTTTGGAGTTAACTTGTTCTTTTTTTTTTTCTAGAAGGTTGAGATTCAATATTACATTGTTTATTTGAGCTAGTTTTGTCTTCCTGATATGAGAATTCACTGGTGCAAATTTCCCTAATACAACTGCTTTCATTGTGTCCCATAAATTCTCGTATGTTGCATTGGCGTCATCATCTAATTGTAGATAATGCTTAATTTCTTCTTTAATTTTCTGTGTGATACATTGGTTGTTCAGCAGGGTGCTATTTAATTTCCATGCATATATGGAGTATTCGTGACTTCTTATGCCATTTATTTCTAATTTCATTACACTTTGATCAGATAATATGCATGGGATAATTGCAATTACTTTGTGTTTATTTAGCTTATGCTATATCTAGTATGTGGTCTATTTTTGAGGACAGCCTGTGTGCAGCTGAGAATAATGTGTATTGTGATGTTGTGGAGGGAACACTCTCTAGACATCTACTGAGTCCATTTGTTCATGGATTTATTTCACTTCTGGTATTTTTCTTTTTTCTTTGCTGATTATTTATCTACTTGATCTATTTGTGACAGTGAATTGTTAAGATCCTCCATTACATTTTTTCAGTGTATATTTTATCTTTTATGTCTATTAATATTTTATATATTTTGGTGCACTTATATTTGGTACATATATGTTTATGTTTGTTATCTCTTCTTCTCAGTCTTAACAAGTATGTAGTGACCTTCTTTATCTCTTTGATTAATCTTTATTTTGACTCTCACATTGTCTGCAAATAGAATAGTTGCACCTGCTTTTTCCTGGGTTCCTGTCTCATAAAGTACTGTTTTCCATACTTTGACTTTCAGTCTATGAATTTTTGAGTTAAATGTGTTTCTTGAATGTGGCATAGTGTTAGATCTTGTTTCTTGATACATTCTACCAATCTGTTTCTTTTGAATGATGGATTGAGACCATTAACATCGAAGGTTACAACTGGTATTGGCTTAACCTTGTCATATTATTTTCCTGCTGTTCTTGCCTATCTGCTCAATTGCTTGTACTGTCTGGTGTCTTCTTTCTATGGGTGTTGGAATTGTAGCCTTTGTTATCTCTTTCTAAAATATCTTTTAGGGCCTTTTGGAGAGTTAGTTTTGTGGTCATGAATTTCTTTACTTTTTCTTTGTTCTGGAAGTATTTTATTTCTCCATTGAAGGATGGTTTTGTAAGGTACATCTAAATGGGTTTGAGGTGGGTTTCTTTCAGGGCCTCAAATACTTCACACGAAACTCTGTTTGATTTGAAGATTTGTGTGGAGAAGTATGCTGTTATTGAGAGGTTTCCTTTATTGGTGATTTGTTTCTTTTCTCTCACGGATTTTAGTATCCTGTTCTTATGTTAAATTTCTGCAATCTTTATTATATGCTTTGCTATATATTTATTTTGGTCATGACTAGTTGGGGTTCTATTTGTCTCACTAATCTGTATACCAATTTATTGTTTTGGAAAAAGAAGAATGTTTTCAGTCATTATTTCTGTGAACAGGTTTTTATGTTGTCTCTGGTTTTCTGTTTGACTCTGAAAATCTTATGTTGTTCTTTGCATCATCTTGCATCTGTTGGATTGATTTTTCATGGATCCTCACTATTTTTAGGTTATCTTTCTTTTGTGGACATTAACCATATCCTGCCCTCTAGGTTTGCTGTTTGTCTTTGCTTTCATTCAGTTGATTGCATATACTTTCAATAGAAATTTTAATCTGGATATATTTTTTAATCTGTTTCATGGATTGCATTTCTTTTCTAAGTTGTGGATGCACAGTTTCCATCATTTTTCTAAGTCCTCTGCTTGTTTAAAATATGCATTCACTCTAGATTCATAAAGCAAATCCTTTATTTTTATTGTCATTTCTTTTTTTTTAATCTGAGTGATTATTTTTTCTGTAGTCTGATTTATTTGTTTTTGTATTTTTGTTGCTGCTATTTCAGAAATTCATGTAGGTGGCTTCCAGAATCATTTAACCCACAGTCCTCTGAAATTTTCCTGTGTGGGCTGGAGGTCTTGCATTGCATTTTGTTTCAGTGTCTTGTCATTTTTTATATTTTAAATTTTTTGGCTTTCTGTGTTGATGTCTGTCAATTTCTCATAGTACATAGCTTTATCACTAGTGTTGAGGCTTCTTTAGTAAATGTCTGTTCTTCAGAGATGTCTTCTAGGTGTAGGTAGCCCTTTTTTTTTGCTTCTGTCCCAAGATTATACATTCCTAATTTACTAATGGTGAGATGTTGCTTTCTATTTGGCTCAGCACCCAGTCCTTTGGACTTTGGTGAGGGCTATGACCCCAAACTATCATAGTGTTGTCATACCGAGGAGAACAACTAGTTCCAAAAGTTATGACATCCTGGCTAAAGTAATACAATTAACACGGACTCTAGCATCAATCATAGACTAGAGACTGGCAAACTGTAGTAACTGTCAATTTGGTACCTTTAACTATAGGGACAAGTTGTACGGTTATATAACAGAATCCAAGATATCAGGAACTTGTATGCACAGAGTTTCTCTTTAGTGGAGGGAGGGATTTTACCCTGTGGTGGAGAAATTTAAGAAGTACAGTGGCAAAACAAAGAGAAGTGAAGAGAAATCTGGTACAAGCAAAGATGATCACACAAGCTTTGAGAAACTGGAGAACACAGCACTAAAGAAAGAATGAAAGAGAAAGCAAAAGATTTTGAAGTAAACCAAATAGACTAGTGATATTGTTCATTCACATAAAAATTTCACAAAATCCATAGATACAGTTGAGGAAAGAGACAAAGAAGACATAGAATAGATCAAAAATAAAGGCATAAACCAAAACCAGCACCAAACAAACAAACCAAATCAAAACAAAACTAACCCAACACACAAAGGAAAACAAAACACACAGAAAAAATAGTACAATCCCTCTGATGTTTGCAGTTCTGTGATAGTGTCAAAATCAAGCTCAAAAACTGTTAGACAACCTTGCAAATCCTATAGTATGATTAGTGCTAGATGTGGGACTGATCTTGTCCTCTGGATGTGAGCTATGATCAGTCTTCAGCAGCACTTTTCCGGTTGGTCCACCTACGTTTGTTCACTGTCACCATCCAAGGTTGCTTTCACTACTGGTTGCAAGTTGGAGATGTGTTAGTTTCCTTCTCCTTGACCCCGTAATCCAGGCTGCTTGCACTAATCGTCACAAGTAAGTGGGTGTGTTGACTTCCTGGCCCAAGTGTGCTTCAGCCACTGGTCACAGGGTGTGGAAGTGAAAGTTTCCCTCTCCCTGTTGCTACTGTCCCCACCCAACACTGCTTGCTCTGCTGGCTGCAGCCAGTTCTTCTCTCATGCTGGCAGGACAAGAGCGGTCAGGCTGTATCCTCAGTGCTGCTTCCAGTTCCTAACTTTGTTATCACTAGAGGTTCCAGTTAACCACTACAGTGTGTAACAGAGAAACAAAAAAAGGGAAAACAAAACAAAACAACTGGCAGCCCATCAGAGAGGGAGCAGTCAGTCCCTTGCCCCTGTGTGTGTCAGTTCAACTTGCTGCCAGGATGCAGTGTCCTCTATTTACAGAAAATCAGAAGAGACAAGAGACCTTACATTCTATATCTATCCTATGTGGACTGAGTTTGCCACACATTTGCAATCTCTCCATTTTTGAGGGGTTGGGGGAAGGCTTTCCAGGGATAGTGGTTTCTGTATCTCGATCAAGCAATAAACCCAGGGGCAGGCCTGTGGGCTGGATAATCATTTTACAAAGTCCCATGCCTATGTTTTGTTGATCTACAAGTCTTTTTTCCAGATTCCTTTCTTCCAATTACCTGTATTTTTAGTTGATTTTCTCTGAGTAGATCCAGTGTGGCTCCTCTATTCAGCCGTGGTGAATCACCTATAACTTCGGTTTTCACATTCTCATTTTATTAGTATATGTTTGCAAAATATAATAAATGACTTCACGCTGGAGAATTTATATATAGTATATCACATTTTGACCCTTTTTACTTCCCTTTACCCTCTCCTCCCTTCTGTCTTTCCTCATATGTACATTTCAGGATGAAATGTGGATTAGAGGCATTTTGGGAGTCATTATTTTGCCTTATGTAACAGGACAATTGGAGAAAGGACACTAAGGAGCCTGAAATATAGTGATCAGTCAATAAGTTTTATAATAATTAATTTTTGATTCATAGATAGTCAGTATTTTATATCATAATTAAAATTAATGTATAATACTATTATAGATTTCTGGTTGTTATTTAGTATTTTCTGGTCATTAATTGAGTATGCCTGATTATGTACTTAAATCTATATACATTTGAAATATGAAGAATATTATCTGAGCATTATCGATTAGAAGTAAAGTTATTTCTTGAAAAAGATTTTCTTCTCCTTAATATCCATCCAAACTAATTTAAAACAATTGGAACCTAAACAAAAGCACAACTCAGAATAGATTTTCAGACTTACAGTTAATTAACAATTTCAATAAAGAAATGGTTTATTAAGTGTTTTACTCAAGTGCTTTAGGCTAATACTAGAAACACGAAAGTTGAATCATAGTTAAAGCAGAACAAAATTTCAAGAAATTCCGCATGTTGAACATGTCCCTTTGCTTTCCCAGAAACCCTGAAGTTGTTATTTTTCAGTAAAGTGAACCTAATGACACATTTTTCTTTCCCTGGTGACTTCCTATAGCTTAATTAGCTGATTCAGGTCAACTACCTGGTTCATCAGTTTTTGAACATCTGAGACTTGGTCTTAAATTCCCTTATGAGAAATGAATTCCCAGCACAAGGGTCTCATGGGGGTATATGTGTGGGAAAATCATTTTGATCAATTAGGAATTAATGATGACCCTGCAGGGGATAGAAGAGGACATAATCATAAAAGTTGAACATACATCACGGAGAATGAGTAGTGCACTACTGTTGCATAATTGGCTAACATTAAAATGGAAGTATCGACAAATATTAATATTCAGATGCCTCTTGAGAAAATGAAGAGATCCTAGAAGGTACAGCTCAAGGCATTAATTCTCAAACTCCATCCATGATAGTTTAGAATCATAGAAAGTTAATCTACAGAGAGAGAACTTAGGAAAATTCTAACAAAACAAAAATAGATTAAAATGAATGGAGTTTGCTATATTTGTTATATATTTGCTATTTTTGCTATATATTTGCTATATATTCTGCTTTAAGTATAGGGACCCAGAGCTTTGATTAAGTGCCGATTTATTTCATTTTGTATTATTAGTTTTTAAGTGGAAATTTCCCTACCTTGCTCAGGCTGTCTTTAAAATCCTGATCACTTTTCCTTAGCGTCTGCAGCTGGGATTATAGAATTCCATGATGCCTGGCAGGGTTGAATTAGATTCCTTATTTATACCTCTTACCAGCACTCCTAGAAAAACTGGTTTCTAAAAGTGAATAGACAATATACAATATTAGAAAGTGATATGACTTAGTCTCATTATAACAAGCAAATGGGTTAATAATAGTATCTATCTGTCATACTTTAATGTTACCGTGTAACAGGCCACACACAACTAAATGGTTTAAAAGAACTATTTATTGTTTCCCAATGCTAGCACTGTTAACTGGTCTTAGCTGGGTGTTTCTCTTTTGAGGCTCTCATGGAGTTGTAGTCAGATGTTGACTGCTGCCATATAAATGCTGAATTTCCAAGGTTGCTCACTGACGTGTGTGGGGAGTAGTGCTGACACTCTGGGCATCCAGCCTGTCCAAGCTTAGCTACATCATTTACATGACCCAGTCAGTGCAAAATGAAAATACAAAATCTTTTTTTCAAAATTTCTAAGAAATTCAAGACAGTAACATCATACATTGCAGGCTCATGAGTGAAGCTCTGGGCTTAGGCTTCCCACAGTGTAATGTCTGGCCCTGAAGAGCATTCTGAGAGTAAATATTCCTAAAGGTTAGTAAGGAAGTGTTAAGGCTTTTTATAACCTAGTCAGTCACAATTCTATTTGTCATAAGGATATCACAAAGCCAGCCCAGGTTCAAGGAGAGTAGAATTAGAATCTAATTACTTGGTATGAGGAACAGCATTCCTACCGTGAAAGAGAAGAATAAATGGCAGCCATATTTGAAGATTATCTAGCCCATAACCGTGAAGTTTTATTATAATTTATGTTTTCTTTTGTTTGGGTTTTGTTAGATTTTTTGAGACAGGATCTTTCCACACAGTTCAGTTTGGCCTTGAACTCAGTAGGTAGCCTGAGCTCACCTCAAATTCTTGGTTAGCCTCCTATCTCAGTCTTAGTCATAATTGTTAAGGGAGACATTGATTATTAGCAGAGTACCTGTCTTGTAAAAATATTTATATAATTATTTATTATTTTTACAGATTATGAATTTGTGTGGGGAAAGCCCAAGGTTCTATGACTTTTTTAAAAATCTGTTCCATATCTGAGTTAAGGATGTATATACTATCAGATTTTATTTTCACTCGCCTAAAAAAAATGTCCTGAAAAATATTAGGAAACTAAGTTATTGCTGCTGGATTCTGTAATGACTAAAGCACATTCTTAAGGCAATTATTAATGAATTTAATGCTATTCTCAATGATAATAGCCTTTCTCTTTTACCAGAAGGTATTTTGCAGAAGTGGATAGTTTAGCTTTGACATTTTTGCCTATTAAAATACAATCTGGCACCTGTAGTCTATTGTCTCACTGCATTTATCTCAGATGAGAGCAGAACAAAAAAATGAAAATAAATTACTTTAATATCATACCCTTTTCCTCACGCTTTACCGTAAAGTGCCACATTGTTTGAATGCATGTTAGCTAGTGTGTAACTTGGGATTCCAAGTTATAAAAGCTTTTTATAATCTTTAGTCATTTAATATTACCTACCTCTTACTTGATGTCTTTTCAGTTTGTGCCAAAAGCAATGTAATTTTTCAATTAGAAAGCAAACATGCTTTTTAAAAGGAGATGGTTTTCTGACATCCAAATTTTGTTTAAGGGCACTGATAGTATTCTATGTAGGACAGTAATTTTAAGAGAAAACAACTACAAAATGATCATTCTGGACACAAAAGGACAGGGCATTCTGTTGTGATAAAGACAAAAAGTGCTCATTTACACGACTATGTCTATTCTATTGTCCAAAATATTTGGAGTTCACTGAAGAATTTCTGAAGGTCCAGTAATGCAGAAATAATGTCAATGGGTTGAGGCAGTGCATATAACTGAATCTAAGTATATCTATAATTAAATTTTGAATAGTTTATGTAGTTTTTTGAATTCTTAAGCATGGACATTGTGATATTCAATTTATAAGAGTTTACTATTTCTGAACTTTAGTGCTTGCCTTGTTTGTCCTGGACTCCTATTTGTAAATATATAAGAAATATATGTATGGTTATATATGCAAAATTAATATATAATACATGAATATATATCTTCATCATATATGTAATTTCCCAATACATTATTTCAAAACTAGTTTATTTATGTAATACAAGTGTCTAGTACATTATTTTTTATTAATAATAAGTACAAACCTTGGTGAAGTTTTGAACACATCTTTGTACCAGGCACACTGTGTCATTATCTGCACTCCTCCTGTGACTAAGCTATCTCCCATTAAAGATAACCACTGTCCTGAATTTTTCCCATTAGATGTTAGATTTTCTTACTTGTAAATTTTATATAAAAGGAATCTGTCATCCTTGATTCTTAGGTATAACTTTTTTTTTTTTTGCTCAAATTTGTATTTGTGAGATTTAACATACCATTCCTTATTATAGTAGTGTTTACTGTCATTGCTTTATATTTCACCCTGTGAACATATCACAACTTTTCTATTCAACTGTTGGGTATCTAGGTTGTTTTTAAATTGGGCTTTTGGTTAATAGTGCATCTATAAACAATCTCAGGCCTTTAAATTAACATTAAAATGTAATTCTAGCAATAAAATGAGCGGGTTATAGAATGTACATACATATGTCTAGATTTAAAAGATAACAACAGTTTTCCGAGCGTCTGTTCAATTCATTATCTTACCAATGATGTATTAGATGTATTAGAATTCTAGAGACTCCGTGTCCTTGCAGGGTTTTTTTTTTTTTGTACTGGGGATAGAACTCACGTCCGTGTGCTCGCTAGGCAGGCGCTTATGCCGCTGAGCTAAATCCTTGGCCTCGTCCTTGCAGTTTTTAATGGTTTCATCTTAATCTTGGTCACTCTGATCAAATTTTTGTTCTAATATTAAACATCAATCCATATGTTAAATTAGTTACATGCTTTTTTCTTCTTTTTAGGGTGTGTCTGTATGTCAGTACAAGTTTTTAGCATATATACGTGTGTGTGTCTGTAAAATATAACTACTAAGTAGATTATATTTATAGCTTCTCTCACTATTTTTATTGTCTTTTTAGGTTTTTAAGTTTTTTGATAAATAGAGTGTGACTTAATATAATAAAATTTAATTTTTTTCTTTTATAATGAGTTATTTTGACATGTATTATTGGAGAAAACTTTGAAAGTATTCTGTTTTCCAAAATGTTGTATTTTTAACTATCAAATCTAGACAGATAAATTATCTAGAATTAATTTTTGGAATTTATGTGATGGGTACATCATTTGCTAGAAAGACAATCCTTACTCCATTCTAGCACAGGATCAGTGTTACAGCAAAATATAGTGACTGTCATTTAGATTTGATTTTGGGTCCTCAATACCTCTATACTTCTAATCCACTTTGTCTTAAATATATAAATATGCTTTTATTAAAGTGTCAGGTCATTCAACAAGCAGCTAAAGAATTACAATTTTTTTTAGTAGAAATAATATGTTTTAGGTTAGTGCTAAAATTCAAGCAATGTAGCAAATAGTAATAATGCCAAAATATATCCTCTATTTAACTTGTACTCAACAACTCAGTGTACAAAGCACCACTAATACAAAGGGTGATTAAGATATACTTTTGCTCTCAGTATGTCCACAGAAGGAGATAGGTATTTAACCACACAAAATGAAGATATACATTATTTTTATAGAATAAAATTTACTATTTTTGGTTTGAAGAGATGGTGGCATGTAAAACAGATCAAAGTTTTGAAGAAACTTTCATGGCAGTTCTAAGAAAACTGGGTGGATGTCTTGAAAAGATTGAACTACATTCACTGGTTTGCTTTTCTAGAACAATAAGAAAAACAAGGAAAATATTAAGGATATTGAGAAACATATAATTTTAGTGGACCTTAATTTACCTACTCAAAGAAGTGAATGTAAGAAACTGCTGATTGGAACAAAACAGAGGGTCAAAGAACTGAAAGTTCTCATGTGGACAAAGAAATGTGAGAGAAGCTCAAGAGTGAGAGCAGATGAAGAGGAGGATCTGGGTGAGAAGCGGGGTTCTTGGATGTAGAGTGTGCATAGATGATTTGTCCAGGGCATGACCACAGAAGTGGAGGATTTCAACCGAATTGAGATCAAGTTCAGTGGAAAGAAGGAAAAGTAATCGAAAAATTGAGGTGCTGAGACAATCAAACTTCTGGGCATTGAAACAGCTAAAAAACATGTCAGAACATGCAGTGGAGGAAAATTAGTGTTCCTGGTGTTAAGGTCCTCAATAAGTAAAAGTGATAAGGGAAACTGTAGGTCAAACTAATGAAAACAGAGGAGTTATCAAATGTAATCCATATCAGAGACCCTTTGACGATTAATTACTGGACCCGCTGTGGAAAAGCACTTCCTTGGCTGGTAATATTGCAATGGGTACAGTCCCATGTAATGAAGCAGCTTCCAAGTGGGAAACCAAGTTTTGTTAACCTAGGATGTAATGGAAAAATATGAAGTATGACTAGCAACTCCTTCTCCCCAGTAGAACCACCACACAAGCCTGGGAGGGAAGCCACACCCCACAGTGAGCCCACTGCAGTGTGGGCTGGGAGAGAAGAAGCTATGCCGCAAGACCCTGCCATGAATATAGTGAGCCACAGCCCCACTCCTCTCTGCCACCTCCAGTGCCCCAGATGGGAGGAACCCTGGTGCCAATCCAATCCCCTGCACCAAGGGATTGAGCGCCCACATTGAGCCACTGGCTGATTCAGAGGAGCACAGGAAAATGTTAGAACGAGGGAGTAAAGTGCAGTGTCAGACTTTCAGCCTGCCGAGAGCAGGTTTGGGAGACCCTGACAGAGAAGGGATTGGAAGTCACACACCTGAAATTTTGCAGGAGATAACAATGAAGTAAAAAACAACTTAGTGCTTATATTGTTTGATTAACTTTGCATGCTTATATCTCACCCAGAACAAGTATAGGAGACATAGCCACAAAAGAAATCAGAAATCGCACACCTGAAATTTTTGAAATGATAGTAACTGAAGCCAGGAAACAACTTAGTGCTTATATTATTTGATTAACTTTTCATGCCTATATTTGGTAATCTGCAACTGTTTAAAGGATAACAATGTGCGAGATAGTAACTATTGTTGATTTCATACTGTCTTGTTTTTGAAATCCAATATCATTTTTATTGTTTTGTTTCATTTTATTATTTTGTTTTGTTTTATTCTCTTTTTTAAAAGAGGAAAGAAAGCAACTGAATGTACAGTCCTATCAAGGAAGAGCATGCAACATAACATGAAAGCGAATTCAAAGGTGTGCAGATGGAAGATCTTAAAGTTGTTTTGAAAGCACTGTAGAAATAGTTCATATTAAAGATTTGAAAATAATTAGTTCCAAAAATGAAAATTGTTTCTGGTAGATATTCTGGAAGTTCATGTCTTCTCTTCTGCCAGAAAACAACTACAATGGAAAAACTCATAAATAATCTCAGAAATTTGTATTTTGCTATATAATTTTTGTATCAACGTTTTTAAATTGAAAAATACATGGGCAAGAATATAGGCTAGAAAGAAGTAGTAATTGAGGTTAGCCTAGTTTTCAGATGAGAATTTGGTGAGTTCCTGGTGGCTTGATTAACTGATGATAATAGAGAGGGCAGCACACATGACAATGTGGTCTCTCTCCTTCTCTCTCTCTCTATCTCTTTCTCTGTTTCTCTCTCTGACTCCCTTCCTCACCTCATTCTCCATCTCTTTTTTCTTGTCTCTGCTTGTTTTAATTAGTGAACAGAATCTATCATTTTGTGTTTGTTTTTTCACTTTTTTTTTATTTAGAGAAAAAAAGCAAAGCAAAAAATATAGAATTTCAAAAAATAGTAAGAAATCACTAGTTGATAAATTACATATTGTTGTCTAAGAATAGTTGTTCAAGTTACAAAATCAAAGCATAAAAGATGAACACACAAAGAATGACAGCACAAACTATTCTGTTTGATGAACTAACAAAAACTTAGTAGTATGGTTATTTTATCTTGTGCATCTAAACATATATGCAATTACATGTGTATACCTACAGATTGTTCTTTTCTTTTGAACACTTTCTTTCCTTTTATTATTACAATATCTATTATTGATTATGCAGATTTATAGGTTTTATTTTTGTAGGTTTGTATATATGCATAACATACTCTGAACATTTGCCTCCATGTCATCATTTTCTGTTATATGAAAAACAGTTCCATGTATTCCTTGGTGACAGGTCATACCTCTTTTTTTTAATAGTCCATATTGTAAATGTAGCTGCTCCACTGACAATACAATAGATGATCAATCACAGCCAAAACTTTGGTTTTCTTCTCATTTTTTCCTTATCTCCTCTGCCTTTTCTCTCTTTTTTTTCTTCTCTCAAAACTGTCACCTGTTTCTATCAATGCAAATTCTTGGTTGACATAGTTGGAGAGGGAGTGTAGGGTCAGTTTTTTGGCTTCCACTAGAAATATTAAATTTAAGTGATTGTACTAAAGTCTAATAAAGATGACTAGTGAGAATTAAATATAGTCAGAAGTTCAGAAGAAAAGTCAGGGTCAGAGATGAAAAGAAAATATTTAAAAAAGTTTTTTGGTATCATAAATGCAAAAAATTTATCCAAGATGAGTGGAATGAGTAAGACTGAAGAATAAGGTTTCAATTAAAGGTCACGTTCATGAGAAGTCCAACTTTAGTGGTCAGGCCATGGAGTAGACGGAAGAAACAGAGAAGAAATTGTCAGACTGAGCGCTGTGAAAGTTGCTATCATATGTGTAAGGATGGGGAGCAAGTTTCCAAGGCCAAAGAACATCTGACATTGAAAACAGTGTTATTTAAATGTCCCAGAAAAACTGTTTGTAAATAGTGACAACGTTATGAGCTGTTCTAGTATATAAACCAACTTAATGCTTTATATAGATTTTTATTTTTGTTTTGCAGCTAGACTTTTTTCACACAAAGAAAGCAATGTATTGATTTGCATTCTGGCACAGGCTTCCTGTGTCACATCCAGTAACTATCTGATGATGGTGCTTTGAGCAGCTTGAGTCTGGATCAGACACTCCTCTGTTGCTGATTATTCTATAATATAATCGGGTCAATTCATGTCACCAAACATAGAGAATATAGATACGTTTCCATGTGAATTATGATATATAGTGAAAACAGGAAGTGAATGAGACACATAAAAATTTGTGCATATCCAAAGAACTTTGGTTTATGAAGGCATTTCTTGATTATCTTGAAAAAATTCTCAGTAGTTAAAGAATTGTGTTTTAAAGAACCAACAAATCTCATTTGGACCTGTGCTGTGTGACCCCCTCCTAAAGCTTCTGTGGGAACAGGAGTGTTGAGGGTGGAGGGACAGAGGTAGGCCTCTCAGAGGCCCCCCAACTCTGCACTGCTCCTTCAAGTGCCTAAAGGAACTGCAGAGTTCTGCATTTCAGTTTTAAGCACGAAAACCAACAATAAAAAGCAGTTAATGCTGAATTTCATGTTGTCTCTTGACTTTCTGGCTCTGTGACCACTGTCGTGAAAGGCACTTAAGCTCCTTGAGGCCCAGTAGGCATTCTCATCCATAAAAGTGGAATAACAATGGGGACTTAAAAGTATGGCTCTGATGATCTAATCAGTCAGTAGAAATGAAGGCACCATGTGCAGTCTGCAGGGCTTGACTAAGGTGAGTGGGAACGTCAAAACCTTTCATTCAGAGTCTTGTTCTCACCGCAGCCCTCGTTCCACAGGAAACTTTCACAGCTGAAACGGTGCTACCTCACATCAGAGCTCGAGTATCTCAGGTTAAATAGCTCCCAGAGTCTAAGGGTTCCTGTGAATTCACAGGATAGGAAATGAGTGCCATTTTTTAGTAGAGTACGGCAATCCTGAGCAGGGACCTGCCGTAGGTGCCAGTCAGAGTCCATGCCTGTTAGCAGCCTAGACACCTAGACATCTCCTCAAAAGATGTAACACTGATAAAAGGGATTTTTATCTTTTTAGAAGTTTGATTCAGAATTCTAGACTTCCTGATATTCTTTTCTCATGTTTTTTTCCCTGAATTTTTCTCCTTTTGCTTTCCTCAAACTTCTTTACCTCTTCTTCTCTCTCTGTTTCTTCTTTCCTTTCTTTCTTTCTTCCTTCCTTCTCTTTTCAAGTTTCCCTTATTCCACTTGTTGAACTTGAATTTGAAAGAAGGTTGTAACATAAATTTATGCAGCATTAAGCAAACATAAAAGGCTGTGGCTCATTTTTCAAAGGTGATCTTCAAAGAAAGATTGAAAAAGTACTTTGAGTAATGTCAACATACTGAAGTAATAATTACAAGGTCTATCATAAACTAAGTACTTACTCACATATTAAGTGCTTTTCAGATTATTTAAATCTATCAATTGTTAATTTTCAAGCCACCCCTAAATGAAAAAGCACTGTTATCCTCAGATTATTGATAAAAATTTTAAAGATCAGAAAGTTAGGGCCAATTTCTCATGGTCACACAGCTAGAACATATGAAGGTAATGGGTACCTGACTATGGAGACTTGTTTTTCACAGTCTTGTGTCCAGGAGTTTACAGTCTCCAAAGTCATTAATTTATCAGATGAGCTGTACTTTTGCTTTTCTTCTCAGGATAAAGGACAAAAAATATAGCTATCAGGAAGATAGAATGTGCTCTGGCCTGACCACTTGGTCATTGTATAAACTTGTATAAAGAATAGGGGATATAGTTTGTATTGATTCATATACTCTTGGGTTCTCCGTAGCAGAAGGCACCTGAAGACTCAACAGATTGGTCCCTAATCAGCTAGATCCAGGCAGTTTCTCATGAATAAAAGTTTGTAATGTTTTCAAACTGTTTAAAGATTGGCAGCTGCATATGCTGTCAATTCCTTTTGGAGCATGCCACTTAAGATGGGCCTTAATGCATGCAGCATTTTATTTTTAATTAAAAATACTTAGTTCAGGGAGCATTTATTAATAATTCTAATAGCAACAGATGGTCTGCTTATGTGTTGTAACAATCTTTACCCCAAATCAGTCAAAATAATTAACAAAATGTAAATTATTAAGCACTTAAATATGTATTATGTATCATTACCATTCCCATAACATACTTTAAACTTTTATGAGAAAAAGACATGGTTATGAAACAATATATAGAATATTGCATACCAAATGTTTAGGAGACTAGATTATTTTGTTTTGATACATTATAATATCATTTGTGTAAGTGGTATTTTCTAGCAATCCTGATGCTTAGAATTGGAGTTAAAGCTGAATAAATGGAACTGCCATTGCAAAGACCATTATATAAAGTGCTTTGTAAAGGAATAATATCTAATTGGCCAAGAATCAGAAGGCCCAAGTCTGTCATTATTTTTTGTTGGGATTCTGGAAACAGTTACTATTCTTCCCATTCATCTGCGAAATTTGATGAGCTGCTCTGAACCTTGATGTGTGCACATTTCTTGAGACTCTGGCAGAGGCACCCATTTAGTGTGTGAATGTCATTCAGCTCTGCCTTCCTTGTTCCCGCCTCACCACCATTCTACATGCTTTGCAATGCCCCTATACCTACTCTTTGACTTCTCAAATGAATTGTATTATTGTTTTTCTCATATTCTCAAGTCATCAGAATGAGTTGTATTTTGGAACTCTGTATTTTGGTGATCTATGGGCACATTGTAGTTAAAGCTAGTTTTTAACGAGCTAATTACATTTCAGATTAGTCTGAGAGTTAGCAGACTTAAAATCAGTTCATGATTGAGGGTGGACATAGGTATAACAAGTACTGTCTGGGTGCAACATTTGTAATAATGGGGATCTGTCTGGGAGTTTTTTTTTTTTTTTTTTTTTTTTTTTTTTTTTTTTTTTGTCTTTTTCTTTTTTATCGGTACCGGGGATCGAACTCACGACTAACTGCTTGCAAGGCAGGCGCTTATGCCGCTGAGCTAAATCCCCAGCCCCTGTCTGGGAATTATGAAGTTATTATTTTTATGGAAAAGATCTAGATTGCCAAAGTTTGCTAAGGAAACAGTGGGTACACAGACATATAATCATATTCTAGTTTGACATATTGAAATTCAAGTTTTAAATTTAATTCAATTATTTAAACAATATTTTACTTCAAGTTATATTTAAACAGTATTTTTAAATTGTACTGGTATTAGTAGAAAGGAACTTAATGGTCATTCCAATTGTGATTTCGAATTTTGTCACCGTGGGTAATTTGTTTAAATTATCTTAGCCTTACTTTTCTTAAATTTTTTTTTTTTGTGTGTGTGTGTTTTTCGTTTTTATCGGTACCAGGGATCGAACTCATGACTGCCTGGTTGCAAGGCAGGCGCTTATGCCGCTGAACTAAATCTCCAGGCCCCAGCCTTAGTTTTCTTAATGTACTATGAAGGTACGTATAGTATCTAACTGATTGATTTTTTTGTGACTATTAAATGAATTAACTATTGCAAACCCTTACTAACGTGCTTATCATTTGGTCATAGACTATCAATTCATCATCTTCCTCAAAAATACGCATAAGGAAACTGAGTTTAAGAGGACTAATTGCCTGTTTCTTTTTTTCCGGGATCACAAATAGTTAAAAATGCTAGAGATAGAAATGGTATAACATAAATTCCAAGTTATGATTCACTTATGGGGACAATCTTGATGCTTATTTCTGAGAAAGAGTATTTTTTGCCTTAATTTTCAGGTTAAAATTTTGCAAATAATCACATTTTGTATAGCATAAGAACAGAAGTAGTAAATTAATCTTGGAGACTGCTCTGTAGTTTCACATTTAAATTATTTCCTTTATTGTGTATCAGACTTATTTTTTAAGGTTAAAGTTTCACCATTTTTTTGTGATAAGCCTTAGTATTTTTCATGTTTTATAGGAAATAATAGCTCCAGAAACTTAACTTCATTTTTCACCTATTTTAAACCTTGTTGTGCTAAAGGTAAAATATCAAATAATCACAATAATACTGTTATTTTTTGTGTTTAATGTTGTCAAAGTTTTAGCAAACAAATGAAACAAATTTTCTTACTATTGGACCAAACATAAATCATCATATCCAGGTGCAATACTTTAGAATAAATAAATGATTTTATTGATCCCTTTGGTCACTGAAAACTTGTATTTTGCCTTCCAGTAGTTGTCTTCTCCCAGAACAGCTGCTAATAGTTGCATATAACATTTTTCAGTTCTCTCAGAAGCTAGATAACTGCATATTCTGCTTTAAGGGAAGCTCAAAGCTCCATGTACATATCAATGTACCAGGTTATTAAATTTGTTTCAATTTTTTGGCTAGATTGGCTAGAGAATTTTCTGAATCAATTTTTTATACTTGGCTATTTGTCACAAATCCCTCTGCAACATTTTCTTTCATTTATGGACTAAAATAATTTCTTCTGTGATATGATTTAGCCTAAACAGATTATCAATGTTCCAAATTTGTTTAAAGAAAAGTTACTGAGAGTAACACTTATTTTTAGCCTTTTTGACATTGGAAACTAAATAATTACCTCAAAGAAGCCAATTTATCAAATGATAATGCACTGCTGGTTTGCCCTGTGTCCTGCCATTACATTCCCTTCCTTTCCTCCAAGTGCATATACTTGCTATCTACTCAAGACTGATCTGCTACCTTGGGTCATAATCAGCAGCTACTTTCCCAAATTATCTGTGGTGATACATGATGCTGGATGGTCTCCGTAATGCTTGAGTGCAGCCCTTCATTCTATATTTCCTTGTTAGGCCACTCAGGACAATCACTAATCATTACAAAGTGCACATGTACTCGCCTTGAAGTTTCTAGGGCAGCAGATATCCAGAGAGATGCAAACGTTAATTATCAACCTCTTCTGATGCACAGAGTGGCACAGGAGAGGACCAGGTATCAAGCATGCCAGGTAGAACTTGAGGGAAAATATGTGTTGTGCTCTCTTTGCAAATTTAGCATTCTGTTAGCTCCTGATCAATGGATTCCATGTAGAGTCCCCTAAAACCCCTAAAGGAGCAAAAGACACAGATGTCAGTGCTTGGCAATCTAATTCTTGGAATATCTCTAGAGTAGAAGTTTGGCTTCATTAACTACTGTCAAATGTCTACCTTTTAAAAATCTTTCTACTGCTTGAAGTTTTACATAAATAAGGCAATAGTTCTAAGATCAGAAATAAGGAGAAGGAGGGAAATAAAAGAAACTACAAACAGTTCAAAGAGTTTAATCCTATAATGGGAAAGTTTCCTATTCTCACAACCTAATCAATTGTTTAAGGAATAGTTTATCACATTTTCGGTATTGTGTATAACCTAGTTTTAGCAATTTAAAATTGTATTCTAATATGCAAAATCAATTTCATTTGGTTCAAATTCATTCTAAAACTTTTGTGAAAATAGATCTACACAGTTTTTATCACTTTATCTGTCAGTTATTTAAAATGAGCCCATGTGATTGAGATGTTCCTCAAATATAGATTCCAGTCTAATTATTTTTTAATTGAAGCACCTCATTACCATTTGCATCTCCCATGCTGAAGAACTGGATTTTTAAAAGTACATTCTAGATTTAATTTACCTTATAATACATAGAACATAAGTAACACATTAAACTCTTCTGTGTTTTGTCTTGATATTTTCTAGTCACTCAATACTCAAACATTATCTTAACATTCTCAAACTTCTACATTAACTCTTTTGATAAATTTGTTTAAAAAATATGATAACTGTTTCCCTCAAAGTATTCTTTTTGTTTTCTAGAAAAGGATTGATTATGTACTCCATGAGGGGAGAGATCTTGGGTCAGATCTCTGGAACACAGTGGTTGCTATCAACCTGTTTGTTGAGTGACAGAACAGAATGCATGAATGAACAGGGAACTCCATGCTTTTCCGCTATTCAAAGTCAAGTCTCTTGAGACAAGTCTCTCTTGAGAAGGATGAAGACATCAAGTCTGCTAATATGTCACTCATTGGGGAAAGAGACTAATGAGGATTTTTCAGCAATCCTAAAAGAGCGAATGGCTTGAAATCTTCCTTAAACATTTAAGCCAGTTAGAAAAATGTTAGAATCTCATTATTAGTGAGAGTCCTACTGAAAAAACACTGGCTGGGAATTGTGGCCCAGGCATATTTATCAGAGTTATCCTTCCAATTTACTGAATAGATCATTGTTTCAAAGTGGCCCAGGTCTTTCCTTTAGTCTTAATGGCCTTCATTATCTCACGGAATCTAACTCACAGAAGTGAAGATTGGCACTAGACTGCCATCATATGACTTTATAATTTAGGTAGTGTATTGGGTTTGCCAGTGGTAATTACAAATTTTTGGGCTCTCTCTGAGAGGCTGTACCTGATCCAGGAACTTTTATTTCAATCTCATATTTTATGGAGAAGAGTCAATAGCAAAGGTATTCTTAAGAATGGAGAACGAAAGTTTGCCAGTCCAAAGTATTACAGTATTAGTATTATTATTGCTCGATTATCTCTATTTGCTAGCTCCTAGCAGAAGTGGGACAAAAAAATTAAAACTGTTTCAAAAATATACATAAGTAGATTATATTCAAAAATACAGATTGCCAGATGCCTCCAGTTGGCAACTTTTAGATCAGTGAAATTAAGAGGAGACACTCACTAACATAGGTAATGCTAAACAATTTAGGGATTTACATAGAAGACCACAGTCTTCACTGAAAACTGAAAAACCAGTGTAGTTTTTCATACAGTTGTACTGCAAACATCTCATTGCCTGTAGAAGAAATTTTTCATTTCTCATTGGTATCAAAGTCTCATTTCAGATATTGTATGAAGCAGTATCCTCTTGAATTGAGTAAAAACAGAACCGTCACATACTAGGGTAGACATATGTCCTCTTTTCATAAAACGTGAGTGGGTACCAGAGGCTTTGTGGAAGATTTGTCTTCCCTGATACAGAAAGGTATTCTTTTGCCTATTTATTTGTTTATCTGATGTGAGATATAGAATAAGCATGCTTGGTAAGGTGAAAGTCATTTTGTAATTATCAAGTGAGAAAGCTAAGAAAGGGAAACCAGCTTATTGGAAGGACTAAATAAAAGAGTCTTAAAAATCCAAGTGGTAGGAAGCCAGGCATGGTGGTGCCCTCCTGTAATTCCAGCACTTGAGAAGCTGAGGCAGTCAGATCACTGCAAGTTTGAGACCAACCTGGGCTACAAAGTGAGCCCAAGGCCACCCTGAACCACAGACATCCTCTCAAAAAGACAAAATAAATAAATAAATCCAGTGACAGTACTAATATCATTGTCACCACTGTGGAATTACCTATTTTCAAAGTTGTGATTGTAAAAAAAATTATATGTCTATATTTAAACTGCTGACATTTGGCTTTTGTGTTATTTGCAGCAGATTATTTTTTTTTGGTACCAGGAATCAAACTCAAGGCCTTAAACTTGCCAGGAAGACACTGTGCTGTTGAGCTACATCCCTGGCCCCAGCAAAAGGTATCTAATTAATATAGCTTTGTTATGTTTTTAAGATATCCCTATATAATTGATGCAAGCATGATTTGGATAACCACATCATGTAAAAATGTATACTTTTTTAAACTACTATTTAGAGGAAAAGATTATTTTAACATATTCTATATTGTGAAATCCATTGAACTTGAATTTATAATACTTAATATAAAAATCTAGTTTAGTTATTGCAACAGATTATATTCATGATCATAATACATTTACAACAATGTTTACTTGGTTCTGTACTCTTTTTTTGTGGATCACAGATGACCTTGTGAAAAGGAATTCAGCTTTTTATAGCCTACAAAGCTCTAATGATGTCCAAGTCAAATATGAAGTATTTGTATATGTACTCTGAGGTTGTGGTAATTCTTAGAGGTTCTTTAATTACAAAATCTACCAATTGAAAAAACTCATTGGCATTAGCTACCCTGGCTTAAAAATGACGCTTTTTTGGACCTTTCTTTTTTTATATCAAAATATGGAGAACTCTTTCCTGAGGGAAGGGGCTAAAAAATAGTCTTTGACAATTTTAACCAGAATGACACTGCATTCGTGAAATTGTTTCTGCTTTTAGATGTAGACTTTAAGAGATTTGCAGCTGTATCTTTCTTTCTCTTAGAGCACTTCTCATCTTCCTATCAGTTACCAGATGACAAGTTCAGCTACTAGGACATTGGGTGTGTAAGGAAGCCCAAGCTGTCCACATGGATGGGCTCAGGATTGTCTGTTGACTTCCAAAGGTGTCACCTTTGAACATAAGTGTAGACACGTGAGTGGAGGTATCTACAGATGACATCAGCTTCTCACATTATCTGATCATATCAAAAAGGATGATGCTAAGGGGGAGTCACCTAGCCAAGCCCATCAACTCAGAAATGTGAGGGGTAGTACACTGTTTAAAGCAATAATTGCTGGGATGGCTTATTATATAGCAATAGATGACTAGCAGAGTGATTCATAACATGAAAGAAAGTTATATCCATGACAGTTCTACAATTTTGACAAAAATTGAAAAGCGACTCATTTAAATTAAATTATCCAAACAGGAAAAGCCAACTTTCTGCCTATCACTTGGTTATTTTTATATAGCGACTCATTAAAAACACATCTACTGCTACAACTATAAAACTGTTCAGTGTTGGAAAAGTATTATGTGCATAGTTCCCCTGTATCTTTTGTCTGTGTCCTGTGGATTTATATAGGTTTGCCTATTGCTTTTAGAATATTCATTCTTTATCCTTGGTCCTGATCAGTGATGTAGCCAGAAAGTTGAAAACTGGTATAGAGATTTCGTTTGCCTTCTCCAGAAAGTTCTTGCCTTTGAGCATGACTCAGTAGAAGCCTGCAATATTTGAAGCAGTCACCTAGCAGTTGTTTAACGTGCCTGACTATGCCCTGCAGTCTTATACAGGAGAAGATGGAGCAAGTTGTCAATTATTTCTGCACTCAAGGCTATGGACTAACAATATGCTTGAGTGAGGCAGAAGTTACACATCAGCTGCAAACCCACAGGCAATCCAAATTTGCCATTAATGCTGAGGAGCTGAGAGTTTCAAGGTTGGTGTTCCTTGGTTATGAGTTCCCAGTGATGCAAACCTGGGCCAGAATATAATAGTTCTTATTAAGATAAGTCAGGGCATTGGCTAGAAGATGAACAGGTGAGGAATGGCAGCAACATGTCATCAAATCATACTTCAAACTCCAAGGCCTATGAGTTGTCAGGCCCTTATGACTCAGAGGTCTGCATCTTACTGAAATCTTTTGTGATCTGAGGCCTCCTATAGATGTTCTTCTGGAATAAAATTGTAATGTGATCTGACTTTGTTGCCATTCCATAAGGTAGTCATTTTGTGATGTTTAAATTAGACAAATGCCAAATGAAGTAATTATGGCGTCTAATTAGAACATACTTATTAAGCTTTAGAATGAATTGATGAAGGTATCATCTATAAATCTTCCACGGCCATGGGTGGTCTCAGTACACTTGCTATGTGGTGGTTTTGGTTCTCTTATGCAGATATTGGTTTAGATCCTTCCCATACAAGATGGAGAAAAATTCCATTTCCTCTTTCACACATCTACACAAATGTGTAGATAGATCTGATGAATGGGAAAATCTTACTTTTAGGTTCTGTGAAGTATCTTTCACTTTTCTCTTTCCTGAGGGAGGATTCAATAACCCAGATTGGGGTGTTGGCCATGGTGTTGTCAAGATCCTAACCCTCAGATTTACTTTTTTCATTCTTTTATTTCAGTATCTACAAAAGAAATTTTGATTAATCTTATTTGTAGGTGAGTTATAAGGAAAGTTTCTCTGATGGATTTACTCTTTTGAACTTCTCATTAAAACCTTTGACATTCAAGGTCTGAGATTTTCAGTCTTTTCTCCAGGCAGTGGAACTCTTGAGGTTTTGTTTGAACGTAGGGAAGGACAAGGAATAAAATAGAACTAAAAGAAAGTCACAGGGGTCAAGAATACACTTACTAATACAATTAAAATATTTGTTTCCTCCTTTAAATACACAGAACCCACTTTAGATTCTGAATCTTTTTAGCTCCAATCTCATTGCTTTTCTCTCTGGTTCCTACTTACAGATTGCAGCCTACCACACTAGCTGACCTTGACAGAGGGCAGCTCCAGGGGGCATTCTGCGTTTTCTCTCCTGTGTATTCACGTTGTTCTTTATTATTAATGCAGAAAATTAAAATAATAAACTTTTTTTCACTTTTGGTAGGGGTCTTTGGTGGTTTGTTTTGTGTCAGGTTAAGCTACAGTGCAGTGTACAGGCATTAATCATTAAGCTATTGCTGCATTTGTATATGTGATTAAAGCCTATAATCAGCTCGTTTTTAATAAGGGAGATAATCATAGATAGTCTCAATAGGGCTGATTCAGTCAGGCGGGTGGGCTTAGGAGCAGAACTGAGGCTTCTCTGAGGCAGACACTCTAACTGAGAAGCAGCTTGAGCTTATACCTGAGCATTTTCAGCCTGCTCCACTTGATGGTTTGCAGACATGCCAACCTGGGCCTCACGAGCTTGTAGGAAAATTCCTTGCCCCAGATCTCTTACTAGTAATCTCCTGTGAATTCTGTGTCTCTGGCTGAACTCTAACTGGTATAATGACAAGAGCTGATGGGTGATAGTAACTTAATACATTCTCTTCCTGAGGGGGAAAAATTGTGCTTTTAAAATGCCTTCAGGTGGCAAATGTTAGCGTTATGGGTTTTACCCTGTGCGATCTCAGTGGCACCATTTATCTTCTTCTGTAAGTGCCACCTCCTGAGGTTTTTCAATGTGATACTTTTGGTTTCAATGCTTCCCCTTGAAGTAGTGAAAATACAGCAATTTGAGTTATGTTAGCTGTCAGCTCTCTTGGGCTTCAGACACCGGATGTTGGTTGGTTGGTTCTCTACTTGCAGATAAAAGTAACCCCACAGTCACCCAGGTCCAAGAGATTACTAGGAATCCATCTATTGGCTAAATGGTAGAAAGCGAAAGAAGGACCTTATTTATAAAAAATTTGCTTTCATAGAGGTTACAATTGTGTTTCTAAAGGCATGACATTTTTCAGATAGACACCTCAGTTTTTGGAAAAGAACTGGGCACTTGAAGTTAGATTTCCAATTTTGCTATTGACAGATAATGTTAAATGCCACTTTTTTGAAGGGCCGATGGTCTAACCACCAAACTAATAGTTGCCAGAAGAATTGTACTTTCTGAAACTTTTCAGGGTTACTTTTCTCAGTTGATAGACTCTGTGAGTGTTTCTGTATAATTTGTGCTTCCAAAATCACCTCTCCGTTTTATTCTTCCTTCTCATTCTGATTTCTGTTAGCTTCATTTCAGTGATTGAACTGACAATTCTGTTAAACTATTCTTACAAAAATGAGCTGGGTTTATTATAAAATGAACACACATTTGTAACGTCTTCAAAAAACATTTTCATTATAACTCTTAAGTAATAGGTCAGAGCGCCTAATGAAATTATCTACATGCACTCAACTAGCCAAAAGAAGTTTACTAAAACATCTTGCTTTTAAAATTCTAACGGCTGTCGGTATTGCAGTGTCAGATCATCCAGTAGCACATGTGTGACCCCATGGTGTGCTATCTTTTTAAAAAGCCTGCACTATTTCTCTATTCTCAGTCTTTTTTCCTCCATCTGCCTGCTGACCCATGTGGCTGTTTTAATGTCCACCTCAGTGGATGCCTCATACCTGCCTGGCCAGCAGAAAGTAACACAATGACAGCAGTTTCTCTGGGACTGAAGGCGAGGGGATGGGAAACCTTGGATGCCCTGTCTTTTTCTGGACAGCTAAAATTAAGATAGAGGACAGCTCCAAGAAAAGTCATGCCCTGGAATTTTCAATCATCGTGCATCAGAGTGGGTGAATAAATGGGCAATCTATTTCAGGGCAGTTTTCCTTCTGGAAGAAGGGGCAATTTGTTTTAGGGTCACATCCTGGGTAGCTATCTGCATAAGAAACCCAAATAGTTTCCTGGCATAGTGATTGACCAGAGAATCCTATGACCACTTTCTCAGAAGGTTAGTGTATAATGAATTCAAATCTGTCAACACACTGATCAAGATTGCGTTCACCTCAATAGTCACGGAGAGTGTGTTCAGGGTGGTAATTGCTGCCTTTAAAAGTATACAAGCTTATTTACGAGATAATTTTTCTCTGAATTTTCTCTACGCATCCCATCCTGACATGACATTGAACTTGTATAATTGCACCAAATGATCATACAGATAGTTGAGAACAAAACTCCTGTTTACTGAAATGTCAGCAGAAGCAAAATAAAAATTAAAAATAAACAGTGGAAATTTTAGTTTTATCCTCATCCTCCTCAAAAATGACCACCTTTGTTTCACACTAAATGAAAGGAAACATTTTTTCTCATTATAGATGAAAGACATCTTTTGTTAACTGACCTGTCCTTAGTAGACATTAGTATTAAATATATAAGACTCACTTGGGGACTATCACTGATGTTATTAAAATGTATTATCAGTTTGTGATAACGTGTCAACTGACAGTAACACGAAGTACCTGAAGAATACCTGCAAGGTTAAATTGTGTTAAAGTTTATGGATATTTTCCCAAACATTACTCTGTTGCTAGATTTTATTTTGAAGTTTTAAATTTAGTATAACACTAAATACATGATAAAGTTCTCATATGTGGTAAAAATAAAGTTTGTCTTAAAACTGGTGAGCTAAGGTAGTCAAGTTTCACATAGTTTTAAGATTTCACACAAGAGTGCTTGTGGTGAGATGAAAGCTCTGTTCCATGACAGCCTCTGTTGTATTGTTGAGTCTCCAGCTCTCTACCCTCGAATAATCCTGTTTGGTGACTTCTGTGTCTCTGTAGGTAACTCAAGAAATCTTTCTGATGTAAATCTTTCAAGGCACAGCTCCAGATAACTGATCAGAAAATGCTTACAGGGTTTCTGAGATTATCAATTAACAATTAGAAATTTTCATTCCATTAAACCTAAAAAAATCAACATGAAAAAGAAGAAAATTTGCCTATATCATTGTCTCCAAAAGTATATTTGTTTACCAACAATTCAGAACTCATTCCTAAACATGAAGTTAGTCACAGGCAATCACGGGCACCTCATTATTTTGGATTGAGTTCAAACTCTGAGACAGTTGACTACTCAGTTCAATAATAGCAATCTCTTTAATAACAGTTAGATCAATAGTGAAATATTTACTGTGGATGCTTCCAGAATGATTTAAGCCAGCTTTTTGGAGAGCATTGATAATCTCAGGGTAATCTGAGCCATCCTAATGTGGGGTGTCAATTGCCACATTGAACAATGCCTTTGATACAAATCTATGGATTATAAATAATAAAACACCATTTTAAGAGCTTTCATCATCTCAGTATAAAATTACCTCTGACTAAAAACATGACAGGGCAGATCTCAGTGAGGAGGAAAAGAAATGTAAGATTTTAGAATATGAGCAGTGAAGACCAGGACATTGTAAAAGTTCAATTATATAAACCAAAATATTTTTGAAGGTTAAATATAGCATAGATTTTAAAAATTACTATATCATGCTATAAGTTCTAGTCTTTTTGTTAATTATTATTATTTTTAAATACTCATATTATTAAATGATCTTCAGCTCTTTCACTATAGAGATGATGGGATTTTCTATATTCAGTAGATCTCATGTCATAAATGTTCTCAATAATTAAATTTCTAGAATGATGAATTGCTAAAAAACAAGTGATGAGCCAGTTTTGATTGCAATGATGTGCAAATTATCAATGTATGTCTTTAGTTGACAAACAAGTCTATAATGAGCTATATGTAAATGAAAAGACAAAAAAGTTACTCATAGATGTTGTCCAGTTGCACATCACAGATAACTGCATAAATTATCCAAAAGCACCCATGACATGAACTGCATTCCATTTATAATATGACACAGTCAATATGGCCCAATGTTTGTGGGGTCATATCTCGATTATTTTTAAATACAAATTTTAACAAATGCACTCAGTTGGAACCAAATTTTAATATTGCAACCTGGCCTAGGAAATGTCAGTTTTTGAAGAAGAAAAATATTTTTACAAAAACAATTACAGAACTTGGAAAGATTGTATGCATAGGATGAAGCTATGATTCTAAGACACTAATTGTGCTTCTGCAGAAATGCTTAATGGCAAAGCTGCCTGTGCAGCATATAATTGGAATGACAAACAACAGGCAAGCTGTGCTATATTGCCACTGGGCCATTTAGAGAGTTTTGGTAAGTTTATACATTTTATCTTTAAAATTCAAAATTCCAGACTGTCTTAATTACTTTTTTTCTCATTGATGGGACAAAATACCTGGCACCCAAACTTAAAGAAGGCAAGATTCATTTAGTCCACAGTTTATAGAAGTTTCAGTCTTCAGTTTGTCAGCTCCAAGGCAGGATGGCATGCAGAGAAGCACAGTTCAAGACGACAGAAGACAGCCAAAGCAACAAGAGAAAAAGTGGGAGGGGAGAAAGCTTCTTTACCTCATTTATCTATGCAGGTTTCTGCCCTTTGGGAAGTCCTCTACACCCACACCATTTTAGTGCTCTCTTCTCTCAGGATGTTTATAAAGTGGGGACCCTGGCCCATTGCTGAGTTGCTTAGTTAAGCTTCTAAACTTCTCAACTTGACACACTGTATCAACCATTGCAATCTAACCCTTGTCAATTTAGCAACTAGACATTTCTTTAAAACTGGTTTCCAGATACAAAGACATGCTTATTCTTATTGTTTCATAACTTTATAATGCATATTTAACAGTCATTAAGAATCTGTATTGTCTTTCAATAGTATACTACATTAGAACTACTACTCTCTTAAAATTTCTGATCATTGTTACTCTCTTACACTCTCATCTTGAAGTTTTCTGCCATTGTTTGTATCATTTTTTAAAGAAAAATAAATAAAAAACCAGCTTAATGTGTTCCAGGTCTACTCTTTCAAGCAACATCTCCTAACCTTTCCAAACTCTTCCCACAAGCTATTTCCAAAGGCTGTTGAGTCATAAAATCAGGTATAGAGTCACAGCAATGATCCCACTTCTCCTGTATCAAATTCTGTGTTATTTTTCTCTTGTTGCTGGGACAAAATACCAGACACTCAAAGTTAAAGAGAAAAAGGTTTATTTAGCTTACAGTTTGTGGAGATTTCAGCCCATAATCAGCTGATTCAAACACAGGGTGGCATAGCACAGGGGCAAGAGTTCAAGGCAGCAGAAAACAGCCAAAGCAAAAAGAGGAAAAGGGGAGAGAACAAACCTCATTTTATTCCTTATATGGTGAGAAAGCAAACCTGCCCCTGAAAAGGGGAAGGTTAGCATTCACTCTCTGTGCTGCCTCCACACAGGCTCAGGACGCTTGCAAAATGAGGACTCTGAACCCCTGTTGAGTCACTTAGTTAAACTTCTCAATTTAACACAATGTATCTACATTATACAGACTATGACAAATTATTGTATAGAAACCATTTTGTTTATATGTTCATGATTAATAAGTTTAATGGTTTATATTATTAAAGCACCAAGTTATAAAATAAGAATCTTCTGGAATGTCAAATATTTAATTATGGCTTTGAATTATTTTTCAAAGGAAAGCATGTGTGGATGGTGATATTAGTATATTTATTTCTTGAACTTACAATAAAACCTTGTTGAAAATACCTGCTTGGTTCTTAGTCATCCAAATTTCATTTTATTAACTGCACTAATTCAGTTAATCATTTTCAGATTATGGAGAAAGTCTTAGAGGTGAGTAAGAATCCTACATAGGTGCGCACTGATATTTCACAATTGAAGGTAACAATCACCCTTTTGGGAAGGATGCTAATGGATAATTTAATAATTTAAAGTTCTTCTTGATTAGATTTTCATTTATAATATACACATTCAAAAATAGAATTAGCTGATATTATAAAAAGCATTCTGCAATGTGGTATGCTATATGTAAGGGTACACATACATGTACATTAATTGCATGTATGTGCATGTGTGTACAAAATATACATTTTCTATATACATAAATTTAATATTCAATTTCAGATCTATGCTTAGCCTAAATGTTTTTTGGTTTGAGGGATCAACTAAATCCAGGCACCTGTGCTTACTAGGAAAATGCTGTGCCACTCAACTATATTCTTAACCCTTAATATCACTCTGTAAAACAGAAAGTTTACTTGCTGAACATTTAAAGTAGAATTACTCACTCTAAGGCTCCGATGTATATGTGAGATGTGATCAAAACACACAGTGAATGTTTAAAAATAATTTTATTAAAAGACAGATTTCCATTGTTCTCTCTCAAAATATTCCTCCTTCCTTACACATATTTATTCTATCATTCTGGCCACTTTCTGATGTAGTTCTGGAAAGCGGTTCTCTTTCATGAGTATCTTTATGAAGTGGGATCAAAAACAGTGAAGGCTGCTGCCAGTGCCATCAAAAAGAAAGGCAGGCTCCTAAACACATTATGCAATGTCCTCATCCATCTCATTCACTGAACATGGCACCATGTGACTTCTGACCCTTCCCAAAGTTGAAATGATTACAAGAGATAAACATTTGGAATTGATTTAGGGCACCAAGACATTCACCAAGACATTGGTAGCAAAGTAAAAGTTGTGAAAGAGAACTTCCAGAATTGTTTTGGAAAATTACAAGAGTGATGGGAAAAGTGTATTTCAAGTGCAGGGGAGTGCTTTGTAAGAGATTAAAATGGCAATGTGTCTTTCATTGTCATAATTTAAAAAATATTTAAACATTCACTGTATGTTTGGCCACACCATGTGAGAATAAATTTTGCTGTTTTTGCTAAAATAGTCTGTATATATTGTGAAACTCCAGTAAAATTAAACAACTAAAATTCATAAAAAATGAATGTAGCTTAGTAAAGAGGAAAAAAGATTAGAGTTGAAAGAGCTCAATTTTGAGAGTAAGACACCAGAAGTTGGATATGGGCAGATGGATCAAATAGAGAAAAATGAAATGGTTATCACCGCCAGTTATAGTGAGGAACTTAATAAAATATGTCTTCGTTGCACCTGAAGGCTGCCTTTATTCCTGAAGGAAGCTCTGTGATTAGCAAAACAACAGATGAAAGTGTTAGACTGTGAGAAATTAGAGTTAAGCATCAAATTTTAAGATTGCTTTTTCTCTTCCTTTTTTTTTTTTTTGAAATCAAGATGCCCAACAGGTATGTGAAAAAAATGATCAAAATCACTACTCATTAGGAGAAGGCAAATCAAAATCATGAATACCACATTATGATTATATGATTATATAATTGTGATACGTCAACTTGACTTGAATAAGAACTACCTAGCAGTTTAAAACGTGTCTACGGATGACAGTCATGTATGCCAACAAACAGGGATGGGGAGAGACCAATTCCCAATATGCAGTACCAACCAAAAGGGGTATAGTTTGGGGAGGATAAGTAGGGAAAAAAGAAGGAAGTGTTCCCCTTTTTGGGAATCACAGTGATAGCTCTGCAGGCAGCTTCCAGCTCTTCAATTTTCAGGTGCTCCTGGCTCATCCTGCTCTTCAGTTGCACCCTATCAGGCTGGATTGCTTCCCCGCTGATCTGACAGATGGCCATTGTGGCTCTTCCACCTCTAACCCTGTCAGCCTACCTAAGAAACCCACAATATAATCATAAATATGTGTTTTAAATGTTTTATATTGAATTTATTCCTCTAGTGTAATGCATATATCTTATCTATTAGGGAAGCTATAATGAAAAAGACAAGATATAAGAAGTGTTAGCTTAGGTGTAGAAATAGAGAACAACTGTAGGCTGTCCATAGAATGTAGTTCGGTTATGGCCATTCTAGGAAACAATATTGAGATTTCAAAAGAAATTAAAAACAGAGCTACCATCAAATTAAGCAACCCCAATGCTAAACATATGCTCCCCCCAATTAAAGCATCACCATATGACAATATATACATTCCCATGTTCACTGAAAAACTATTCACTATAGCAGGATACAGAAACAATCTCAATGTCCATCAATGGACGAATGGATAAAGAATGTATGCTATATATGTACAACAGGATACTGTTAAGCCTTAAAAAAAAGAGAACTTGCGTTTTGCTAGAATATGAGTGGCCTACAGGACATTATAAAGTGAAATAAGCCAGAGGCACAAAAATAAAAATGGTGCATGATCTCAAATTTGTAGAAATGGAGAACAAAACAGTGTTTACCAATAGCAGAGTGGTAAAGGTTGTGGGGAGGGGAAGTGAGAAATCGGAAACAGGATACAAAGCAGCAAATATGGATGAGCAAGTCCAAAGATTTAAGGAGCAACAGGAGATGTTTGGCTAAAAGTGGTGTACTAAACTCAGAATTATTGCTGCTTTTACCACAGGAGGCAGAATTTGGAAAGTATGTGAGAGGATGGGGATGCTAATTTATTTATGCTAACCATTTTACTGTTCATGCATCTATAATATTAGGTTATATACCTTAAATGTACACAGTAAAATTTATTTTTAATTTTTTTAAATTATACATTTATAGCTTAATATATTACAATTATATTATCTTTTGTTTAAGTTTCACAAGAAGCAAACTGCTTAAATGTTGTCTAGTTAATATTTGAAATCTTTGCGTTTTTTAGAACCTAGTCATTCATCTATATCAATTGATTAATCAATCAGATGAAGAATAACTTGATCTTTTCTCTGGTATCTCTTTCAGCCTTCTCTTCAAGTACAGATCATTAATTGCTATCATATTTTTACATTTTATAATATTGTATTGAATTAGATTACATAAAGAGAATCACATGCTTGAAATTTTAGCATAGAAGTATGAGTGTTAAGCTCACTGTAGTTGTTGAAGGTTGCCGTATATCAATTCCAGTCCAATGCTATTTCAATTTTCTTCTTTAGTTACTTATACTACAAATGTATGAAGAGAAAGAAGGAAATACGGTTGTTTCTCTCTGCCATGTGCTATACAAAACTTTGGTTAAAAGTAGTTTTTCTATAATCATTTGAATTTAGCTGTCTGTTGATCAAATAAGCAGAGGAATTGAATAACAGAGATTTTCTTAAATCCTACTTATTTCTCTTGCTTATCTTATTCAAAAGTATGAAAACTTTAAACACTAGTTTTCTGTATTCTTCCTAATTTTGCCCTTCTGGTACCATCTTAACAAGTAAGAAGAAAAATTCACATACCAATAGTAACGAATTTATTCTATTGCAAGAGAACAATTAAATAATAGCCATATGTCTTCTGGAGACTCTTAAATTACTCTTAGTTTTCTGATTTGTTGAATGCTGTTTTATTACAGACATTTTTAAAAAAATGCTACTATTAGCCTAATGCAGGATAATTTTTTGTTGAATTACAGATATTGAACAACTAATTATATTAAAGTTAAATAATTTATTAAGCAACAATATCCTAATCCTCAGAATTATTCATTAAAATTTAAAAAATTACTCATCTGATCTATCTGTGTATACACACACTTAATATTATTGAATGTAACTGAACTTCTCTAAGACATTTGCTTCCCTGCTTTCCCACCCTGAATATAATCTGGCAAAAATTCCTCCCAATTGTAGTAACATTCTAGATTGACAGTGAGCATTTGAAAATCTAAAAGATGAGGAAGAAATCTCACAGTCAGTCCTTGAGATGATAGCCTTCTGGATTTAAAGCATGACCCAGATGTCTAAAAAAGGCAAAAGGTTTTAAACTCCAAGTTACATTCTACCAACCGCTCAGTGGACTGACTAGGAAGTATCTAGGAGCACAGAGTTGGGTGCAGGAATAGTTTAGAGGAATAGAGATGGCAGTAGGAATTAAAATCTTCCACTTGCGGGAAGGCAGTATACTGAGTTGTCATTTTAGGTATGTTGTGAATTATCTCTAATCAGGTATTTCCCTAGTATGGAAGCCTTTACAGTCTTTAAATAGAAGATAGGATGTCAGTTTATATGCCATCAATAGATCTCTAAAACTATATCTTCTTGAAAATTCAATTTATATTGTGATTAATATGTAACACATTTGAGTTAGGCTGAGAATCAGAATAATGAAAAATTCAAGAAATCTACTCTAACTGATTATAAAAGCAATCACCTCCCTCAACAACTGCCAATTCCTTTTCCTTTAGGAAATGACCACTTGCCAAGAGCTGTTTCCTGTTCCATTCTTTCTAGAGATCTCTATGAAATTATTATTTTTTTCCCGAAAAGCTCACAGTACACTCTCACTTCAAGAGTCATGCAGAGATTTTATCTATTTGTGGCTGTATTAAGTCCTTTTCTGCAATGAACTTTGATGTCTGAAATTTGGAGCTCAGGGAAGTTAAAATACTGCCCATTAACACTACTGGGAACACAGAGGATCCTGAGAGAGTTAAGATCAAATACTAGGACTAAGAATGCTCACTGGAGAGATGTAAACTGAAGCTTCTTGTGTGCATGCTCAGGTCCTGAGAGGAAGATTTTTCCCTCCCTCAGATAGGGATATGGCTGAGACAGTGACTGAAATGGAATCCACTGCATCGAATGACTTGTAAGCAGATATAATTTAGAATTGGACTTTCTTATTCCCCAGTGTTTGCTTCAGAGATGTATGAAGGGGGAGGCAGGTGTCTTTTAAATAAAAAAATGTGACTCAGCTGTAAAACATGGACTGGAAGGAATACAAAGTTTTATTGTTCACTTTTTAAAAGGAAGAATAGCTGCCTGTGTAACACAAACAGTCTTGGCAGTTTTCAGAAATCAGCTTTCATATAACAGAACCAAATGTCACTTTTCTGCTTTTACAAAATTTTAATGAAAAGGTTGGAGTACTTTCATCTGAAAAATAATAACTTCCATTCTAGAAATCCTATTATTCAGTAAGGCTTTAACAATATATTTTTTTGTAGGACTAGGGATTGAATCCAAGACCTTTACACTGAGCTACAGGTCCCAGTCCTTTTAAGTATTTATTTATTTGTCTGTTTATTTATTTAATTTTGCAGCAGTCTTGCTAACTTGCTGAATTGTCCAAATTGAGTGGGCTCGAACTTGCAATCCTCTTGGTTCAGTTTTCCAGTGTGCTGAGCTCATAGTCAAAAATAACATTTTAAAAGACATTGAAATAAGACAAAGTAAATATCTTCAAAAGGATTTTTTTTTGTAGACAGTGTCTATCTGTAATTTGACAGGTAGACCAATGTTTATACAATGTCCTACCTAGTATGTCCCACTTAGTACTTTATAGCACAAATTCCACTCAATAATTCGAAGTTTACTTACCTGATTTTCTCAAACTGCATTATGTTAGAGAGAGAAAATAAAGCAGTCAACTTCAGTAAAAAAAGATACCATTCTGCTGCAGTGCAGCAGATCTGAACATGCTATTTTCAGTACATATTAGAGTTTCCTTACTTTGGTTTTTCCATCAAAATCATACACTAAAATCCAATATTCTCATTTCAAATAAAGCAAATTCCCTGTTGTCTTGAAGAAAGTTGTTCTCAGCCACCTTGAATTTAAAGAGGAAAACTCCAACAGAACTCAACAAATAAGAATCACACTGGTTGCTTAAAAATTCTCTCTTGGGTATTGTCCAAGAGTCCCAAGGGACCTGAGGAAATAGAGTATTTTAAGAGAAACAAAAACATACTTCAAAGAAAAAGGCATTGAATTTCTTTCTGAATGTTTTTATGTTTAAGCTCTGTTGAACTAGGGAGTAAGAATTTTAACAGCCTATATCTTCTTTTCATGGTGGATCTTGCCTGCACAGTCATCAAATAATAAGAATTACAGAAACACTGGGTGTTCTATTTGATTCGGAGGAAAAAACAAAAATGTGAAAAATGTAAAAGTGCAGGGCCAGCAGGCCAGAATCTTGGCTGAAAATGAAGTCCCCAGTATGTCAGGTGTAATCCAGGACCAAAGACTAACAGATACTGTAGTTTTGTAACTTATTTTGTAGCATTAGTAGTATAATTTTTGGTACACACTACTATTGTGCTGTTGTGCTACTATTGAGGAAAATGTGAAGAATTTATTCTTAATTTGGAAGGACACAAATTTCATTGATTCAGGTAGGAATTAAAAATATCCGCTAGTAAAGGTCAGATGTTTTTCTAATGTATTTATTATAATATCAGAAGGAATAAGAGTTCTACAGCCATTAAAAATAATTCTTCAATAATTTCATCAGATTATGCAATAACATATATAGTAGAAAACCTAAAAATAAAAATAGAACATAGACACTGATAACCACTGTAAATATTTTCATGCAATTTCTTTGTATGAATGAAACGTTAAAATGATGCTGACTCCATCTTTTCTTATCATTCTTCTTCCACTCATACTGTTTAGGTAGAAGACTTAACTTTTAATACTTCTTTCCATGAGCGTGAGGTTATGTACAGCCTGAAAATGCTATGTTACCTAAGCTGCAAAGTAGATTTTGATATGTGTTATAATCCTGAGAACAAAGATTATTTATAAAATATTAGACGTTGATGAGAAAAAGTAAGAAGCCTAGGTTTCAAAAGGCCGTAGCCTGGAAGATTTATAGTGAGAGTTTATAACATGAAGTAGAGAATGATTCTCTTAAGAGTTCTGTCCTTTTCAAATGGTATAACTGCAACCAACTGACAGAGGATGAGACTTCAGAGAGCTGTACAATAATAGAACGAAAGTTGTTGCTGCTCTTTCCAGCCTTAAAACTCTAAGTCAGGAGTGCAAGGCCTCGAATCAAAGGCTTTTCCAAGGTCAAATCTTGGAGATTGAGAGGTTATGAAACTTTCACATATAATCCAGTTCTAAGCATTATATGAAGCGTGGAAAGAGAAGTGTCCATGTAGAAATTCTTGAGTACTCCAGCATGCTATAGAGAAAACAACAGAGACTCCCTGAATCTCAGGTTAGAAAGGAATTTAAATAAGCTAAGAGAGTCAAGCAACATGGAAACGACTGGAATTCTGACTGAGCTGATTCAGACTACAAGGGTTTTATTGTGAGAGCCCTACCCTGCTGAGATCATGAGCACAGGCAGGAGAAGCAGTGGATGCCAGCATACAGACCAGGCCTGGCAAGTTGAAAGGACAGAAGGGACAGTGTGGCAAAAACTTAACTTCAAGAAAGACCTGCATCAGAGACGTTAAGAAAGACTCCCTGGTAACTGAAATCATGTTGGGGTGCAGAACCAGAAAAAGAGTGAGGAGATAGAGAACTGTAACTTAAGTGAAATAATAAGTCATACATCAGTAAGAGAATAATGGTCCATTTTAATTTGAATTATTTTTTTCTCTGCTTCTTTCTTGAATTTGGGACTTATGAACTAAATTGCTTTCCATTTTAATCAAATGAAAACTTATGGTAGGCTTATATCATCATTGATTTACTTAGTCTCTATTGTTAGACACTTAAATTATTTTTCTATTTTAATTAATTTACTATAAACATCTCATACATATATCTCAGTAAGTTTTATGGATTATAATTACAAATTCTTAGCAGCATAATTATTGGATCAAGAAAATTCATTATTAATTTAAGTTTCTCTTCAGAAGGAACATATCAATTTATTCTCTAATTATCATTGCCTGTGAGTTTCTATGTGCCTTATCTTAACTAATGCAGAATGGTAGCAGTTAAAATTTTGAAAGACTGAGATATTAAAATTTCAATTTTATTTCTTTGATTGTTACAATATGCCAAGCCCTCAAAAGTAAGTGAAAATGTTCTGCTTTTTTTTGAAGTAAAATAAAAATATTCTACATGGAAAAATCAGCTTCGCTTTTCTGATTACTGCTTTTCACATGGAGCCGAGTCAGAGTCTGTTTCCTAAATAGGCCAGGAGAGGCCTGTGTTCAGATATAAATAGGCTCTAAGACTACATGAATCTATACTCATGTGTCCATGTGAAAGGAGACAAGAAGTCAAAATATATTAACATGGCAAAAAACTTAAATGACATTATAGTTTTAGTTGCCCAAAGGAAGCAAGGAGAGTATATTAGTATTATATGCTAATCTGGGAGGGATCATTGTTCTGAAGATTTTCTTTTCCTGTATTTTTTCAGAATTAAGTTAGTCAGTGCTTCGCCACTTTCATGTCATTTGTAGGTATGGGGAAAAATTTAATACATATACAAAAACTTTTCTTTCAATCACAAGTCAGTATACATATATACTGATACATACATACTTACATATACAAATATGTATATATATGTATATGTGTATATATATATATGACTTTTTCCTTCAGAAGATTTTATAGTTTCTATTCTCATTAACAATGCATAAGAATGTTGATTCACTACTATATTCATATATTCCAATATATGATACAGTACACAAAAAATTGATGTCAAATATGTAAATACAGATTTCATTGAATGAAAGTACTTAATATCACATTCAATTTTAATAAAGTATTTTCTTTTATAGTTGGTATCTTCTATAGTTGGTATATCTATTTGAAAAATGCATAATATATCACTCCAATTCGAATAGCTTAAAACATCAAAAAATTCTAATCAGAGATTTTCTGTAAGTATGGAATTCAGTGGTAGCTTATTTGGGTGTTCTTGGACAGGATTTCTTAGGAGGTATAATTCAGATAGTATCTGGGACTTCAGTCTCCTAAATGCTTCAGTGAACCTGGGGAATCCACTTCCAAGATGACTCATTCACATGATTGTTGTCAGGTATCATCGATTCTCTAGTCTTTTGGCAGGAAGTCTTAGTTTCTTTCAGTATGAACTATTCTACAGGCCTTGTTAAGTATCTTTATAATACTGAAGTTGGCTTGCTATAGAGCAATTAGTCTATGATGGCAAAGTAAGGTTTCAGTATCTGCTGTGACTGAGCACCAGCTATCACACTGTATCATTTCTACAGTATCTTCTTGGAAATACAAGTCAGCCCCATCTATTGTGGAAGAGGACTGTGTAGAAAGATGCCAAATTATTCTCTTGACCTCACCCTTATAGTTACCATTTTCCCCGCTTACATTTCTATCCTACTTTGGGGTGTCCTCAAACACAGTCATTTTCTCACCTCTGCATGAGTTTCTACCTTTTCACGGTCTTGTCTCTTTGTGGAGGTGTCTACTTCACCCTTACTGGGCTGTGAAACTTAATGTCAAGCTTCCCTAGTGTGGACATCCTTCTTTCTTAAGGGAGGAAATTTGAGTGGCAATGTTTGAAAAGCCCAGGAAAAGACAAAGTAACAAATATCTATCCATTGCTGTGCTGAGATTTATAGTAAAACAAGAAAAAAACATCAGTAGAAGGAGGATTATAAACATTTATCAGATTTTTATTTGAAGTAATGTGGTGTTACCTAGAAAAACTAAAAGAATTTACGAAGTGTTAGGCATACAGTAGTATCTTCAAGTGATAGACACAGTAACAGTACATCAGTGTATGCAGAAATACACAGTTACATTTCTGCTCAACAAAAAATCCAAAAACGGACACAGTGCAATTTAAAATAACAGGCTGTGCATGGTGGTGCAAGCCTCTAATCTCGTGAGAGGCTGAGGCAGGAGGATTGCTGTGAGTTTGAAGGCTACTTGGCCTACACAGTGAGTTTGAGACATCCTGAACCACATAGAGAAACCGTGTTCAGATAAATAAATAAATAAACAAATAAATACATAGATACAGAAAAGAGATGTTAAGATAAAAACTGAAAATTATGGGGAAGACCCAATAAAATTTTCAATAGGAAAGTGATATATAATGTTCATGGAAAGAAATTTCAATAATATAACATTTTTCTTATTTGCCCATTATGACCTACAGTTTTTAGGTAGATTAACCAAAAAGGCTGTTCATGGATATTAACAAGATAATAATTATAATACATAAGAGAAAATGCTAACAATCTTAGTCATTCTTGAAGAAGAATAAGAAAACATTTCATATTAAGAATTTTTATAGATCTAACACATGATAGCATTAGATTTGTGGATATAAATCTATATCTGTTAGAATATAAAGCCCCAAAACATATCATTTAAAAATGAGGTGTAAAATTAGGAAAATATTTTCTTTTAAAGTACATTATAAAAAAACAAAACTAACTGTGGGAAGCCCTGTAATTGGCTGCCACCTTATATCTGCAGGCCACACCACCTCAACTCCCTCTAGGAGTTAAGTTTGGTAGTTAAGCAGCACCTTGTTTGATCTATTCAGGGATTATGTTAATCAGCCCACCTTATGAGCCCCCGCGGGAAATTTGAATTGATCTATAACCCTTGGTCACGCCACTGTTGCTAAGTTACGTGCTGACGTCTTGGAACCCAACTCCCTCCTCCCCAATATCCTATATATTTGATACTCCTTCCTTGAATAAACGAGACTTGATTGGACTTCATCTTGTCTCCGCTCTTTGTGTCTCTTGTCCCCTCTTCACCCCCACTCCCCGTCTAGGGTCTCCATGGACTTACCCGCAGGCCGGGACAAATAACCAGACACGTGATAAATTTGATTCAATTAGAATTAAGAATGTCTGTTTTGTCATTATAAGGAAAAGACAAGACATATATGAAGAGAAAATGTAGGCAACATAAAAACACTGATAATATATAAATTTGCTAATTCTCTATGAAGAAATACTAAATGTAGTAGTCTACCTTATTTGTGAATGTGAGAAATCATGAATTAGTATTATGCTCTATGTGTACTTTTTCCTATACATGATGTTTATTTTATAAATTAGATATATAAATTAATAATGTCTCATAATAAAATACAACAAATATAGCAACATGTAATAAACTTGCCAGTATCACTGTTCTTGTACTTTGGGCTATTACTAAGTCAAATAAATTTATTTGAGCACAAGCACTACAATACCATGACAGTCAGCCTGATGACAGAGGTAATTCACGATAAATGAATTGGATAACATACACGACGTAAGTGTGCTACACAAAGAGACATTTTGATTCATTTTGCAAGATGGAGTGAGCAATCATAACAAATTATTGGGTTGTTCAGAATGAACCCAAATGGAAACTTCTGAATTGTTTATCTAGAATTTTCCATTGAATATTTTCATATAATAATTGATAACTCTGAAATTCAAATTGCAGAGTTCAGAAACACAAATAAGGGAAGAGTACTGTAGAATAATAGGCAAAAGACATAAATAGGTCTGGAGAATATTTTTTGTTGTTCCTCAGTATCATCTCCACCTGATGGTGTGCAAATCTTCTGTAACCCCCTCATCTTGTGTGTGGTGGAACCAGTTACATGGGTCTAACTGATGGGAATATGGCAATACTTATTGAATGTTACTTCATCCAGGACCTGAAAAAATATTTAGCTTAGCATTTCTATTTTTTATATCTTAGAAAATATATTAATTTGTTTAGATTTTTGCATAAAAATTTTTCATGCTGTTAATGAATTCTGATATATACCTTAATATTATTGCTAACTGAATAATTACCGGAATGATATGGGGAGTGTCTAGAAATGGAATATTAAATCTGCATCAAATTGATCTTATCCTCTGTTTTAATTACTGTAAAAAAATGATGATGAAAATCCACAGAATTGTAAAGACCAATCAATGTACTTTCAGTGTCTTAATTACCAGACCACATTACTATTAAAATATGAGTCCTTAATAGGAGCATCAAAACTGTACATTCTATTACTTGAAATTAAATCCAATGATTCAGAAATTCTATTTCTCATCTGTTATCTACAACAATTAAAGTGGTAATATTTCAGTGAAGTATTTAATATGGAGGTAGCAGGAATTTTTAATTTTGTCTATAATTTCCATAGGTCACCAAATTATACACAGACATGCATGTACACAAACATATACAAGTTGTATGTCTACCAGCTTATAGAAAAATGAACAGCTGTGCTATACCTATACAGCTATAATATGTGTACAAATTGCCTGTAAGGAAATTTGAGTTAAGATCTGACCATTAAAGTAGGCAACTGTGACAATTTTTAAGTTCAAAAATAAAAGAAAAACGAGAAATGTCCTTGTGTAACTTTAAGATCTGCTTAACTTTCAGGTGAAATCAAAGACTTTTCTATAGTTTATTTCCATTTTTATATTGGGCTTATTTTAGCCTCAGTAGATCTATGATATACTGTTCTCAATGGAATAAGAAACAAGTAACATGGATAGCTTAATAGAGAATTTGACTTTGAATTTATTTTCTATTTAAGCTCCAAGAATTTTTCACAAAGAATGAAATGTTTTGGACTATTTTTAAAAGAACAAACAGAATTCTCCCAGCTCATACACTATCTACAGGCTAAAAAGCACTCTGACAGCTAAAAAAAATTCCCTTTGAGATGGCAAAATGGAACCCCAAGTATAGTACTTCCTGTAGCATAATGTCATTGAACAGTTCTAAGTCCTTTGTTCTTTCTAAGCTTACTTTGAAAATGGAAAAGTTAAAGATGTGCATATGATATAATGGAATTCTTTGTGCTCTCCTGTAAAAGAATAGGATATTTCATGATGGGAAGAATCCATGAAACTTTGCCAATGTAGGTCCATTTTTTTCTTTGAGTTTGAACTAGGTTACTTTTATTCTTCTATGTATTTACAAATCCATTATCAAATTCCTTTTATGATTATTTCTCTTTCATTTAATGTCTCCATCTAGATAGATACCACATATAAGTATCTGATTTCCAAGGTGGCAATCTTTCTACCAAAGGGATGGATTAAACAGGAAATTATTTGTTTTTCAGATCTTAGCAGTAACAACAGAATAATTTGTATCAATGACCATTAACTCCTGGGATATACATCATTGTTAAAGTGTTTATTAAATTCATTTTTGTTTATGATCTAGCTCTTCATCACAATGGAAACAATTATTCATATATAAATTCACAAAATAATACTGCTTTCAAATATAACATTTAACATACACTCTGCAGATTACAACACAGGAAGGTTTCTTTTTATGTACATATTTGTAGTACATAGTGTTTGTGTTCCTTATGGAGTACTAATACTTGTGTATAATACATCTCAATTTCCTTTTCTTTTATCCATTTTCCTTTCCCCACTTCCATATTCCCATCTCTTGATCCTCTTCCTTCTTTTCTTTTGTACACATTTGATATAATCATACCTTCAGTCAATGTGTAAAACCTAACTGAAAATATAATAAAAACCCATTATCCTAAATATGCTCTGATATTTATTCAGTACAAATAGGAAAAGAACTTTATTTTCCCCAAATTCAAAATAGTACAGCTAACTATATTTTCTTACTGTTCTTTTAAAGGATGTTACTTTATTGTTTAAGTGTCCTAATTCTTTAACACCATAATAACAAGAAAATAACAACTTAGAGCCATTTCTAAGCTTGATTTTATATTTCAATTCTTCGGAAAATGTACTGCTGCATAGGAGAGTTGTTTAACTGAGGATAGGCATTTCTAACTAAAAAGTAAATTTTAATACAAGATCTACATACTATATTCTCATTTTTGGAGAAAGCTTTTATCAGGTCCCTGGCCTAGGACTACCAATCTCCTTCTAAGGACCACGACAACAGACTAAAACACAGACAAGATACATATTAGGTATGAGGGACACTAGGATGGTCAAAGCCCAACAAGGACTAAGACCCTTGAGGGTAGCTGTTTTGGCCTTTATTCGATGCAGGGATTGAAGGAAATGATGAGATGAACTGCCTATGCAGTCAACCTACAGGAAGCAAGGAACAATGCACTTTTGGAAAAGCACACAGGAGCGGATTGTGGTTAACTAGTAAAGTGACTGCTAACTGCAACTACTGAGCAAGAAGAAATTTAGATGAGTCAAGTCCTCAGCTGCCAAAGCAAGCTATATCTTGCTTTGAGGTACCAGAGCTCTAGAGACCACCTGCTAGTCTCAATTCTGGCTGTTGCTTTAAAGATTATTCTGTCTGTAAACCAGCTGTGGATCTCCCCAAAAGTCATGTAGGACTAGGACAGACTCTTAATTTCTTTTTGTGACAATTTATTAATATTAATTACTACTCCCACAGGCTTTAGACCTTGGTATTTACTTTAAATTTTAAAAAATCCACTGTAGAAAATAAATACACTCCATTAAAACTTCATTGGCAGATCAATGAGCATACTTAGAACTCAAGCCTTGCCAAAAGGTCATTCAAACAAAAAAGCAGGATGGCCAAGTGCAGTTAATAACATTGGGCCAAGATATGCTTGTGTATTAATAAGTCATGAAACACCATTTTGGGTGCCACCCAGAATGCGGGGCCATGGAGAGAGGTATTCAAACTTGTAGTAAAGTTTGATGCCACCAGACCCATTTTGGACTCCACACTGGATTGATTATACTATTAATCTTGTGCCTTTTATTTTTGTTCTTAGGGTGCTACAGGGGCACCAAACTCAAGATTGCCTAGAACTATCCAATTTCAAGTCACAATGTTTTAGCCTACAATTAAAAAAAAAAATTAAAAGGAGAGGGATATAGTAGCTGAGGGCCAGCTTGACTGGGTGAAGAGTGAGTCCTTGAATCTTACCACCACTGTGTAGCAAAACTGCTATTATTGTGAATAAGTTTATTTAACACAAATTTTTGAACACTTTATCAGAAAATGAGTGATTTATTAACTGCCCATAACATTTACAAGTTCTAATTTCAGTTGTAAGAACAATTGCTTCTATTGCAATTAATTATGGGCAGGAAGTTAATCAAGCATTCATTTTTATGGCTTTACTACATGATTAGTGTCCTATTGTTTGTTAGGGTAGAAGAAAACAGCCTGCCTGATTTGAACAGGTCAGGACTTTATATTATTTTCAGGTTTTTCAATAAATCAATAAAGTGTTTCTTTGTCTTATTTGAAAATCATGAGGAAAATATTTTTGAAAAGGAAATAAATCTCAAAAAGCATGTCAGATTTCAGGTTCAGAACTAAGTAACATAATTTAAATTATACATCCACCATAGAAAATACCAAATGCAAAACAGTAACATGGACATACAGATGAAGATATACTGAATATAATTGAAATATGTGAAAAGATATCCTTATTCAAGAAATAATTAAGGCTAAAATATGGAGGGGCTCAAAGAGAGGTTAAATATTATAATGGATCCTAATAGTTTCAAATGTTTCAAGGATACCAACAAAATGATTTTGAAAATTCATTTATTCCATTTATCCTTCTAGTAAACTTGTGAGTGGTCCTCACTAAGGCATACAATTTATGACATGCAGTATTTTTCAAATAAAATGAAAGCAAATCAATTTTTATAGGGTGGTGATCTTTCTTGAGTTTATTTTCACAGCATAACACTTTACCATCAAACATTTTGGAAGAATTCCTGTTGAGAACTGTGATGTATTCTAACATAACAATATAGTTTAGTAGTTGTTGATAGTTACCAGTTTTTGGAGATTATATATTTATTTCAGTAATGATCTGTCAGCTATTTTCCTATTGCAGTAAATACCTAAGAAGTCTCCTAAGAAACAGGGTAAAGAGTTTTTTGTGTCCTTGTCCATTTTAAAGAAGTCTGGAAGCAATACTACAGTATATAACACCAGGTTTAATATAATCCTAATAACCAATCGATTAACAAGTGATTACCTGCTTTATATAGCTCTTACTGCCTCATTAATTTTTTGAAAAATGCTTGGGGAACACAATATCGTTTTCCATTTGTTACTGCTATAAAAGTTCAATTAACTTTTAAATCACTCATTAAAAGTAATTTAATGTTATCATCCAGGATTCGAATTATAGATGCTAGTATTTGCAATGTATTAATAAAGGTATGCATATAATAACAAGAATAGTTCTACATAGTTTGATTTATACTATATCTAACTTTGCCACCAATAATGTACAAGAGAAAAATTGCCTTAAAATATTCTTTATGAAAATATTAGGAATACATGTTTAGTTAATTTGCAATATGGGATAAAAATAATTCTGCCCCAACTCCAGATAATTTGATTAATGTCAAATATGAATGACAATGTAATAATTCAAGATTAGACTAATGACATCCAGGAAAAGTTTCTAAAAAGTTATATGATTAGGGAGCACTTGAAGATAAACTTAAGGCAAAGAACTGAAATATATTGAAATTTCAGAATTATAACTACATGTATGAGTTTAAAGGTAATGTCCATGATGAACTGGGAAAACTATAAGAAAATTATTATAAACCTATCAAATCATAATTTTTTTCATTATAAATTATTCTTGGTCTAAAGGGATCTTTATCGTTGATCCCAGTTTAGTTATGTCTATTGCCTACCAAGACAGAATTTAAATTATGCTGTGGTATTCCTTGGTGTATTTAATATTTTGAAAAATTTAAATAGTGATGTAGCGTCTCTGTGAAATACATTCATGTTATTTCAAGCTGGACAACTTTAAAAAATAACCGAAGCCTGTAAGAAACTTGTATCTGTATTGCCAGTATCAGAATACTTGCTCTTTAGAATGGTAAGTGAGATGAAGTATCAAATTGTTACCAACAAATCATATTTATTTAGCATCTAAGCTTTAGGTCAAATTAATACCATCAGTCTTCCAAGCTATTCCAGTCCAGAATACAAATCTATTGCACTTTAAAATGCTAGTTTTATTTTTGTAGACGTGTTCAAATGTATTCGATTACTGGACAAAACAAAAAAAATTGCTTGTTTGTACAATCTGTTAGAGTATACTTTTTAAAAAGTTCTGCATATAGTTAATTGTAATCCTTAATGAAATCCATTCATGAATTTACTAGAAGTGTAAACAGAATAATTGTCTTTTGAAATCATTTTGTTGGCAGTCTTTGAACATTTGAAATCATTAGGATCCATTATTATATTTTTACTTCTCTTTGAGTTTACCTCCATATTTTAGCCCTACTTATTTCTTGAATAAGGATATTTTTTCACATATTTCAATTATATTCAATATGTCTTCATCTATACCCCCATGTTACTGTTTTGCCTTTCATATAACCTGTGGAGGATGTATAATTTAAATTACTGTACTTAGTTCTGCACATGAAATCTGGAATGCTTTTTGAAATTTATTTCCTTCTCAAAAATTTTCATACATGTTTCCCCCATAATTTTCCAATAAAACAAAGAAACACTTTATTGGTTTATTTTAAAGCTTGAAAATAGTATAAGGTCTTGGCCTGTCTAAATCAGATATGCTGTCTTCCAGCTTAACAAACAATAGGACACTAATCATGTAGTGCACCAATAAAAATGAATGTCTGATTAACATCCTGCCTGTAATTAATTACAATAGAAGCAGTTGTTCTTACAACTGAAATTAGAGCTTGTAAATGTTATGGGTAGTTAATAAATCACTCCTCTTCTGATATGGTATTTAAAAATTTGTATTTAATAGATTTATTTACAACAATAGCAATTTTGCTATCCAGTGGTGATAAGATTCACATTTATGCATTAATTGATGAGTGTACCAGTGCTTTTTTACCAAAGTCGACATAAATCAATTAGAGTTATGTAACCTTATTTCCTATGGAAAAGCTATCTACATAGTTAGTTTTCATCGTATTTTTTTCCCTAATAATATTTCAAGACTTTAGTGTTAGTGTGTCATGCTGATGACACATCAGTTCGTAAGAGATATCATAAAATAAGAGGTGCCGGTTATTTGGAATACTTATTTTTCTATCTTTCCTAATGCTTCTTATTTTCATTTTTTCGTCCAGTAGATTCCTTCCTACATTCTTTATTGTCATAAAAATATTCCTTAGTTCTAAATGAAAGAATCGTTTTTATTATTTTTCTGAACATTTATCATTGCATTCCCTTGTGGAAAAGTAAATTTCTCACTGGTTCTCTTATTTATGAACTATTTTCTTCAGTGTATTATGATTGATTTTTGTGCTTTTGTACCACTTTAATGACTGTCTCTGAAGTCAACAACAACTACCTATTTCCCATCTAACATACGTCCTACAACCTACAATCAAAGTTTCTTCCGGTGTTTTGTAGTGACAAGTTCTTTCTTTGTGTTTTCATTTTTCCTTATGTTGATTGATGTATGGGTCGTAAGTTTATTTGTGGTTTAATATGATCATTGTGGGTTTGGTGGCTATTTTATTATATGATTTTTTTCCCTTTGAAAATTTTAAAGTAAACTATTATTGTCTAAAATTCTAACAGTGACTTAAAAATCCAAAGGGAAATAATGTACTTAATCTTTGTAAGTGAACAATGTGTATTTTAAATGTTGTTTACATAGATTTAAAAGATTTAAGAGTAGTTGTCACTAATATTTGAGGTTTGAAGGATACAATTTTAATTCATTATAGAATAGTGTTGCATATCCAATTATCCTTGCCTGTTTCAAAGTTTCAAGCTTAAATTTTAAAATTTTCAATATTTTTTGATGATACACTCACTTCTGGTGGGCATCTAGGACCAATTCTCCATCAAGGACAATGATAAATCTAGAATGAATATATTCATATATGTGTTAGTTTATGAAGACACATTTATCTTGCTCTATAAAACAATGAACTCAGGCAGAGGGCTTAGCTCAACAGCACAGCCTGCCTTGCAAGCACAAGGTCATGAGTTCAATCCCAGTATCAAAAAAAAAAAAAAAAAAAGAACTCAGAACATATCAACAATTTATTTAACTCTCAGTTAAATAAATGTCAGTATGTCAGAGCCATGTTTGGCTGGTTGTGGCTGAACTCATGTCTTTCTGCCCATATACTGGCTGAGGATGCTTCCTTAGGATCACCTCATTTGGAATGTTTGAGACGTCTGCCGTTTCTCTCCAAAGCAATTGTCATTCTCTTGTAGGCCCTACCTACCTTGGTCATATCCTAATGCCTTTATTGCTTCAATATATACACACCTTCTCTTTAGACTTAAGTATACTGCTGACAATTGTCTTATAAAGCTCTCAATGTTTCCTCAAATATTAAAGGTACAGATTTCATTTTGTATCCTGTTTAATTGGTCTGCTACAATACAATTGGTGTTAGTTTATTTTCTACGCTTATGTTTAATTATTTTGTATTCATTAATTATTTCTATCCCACTAAATGGAAATTTTTTTCAATTTTCATTCTGTTTCTCTTTCTTCTCATTTTCCTTTATATTGATCTGTGGTTGTTAATCTTAGCTGTATCTATTTGATTGGCTTATGATTTTCCTGAGATTCACAAAGCACACACTGGATGTGCCTGGGTGGGCCACACAGGCTGATTTTAGGGTAGATATCTGACCCTTTATTTCTTCTTCTCTAGTGCTCTTCTTCCTATGCTCTGCCCTCTCAAAGCCATGAACTAGTTATCTTTGCTCCACCATGCCCTTTCACCATGTGCCATGTTTCTTCTTTGGGGGTCAACTGACCATGGACTGAATCTCCTAAAATTATGAGCCAAATTGACCCTTGAAATTGTATGTGTCTGATATTATCTTCCAGAAACAAGAAAGTTGACTAGTACATCATCTGTTCCTGGATTTCATCAATTGTTTACAAAGTAATAGCACAATCTGCAGTTTTGTGGTTTCCTATTGTGATAGTGAGATGTACTTCCACCTGACAGGTTTCTTAGACTGATGGAATGGTAACTGAATCATGGGATGGTATACCCCTCAGTGGATTAATCTACTGATGGTCATGGCTGAGTACAGTCTTAGGGCATGGAATGTAGTTGTAAGTGTTTCACTGGGGACATGGCTTCAGAGTGTACATCCTCACCTATGACCTTCCAAGTTGGAATTTGTTTTTAGATGTCCTGCAAATCCTCATGTGGACTTTTTGGAGATGGCTGTATTTAGGTTATGTGATACTGGGATTATGGATGTACGGTACTAAATTAATGTACTGTTTGGAGTTAAAAAAGAAAACCAGGATAGTTGCTAGCTGCTGCCGCTTCCCTGTCTTCTACCTGCTATGCCATGCTTTACCATGCTATGCCATGAACTCTTTCTCTTTTAGGATCCCTCCCTGCCATGCCACTCTTCTTTGGAGCCAGCTGACTGTGGATTGAAGCTTTACAAAGTATGAGCTGAAATAAACCTTTCCTCCTTTAACTTGTGGGTGTAGATTATTCTGCCCTGGCGATGAGGAAAATATCTAATGAATCCCCTGAACTCTTCTGCCCAAGTGCCACGAAGTGAGACGTTTTGCCTTGTCACACTTTTGTACTATGATGCTTCTATCTTGGAACCAGCTGATCATGGACTGAAATTTGTGAAATTGTGAGTCAAATAAACTGTTTTCTCTTTTATATTGTGGGTGTTTTCCCAGCAATGGGAAAGCTGACAAACATATCTATCCTCCTTTTTTCTTTTTGCAATGATACAAGTTTGTGTCAAATGTACAGTGAATATATTTTGTTAAATTTAAAAAAAAATATTATACACGTATACTGAGCCAAATTCTAAATGAAAGAGTATCTCTCACATTAAGCCTAAGACATAGAGCATCTCTTCATCCTTACGTATTCCTTCATGCCTTGTTCAATCAACAGCCTCCCCTGACCTTTAGAATTCAATAACAGTAATCTGTTTTCCTCCTTTAATTTTACCTTTTGTGGAATTATACCTAGAAAGGATTATAGCACGATAGTCTTTTGTGTTTGGGATTTTCTGTTTGGCATGATTTATTTTAGATTTATTTGTACTGTAGGCATGGATATATTGTAGGTTGTTTATTCATTAGTTAATTATCATTTTAGTGTTTTCCAACATTTATTTTATGATTAAACCTGCTATAAATATTTACAAGTTTTTGGGAGAATATTGGCTCTTATTTATCTTGGGTAACTTTCCCATTGCTGGGAAAGGTATGCTTAAATTGTAAGACATTGATAAACTGATTTCCAGAATGGTGGTACTATTTTGATTCCAACTGTTCTACATAGTAGTTTCAGTTACACTCCATCATCTATAGCACTGATAACATTAGTCATTTTAGTTTATTGATTATTGTGTGTCTTATGAATTTACATGATATGTTCTTGGTTGGAGGTGATACCAAGCACCTTTTTCAGCTGTTTATTGGTCATTTGGGTATCCACTTCAATAGAAACATCTTGAAAAGATTTGAAAAATCTTTTACCACTTAGAAATTGAGTTGTCATGTTATTGTTCAGAAGCAGAAGTCCCTGATGTATTCCTGATACATATATCTTCTCAGGTATACAATTGCAAACTTTTTCTCTATGCCTGGGGTTTGTGTTTTGTTTTTTTATTGGTGTGTTAGATCACACAGCAAAGTGGTAAGCCCAATTTGTCATTTCTTTTCTCTGTATGGTTTATCCTTTGTGTATCTTTTAAAAGTATTTTTTGCATAATGCAGTTATATGAAGGTGGTTTTTTGTGCATTTCTGGACATTTTACTCTTTTAGAGTTTAAACTAACAGAGCATCAATGTTTCAGAGTAAAAGTTTTGTGGTTGGTGTTAGGTAAAATGTGAAGTTCATGTCTTCTGATACAGATATTTGCATATTTTAGCTCCCTTTGTTCAAAACACTATTATTCTTTCTCTAACTGAATTATTTTGGCAACTAGGTCATCGAATAAGATGACCTTTGTTTCTGTTCCACTGATCCCCTGGTCTATTAAATTGTCTTGTTAACTATAACCTAACTAACCCTATTCTTCTTTTTAACATATTTTATTTTAACTCATTTTCATTTCAGTATAAATTTTGGAATAAATTTATCAATTTCTTGAAAAGCAAAAATAGATAGCTTACTCAAATTTGATGTCAAAATCTGTAAAACTCATGTATGCCTCACCTGTTGCTCACATATTGTAATCATGTGGAGGTTAGATATAAGGTGATCACTGAAGAGAAGAGAGATACACAGAGGAACTGGGCTGCAGTGGCATCTTTTGAGTTCCTGATTTAAGCAGCTTTTTGATTATCGGCTACATGATATAAAAATCCTATTAAAAATAAACCAATTTATTTTTTTGTCTCTTACAAATAATGTTCTTAAATTTCAAGCAGTCATTCTAGTTCAATTTTTAATTTTTTTCTTCTAGACCCATGGCCACACATAACTCTACATTTGCAGCTACGAGATCAGATATTTTTAAGAAGCCTCTCATCACCTGTAGAAAAATCCTAAACTTTTGATCATGAGATTTAAGACTGTCAGTTATTGGGTCTTGTTATAATATTTTAAACTCATCTTTTACAATCATCTACCTTGTCTCATACAATCTTTGGTCCAATCACACTTTATCATTTATTATTCATTTTATCTCCAACCCCGAAAAAGCTCTCCTCTGAAACATTTTCCACCACTGCTGCTTCTAAATCTGGAAGCTTATTGCACCAGCCTTTGACAGTTGAAATCCCAGATGTGCTACATGTTCATTATCCCGACGGGTTTTATAAGATCTCACAATTAGAATGAATCTCTCCATCATCCATTCCCACAGCAACTACAGGACTTTCTACTTCCATGATAACAATTATCAAAGCTATGTTTTGTTATGTCTTTTTTCACTAAATATGAACTTCTAAAGATCAGGGACCATCAAGTGCCTGAGAAACTGTCTCAGCAGAGTAATTTGTTAAATATACTCTAAAAAGCAACTAATGATATACTTCTAATATTTTTAAAACATTACAGTTTGATAATTTAAAATATATCATGGAATATAAATGAATGCTATGACTTATGAATACAATTTAGAATTATTAAAAACAGTTATGTAGTATATAAAATCATCGCATATAATCCTTAAATCAATAACATTAACAGCTTGAGAAAATGACTATAGATCTATTTTCTCGTACTTTCTGGAAGTGAAGAATTTGCTATTCTAATTTAGAATTTTAGCCCTGTTGTTTTTGAAAGGAATTTTGCTGCTATTTGTAGTCTTCTAGTTTTAAAGTGTTCACATAGGTGTACAATTGCATTTTTTATGGATTATAGGGACTGTCAAATGTACATTTTAACAAAATCAAAGCTATTTAAATCATTATTTTACTATATCTATAAGAGTTTAGATATACTAGTATATTTCTGGACATTCATCAACTAAAATATATTTTTTCATCTTTTTTCAGTGGCGAATGTAGACATCAGTAACAAAATATGATTTAAGTAATATTTCACAAATAGAAAATACAATACATATTATACTCAGACTAGGATTTTAAAATCAATTTTAGTGAAAGGTCACTCATGTTTTTTACCTCTTCATTTTAGTATGAGGTTGGATAGCAATTATTATGAAAGATCTACTACGTCTTAACATATTGTATATTTTTCTTCAACTATAAAAGTTCTTTAATACAAGAATTTATAAAGATCATGGTGAAGCTAAAATTGAATAAAATCAATACTATATATGGAGACTACAGGAGATATACCACATAGAATATACTAAAGCACTAATTTATCAGTGCAACTTGCACAAAACTCTATCATATAGTTTTCCTATTTTATTTTTTAAAGATTATTCATTGCACTTAAGAAGCAGTGAATAACCTTAGCCTGATATGACCAAGATAACTGTTTCTATGTCCCTTTTATTTTACTTCACTCAAGTTGCACTGGTTACATGACAGTCTGCCTTGTGCTATCTACCAATAGCTCAATTTTAAATACTTAGAAAATTGCATGGCAGCTGTTAAAACATTGGTAAGCTGAAATTTGTCTTAGTGTAAGTATTAACACCAGAGACAATGGTGAATGATGTCCATTGAGCCAGGGAACTAGTTTCATAACATGCTATTTATTATAGTAGCTTTGCGTACTGTTATTTTAGTTTCATGCTGTTATTGGTCCAGAGCAATCTCCCCTGCTTTCTTCTATATTGGAGATATCATTTAGCACTGCCTTACCTTGAGGTCTAGAACTTTTTCATGTCATATTATCTTGGATTCAAGGAGCTCTCTGTCCCACATAATGGCTGTTCAAGAAGAGCTCTCTTCTTGCATACATGGCCTTGGAAATTTTGAGTTGCCATCCAAATGGAATTAAAGTCTGACACATTGGATATGCTTTGTTAACGAAGCTTTATATAATTATTATTGTGATATGTCAATTTGAGTTAGACCCACTTAGCAGATTAGTAAAGCTCTAAATGGATTCGTGGATGTTAAACATCCAGGCCATAAACTGAGGAGGGAAATCTCACCCCAGCTGTAGTTGGCACTAAACAATAGGCTGGTAACTTACATGGACTAGCCACGGAAAGAAGAAAATCTTCCCTTTGTTTCTTATTAGGGCATGGGGTCTTTGCCATTGCCTTTGGGCATTGTTCTCTACCTGCTTTAGGTTTTCAGGGTGAACACTGCAGCTTTCCAACAGACTCTGGAGTTTTCCAACTCAGACTCCCTCCCCTGATGCTGCAGTGAATTTCCCGGCTTTCAACTGCTACTGGATTTTCTGGCTCTCTGGTGAGCAGATAGACATTTTAGATTCTTCCACTATGATTCCATAAATGACTCTTGGGATTCCTGCCCTTCTGAATGTGTTAACTCATCTAATAAATCATTTGTATCATAATATACATATTTTATATTGATTCTGTTTCTCTAGTGAACCCTAGGTGATACACCTCATCAACCAGTGAAGTATGGAGGCAGATAGCATCAATAGAGTATGGCTGGCTCAAATTAAGTTTTCTGATGCTCTTGGCAAAAGAATAGTTCTTCTGGAAAGTGATCTTTATCAAGACCTTTGCTATCAGATTCTCGTTGAAGCAGCATCCCCCTCCTCCCCCTGTTGCCCTGCCCCTTGGGTCAGAGGAAGTGGTCATCAAGAACACATGTTCTGAAGTAGGGTAGAATTCTGACCTGAAGTCTGCATGCTTAGTCATGCGGAGAGCGTGCCTGCCTGGGTTAGGGTAGAGAGGTCCATTCAACGGAGGTTCACGTGATACTCCGCCTTCTAGGGAGCTGTGTTACTGCCTTATTACTGTTAAGCATGGGGTCTAGGACAGAGAATTCTCATATTTGGAGGGCACAGGTTATCTTCCTGGATGGTACTGAGTTCTCAGTAATCTTGTCACTGTAATACAGATGAGTAAGCATCTTCACCTATCTGCTTTTCTCTCAGTAGGACACACATAGAATGTAAGAAGTCTATCAAATTGGTTGAATTTTTTTGTTACAACAACAATGAAGTTCAGTTTCTTTGTTCATTCCTGGTTTGAGAACATTTTGCACCAAATAATATTTGGGAGAACGTATAACCCCAGATGAGATCTGACTTTTCCATGTCATTTAGTATTTGTTTATTTATCTCACTAGTTAGTGAGATAGTTTCTGGGAAATGAAGCCAGGACCTTTACACTGATCTATAGCCATTGCCTTTTAAATATTTCAAGTTTTATTTTGAGCCAGGGTCTTGCTAAGGTGCTAAGGCTAGGGTTGAACTTGTAATTCTGCGTCCAACTTCTGGAGTGCTGGAATTACAGATGTGTACCACCATCCCTGGATTGATAGCTTTATATTTTAATACTAGAGGAAAAAGATGAAATTTGGTTGAAGATAAAAGTAATAGAACAGATTTTTAAAAAGAGGATGAAACTGTGTCCATTGTCTAACACTTTGGAGTTTGACTTCTTATTTAAGGTATGAGGGTTAGAAATTGATAGATGTTTTCTTCATAAGAGTCCTTGGCAAGTTCAACTGCCAACAGAGACTTATTAGTTTTTAAAACCATGGACTCTGGCTTCTTGAGAAGGAAGCAAATCCAAAGGACATGCTAGCAATAATTTATTTGATTATATGAAATTCAGAGGTCATGTGAATATGATTTTAGTATTTTACTGTGAAGGATGCACTATGTATCAGGGGAAATAATTCTAAACATGAATATCCTCTTAGTGTTAACTTGGAATTCAGAAAGCCTAAGTTTTTGAATGAGAAGGCTGTACTTTCTTTTTTCTCAACTTCTTATTTAGCTTTTCTCATCCCTTAGAGTCCTCTGAAAAGCCCTGAAGCTACAGTGGTTAATCCTAAAAATGTTTTTCATCAAAAAAGGAGGCATTAGGGGAGAAAGTCAATCTATTATTTTACTTTAAACTTTATTATGCTTTGTGCAAATATATTTTAATCTTAGGGAAGTGTGTGACTTTCCTATTGAGGTGCTTATATGTTTGGTAATATGGGTTAAAATAACATTAATCAGCAAAACAGAATTTCAAACCCATTTTCCATAGAATTCACATTGACTTAGAGGTATAGCTCTGATTATTGGTTCTTTACTTCATGAAAATAAAAAAAATTAAAGGATGTTGATATGGTAAGGCTGATTTTTTTTTATAAATTAGAGGAGTTATAGTGTAAATTAAAAGTGGTTTTCTTTTAGTTAAATTTTATAGGCTTTTATAAAGTAGTTTAAGGTATCATCTTTGCAACAAATTTAGCACCTGGAGACAGATGTACAAGTATATAATAAATGCTGAGATCATTACTTTAATAAAAACTTTCTACCAAGGTATTTAGAGTGGATTCTGTAATATATTGCCCAAATCCCTCTGCAAGAAGCATTTCCCTAAGTTTCCAAGATCTGGTATTTATACAACTAGTTTCTCTTTGTTCGTTGTAAAGAAAGTTTTAAAGTTTTGTCTTTCTAATTGGTTTTTCTATGTAAGATATTTTTTTCACTTATGACTTGTACTCTGAGTAAAATCCTAGCCATGTTTAAAGATCATGTAGCACAATGTATTAGCCTTTGTTATCCTGTAATTATTTTGTTATGAAAGTATGTTCCTGTTTTTCATTGAAGTAAGAATAGTCACTATTATATTTTTCTTATTAATATGTACTTGTATTACATTAAAAGAAAAAGAAGAGCTGTCAGTAGGTGTAACAAATTCCATTGCCAAAAACTCTGCCTCACACAAGCTGATGCTTTTTTCTCTGGGGGACCTCACATACTTACTGATTCATGCTTCAAATCAAATGTTTTGGTCTCTTGTGTCATTTGGGGACACGTATGACCCACTGTAGTTTGAGGTCTTCCTGAAATTGAATGAGACTTTTTTTTATAGCAGTACTACAGTTATGTTTTTCCTTTGTTCATTCCTGATTGTCTTACTCCTCCATAGGTATTAACATCAGGCAAATGAAGCTTTCAAATTCAAATCTTTGTCTCATGTTCTGCTTCTAAGAAATAAAACCTATCATAAATAAGTACAAGAAGTTGGGGATACAAGGAAACAGATTCTAAAAGGAATTTTAGAGCTTTGATCACTTGCCAGTCTTCTGAATATGTGATTACTATTATACTTGATCAAATAGGATGCTCTGCTAAGTGTTGTAGTTTACAAAGTGGACTGAATTACATGACAATAGAAAAGAAATCTCTGTTTAGTATAATAGCTGATATGTTTCGGATGCTCCTAAAAATAGCAGCAAACATAGGACAATGGAATTGAGTGACTGCTGCTGAATGCCATTAATTTACAGAAAAGGGAAATAGACGTGTATATGATTAATAACCAATTTAAAATAAAATGTGAACTCCAGTGAGCTTCCTGGGTATAGAGATATCTCATTTCTCATGGGCAGATATTAAAGGTTGAGGCTCAGACACGGGACTTAATTAGAAGGGTTGAAAGGCTCTAGAGAAGACTGAAAAATCAGCTTCAGCAAATCTGCTATGACAGGATCCAAATTCTTATTGAGAAGGAAATAGGACCCTGGGTCTCCAGTTCTTGAGGTGAGGAGGATTGGGTCAATGCACTTGGAAGATTTCAACATATATATTCCTTGGTATTTTCTAAGCCTTCATATGTGGTTCACTTTTTCGTATTAAAGGTCAGTTTCTCCTTTGCCGGAGGATAGTGCTGCTCTTTGCACCACAAGATAATATACAATCCTCTCCCTCAGGAAGTACTCTGCCTCCATTCCTGGGCAAAGACTGCAACTTCAGGGCAAGACATAGTATAATCCAGCTGGAAGTGTATTAGGCTTGCAGAAGCGTAAAGGGGGCTACATAATTTAAGCTCTATGAGACTGAACTTATAAATACTGGCAAGAACCATGTGCGCATGGGAATGAATGCTGAGATGGATCAATGGAAAACACTCTTCCATGTTCCAGGGAATACATATTGACAAAGACAGCAAAGAATAATGATCCCACAGTATCAGGTGAGCTTTTGGAAGCTGAGAATTGATGACTTTTATTGGGTGGCAAAGGGTGGAGGAAAGGATCAAAATGCATAACGAAACTAGTCTACAGCAGTGTATAAACTACATAAGAGTGAGAACTTCTAAGAGCCCGGATGGAGGACACATTGCTTTCTACAGTGATAAGATGACAAAGGCTCTCACACTGTTGTGAAAGTCAGTGGTGACTGTCTTCTGAAGACCAGTATTGATGGTAGAAAGTTCCATAAAATTGGAAAGAAGATAGAAGTGCTATTGATATCAGGGGACCTGAAACATTCCAGGAAATAAAGAACCCAAAAATAAAATAGGCTGGGAGCATGTAGCAATACCAAAGATTTAAGAAAACCGATTCATTTAGAAATACATACACGTTTGATACAACATAGTAGACTTAGGGAAAATATCTTGAGAACTGACAAGAATACTGTTCACTATGTGTAAATCAAAGAGATTCATGGGTGGAGAATGAGAAAACTGAAGATGCAGACACTTCCTACAAAATATCACAATCTCCTGAACAGTTTTATGATATGAGGCAATTTTCAGCTCCAGAATTCCATGACTAGTTCTTTAGAAAGAAAGAACTGGCAAAAGCATAGCAAGTATATTGTACTGTAACATTCCCAATCTTTACTCAAATAAATGTACATCCAAGTAGTCTGACATTTAGGATACAATAGGGGCACACAATTTCAGATAATAGTGTTACAGAAAAACTTGATATGTCACCATGGCCCCCTAGTTAGAGTGGGAACACCTAGAATTAGGGTAATGAATGGAGTTCAGAATATAAGGAGTTTCCCAAAGAATATTTCCTCTTTCTTGAGTCCACATTGATAATACAAAGTCTGCATTTAGTTCTGCGTTTCATTCTAACCTGTGAAATGAAAGCCATTAAGAAAGTGTTAAGTAGAAATCTCAAACTATTCTGGCAGCTAAAGAGAATAAACCAAGAAAGTTTTGTATAAAATTTGCTTAATGACATGAAATGCAAGGAAGACTTTCCCATTCTATCCCCCATTTAATCCACTGTTCTAGTGCCAACCATAAAAACGGAAGCATTAAGGATGATAGTAAAGCACTACACATTCAGACAGGCAGGTTGAGTGTCTTTTATTTGAAATGCTTGTGATTAGAGTTGTTTTGGATGTCAGAGTTGCACAGCTATTACCAGTCAAACACCTATAATCTAAAAATTTGAAATCCTAAAATATGAAATTTTAGAGTGCCAATCTGATGAATTCCCAATTTCAGGAGCTATAGCAAATGTAATAACATTTAAAGAAAGAATCAGAGGTAGCCCCATGAAAGTCACATTGGAGATTGGGGCAAAAGGAGAAATATGTGAAAATGTCTTTATTAACAATTTTGATATTCTGTTCATCATAGATTTTTTACACTATTTTAATTTAGAAATAATGCATTAACATATTCATTTTGATTACTAAATTTTTGTGTGTCTTTAAATTTTGCATATAATACAAGAGTCTTACATCAGCTAGACCTGCTCTGTGTAACATGGCTTCAGGAATTTTTCTTGCTATCAATAGACACTGTTCTGATAATATATTATTTTCAGTCCCTCATAAAGTGAACTAGAAAAAGTACACATTCACAAGTGATGAACAAAAATACGCATTTACAGTCCTATCCTCAAGCTGTTATTCTCCTATCTTGTGTCAAAAGACTGCTTGAATGAAATGATCCGCACAAGTGTACAATGATCATTGGCCTACTATTCCAGCAGTTTTATATTAAGTGTACAAAATGAAATAGCAGTATGTATTTTTGTGCTTTATTAATGAGCTTATAGTTCAGAGGTTGGGAAATAACCTCTGCATAGATGCAGGACTTTTACAACAGGAAAGTTTGCAGCACTTGGACACGTGGTGTATGCCAGATCATCCTCACAATAAAGTACATTTATGTCTTTTAATTCCCATACTAAAAGAAAACTATGAGAAGCTAATATCATTGAGTTGTCCACAGAATAGGAAAAGACTTTTCAGAAGGTACTGGCTTGTGTTGCAAACAGCCCTGATACTTGGACTACTGGTTTGAAAACAACATCACCTTGGGGAGTTAGGGCCTGACTCAAATGCAGAATTATAATGTTCTGGAGCAAGTATAGATCATCTGTAGCAGGAAATTATGTTCTATTAGGTAAACCACCATGACACGCTAGAGGTCTTCATAAAGACAGACACTGAAATGGACATGAAGTAGCCATGACAAGCTGGTTTCTGCCAAACTCATCTACTCATAGATTGACCAGACTCAGTGGCAGTTAATCTTGCCAGCATCAGACATGCACAGGGCCAGAGGACACAACTAATCAAACAGCAGTAGGTGGCTCAGACTCTGTCATCTACCACTGTTGCATTGGCACAACTCACTTAAAATGCACCTGTTATGTGGAGAGTTCATTATAAACAGCTAACAGAGGAAGAGAAATTCTAAATTTAAGTCATTAATGGGTTGGTTTTATTATATCATTCAAAACAAATTTACTGTTGCATGAACTAATAGAAAAGCCTGGAAAGGAGGGGTGTGGAGAGCCCCCTAATCATTAGGAAATTATATGGAAGCAAACAGCCTGGAGTTAAGATACATGTGGGTTCATAGATGAATGAGAAGGTTAGTGGCTCAATAATTGAATGATTTTAGGATTGGGTAAAATGATATATATGTCTCACTCTGTAGGAATAGCCACAGAATGCAAAAAATGTGTAATGAAGGAAATCATTTAGCATAAAATGCACCACACAAGACACAGTATGCAAGCAAATATATGGGACATGTAGGTAATTTGACATTATCCAGATTCTGTCTTAAATCACCTGGTTAGAAAAATGGGAACATATCTAGTGTAGTAGCAAGAGTGGTAACATTGAATGGGCTCAACTATATAGATTCTCTTCCAGCAACTGATCCAGTGAATGGGTTGCCAAGTATTCAGCCTGATAGCAGAGTGATATGCTGACCCCTTAATAAAAATATCTTCCATATGGAGGACAACAAGTTATTAGGTGACAAAGTGATTCCAACAGATTCTTAGTATTTAAGAAAGGGCCACAATTCATTTTGACATATTGATATACTCCAGTTATCTGAGTGTACCTTTTATGTAAGGCCTTACCCAAATGTCTTTAAGGATTATTTGTTTCATTGAAAGAGAATTCTCCTTAAAGTTGTTTTGGAGCAAGGGACTCAGTTTACAGGACACAGAGTGTGGCTGTGGGCATATTGCTAGTTGGTCATCACTGTTCTTAGTGATAAGAACACCACCTGAATTTCAGCAGCTTGGGAAGGCAGTGCAATAGCTACTTGAAAGTGTACCTAAGACATCAGCCTAAAAATGAAGTCCTCTGATACTGATGTTCTCTTCTCCAAAATGCATTTTACAAATCAACAACCATTACATACTGGTTATCTATTATTTGGTGTAGGCTTAAAATGTCCTATAAAAGTCTTTGTTTCCAAGCTCTTATCTGAGTGTGGCGTTAGGAGATGGGCCTAATTAAAAGAGCTGGGACATTGTGGGCATAGATGAGAAGGCTATATTCTTGTCCCTTCTCACTGTCTATGTCAAGGCTATGATGGAACTTCTTTCTTCTATGAGAATTTTTTAATGTTATTGGAGCTATCCAACCATAAACTTAACCCTCTAAAACCAAAATAAACCTCTCCTCCTTAAAGGTGGAGATGTTAGATACCAGAACGTGGCTAATAGATTATCCAACAAAAATGCATGCATCTGAGAAGCAAGAACTGAGATGAAAGAGCCTATATAAACAACATTATATAGTAATATAGTATAGTAATCTGCTAGGGGCACTTGTGTGTTTTATCCTAACAATATTTGAACGTGGTTCTAGAAGTTCTGGCTCATAAAGGAAGAAGGATTTTGCTAGGAAGTACTACCTGCTTGTTGTGGTGTTCTTTTAGTGATCAGTAAGCATACAAAATTGCCATCCTGGCAAGAAAATTGATGCCCATCATCAGAAAGAGGATTTGTACAATGGATGGAAGAGGGACGGATATAGAGTGCATTCAGGTGATATTGTAGGACCTCTTGGTATTACTTTGTAGAACTTTTAGAGGAAATGAGCCACTACATCAGGCTCAGGGTTAGGTTCTCTTTCCCATAAGGAATGAGAGATGACGGGCTATGTCACCAAGTAAGCAACTCTTTCAGCAGAAATGAATCTAGCATGGGTGATAGAGTACAGAAAGACTATCAGCTCACAGGAGTTATAGTCTCTTCCATTAACCTTCCAATCAAAAATTTCCTAGGGAATAAAACAGACTTGAATTCTGTGATAGCTCCTTTCAGGGAGGGAAAATGTATTACCTGAAATAGGTGAATGTGAGTAGTACTAGGTGTGGATAGTAGGAAATAGTATGGAGAACTTCTCAGATTCGCAAGACTGAATTTTGTTTGCCCAGCGGCCAGGTTACTTGGCTGCTGAACATCTCAGAAGAATCCCTTGCCAACTTTTGCTTCAGCTTGAGTTCAATGATTGATTGATATGTGTGTGCAAAGCGTAGCCTTCTGGCTGAAGTTGTGAACAGCTCTTAAAGAGACACTCAAGCTCCACAGCACCCCAGATGGATCGGATGAGTCTTCACTGTAACTGTGTTACTGCCTTTTCCCAGTCTGATTCCCTCCAAACATTCATAATTGGTGTCTTAAAAACACTGCTGACAACTTCTGCATACAAATCCTAGATGCTCAAAGTCTATTTTCTGGACCGGCTGATCTAAAAATGATTACTTCAAATTACGAGATGTAAATCAATTTTTAAAAGTTTTGCACTTAAAAGTTGTACATAAATTTATTGTATAAAATAATATCCCTATGCATTTTAAACTATTTTTTCTTCCCATATTTTATTTCTGCTGATGTTTACATTCTTTTTATCAAAATCTGTTAACTCTTACCATCATGGAGTAAATAAATTTAGGGAGGCTTGGCTAATTTCTTGGCCTCACCATAATCACTTGTGTGAACTTAGACAAATTAAGCTCTCCTAGGTGAAGGCGACATCATTTGTTAAGGGAAGGGAATGTATTAAATGATTAATTTTTAAAGCATTTTACTACTACAAAAGTTAAATGTTTTTCTTCATTATTTTCATATTTTTAAGTAATATTTAAATTTAGGCTATTCCATTACTGAATGTAAGAAAAATACTAAAGAAATATTCGAATCTTAGGTATGGTTTTGGTCATTTGGCAATAGGCACAAACTGATGAACACTGTTAAACCATGCTGAAATGATGCTAACGAGACAAAGACGCTTTGCCATAGCAGATGACTTGAAATAGGCAGCGTACAATGATGCAAATAATTCATTATAGTGTTTAAACATCTGCAGTATTTGTGATATGACATTTTGTAGATATGATTGCATTCAGGATTGCTGCTTTCTGTTATTACCCTGTGAGTGCCTATTTTGCGGCTATATCCTGGGGTACAGAGATTAATAAGAAGATTCTAATTCTTGAACAGTTAACAAATCTAGTGGGAAATACAGACAAGTACACCAATAAAATTTTTGCTTCACTAAAGTATAAACAAAATGCTGCTGCTGTTAAATTTTGTAATGATTTTATGAAGCTAGGACATGATTCCTCTACAAGCATTGACCGCCAGTTTCAGCACGTCTGCATTTTAACACCGACTACCTGACCACTCTACCATAAATCAGTGAGTTACCTGCATGCCTTCCAGCCAACAATGTTCTTATTTGTTTTTTTTTTTTTTTTTAAGAGGAAAAAGAGAAAAACACAAAACAAAACAAAGCAGTGTAAGGTTACATATAATACAGAACTACAAAAAAAAAGCATAACAGTAAGAAATCACCTGTTAATAGATTACATATTATCATCTTGGAAATAGTTGCTCAAATCACAGTATCAAAGAATACAAAGTAGACATTCAAACAGAGAGACTACAAACAGCTGTGTTCAATGATCCAAAAACATTAATATAGTCAGCTATTCAACATCCCTATACACACTTGCTGTTATATCCGTTAGAGCTCTTTTTTCCCCTTCCTCTCTTTTTACAACAAGATTTACACATTTTAGATTTTATTACTCCTTAGTTCTTATTACTTTTTTGGGGGGGGAGAATAAAGTCAAATATGGCAGAACAAAGCTGTCAGTGAAAACCAAGGATAGACTTAGCACATGATGTAGAACAGAGTATACGGTTATTAACAATAGTTATCAACGTTGTCTCTTGTTTCCTTAAAAAGATTTGTCTATCTCATTAGATATTATAAAGTTGGACAAAACAGTAGAGAACAAGACCAATAAAACTTAGACATTGTAAACATTACAGGACTTCCAAAGGAGACAATAGTCAAACCAGAATGGGCATCTTAGTGAATCTTACTGCCTTCAAAGTAGTTGCCTATACCCTCGGACCTGATACTATCCCACAGAATGGAACAGAGTCTAATCAGTCAAAACAAGATCGTGGGAGCATTACAGGACTTCAAAACAAGTTAATAGGAAACCGAAAAGAGTTACTATTATATATCCTAATTTTCTAAATTTTTCCCTTAATTAAAATAAACATAAGAAATAACTAAATAATTTTTTTAAAGAATAATAGTTACCATAGTGTCTGTCTTTTTCCTTGAGATATTTGGATAAAACTTCATATACTATAGCTTCAAATATTTCCATATCAAGAAGCCTGGAATAAAGCCTTTCTAATTAATAAGTGAAAATTTTATAAGGCTTCAAGGCCACATAATGGGGAATCATGATTGCCACATATTTTCATATATTTGAATCATTACTTACATTAGGGAAACTATTCGGTATTCATACATGCGAGATTGATTTATTTCACTTATGAGTATGGTCTCAAGCTGCGCCCATTTATTGATAAATATCTCAATGTGATCCTTCTTTATAGCTGAATAATATTCCATTGTATAGAAATACCACAACTTTTTTATCCATTCCTCAGTTGATGGACACTTGGGTTGTTTCCAAGATCTGGCGATTACAAATTGTGCTGCTATAAACATAGGTGCACATAAATCACTGTGGTATGATGCTTTCAGTTCTTCTGGGAATATGCCTAGAAGTGGAATAGCTGGAATAAATGGGATTTCCAATCCCAACTTTTTGAGAAACCTCCAGACAGACCTCCACAAAGGCTGTACCAGTCTACACTCCCACCAACAGTGCAGGAGAGTTCCTTTTTCCCCACATCCTCTCCAGCATTTGTTGTTGTTGGTTTTCTTGATCCTGGCCATTCTTTCAGGAGTGAGATGGAATCTCAGTGTGGTTTTAATTTGCATTTCTCTGATGACCAATGATGATGAGCATGTTTTCATATATTTATTTGCCATTTGCATTTCTTCATCTGAGAATTGCGTATTCATCTCAGATGCCCATTTTTGGATTGGATCTTTGAATTTTGGAGGTCTGAGTTTTTTTAATTCTTTATATGTTTTAGACAAGAGTCCCTTGTCTGAGAGAGAGTTCACTAAAATCTTTTCCCAGTTTGTGGGTTTTCTTTTCACTATGCTGGAGATTTCTTTTGACATGCAGAAACTTTTTAATAAGATGTGGTCCCAGTTATTGATTCTGGGAAGTGTTTCCCGTGCGGTTTGAGTCCTGTTCATGAATTCTCTACCTACTCCTATGTCTCCAAGGTTTCTACCCACTTTGTCTTCCAATAGATTTAGTGTTTCTGTTTTAATATTCAGATCTTTGACCCATTTAGATTTTAATTTAGTACATGGTGATAGACATGGGTCTAGCTTTAGTTTTCGGCAAATGGAGAGCCAGTTTTTCCAGCACCATTTATTAAAGAGACTATCGGTCTTCCAGTGAACCTGCTTGGCTCCTTTATCAAAGATAAGGTGGTTGAGTGTGTTTGTAGTTGTGGTTGTATCTTCTAATCTATTCCATTGATCTTCGCCTCTGTTTTGATTCCAATACCATGTTGATTTTACTACTGTTGCTTTGTAGTATAATTTCAAGTCAGGGATTGTGATGCCTCCTGCTTTGCCTTTGCTGCTTAGAATTGCCTTTGCGATTCTAGGTCTCTTCTGGTTCCAGATGAAATTTAGGAGTGATTTCTCTAGATCTATAAGGTATGTTGATGGTATTTCTATTGGGATTGCATTGAATCTGTATAAGAGTTTTGGGAGAATGGCCATCTTCACAATGTTTGTTCTTCCTATCCATGAGCAAGGGATGTCTTTCCATTTTCTGAGATCATCTTCAATTTCCTTTTTCAGTGTATTATAGTTTTCACTGTATAAGTCTTTCACTTCTTTCGTAAGAGTAATTCCTAAATATTTCATTTTTTTGCTTGCTAATGTGAATAGTCCAGTTTCTCTTATTTCCCTCTCTGTAATTTTGTTGTTCGTGTATAGGAATGCTATTGATTTCTGAGTATTGATTTTGTATCCAGCCACATTACTGAATTTATTTATTGTATCTAAGAGTATTTCAATGGAGTTTAGGGGGTCTTCTATGTAGAGTATCATGTCATCTGCAAACAATGATAACTTAACTTCTTCTTTTCCTATCTTTACCCCTTTTATTTCTCTTTCTTGCCTAATTGCTCTGGCTAGTACTTCCAGTACTATATTAAATAGGAGTGGTTATGAAGGACATCCTTGTCTTGTGCCTGATTTTAAAGTAAAGGCTTTCAATTTTTGGCCATTTAGAATGATGCTGGCTGTTGGTTTGTCATAAATGGCCTTTATTATATTGAGGTAAAGACCATCTATTCCAATTTTCTGTAGAGTTTTTATCATGAATAAATGTTGGACCTTATCGAAGGCTTTTTCTGCATCTATAGAAATGATCATGTGATTCTTATTTTTGGCTTTATTGATATGGTGGATTACATTTATTGATTTGCGTATGTTGAACCATCCTTGCATTCCTGGGATGAATCCCACTTGGTCATGGTGTATAATCTTCTTGATGATTTGCTGGATCCTATTTGCCAATATTTTATTGAGGATTTTTGCATCTGTGTTCATTAGGGAGATCGGTCTATAGTTCTCTTTTTTAGTTGGGTCTTTCTCAGGTTTTGGTACTAGAGTAATATTTGCTTCCAGGAACGACTTAGGAAGGATTGCTTCCCTTTCAATTTCATTGAACAGTTTGAGGAGTGTCGGCATTAGGTCTTCTTTGTATTTCTTGTAGAATTCTGCAGTGAATCCATCTGGGCCTGGGCTCTTCTTGGTGGGTAAGGACTTAATTACATTTTCAATTTCAGTAACAGAGATTGGGTTATTCAACAATTTTACATCCTCTTGATCTAGCTTTGGCACTTCATATGCTTCTAAGAATCTGTCTATTTCTTCTGTGTTATCAAACTTTTGAGAGTAGAGGTTTTCGAAGTAGGTGTTGATGATCTTCTGTATTTCTATTGGGTCTGTAGTGATTTCTCCTTTTTCATTTCTTATTGCATGAATTTGAGCTTTTTCTTCCCTTTTTTTAATAAGGTTGGCTAGGGGCTTATCGATTTTATTTATTCTTTCAAAGAACCAACTCTTTGATTTGTTGATTCTTTGGATTGTTTTCTTAGTCTCTATTGCATTGATTTCTGCTCTGATTTTTATAATTTCCTCTCTTCTTTTGGCTTTGGGCTTGACTTGCTCTTCTTTTTCTAGCTGTTTGAGGTGTAGCATCAAGTTATTTATTTGTATTCGTTCTGTTTTCCTGATGTGGGAACTCAGTGCAATAAATTTTCCTCTCAGGACGGCTTTCATTGCATCCCACAGGTTCCGGTAAGTTGTATCTGTATTTTCATTTTCTTTTAGGTATTGTTTGATTTCTTCTTTAATTTCCTCTGTGACCCACTGATTACTCAAGAGTGTGTTATTCAGTTTCCATGTGTTTGTGGGATTTTTGCAGTATCTTTTATCATTAATTTCTAATTTCAGAGCGCTATGATCCGATAACATGCAAGGGATGATTTCAGCTCTTTTGCACTTGTTTAAATATGTTCTGTGAGCTAATATATGGTCTATTTTAGAAAATGATCCATGTACTGCTGAGAAGAATGTGTATTCTGATGTTGTTGGGTGGAACATCCTGTATATGTCTATCAAACCCATTTGTTCACAGGTATGATTCAGTTCTGTTATTTCTTTGCTCATTTTCTGTCTGGTTGATCTGTCCCTTGGTGTCAATGGCGTATTAAGGTCTCCTGTTACAATTGTGTTACTGATAATTTGAGTTTTCATTTCTGTTAATAATTGTTTTATATAACTTGGTGCTCTGGAGTTTGGTGCATATATATTTAAGATAGTTATCTCTTCCTCTTGGAGTTTTCCCCTTACAAGTATGTAGTGACCTTCTTTGTCCTTTATGGTCATTGTTGGTTTAAAGTTCACGTTGTCTGCAAACAGAATGGCTACTCCTGCCTTTTTTTGGATTCCTGCTGCATGAAGAATTGTTTTCCATCCTTTGACTTTCAGTCTGTGAGTATCCTTCTGGGTTAGATGGGTTTCCTGTAAACAGCATATGGTTGGATTTTGTTTCTTGATCCATTCTGCTAGTCTGTTTCTTTTGATTGGTGCATTGAGACCATTTACATTAATGGTTATTACTGTTAAATGCTGGTTAATTGTAGGAATGTTATCTCTCTGCTGTTGCATCTTTATCTTTCTGTTTTGTTTAATTATTTGCTTTGCTTAGTGTTTTTTTCCTTTGTGTATCTAAACTGTCTTTCAATATTTTTTGCAGGGTCGGTTTGGTGTTCATGAAGTTCTTCAGCTGTTCTTTGTCATGGAAGTATCGTATTGCACCATCTATTTTGAATGATAGTTTTGCAGGATATATCAGTCTTGGTTGGAAATCATTTTGCTTTAGGATCTGGAATATTTCACTCCATGCTCTTCTTGACTTTATCGTTTGTGCTGAGAAGTCTGCTGTGATTCTGATAGGTTTTCCTTTATAAGTGATCTGTCTTTTCTCTCTGACAGCTTTTAGTAATCTATTCTTGTGTTGGATTTCTGGGATGGTGATTATTATATGTCTGGGTGTAGTTTTATTTTGGTTATGAGTGTTTGGAGTTCTATATGCTTCACTGATCTTGATGTCAGTTTCTGATCTCATGCTTGGGAAATTTTCAGCTATTACTTCTCTAAATATCCGCTTGACATCCTTTATGTTGTCTCCCTCTCTTTCATTAATCCCTATCATTCTTATGTTATTCTTCTTTGCATCGTCTTGCAGTTGTTGAATTGTTGTTTCCTGATTCCTTGTTATTTTCAAAAGATCTTTCCTTTCCTGTTCACTAGCTGCAATCATGTCTTCAAGGTCTGAAATTTTATCTTCACTTTCATTAAGGCGGTTTTTACAACTTTCAGTGGAGTTTTTTATTTCCTGTATATCTCTGTGCATCTGCATTATGTATTCTGTTTGTTTCTTATATTGCTCGTCTAGGGATTCTATCTTTTTGTTTAGTTCCTCCAATTTTTTATCTGTGTTTTCTTTAGATATATTTAGAATCTCTTTCATTTCTTTTATCATTTCTTCTTTTATCTGGGAGATTATTTCGAGTTTGAATTTCTTTAAAGCTTCCTGGAGTTGTTTGTCAACTTCAGTAGCTATTATGTCCGATATATGAGGTGGATGGGATATATTTTCTTCTATATACATTGCTCCTAGGGTTTCCTGAGATGGGCTGGAGGTTTGAGGTTGTAATTTGGTCTTTCGTTTTGTCATTTTGTATATTTCTGTGTTTCAAGTGTTATTTGAAAGCTTCCTCAGGATCTGTTGAAAATCCCCTTCTATGCTTGGAGCTACTGAGCCTCTGACACTGCACTACCCCAAGCCATTGGGCCTGCAGAACCAGTGTCCCTCCTCTGCCTGCTCAGAACTCCGCAGTTCCAGACAAGCTGGGCCTCAGGGACACTGTGCGCCCACCTGCCCCTTGGAAGATCCACAGCTCTTCAATTGCAGCCGGGTTAGGGTGCTCTCTACAGGCCACAGTGCCTCAGGAGCCTGTGATCCCTCCCTGCTTGCAGAGATATCCACAGTCCTCTAGGCAAAGGAAGGGACTTCTGCAGGCACTCCAGATCCGCCCAGCTCCTCCTCTGCAGGCAGATGGCTAGGCGCGGCTGGGCTCGGGGTTAGTGTAGGCCCGCCCATCCGTCAGGAGCTCAGCAGACTTCCAAGTGTAGCCGGGGGGGGGGGGGGGGGGGAGGCAGCTGTAGTGTGTAGTGGCCTCTAACCCACTGCTCCACTTCACTGCACCCAGAAGCCTGGGGGGTCCAGAACCGTCTGAGATTTGGGCAGACTGTGCTGGGCACTCACCACAGGCTGAGGTGCCTCAGGAAGCTGCGATGCCTCTCTGCTTGCAGAAGTATTCAGTCCTTCAGACAAAGGAACGGGCTTCTGCAGGGACTCCGGATCCACCCAGCTCCTCCTCTGCAGGAGATGGCTAGGTGTGGCTGGGCTCGGGGGTTAGTGTAGGCCCGCCCATCCGTCAGGAGCTCAGCAGACTTCCAAGTGTAGCCGGGGGGGATGGGGAGGCAGCTGTAGTGGCCTCTAACCCACTGTTCCACTTCTCTGCACCCAGAAGCCTGGGGGGTCCGGAACAGTCTGAGATTTGGGCAGACTGTGCTGGGCACTCACCACAGGCTGAGGTGCCTCAGGAAGCTGCGATGCCTCTCTGCTTGCAGAAGTATTCAGTCCTTCAGACAAAGGAACGGGCTTCTGCAGGGACTCCGGATCCGCCCAGCTCCTCCTCTGCAGGCCACACTGAGATTTTATCTCACTCCTGGCCCAGACCCCAGGTCAGGCCCCGACGCAGCCTAGGCCACTGAAGGAAGAGAGCACTGGTCTTCAGACAGCATCTCTAGCGGCAAAATGGCGACTCCAAGCACAAGACCAGCATGCACTCCAATGTTCTTATTTGTATCAGCTCTGCAGTTATATTTAGACCATTATAAGCTTCAGTTTATAGCAAACCTTATCCAGCTTCTATTCTAAATTAAATATTACATAAATAAGACTCACTGGGGAGAAGTTGAGAAATATAACTAATAATTGAGTTACAATTCTGCCTGGGAAACTCCTAAGTATTTGTTAGTAGCAGAAGGGAAAGATTGCTAATATAAAGGGAAAGAGAAAGGGATGGACAAAATGGATTTCCAAGGAAATGAGTGATTATTTAATGGCTATAGACAAGTAGCATACTATGAATGGTGGAGGCTTATACTAGTCTCTTGATTTCTCCTGCCTCTTTCTAAGCCAAAACATAATGTACTTTCAGGTACGTACAGTGCAGAAGCTGCCTAAAATTAGTGCATTTTCCATTTTCTGAATTAAAGTCTTATACCACATTAATTCTAGATGACCTAAATGTATAGTATTTGATGTGTCTGAGTTCATGAGGAGAAAAGGGAAGATTCATGGAGAATGATTCTGAGATCAGTGAAAAAGGAAAAGAATATTATCCTTGAATGGACAGTAAAAGAAACCAGTGTTTCCTAGAGCACAAAAAACGGTGCTAGTTAATTCATTCAAACCACTAGAATTTTGACAAGAAATGTAATAAAAATTTTTGGAAAAATTCATATTTTGAAATATTTAATTATTAGACAGACTTTATGATAACAATTTAACTCTTTAAATAGTACTTAAAAATTCTTTTCATATGCAAAAAGTGTTTATAAAAATGGTGTATACTATATATATATATTAAGAGAAATTTATTAAACCATATTTTTGGATTATCTGAATATTAAAATTAAACAAATGGATAATAATTGTTCTTATTATATATGGCTCTTATATATATTACTTTATTTCTGCTTCTAATCCTGAATTATTGACATTTTAAAAAACATTTTAAATAATTGTATTATTAATTAATTTAAGTCCCTTTTAACCTTTTTCAGGGTACTTTTCTGAAACCATATATATTTAAGGGAGGAAATACTTTTTTCCTCTAGGTGCTAAGGAATTCTACAAATAGAGACTATTCTCAATTGTAATTCTATTCATACAAAATTTACAATTATATCAGAATATTTTCACAGAAGCTACCTTTCTTGTAAGCAGAAGCTTTTATTTGAAATAAATTTTTAAAATTAAATTATATCAAATTACAATTTCACTATTTATATTTAATCTAACTGTTTAAGGAATTTATAACCATGATATCTTAGGTAATCTTTATTTTATTACAATTTCATTCATTATAATAATAGAATTTCCATAAAAATGTACAAAATTATACAAGGTTTTCAAATTGAATTGTATATCCTCTTTATGTTTTTAATGTATTCAGTTCATCTCTTGATTTTGCAAGTATACGTTTAAAAGTCTGTCTGGCTGCAAGCTTTCGTACAATAATTTTAGCCTGTTGAATGTTTGGAGATTATTGGTAACCCATTGTTATGGTTTGATAACTAGTGGTCAACTTAACGCCAGCTGGATTACATCAGCTTGCATTGAGAGAAGATGCTCCACCTGAGGAGGGCTGCCAGGATAAATAGGTGGAGAAGAAGAGAGGTGTGGAGAGGGATTGAGGCGTTATGGAGGCATTGTTAGTTCTCCTAAAAGTTGCTGTCTGAGCTGTTGGATCCCCTGGAGAAGCTTTGGTCTTCACATCGAGCATTGCTTCCTGGCTCCGGAGGGGAAGACATGTGCTGCCTGGTCTCCAGGATGAACTCCTCACGCTGCTTCCTGGCACGTACCCGACTGTGCTTGTCGTTGGAGGAGCTCGGGGCCTCCGTGTCGCTGAGGACAGCTGTGGTGCCTTTCAGGACAGCCCCGCTCTTTGTTGTGAGTGTGACTTCTCAGCTCCAGTGTAGAACCCTCATCCCACTAGCACAGCTCCTTCATCCTGCTGGCATGGACTTTCTGGCTTCCACCGCTGACCCTTGGGTCTTCCTGGCATGAATCCGTAAAAGAGACTGGCATGAGTCCTTGTGGGCCCTGGATTTCCAGTTGGACTCGTGGAGGCGTTGTCCTGAGCTCTGGGTTTTTATCTGGACTCATGTGGGACATTGCCATGGGGTGTAGACTCTTGACTAAATAATCTATGTCGTTGGTGTTGTGGATGGATTTCCTGCATTCTCCTGTGTTAACTTCCAGTGACCATTATAAAAATATTATAAACTCCATGTCCTGATCTGAATTGTTCTCTGTGTATAACCCCGGACTACAACACCCATTTTGTTGAAAATTTATGACATCAATTAACCTCCAAGAAAATAAAACTAAAATTTAGAAAAAATACCTATAAACATATTTAATGTCATTGTAGGAAAATTAGAACAAATTACAAAGCAGTTGTTCAAATATTCTGAAATATGGCAGGTGCTGAGAGTACAGAGCCTCTTCTATGTTCATTTCTGTTCCGTATGTTTCTTTATTTAGACTTTCCTCTGATAAACTATGTTCTTCAAAATCTGAATTCTCATAAAAATTACAAAACCTTTGAGTTTTTAATTTTGATATTTGTAGTACAATCTCTTCAGATTAATGGAGTGCAATACTCTTTAACAGAATGCATTTTAACTTTCTCCCAGCTGCTCCGGGATGGATGCTAGAATCTGTGAGTTGTAAGTAGAACCAAGGAAAAAAGGAAGAAATTTTAATTCCTAATTTAAGATGTCCATTGCTGGTATCCATAAAAGGGAGCCACGCAATACTCCGTCTCCACGCTTATTTTGGTGACTCCCAGAAGTCATTTCAGAGGCAGGTTGTGGTGTTCTGGGGTCAATACCCACCCAACTGCTAGGATTGTGTCCTGTTCTGCTTTCAGTAACTTCATTCCAGTGGTTTGAAATTATTCATATTGGAACTATTTATGTTACAGAAATTGACAAACACTATAAAACATATTCCCTCACTCTGTGCCCATATGGAAGAGCTGCTTATTAGTCTACCTCTGTGAAGAAGCAAACAGCTTTACTGAGCACAGCATGAAATTATTTCTGAGGATTCATTACATGAAAGCACTTGGTAATAGAATCAGTCATGGTTAGAGGGAACCATGTCTGGCTAGGACAATCCTGGCAGATACGTGCTGTATCAGAAGCTTGTTCTGTTCAGTACTTGAAACTGAAATGCACACTTTTATAATAATGTATAAATTACAAATAAATGTATCTAGCAGCTACAGAAAAATGAGTTAGGATGAATTTGGTAGAACTTCACATTCTACTTCCAGATCTTGTAATGATCTTGTCTAGTCACATTTAAAATGCATATATTGTTAAAAAGTATTTATCTTAACATATGCTTAAATTAAAAAGTGACTTTGCAATAAATGCTTGACATTCTTTTACTTCATTCTCCCCACACACAACCCAATTTATCTCTGTTTCAAGAATGCTGTGCTAAGTGATTCACCAGTAATACAATGAAATATTAGTGAGCAGGTTTAGGTTTGGATAACTTATGGGAAAATCATTCCACACTGCTTTTATGCACACTTAGTAGTTCAGGCAGAAAGTGAAGCGAGGTATAGTCCGTGTTATTGTAATTCGTTTTTTAAGAAATTTTCCTAGAAGACAAAATATTTTGAAATCTTCCTGAAAGGGGCTTTTCAAAGGACTTAAAATCAAATTTTCAGGATGGACTACAAGCAGACTTTGCAACCATGATTTACTTTTATGTACAAAATACATAATTATCCTCTTCTCAAGTCAAAATTTATCTACTATTGGTTTTGGGGAATGGACTTATATTAGCTTTCCTGTTCCTGGGACAAAATACCTGATATCTGCAACCTGAAGGCAGACTGTATATTTGGCTTATGAATTCAGGAGTTTCAGTTCATGGTTGAATTGCTGCAAGGAAGGTTCACCATGGTTGGAGGGAATGGTAGAGCAAGGCTAACCTCATGGTGTCAGTGAATCAGCACGCACGGGAGGCACAAAAAGATACACCTCCAGAGGCAGCCTTCAGTGACTTCCTTCTCCAAGTGGGCCCATCTACTAAGAAAAAAATCAGCTATGAACGTCAGTGGATTAATCCTTTGATGACTACAGAATCATCATGATGGCATTACCTCTCCAAGAGTCTTTTAATACTGTCAAGTGGATGATTAAAATTAACAACACCTGGTGAAAGTAGTATTTGCATAAAGTACATCCTAGTCATTGTAATCTTAACTCAATCAAAATAGATATTAATTGAAGCTAATGTAAAAAATCTAAATTTTTTTTGAAGTTTCAGTAGAGGGGTATTCATTTTCTATGATTGTTCTAAAAAATTAATGGAAATTTAATGCCTTTCACCAACACAAATATATTCTTTTATAATTTTATGAGATCAATGGACTGGCATCAAGGTGTTAGCAGGACTGTTACTTTGCAGAAGCTCTTGAATAAAATATTTTCCATTTCCCTCCTTTTGGAGATCTCCTACTTTCTTGGCTCCTGGTTCCCTTTCCTCTTACTCCAGAGTTAGGATAGCTGCATTGCATCTCAGTGGCCATGATTCCATAGTTACAGTTCCCTCTCTCTGATCACAGTCTATAAAGATACTTTGTTATAAAGGCCAATTTTAAAGCCTTATCTGAATAATCCAGGTTGATCTTTCTGTTCAAGGTTTTTAACATAACTGCATTTGGGAAGTTCTTTTTGCTATGGAAGGTAGCATTTTTACAGGTTCCTAGGACTGGGTTGGGAATGTCACTGTGGAGCCATACTAGGTGATGTGTTCCCAGCAAAGGAGGCTCTGTGTTTATGAAAGAGGCTGTATAGCTCAGTCACCCATCATTGCTCTGAAAGAGTATAACATTGGGCTTATATTTTAGAGTAGCAAGCTACAGTGAAGTGCCTAGACATTTTGACATATGTATCACCTCTACTTTTGCATATAATATCAAGTGAAACTATAGCCAGATATAAGATCAATACTGGATAATTTCTGTTCTTTTAAATTTTATGTTAAAGAGGGAAAAACAAAACAAAACAACAAAAATACAGGAAAAACAAGAAACAAAAGATACAAATAAACAACAATAACAAACTCCCAAAACAGTAACAATGTAGGCTCTCAAACAGGGTGCTAGGAACTTAACAAAGGCTGTTATTTTGCATAGTTAACTTCAAAAGAGTTACTCAGATTACCAGCAATAGATATGCAAAATTGATCTAATCCTATGAGTGTTAATTGTTTTGTTCCAAAAACTAATAGAATTACTACAGTCATTTTAGCTATCTTATGTGTGTATATCTACAGATTTATATCTTTTTCTCTTTTCTTTTCTTTTTTTTCTCCTTTTCCCTGAGTTATTTTTCCCCTTTGAGCAATTTCTTATCCTTTCACAGTATTTAGTGAAGATTTTGAATCTTATCTGGGCAATTTCTTTATCACTGTAATTTCCTGAAACTTTTGTTGATGGAGGCTGAATGTGTATTGTTTGGTTTGGAATTAATTTCATAATTGTTTAAAAAAAGACTTCACTGTCCAAGGCCACACATGTGGCTCAGGTGCACTTCAACAGCTTTGCTGTTAGTTTCTCTAATTAATGCCAGAATTCTGGATGCATGTGCATTTTTCCCCATCAACTAAAGGCTGCCTGCCCACTCAATTAAATGTAAGAAACAATCACTGAATGAAGCTCCCTTAGATTTTAGCCAAATATTGTGTAAATCTGAATTTGAATTATTTTAAAGATACATATAAAAGAATAAATATTTCCCACATTTTGTTTTAACTTTTAATAGTAAAACTTTGATCAAATTTAAAGTTAAGTAGTACCACTGGTCACATACACATATAAAAATATTTCTCTATAAATGGTTGTACATAAACATGCCTTTAAAATAAGGCATATATGTAATTTTAAAAAGGTTCCTTAAAAGGTAAATATCTTAAATTTGTCTTACATAATCATTAAAAAGAAAGAAAAGTATTTGGGCATAGAAATTATGTAATGCATTTTGAACAAAATATAAAGATCCCTAACAAAATTTATGAAAGCAAAACTATCTATAAAAGCATGACATTTTGAACATACGAACTAAATTTTACTCCATGAACACATTGTTTCATTTTTACTTTTTTGAAATATCAAGCGTAGAATGATTTTTAAGATCATATACTCCCAGTAAAACAAAAAATGGAAGATACATAAAAATAAATGAATAAATTAGTCACTGCTAAAACATTAACAGTAATATATTATAATTTTAATAACAATAGGCTTTAATAAAAGTTATATAAATATGAACTTTCAACATTAAAAATGATTTAAAATTAAATTCAGGAAATTTGTTATTTTTAAATAGTGAACTTTTTATTTTCAAAAATCTTGTCTCTGTGTCAGTTTGCTACAGCTCTGTAACAAAATATTAAAAACTGGGTGTCTTAACAGTAATTTATTCTCACACAATTCTAGCGGATAAAAGTCAGGAATCATGCATGGTGTTGGCAAGGCTATGCTCCCTCCAAAACCACGAGGGTAGGATCCTTCCTGCTCTCTTCTGTCCACCCATAGCTGTACACAGTCCTTGGTATGTGAGGACAACTCCAAACTCGGCCTATGTCTTCATACTGTCATTCTCCCTCTGCAGGCCACTGTCTCCTTGCTTTATGAAGATCTGTCAAGTTGAATTATGAGTCCCCTGTCTTCATCACTTTCTCATTACTGGTACAAAACACCTGATACTCAAACTTACAGGAAGACAAGTTTACATGGGTTCACATTTTAGCCCATGGCTGTTTGGCTCCAAAGTAGAAATGACATGGTGGAAGAATCTGATGGAGAATAACTGTTCACATTATGGTAACCTGGAAGCAGGATGAAAAGAGCTGGAAATAATGAAATAGACTTCCACTGTCAAGCACCCAGTGACCCTCTTCCAACCAGGCCCAGCTTGCCTACAGCAAGTCAGCCTTAGAGATCCCATAATCCAGTCACCACCACCTTCACCCAAAGCCCTAACTCTGAGCACATGAGGGTTGGGGGGAACATTCCATGTCAGTCATGGAGAACCTTTTAGAGATTGAATGCCCAAACTGCAACCCAAAACCCACTTATTTATTCCAAAATGTTAACACTGTAATTGTACCTGATACTGAGGCTTTAGTTTAGGAAAAAAACAAACAAACAAACAAACAAAACCCTGTTGTCTGATGCTCACCTGTTGAAGCAACTTAGCTTACAGGCTGATAGGGAAGGCTCTGCATGCCTGCTGTGGTATGCATACCATAAATTCACCACCACCATTCTAGGTCTACACTATGACATCCAACCTTCTCTAGTGTGACCTCAGCTTAACTAATTACCTCAGTACAGCAATTTCCAAGTAAGGTCACATTCTAAGATAATGCAAGGTAAGACATTAACATGGCATTTCAGAGAGCACTGCAGTGCTATAAATATACCATTGTAAAAATAATGGTTCTCTTGTGAGGCTGTGCAAAATGGTCAAAACAAAATTGATGTGGAGTTTTCTATCTCCATTTTTAATGGAGGAAGAATTGTTATAAATTACTAAAACTATGTTTACAGTTGCTCACCAGTTCATTTCTCTGATCACTACATTAGCAAACAAGCAGTTTGGATATGGCTTTAGTGAGTTGATAAATCGAATATATTTTATGATCTGTATTACACTAATACAGTGTAGATTAAATAAAGGGATGAATGTATTTATAATATAGGCCAGATTCTAGATTTATCTACATTCTTACACTCCTATTCTGAATAAGCAATTATGGTGTCTCTTTCTGTTCCTAAATAGGAACTTAAATAAATAAGCATACTTTTAGTACTGTCTAGCCCAAACCACAAACTTGGTAATATGCTAGATACTATGAAAATTATGTGCATACTTACAGTTGCCTCGAAACTCAGTGGGATAAGCCAGAATATGAATGAATACATAAATAAAATACATGTACATGCTGAAGAGTCATCTTTCTTAATTTATGCAATGCACAAAGTATAAATTTCTATTAGAGAAAAATACATCAAAATTTTTCTTAAAATTGGCTACATAGTCTGTATTTTTGGAAAAATATACAGAGAAATATCCCAAATAGTTGCCAAACATTATAAAGAATTTCAGAAAAGAAAAAAACGCATTGATTTTTCTTATCTCACGTTAGGGTACTAAGAATTGGTAAAATACATTCATTATTTGGATGTATAATTTTCTACTCATATAAAATACATTTTTATTAAAGGTGCCACAAATCATGTTTAGAATGAGATGTCAACAAATAGGTAAGGAAATAGGTTCCTTCCTTCAAGCCTAGCATATTTTCCAGGATTATGTGACAGGATAGCGACCCTCATTCACCATGGTGCTGTATTTTGTATGTTTCACTGCTGGGTGTCCCTGAGTCACGAGTGGTACCTATGTGATTTTCCCGTCAGGTGGCATGGGACAGTTCTACTGGGTGGTAAAAGCCACCCAGTGGGACAGTCTTGCTTGCACTACCAGTAGTGCCAGCTTGTGGAAACATATGAAAGTAAAAAATTTCAAGTCTAATCATGGAAAGCCAGTGAATTTTTTTTTTTTTCTGTTAGATTGGTCTACTGCCTTTCATCTCAGTCTCCTGAAAAGCTGCAAGATTATGGGTAAAATTCAGAAAACTTTTCTCTTAGAGCATGGTTTGTAGTCCAGTGGAGTCTTTGCTCACAACTAAATCCTCCTGAACCCGATTTTTACTGCTGGCATTCTGCTCTTCTGACTTCTGCCTAGAATTATCCATCAAAGTCTGCTTACTGCCTGTAACCAATAATCCTGATATGTGACCTCTTTTGGATTAATAGGTATCTAGTAGATTACAGACCACATTCCTTGTTATGTTTGAGTAGGTCCTGGAGGTTTCTCTAGCTCAGATCTCCAAGCATTTCTGAGCTATTCCTGAAAACATTTTTCAAAGACTTCTAAAGCATGTGGTCAGGGACAGTCACAGAAATTATTCCATTTACGCGGTACAATTTTCTGTGTTAGCTAGCTTTGCTGTCCCTGAGATATAACACCAAACCCATGATTCAAAGGAGACAGAGTTTAATTTAGCTCGTGTTTTAACCACTTACGAGTCCAATTATTTAATACAGGATAATCAAAAGTGCATATTTTAAAATTAATTTTTATAATATAACAGGAAATAGGAAAATGACAATTTTGTCAAACTCACTTAACACAGTAATCGACTGGCTGAAATAATATCCGCCTGAGCAAGGCTGGGGATAATCAGTACATAAACACACTGCCTAAGTGATGCCCAGGGTAAACTGTTACATGGTTAAAGGAATTCAGTCCATGATCCATGGATTCTAAGGCAGAAACATCACGGTGAAAGAAGATCACAGATTTTAGTTCATGACAAACAGGATTCAAAGCAAAACAGTGCTCAAGAGGGACCAACGAACTACCACATATAGTACCCAAGGTTTAGCCTCTAACACACATTCAATGACACCCAGATATCTGTGTACTAATCTACTAGGTATTTGGTAATTTAACGAAGTTGACATATTAGAATTAATGGTCACAGGCAGAAGAAAGAAACACTATATCATTGTAGCACTGGTGACAAGTGTTAGAATTTTTTCTTCCTCAGGATATCACATAGAAACTTAAGCGCATGTTAAATCAACCCTGCATTTCATCTAAAATATATTTTGAAAACTTTAAAAAAAATTACAGAAGGAGATGCTTTTTAAAGTAAAAACTCCCAGAATAGGCCCCTTGTTCATGTCTAATTATACCAGCTAGCTTTAATCATCCAATAAAAAAAGAAAAGAAACAAAAGGACCATATGAAACAGCACAGTGACACATAAACTGAACTGAAACAATCAGGCAGAATGAAGAACACCCAAGGGAGAATAAATCTATTTGGCTGCTTGACCAATTATATGCACTAGTAGATTTCCGTTGGGTCCTCTGGTTTTGAAGAGTTCATTTAATAGTGGGATAAAATTAGGTGTATTTCCAGATTTTCCTCATGGCCAGAACATATATGTACAAAAGAGAAGTGGAAATTACAAAGCCAAAGTTCAGTCTCTTCTACTTAGAAGTTTCTTTTGACTATTCTGATACTCGTTTCCATTATCAATAAAATGAAAAGAATAACAATTTAAACCTCAAACCTCTTCTGAGAATGACCATGAGAAAGTTAATTGTAAAACAGAATTAAGCCAATGCTGTTATTAATCTGAATTGACTTAAGTTTCACAATAATAATATTGCTTTTAATTTACTTCCTTTACATGTAATCACTTTGCATCATGGATCACATAACACTATTTCTGTTGCATTTACAAATGCAAAGATCATCCCTCACTGATTAAAAAAATACTAATGAACATAAAAAAAATTGGTTAACAGAAGATGTGTAATTGACACAATTCTGTTTTAAAAATCAAATTTGTTACCTGGAGATTCTAAAGCACCAAACATGGTGTTTTTCCTCTAAAATAACTTAATCAAGAATCACTATTACATGAATCTTCCCCAGTAAGTTTATTTGTGTCCCATTGTTTAAGTTACCTTTCAATTTATTAGTGCTGTGAATAAGTGACATTTGAAGGACCCTCCTTCTGAGTGGCCTTTTTTTTAATTATTATTTTTTGTTTTGGTACTGGGAATCGAACTCAGGACCTTACACTTCGTCAGGTGCTGTGCCACTGAGTTATAGCCCCAGCCCTAATAAGTGACATTTGATTATGTGTGACTTATATAAAGAACATATCATGAAAATTTTTTTTGCATTTGTCTATTTTTTCTAGTAGTAGACAGTTTTATCTATGGTAAAAACGTCTTCCATTGTCATTTTTTCTGGTAAGAGTAACCCTTAAATCTCGATGTAGTTTGAAAGATAGATATCAGAATAATTCTCTGTGAGATTTGTCTCTGCAAATAGCATTGACTGAATTACTTGCCTATTACAGTAAAAGATCACTGGATATCACTATGTAAACCGAAACTGGGGCAGGTAAGAAGTGGTAAGTATGACAAGAAGCAAGTGGAGAGAGTTAAACATAGATTTTATGCTTAAAGACTTTCTACTACACTCCCGTATCTACCTTTGTTTACTCACTTTCCACATCAATGGAAATTCATGATTAAGTAACAGAATATAAAATTAGCTTCTAATAATTTTGAGTATTTACCAGATTTCCCTAACAAAATGAAAAGGACCTCAGCAATGTGTTTAAAAAAATAATGTTTATTAACCTAGGTAAAAGCTGCATGGGGCTGCCTCATGCTTTTCTTCATCATAGCTATGGCCTCTGTAAAAATACTATAGATGCCAATGAAAAAGAACATTTATGAATTATGAATTACTCATGCAAATTTGTAACACAGTAAGGCTAGTGATCTCATAATGAACTACATTATTGGAAGTAGCATTTTTGTAGGAATATGGCTTTCATATGAACACTTCTGTTCATTAAAACAATAAGCACATCATAATGAATACAACATTTACATGCCATTTATTACATCCTTTACTAAGGTGCCAATAGTGACCAGAAATTGAACTCATACCGTCCTACATCTATGCCAAAAATCTACTGAATGCAGACCTAAAAATTATTAAGAGAACAAAAGGTTATGTTTCCCTGAGGCAGTCAACACCTGTATACATTTCAGAAACCTAAACATTACTCGTTTTAGAAGACAGAGACACGAACAGATGGAATTTGACCTTTTGTGGTATATGGATAAAATAAACCTCATTTACTTTGTATTAAATATCCTTCTGTAATTATAAAAAAGCTTTTTTTTGTAGGAATAAAAGCAACCAGAAATGATTCAAAAAGGTATAGGGAATTCTGTTGCCACAAAATCATAATTTTGTATGAAAGTAATAAGCAAATATGCTAACATACATGCTAATGTTTCACTTATCTATGGCATCAGGGGCCAAATAAATGAACAATAACCATTTCAAACCCTTGTTCCTATAAACATCAATATTATCAAGATGTTAACTGTACTTGGGAATGCTTTTTAGAGTGTTTCACATTTTCAGTCTATTGGAAAAAACCACTTTATTATAATTTATACTAAGAAAAAGAAAACTAAAAAACTAGCAATTTAAATGAAAATTAATTAGAATTTCCAATTGATCAAAAATATAAATGCTATATAAAAATACAAATATATTGAAAATAAGTGAATACTACTAAAATATTAATAAAATTCCCTTGCCGTGGGAACTAGGAATTAAAATGATCTGGTTTCTTAGACTTCTCATTAGATTTGGTTATAACATATAAGATAATTGCAAAGATGAAATTAGCATGGATGAAAGCAACACCCATTTATTTCTAAGTTTATTTTAATTGTAATTGTGTCTATTGATTTCACCCAATTGCATTAGCTAGTGGAAACAGGAAGGAGAAGCTGGAATGAATAGAAATGTTGGAAGGGGACGAAGGGGAGGCAGAAATAGCAGATGTTGTCAAGTCTCCACAAGAGATTTGAGAGTTACCTCTCAGAGGTAATTAGTAATTACTTCACAAAAGTTAATCCATAGTTAAAACCATCATCATCATCAACAACACTTAACAGATGAGATAGTTCATGTGAAGTATCAATTAGTGGACTATTGAACAAGTCTAGGAAAGCTTTGGGAATTAGTTAAGACACATTAAAAAGGAAAGGATATAGTTAAACAGAAAAGAAGGAAGGTAGTGTTCTTTAAACACTGGCATAAATAATACTGCTAAAACATGAATTTCTCACTTCTTATAAATGAGCAAGAGTATGCTACCTTAGGACTGAGTTGAATAACACTGCTATTTTTACAGAGCTATTAATTCAATGTCTCAATTTGCATATCTTTTGTACTTTAGTGCCATATCTGTCAATCAGTTCTGGACACAAGCCAGTAAAGTGGCAAATACTCAAACTAAAATTATAGAAAGAAAAAAAAGAGCCACATCAAACACATGGCTTTGAATTACACTACTTGTTTTTAGTGGAAGAATATACAGATTTGGTTATAGTTATGAATGAATCAATTGGCATTTTTATAAGCAATAGAGTTATCGGTCATTATTTAAATGAATGCAACATCTTTCAATTGAATTTTATTTGCTGTGCAGTCATAACATTTAAAACGGTAAGTTTTAGTGATGAAATTTATTTTGAGGATCCAATTAAGGGTTAATTTTTGATAACGGGTTGGCTTTGTGGAGTGATTTTTGAGATTAAAATATTATAGTGTTAAAGCATAGCTTTTCTTTTATGATTAAGGCATGAATCATGATGAATAAGTAATCATTCCTAGCATAGTGATAAAAAACTTGAGGCTTGGAGTGAAATATTTTTGGATTTAAATCTCATTTCTTCATTTTATTCCTTCAGCTTGAACTTGGTAAAGTTGGTTTCCTCATTAATAAAATGAGGGTGTTGATCAGTATGTGATTATTGGGCTTCACTTTTATTTTAAATTGTGTGTGTGTGTGTGTGTGTGTGTGTGTGTGTGTGTGTGAACTTCTGTGATAAGCTTTCAACACAAAGTATGGTACCTTAATCAAAGTTAGAGCTTAATGAATGTCAGCCACAGATACCTTTCACCCTTCGTTTGTATATGATCAGCACATTTTGTACCTGTTACGTATGTTGCCTGTTAGTGTAGTTGAAAACCTGGACCCCAGTTGAAAGCCTGGATAGGTCTCTCACAGACAGGCTATTATTAGTTAGTACACTCCCTAGACTAAAATATCCTTTCTGATAACTCTGAGGTTGTTCTTGGCTCTCTTGTGAATTTTTCTTGCATTAGTGGTAGTACAAACCAGTTATTTGATTTGAATTTCTTTATATATTTCTGATTTTCCTATAAACTATTTGAAATTAGACACTGCAGTGTTTGCTTAATTCAGTGATTTTTGTGGTGTTGTACCTTGGTGAATATTTAAATAAAAATTATTACAGTTAAAGACACATTGCCATTAATTCTTCTTAAAGTACTCCCTCACACTTTGAACACGTTTCATCATTCTTACCACTTTCTGAAGTCCTCTCTTGTGAGTGTTTTTATGAGACATGATAAAAACTATGGTGAATTCAGCTATAACTGCCATCCAAAGGAAAGGCAGGTTTATAAAAACATTATGATGTGTCCTCATTCAGCTTATTCACCAGATATGACACTACGTGTGTTCTGAGTCCTCCTCAAAGTCACAAGAATTGATTCAGGCCCTCAAGGAAACCACAATAGTGCATAAGAGAAATTGATGAGAATGACTTCCAAACCTACTCAGAAAGTGGGAAGAATTATTGGATAAGTTCGTTGGAAGAGAGAAGGAGCATCTTAAGTTGGATTAATGGAAATGTGTTTTTTAATGAAATTTTAAAAAAAGCTTAAACCTTTTTTTGTTTGTTTGTTTGTTTGGTACCAAGATTGAACTCAACACCTCACACTTACCAGGCAGGCACTTACACTGCTGAGCTAAATCCCCAGCCCCTAATTTAAACTTTTATGATGTGTTTCAATCACGTCTTATACATGTCATAGCTGTATTTTTTGATATGTATTGTTACATGTCTCTCAGGCAGTGTTGCATATTTCCATTAGCACAATGTAAAGGCACAGACAGATTTAAAAACCTTTTTCTTTTGTGAAAAAATCCTGAACTAAAGTCAGATATTATATTACATTACATAGATATTCAACTCCAATAGACAGTACTAGCTAAAAGACACTGAGTAGTACATTGTATAAAAGACACTGAGTACATTGTAATACTCTTCACATAAATTTCTTCATCTTTATTCTAAAATAGTTGAGCTAATACTAATAGACATATTTGAGTGAGTAGAAATGTAATGGTGTATTCCACGATGATAGCTATATCTTTTTCTGTCTTTGTGTGTTTGAATACTTGGGAGATGGCTATAAACCATCAAGACAGAAGCCTTATATCTGTCAAGTAACAGATTTGTGAAGGTAGAAAGAGAAGAAAATTATTTATTGGACCATAATAAATGCAATATTTGATCTGTAACAGTTTAAGACCCTGTCAAGACAGGGGCAATACAAAATCCTAAGAAATTGTTAAGAAAAGAAGTGTGTGGGTGTGGGTGCATTTAGTCAAGATAGTATACTTTATTTTCCTGTGAAGGTCCCAAAATTTCTTGAAGAATGGGAACACCCTGGCTCCAACAGGAAGCAGAGTCATATGAAATGTCCACAAATCTCTAACTAGCTGGTTGAGACTCAATTGTGGGACGACTTCACTGTTCCCTGTGCTCTTTTGTTTTAGTCTTTGCATTATACTTTCCTGCTGCTTTCCTGAGGACTTCACAACTCATGCTTAAAACAAGTCCAAGCAAACTTAGATTCAGATATCAGTGCCCTGTTTTCTATTCTGGATATACTTTTTTGGACTTAAGAGTTTTTGATATATAAATCTACTTTTAAAACTAGCACTAAAATAGCTAATATTTTAGAGAAAACCCAGATGCAACAAATTACAGTTTATCATAAATAATTATAGTATACTTCAAAAGTAATTAGCAGTTTGGTGAAGAAATTGTAATGTGATAGTGTGGCTTCCAATCAGCAGTTAGAAGTTTGGGCTAATAAATAAAATTGTAAAATTAAAAACATGATCTTGAAAAGAGTGGGAGATGTTAATAGACAGCAACATTCAAATTTTAATCAGTAGGAGGGTGAAAATCAAAGGGCCATTCAATCATTATTAAAAAAAGAGTTTGTGAAGTCATTACAGACTAATATTTTCATTTATGATTTGTAGTTTAAAACTAGTTATACATAATAAATATGAATGTGAGCAATGCATGTAACACAGCTATTCATACATATGATTGTCCTCTTCCTGTTAACGTGCACACAGCTTTGGAAGGAATACACAGGGAGCAGGGAGGGGAGAGGGAATATCTGTAATTTCTACGAGTGCAGCAAACGATTTTGGAGAAGATAGGTAGGTTACAACTTGACAGGCCTTACAGCCCTGTCATGATAGCTCTGAGGATAAGACACTGGAACACACTGGATATTGGTAAAGTACAGTGAATTGAGGGACAGGTGGTAACTGATTAATAAATCTTTGTCTACTATGGTAAAATCTTGAACAGTATGTTTCAGAGCTCTGTTCCTTAAAAAAATGTCCAATTTACCAGTTTTATCAATAGCTTTCGTGAACACACAGGAATCATGATCATTTTATTCCTGGGTGACATAAATCTAGATTGGCAGTTACCCATTGAATATAAAATGTGGATTTTAAAGATTTTTCCAAGTATGAAGAATGAAGTGACTCCAAGGAGAAGAAATGGATAATGTAAAGCTCCACATTTATCCTAAAAAAATTAAAAAAAACAACACACAGCAAAAAGACCGTATAAATATAGAATTCGTTAATTAATGCTATGTTGTATAAAAATGATTTTGAGGCTCTGAAGTAACTCTGAGATTGGCACAAAGGAATATGACCACAGATAAATTCACAGTGTATTGGTACAGGCGTAGTACAGAGAACAAGACTATTCTGTAGTGCACTGTGCTAATTCCTAATGGATTTGGGGTACTATATTGGACATATATAGTATACAGAACAAAAAGTAAACTCATCGTATTTAAATGTGTGTGCCACTTTATACATGTGAGATTTTAAGGAAATGGCAGACATTCTAAAGATTACTCAGAGTGATGACAGAAAAGTACTCTTACGACAACCAGACATGGAGCACATGTTAATGATTATCCCAGGGACAAGGTGGGGAGGATCAGAGGGAGAGCCTGAGGGATTCCTGTGAGTAGGACACAGTCAGTGACTCACTGGGGTCCAAGTCTAAGACGGTGCCAGGAGGAAATGCTGTGCTTTTGAAATCTATGCCTATAAAATGACAACTTTTCTCAGGAAATGCCTTTTAGTCACAGGTGTTATCAGTTGAGACTAGACTGCCCAGAGGGAACAACATAATGAAAATGACGATAGGTGAATTGCTGCAAGGTAAGTCAGGAATTATCAATAACATACCTTAAATGTCAGAAATGATTTTTCTGACAATGTCTAACTGTGGTAGATTGCGTATTATTCTCAATTATCAGAAAAACCATCTCTGACATTTAAGGTACATCTTTCACAGGAGGGTTATGCTGTCCTATGGCAATCGACAGAGACATATCTTTTAGGGAAAGCTACATAGTGTTTCCTCGTGCAAAGAGCAGTTTTTTCTTTAGGCACATTCATGTGACTTGCATCAGCTAATGGAAAGCAAAGGGATGTGACACAGGAGACCCTGGAGAGAAGCTTTAAGAGCTGCAGGAGGCTCAAAAATGAAAAAGATGTGCTTGTACACCTGCATCCCAGATCTGAAGTATATGGAGCACAGCTGAAGATTTGCTTTAGGATGTGCAGTGAGAGGAATAATTAACTGTTATCATAGGCTCCTAAAATTTGGAAGTGGTTAATTATTGAAGATTCAAGTGAAAAAAATCTGACTGGTGAAATAACATAGAACCCAAAGAAAAAAGCAGTTTTGGAACATGAAAATGAGGGCTTTGAAGAGGCCAAATCAATGCTCCATGGTAACGCTTGGCTATTAAGCCCCCAAAGTGGCTTCCAACCTTGGAACTTGTCAAGAGAAGACCTAGATAAGGTAGCGTAAATGGTGATCCAAGTCTAAGAGAGTTTCAAATTATTTAGTTGTCTCCAGAAGGCAGAACTAGAACAAAGACAAGAGTCTTGTTAATTTAGTAAGAAACTGTCTAATGATTAGAAATATCTAAAAATAGCCTGGGCTTCTTTTTAGGTGGGATACTTCCTACAAAATACAGATAGTTTGATTGTTTTTCTGGGATTTTTGGCAAGAAGATCCACAGTGAAACATTGTGCTGAGTATTTAACAGAAGCCTACATTATTATACAATAGCTAACATTCTTTCTTACACCTTTGCAAGAGCCCAAATGATTTGCCTACATAAAATGGCGAATTTTTTCTTTGATTTATCACCTCTCATTGTCCTTTCCGTTATAAAAAGAAAAATAAATACCTTACATAAGGAATTTGAACACACCATTGCACTAATGAATACCTTGTAGGAAAATACAGGTAATTTTCCTAAGCTTAGTACTACTTTACACTCATATCTTTCTCTGGAATTAAATCTAATATCTCTGAGCTTTGCTAATTTAACACTTGTGCCTATCATCATGATACAATGATAAAATAATATAGGTAAAAGAATTTGTAAATGATCAAGGGACACAAAGTCACAGACTGTTATTATTACCACTGTCTGTTATGGCTTGTGTTTGGATGTCTTCTCAAAACTTCATGTAATGAGGTGGGCCTTTCTCAGAGGTGTGATACATTCATATATATATATATATATATATATAACACATTAATGATCTGCGTATAAAAATTTAAGAACAGCAGTGAATTTATAAATAACACAAAATTTGAGAAAATTGGTATCAGGCTTCAAATTATAGTTGGTACTAAGCAACTGTTTCTAACAGTCAATCAAAGATACTTATGTGGTAAAAATAGATAGTGGATATAAGGAATATTTTCATTGTCCATTTAAACTTTGTGCTTTTTACAATGTTTTAGCACAGCTAGCTCATAATGTCTTAGTTTATTCAGCATGTTATAGCAAAATATAAATGTGGCAGCTTATATACAATAGGCATGTATTTCTTCCATTCTGGCAGCTTGGAAGTCAAAGATAAAGCCACCAGAAGATTCAATTTCTGTTGAGGTCCTACTTCTTGGCTCATGAGCTCTCCCTTTTCTACAGTACTATGTCTTCCTTATATGTTGGAAGGGCTGAAGAGGTTCAGTTTCATTTTATTTTGAAAGGCCGTGATCTCACTCATGAGGACTTAATAATTTTCCAAAGACCCCATTTCTTAATTACCATCATGTGAGGGTTTAGAATTCTAACAATTTTAGGTGACCAAAACAATTCAGGCCATAGCAAATCATCATTCTTTATTCTGCTCTGGTACATTTTTTATGGTATGTGTGTTACTGACTGTTTCATTGCAAAGATGGTGAAACTGTAGTAATTAATTTAAAAGAAGGAAAGATTTATTTTGGGTCATGATTTCAGAGGTTATAGTCTATAATTGGTTGACACCATAGTTTTTAGCTTGTGGCAAGGCAGAACATCATGGTGGGGAATGCATGGTGGAGAAAACTGGTCATTTCATTGCTTCATTGTAGCTGGGGGATGGGGAAGGGACAGAATTAATATTGACTTCAAGGGTGTCTTATACACTTTTCTCATTGCTAAAACAAAATACCCATTACCCAAGATTAAAGAAAGGTTGATTGTAGCTCATAGTCTGTAGAGTTTTCAGTTCATAGTTGGCTGGTTCCAAGGTCGTAGGATGGCAGAAGGGTATCACAAAAGAGAAACAGTTCATCATAGGCAGAGGGCAGTAAATAAGAAGGAAGCAAGGAGCAAAGTGCTAACGCAGAAGTGGCAAAAGTGACACTGTTTCTGTCCTTTAGGGCGGGTAGCCGTCACACCCAAGGTTAGCCTTCCCATTTCTATATCCAATCTATGCCAAACTAATCAGTGGACTAATTTAGTCCGCACACATCCTTAGTCCCAGCATTGCACACTAGATCCTGCCACCTCTGAATAACCCCATCAATGAGCATATGAGGCTTTGAGGGACATCTAGACTTACGCCATAACAAAGGACTTAATTTCTTTCTACTAGTGACCTAATTTCCTTCTGCTACTCCTATCCCTTAAAGTTTTTACTACTTCTTAATTGCATGACAGGCTGATAGTCAAGCAATTGACACATGACCTTTGGGGACATTTAAGATCCAAACAGTAACAAACTTTCACATCTGTCCCTGTTAGACATTAACAAATAACCTTGTCCTCCAGCATCAAATTAATACTCCAAAATTTTTTTCAAGAAATAAAGTGACTTTCTAATATCACTAATATGAGGGGCTATGAGGTTGTGAAATAAACTTTATATGAGTGAGTTTACAGTAAAAATTCAGGCATAATGACAAAGTGAAATGAGTTATAAACAATAGTGAAGCTACATTATCTGAAGCCGGATGAGTTCTTCAAATATCATTTAGGTCAAATTATATTAGCCTGATATAAAGATTTATCTGAATACTTGACTATAGCAAGGCCAGAGGATAGTGTAAATTTTTAGATTTACTCTTATAAAGGAAATAAATTTAAGCTCTACAGTTAGAAAAGACTCTTTAAATTTTTTCTTCTTTTTTTCTTTTTAGCTCACTATGTGGGAGATAAATTTTCATTGATATTGTTATTGCTCTGTAATGTATGCATTTCTTTCTGACAGGTTCTAAATGCCATCTATTTTTATCTACTAAGTTAGAAGCAGTTGGTGCATTTTAGGTATGGAGTATGTACTTTTCCTGGACAATATACCATTTGGAGACAGGACAGTTTGACAAGTACACTTTAAGAAAGTTTTTTATTTTTCTAAAAAATGCATGTTGTATTCTTTTTATAATGAGTTTGAGAGCTTGAAATTTTACTCATGATAGTAGAAAATGTAAGTTTAAAAATAGTAGATTTCTTGCTTTTCTATTTACTGTATATTGTCAAAATGGATGTGTAGTAGTGTAATAAATGTTACCAATTTCTTGAAGCTAATAACTAATCCTGAGTAAATCTGAACTGATGCTATAGTCCATTAAGTTTCGAGCTGTGGTTATAATTTTCTTTAACAGACTGAGATACAGGCTATACTTTTTTATTATCATAAGCTTGTAGAGACTGAACGTGGAAAAAGATAGACCTTTACGCACTTGTCACAAAGACTCTTGTTAAAGGAAAGAAGTAGTGAATTAGAAAATTTAAGCCTACTTTATGGTTCTGATATTCTCCTTGACTATTAAATATGTAGGACTCTCAAATATAAGGAACTTATGAAAATAAGTCAGGAATGAACCAGGACTTAGCTAGCAACAGTACAAGCAACAGAAAATAAATGGTCTTTAAAGTTTTAGTGAATGTGTATGTTGCACCACTAACTAGATTATGTGAAACATAACAGAAGGTGTCCCTACTTAAGAAAAATATTTTGGTTTAATACCAAAGCACAGAAAAGCACATCTGTAGTGTTACCAGTACCTTAGGCTTTACTATTTAAAAATATTATTTGTATTTTTGCCACATTTAAAATAGAAACCAATATAAATCAAGTGCTTTCTTTTCCGGGGCTCAGCTTATAGAAATATGTTTATTTTGCATCTCTGTATTTGCATACATACCACTCTCCTTGTTTCTTTGATAAAAGTTTTATGGGCAATAAATTATAAATCATGCTTATGTATAATTTATCCGTTTAAATACATATTTTATTTTTTGGCTTTTTAAATGAAAACTGTCTTTTGCTTTGTATTTTTAAGAGATTCAAATTCAATACTTTAAAAAATTCATGAATAAAGCATGTTTCAACCTCAATTTGCATTTTTATAGTGTCTGCTGTAGAACAGTATAGATTTTGCTTTCTGAGTGTACTCTTTCAAGCAGACACGATTCCCTTAAGAATAAGCCTTGAGAAAATTCACTTGCCCTTCATAAAACATACATTTCATTATCTCCCTATAAATTGGACACTTCTCTAACATGGTTGTGCATTTGTGTCTAGTCCCTGAATATTGTAATATCCTCTAGTTCACACACACGGTCTATACAAACTGAAATGGCCATTTTATTGTGCTGAATTGAATGAGGAGTGACCTGACATAAATCCAAAATGTGTTCTATCTCCAAGGAGGTAATCTTGAAATTACACAATTTTTAAAGGAAGCATATGGCAGATTATTTTTCCCTATCTGTAATCACCTTTAGACTTGGCTCACTATATTGTGTAAAATAATTATTAATTTAAAATATTTTATAATACTGAACCAAGGAACATTTGCTGATAAGCTACAAGGGCACAGACTCCTTTTAGTCAGAAAATAAAGCTAAGGGTCATAGTTTATCTAGATTGGCACATCTAGACTAAGTAGCAAACATCAAAGGAAGCATCCAATTTTCTTTTTCTCCTTTTTCCTAGGCTTATTTCTTATAAATTCTTGCTATTTATGGAGTTTTATTTTCTAATTAGGAGAGGAGTGAATTTCCCTTGAGGTTAGGTCATTGAATAAGAATAAAAAGTTCATGATTACCTGAGTAGCACTATCCTAGTGTAGGACTAAGGTTAGTAATTCATATTAGCCCTCCCTCTTTTGATAATCAATTATCTTTTTAAATTAAATATGTTTCCTTATTGCACTAAGTTTTGTCCCCCAAAATGATATGTTGAAGTGTTAAATTTTAGTAACAAATTGTGACCTCATTTGAACGTAGGGTCTTTGCAGAGATAATCAAGTTCAAGTGAGTTCACTACAGTGGACCGTAAGTAATATGACTTGGGTTCTTACAGAAAAGGAATTTAGGCACAGAAATAGACACTCATATAACGTAGTCAATGTGAGGACACAAAAGGACAGCTACAGCATGAAGACAAAAGACCAGAGTAATGCATTAGAAGCCAAGGAAAACTCATGAATACCAGAAGCTAGCAGAGTTCTTTAAAACTTTCACTGTTAAAAATAAAATTAAAAAAAAATATTTATTTTTGGCTACCATCAGAAAAGCTTGCTTCCTGCAGGCAGCCAGCAAGGGCAGGGATATGCAGCCAGATTTGCCCCTGCTGCCATCATTGAAAGGCTTGCTTCCTGTGGGAAGCTAAGGTGGGCAGGGACACACAGCCAGATACATCCTTGCACACTTGCAGGCTGCCATTGGTGACCCTTGCTTCCTTTGGGCAGCCAGCGCCCCCTGGAAGAATCAGACAAACACACTCCTGTGTGCCTGCCACTACTGGAAGAGAGGCAGTGTTGACATGCAGACTGGAAGAAGCAGCAGCACCGCCATGCAGCTCTGGCCATTGGAAAAGGATCAGTGTAGTGCACAGTTCTGGAGATGCCCACTCCACACCCAGCTACCACCCTGGGAACTTGGATTCAGAGAAACCCAGGTTCCTGTCCCATTCCCTATACTGCAGAGGGGCAGTCGATGTGGGAAGTGCCTGGGACCTCATAATCTGCTTTGTTAAGAGGAACAAGAATGTCAAGATGAAGGAGCAAAAGGCAATCTCAGACATCTAGACCACACAGAACAATTCTGGGAAATACAACCACGGAAGAAAATGGAACTTACACATTTGAACTCTCCAAGGACAGCAACTGAAGTAAACAAACAACTTTATGAGATTGTAAAAGTAATCAAATCAGAAATAACGTCTCAGGCAAAAGAAAAAAATCACAAATATAAGGAAAGAATTGCTGAGTATATCTAAAGAAAGCATAGATTAAAAATAAGAGGGGCATGGGAAAACGATGGAATTGTGGAAGGAACAGTATAGGAAGGATTCATGAAACAGATTCAAGGAGATATCCAGGAAGCTGAAAATCAATAAAAAGCTGGCAAAACCACTTGAAAGAGACCGCAGATAGACTTTCAGACCTTGAAGACTAGATCACAGCTAGTAATCATGAAAGGAAAAATCTCTTATAAATAACAAGGAGCCAGGAAATAATAATTCAATGGCTGCAAGAAGACACAAAGAAAAATAATTTAAGAGTGATAATTACCAGCGAAGAAGCAGGGGTCAGCACAAATGAAATAAAAAAAAAAAAACACTGTTTACAGAATTAATAGCAGAAAACTTCCTAAACATGGGCATCTGGCATACAGATAAGCAAAGAATATAGAGTTCCAATTATCCATCACTGAAATAAATCTAAACCCAGACATATAATAATCAAGTTCCCAGAAACTCAGCACAAGAACAGGATATTAAAAGCTGTTAAAGAAAAGAAACAGATCACCTATGAAGAAAACCAATGAGAATTGTGGCACACTTGTTAATACAAGCCATCAAGTTAAGAACAGTTTGGAGTGACGTGTTTCAAACCCTCAAAGAAAAGAACTTCTAACCCAGATTGATGTATCCTGGAAAACTGTCTTTCAAAATTGATGGAAAAATAAAATACTTCCATGGCAAAGAAAAACTGAAGGAATTCATGACCACAAATATTCTAGAGAGAGATAAAGATGATCATGGTTCCAGGAACAGCAGCAGAAGGGAACTGGAAAATAAAACAGACAATTAAACAAAGGGGAAAAGTGGAGGGTCAATATCAGGAGGATAGCAGAGATAAACCAATGCATGCCAGTTGTAACCATTAATGTAAATGACCTCAATTCACCAATAAAAAGAAACACAGGGACAGTGGATCAAGAAATAGGATCCACAAATACACTGTATACAAAAAAATACATTTAACTCAAAAGGAAATTCATAGACTGAAAAATCAAGGAGGAGAAAACAATTGTTCCACATGACAGAAGACCAGAAAAAAACAAGAGTAACTTGCCCAACAACCACAGAGTGCATAAAGAAGATATAGTCTTTTCATACAATTGAAAGCTACCCAGCTGTAAAGTAAGAGAATCTCAAAGGTCTTCTTGGTAATTGGATGCAATTGGAGATCATGCTCATAGACTCATATGAGTGAACACCTGGTTATCTTCTAGCATAATAAACGGCGTTAGTGGCATTCAGAAAGCCCAACAGATATTATGAAAGTGATAGAGGAAGGGACACTAAAAAGGGAAAGTGGTAACCACTGTTAATTTCCTATTATCTTGTTTTGAATTCTTGTATTGTTTTCATAATTTTGTTAGGTTTGGTTTTATTCTGTCTTGTTTTGTTAGATTTTACTGTGTCTGTTGGTCTGGGCAGCTATTTCAAAGATAATGCATATTCTGGAAACCACTGTTGATTTCCTATTATCTTATTTTGAAGTCCTATAATGCTTTCATTGTTTTGTGTTGATTGGCTTTATTCTATTTTTTTGTTTGTTTGTTTTGTTTTTTGTTTGATTTTATTATGTGTGATGGTATGGATAGCTACTTTGAAGAAAATGAGACATTATGGTATCCGTTGTTCATTTCCTATCATTCTGTTTTAAGTCCTGTAATACTTTCATTCTTTTGTCTTGATTGGTTTTACTGCTTTTTTTTATTTTGTTTGATTTTATTATGTGTGATAGAATGGACAGTTATTTTGAAAAAATGAGAGCCATTATAGTAGTCATTGTTCATTTCCTATTATCTTGTTTTGAAGTCCTGAAATGCTCTCATTCTTTTGTTTTGATTGATTTTAGCCTATTTGTATTGTTTGATTTTATTATGTGTGAAAGTATGGACAGTTATTTTGAAGAAAATTTGGCCATTGTTGATTTCCTGCTGTTGTGTTTTGAGCTCCTGTATTGTTTGCATTGTTCTATTCTGATTTTCTTTATTCTGGTTTTTTGTTTTATTGTCTTTAAAATTAAAAAAAAATATTGTTTTTTAGTTATTTGTGAATAAATCAGTTGGCTAGGGAGAGTGCTGGGACAATAGACAGTGCACTAGGATTTTGGGCCTGGGATGAATGTCCTTAGGCAACAAGGAATGCAGTTCCTCTTTACTAAAGGAAGATGCAGCTCCTCCCTACAAAATCCTGAATTTTGAGAAATTTAAATGGAAATTAACCAGTTTCTCTTTAAAGTCCTAGTTTCCTTTAAACCCACATGCTAGTAACTGGGTTACAGAGCCTTCTCAGGTTGGTTGTTTTAAATTCACAGAGCCACCTGTGATAGGTAGTTACTAAACAGCTGACACTTCCTGGGCTCCACCTATCCATAAAAAGCTCTAGACCAAGGGAACATGTGAGGAGCACACTGGTTCGAATCCCCTCCTGGAGAAACCAAGAGTATTACTGTTTTTTTTTTTTTTTTTTTTTTCTTTACCTTATTGCTAATAGAAATTCTCCTAACTTTCTACTTTTGGTTAACTTTAGTCTTTGGTTTTGAGACACCACCAAGTTCAAATTGTACAGAATTAACGGTTTCATTTCTTAATACCTTCAAGATATAATCTGATCTCATCAACATTTTAATGTTAAAACTCTGATCATCAGAACTTCGATAATTATTTACTTTATTCTAAGCCACAAAGTCTGTGCTCTATTTTTTGAAAGCTCTAGGAAATTAATGGTTTTGCATTGCTCTTATGATACATTTTCTATTTCTTCAGGTGAATTGCAAAAGCCTTTCCGGGTCTGGAATGTGAAAATCTCCTTTTTACTCTCTCAAGCCAATAGTTACAGTTACCTTTGGTTCTTCCTCTTTTCTTATCCATAGGTTTCTCAATATTCCAACCATGCAAATTGAACACTAACTCTTTCTTCGCCAAATTCTCATCCACAATTACTCATTGGACTTCTAATCATATTTTGGACCTGAACATCAATATTTCTTCTTTCAGAATACATTTCTTGTTTTTCTGGTCTCCCCTAGTATTCATTTCCCTACGGCAATGTTTATATTCCTTGTAAGAGTGAACATGTCTTGGGGAAAAGGATTTTGTGTACCTTGTTCATGCTTTGGTTCTAGTAATTATTAACTGTCTTAAAAGTTTTATTTAACAAATAGTGGGATGGCAACATGAACTCTCTTCTTGCTTTGTTCCTTCTTCTTGGTATGTTCTCTCTCCTGACCAGGGAATATTAATATAGTGCTCCCTAAGAGCAACATCACAAACTTTATGATTTAAAACAGCGCAAGTTTACTCTGTCATACCTTAGAGGCCAGACGTCTACCTAACTAGGTTTCAGCAGTGCAATGCTTTCTCTATACAAGAGATTCTCCCTTGTTTTCTCAAGCTTCTGGTGGTTCTATGAATTCTTTACTTTATGGCATCCAGATTCCAATATTTGTCTGGTCTGCTTTACTTTTTTCCTTGTGTTTTTGTGTCTTGTGACTCCCCTTCCTTTCTCATGAACTCACCGGATTTGGGGGGTCATCTTAAATCTAGGAAGGTTTCATTTTGAACTCTTTAATTTGATTTCATTTGTATTATATGACATAAATTAGTTTCCTTCTTTCAAATAAGGTGTAAGGTTTGAAAAGAAAATCTTTTTGGAATGATGAACCTAGCGTGAGTGGAAACCAATCAAATAATGTTGTGATATTTAGAACTATGGGTGTAAAGTAAGTTGCTTTGGGGTCTGCACAAGAAATATTGTAGTGATCAGAGTGAGAGCCATTTATGCCACTGTCACACAGAATCCAGCATTCTCTTTACTGGATAAAATAACATTACTTTTGGTCTCCTTCAGCAGTAGAAGCTAACAAATCACCCTTTCCTCCTTATAGCAGATTCAGAGCACAAAGGGTTTAAGAAAAGAAAAAAGTTGGATGGTGGAGACTACAGATGAACGGAGTTTTGGGGGATTCCATAGAAAGGCGGCTTGAAGGGAAAAAGTTTTGAGTTTGATGTGAGAAATAAATGTCCAAGCAGGCCTATTTTTATCTACAGGGTGGTAAGGCCAGGTGATTTGAATTACAGATAAATTCAAATTTAAAAGGTAAATAAGAGGAACTTTTAATTAGTCACATTAATGTGAGAAGGATGAGATGAAATGTTGAAGTTTACATAATCTGTACTTAATTCTAGACTTAAATTTACCATTTTCTCTTCATTAACATTAGTATAAAACAAAATCAATGAATGATTTGCATATCTCTTCATCTTTGATTGAAATCTCCTCCTAGTGAGGCTAATTAGAAATAAAAAATATTTTTAAAAGTATAATCAGTCTTATATTCAGGCAGAATAACTTATTTGACTTGACTAATACCACTAGTTAGTATCAAAGCACACATTATCAGTTATTTCTGCTTGATATGATCTTTTTCCTGATAGTTTCAATATAATTCCTATCTTTGTAAGAAAAAGACTTTTGTATGGTATACAGAGATGTGTGAGCATACAAAGAAAAACAATTAGGCATCAGACTTTCTGGCTCAACTATAAAGTAGTCACATTACCTTGAGTAAAACACTTAATCTTTACCAGGCATTTAAAGGCCCTCAACTCTAGAATACTGTGATTCTCAAGAGCAGGTATTTATCAGAATTCTGCAGTCTCTTGCTAAACTAGGTTTTTCTTTATACCAAAGACTTTCCTGAAAGATTTGGTAAGTTCCTGACATATACAAGATGACAAGTAGTCTCAAAGGGAACCAGAGTTAAATTAGCCCACTTTGCCTGGGGCTAACCTCACCAGAAAGTAAAGTAGAAAGAGAATAAGAGTCAAACTTATTAAATCTCATCATAGAAGAGATAATAGAACTGCTAATTTTTTAGCCTTACATTTACTAGTTATGGAAACTAGTATCATGCTTATGAAGAGTCTGCTATTTTGCAGTCCATTTATTTCCTCTTGAAAGTCAAGTGTAGAATGTACACTATATGAAAGAGTTAACAACTGCTCCTTTCCACTGTTCCCTTCTTTCCTTTTTTCTTCCTTATCTTAAATCTATTGCATAAGAAATAAAGACTTTCCTCAATCTCAAAGGCAGATTTAGTTGAGGCATCTATCTGCATTAGAGGAGAGACTTTCTTAACTCTCATTTAAAACATGAATTTCAAATTTACGTTAATAATTTGGAATGTGTCCTGTAAAAAGAAATGAAACTTGTAAATAGTGGTAGACATTTCTTAAAAATAAATATTTTAAAACTAGAAAGTTGACGTTGTCTTTTTGTGACCAGGGTTAGCTAGCTAGTAAAATTATTTTTTTCTGACCATTTAATATCAAAACTAGTCTCTTTTAAAATTTAATTTTAAATAAATTTTGCTCATAATTTTTTGAGGAGCCAGAAAATGATTGTGTAGTCTATTTTCACAAGAAAAATGGACTATCTTTTCAAATAGAACTATATTTTTGTAATAACTGAAAAGTTATTCTTTTTGTCATAATTAAAAAATTACTATCTTGTGAAATAGAACTATATTTTTCTAATAACTGCTAAACAAAAACAAGTTTGGAAGGTATACAGAAATGAAATTAGAACACATCCATTTACATCTACCACATGTTTGTAAGTGTAATTGTATATTTAAGACATTATGTGAAATATATACAATTCAGATTTGCAGAATAAATTAATTTGGAATGAGTAATAACATTTTAGTATGACAAACTACAGTGAAAGGCTATTATGACAAATCATACTCACTGAAAATATATTTCTACATATTTAAATTATACATATATATTTTACTGGTGCCTGTGATACACACAATATGATCACAATTAAAGTGAATTATTAAATTTAAAAGAAAATGTAATTATTAAAGTAAGATGCATTGCCATTAGTGCCCCTCTTTCCTCACTTAACACAAATATCCCATTGTTCTTAACACTTTCTGAGGCAGTTCCAGAAGTCCTCTATACTGAGTGTCCTTTTGTGGCTGCCTCAATATTCACAATCAATTAAAGATAAGCAAAATCAATTATAGCAATTTCTGTCTAGTAAATATATCCTAACAAGGTAGAGACCAAGATTAGCCTAGGGTCACTGATACTGAACTCCCAAAACCCTGTTGGGCCATGCTCAGCAATGTCACTGTTTCTAGAAATGCACTAGAAGCTGTGGACAGTTACCACTCTGCTCTGTACTCATGAGGAAATGGACTAAACTGTCAATCAAATATCCACATCTCTTGTACTTCTGTATTGCTGTCATGATGAGAGCTAATGCTGTTTTAGATGCCTCAGGATTGACTTATAAAACTATACTCAGGACATGTACCAAGTGCCCCAAAATGTTACTTAAACTTTAGGAACTTCTGGCAACCCAGGATCATTTCAGATGACTCTAACCCATAACAGCTTCAGAGAACTCTGCCCTCTCTACCCGCAAAGTGTAGGAACACTTTGGAGTTCCTACAGAGACCCGGTGAGATGGGAAAGGCATTGGATTCAAGATCCACTCCTTCCCTCTATAAGCAGCAATTGCCTTCTTGTACAGTAATCCCAGTGCTGCAGCATAGGGCCTGGTAAAGGCTTATTTACCTGGTCTTACTTCCTATTCAGGAGTTTTTAATCTTAGAGTAGGCTGAGTTGGTCATTGTAAAGAAAGACCTGGTGGGGGGGGGGTGGTGGCGGAGAAAGACTGGAAACACAAAGAGCTCCTATCACTGAGTGTTTTTAGCCAGCAGAAGAGTTTCAGAACATCTTCAGAGAGCAGCAAAGAAAAGGGAGTGTGGAACAGGGAAGAGCTAAGAGGGTGCAATGATAGAAATGGGGAAATGTGAGGACCCATAGAAACCTGTAAAAGAGGCTCAGAGAGGCTCCAAGCTGCTGAAATAGTTCCAGAAGTCTCCAAGAGAGTGATAAATTCTGTCTAGTAGGGGGCCAATAGGAATAACCGAGAATCATTCAGAGCTGCCAACACCCGGGCTGTGAGGATACACTAAGAATCATATCTTTAATGTCTAAATGGTACTGCTGCTCAAAAATCAGAGCTATAACTGTAAGACCTGAAAGCTACTGGAATTAAAATATCAGAATTGCTTGCATCAAATGAGCAGCACTCTACGGATATGTGATTCTATCTGAATCAGTGAAAGAGCCACCAGCCAACAGATCACACCTCTATCATTTCTTCCGAACAATATGTAAAATGTTCATCTAAACTTTTTCACTCTTCTAGGTATGTCAGAGAATCAAAGTAAAAATATAAATGGCTCACTATAAACTCAGGGCAAAAAACAGATATAAAAGGTAGAAGTTTATCAGCCTAGAAACTCATAAGCATGAACCTACACAGGAACCAGTGTTCTAATAGGAAAACCTAAATATAACTAAACATAACGGATGAGTTACTGATGATGTAGGGTGAGCCAGTAGTCATTTTGAAATATGTACAAAGAATTTTCTTGCCTTTAACAGGACCTGGTCTAAAAAGATTTAAAAGAATAAACTTTTATTGGAGCCTGACAGGTGTTTTTATCTGAACCTAATAAATTCATAGGAAAAGAAATGCCAAATCCAGTCTCACTTGCCATTCTGTCTTATCCAAAGATAGAGAAAAATCTGAAAAGCTATTATGAAAGTCACTGTGAAAGTCTCAGTGTAGGGGTACAGGTCTTTGACAACTGAAACCTAATCAAAAGACTATTTCCTTTCTCCACAGTTTACCTGCACATCACCATAGGCCTATTTTCCAAGTACATTCCCATCCAGTGTACCACTTTCAGCCTTTTACAAATGTTTGCAAGGCATAATGAAAGGTAAAACATAAAGTTTAAGGAGATAAAGCAAGTCCATAGCCAGAAACTAATGTGAAGTTTAGATTTGAATTATCAAACTGAGAAAATAATGATGATTGGTATTGTAATGACTTTTAAGAGAAAAAGTAGACAGGTATAGGTAGAAAAAATAAAAAGCATATGTAGAAACAAAACCCTGTAACAAAATTGGAGAATGAACAGAGTTAAGGAAGAAAGCACCAAGTGTGAGGATGTCAAGTCCCTTGAAACAGAGACTCAGACAAGCTGACCTGAGTCCACACTGGACTAGCAGGACCTCACTTGCAAGCAAGATCGGCCTGATCCAAAGCAAATGTTAAATCCTTGTCTTGTCCTTATTTTCTCTTTCTCTAATTTTAACACAAACTAATGGAATTTTCAAAGGAATATAAGAGAAATGTCAGAGTAATACATGTCATAGAGGGAAAATAGGAAGATTTCAAGTAAAAATAAAGCATTCAATATGGTCGTTTTATTTATTTATTTATTTTTTTTAATTTAAGAGGAAAAAGAGAAAAACACAAAACAAACCAAAGCGGCGTAAGGGTACACGCAATACAGAACTACAAAACAAAACAAAACAAAACAAAACAAAAAACCATAACAGTAAGAAATTACCTGCTAGTAGATTACACACTATTTTCTTGAAAATAGTTCCTCAAATCACAGTATCAAAGAACACAAGGTGGACATTCAAACAGGGAGACTGCAAACAGCTGTGTTCAATGTTCCAAAAACATTGATAAAGTCAGCTATTTAACACCCCCAAACACACTTGCTGTTATATCCGTTAGAGCTCCTTTTCTTTTTTTTTTTTTTCCCTCTCTTTTTTACAACAAAATTTACACATCTTGGATTTTATTACTCCTTAGTGCTTATTACTTTCTTTGGGGGGGGGGAAAGAATACAGTCAAATATGGCAAAACAAAGCTGTCAGTCAATACCAAGGATAGACGTAGCACATGGTGTAGAACAGAGTACAAGTTTATCAACAATGGTTATCAACGTTGTCCCTTGTTTCCTTAAAAAGAATTGTCTATCTTATTAGATATTATAAAGTTGGACAAAACAGTAGACAACAAGACCAATAAAACTTAGGCATTGTAAACATTACAGGACTTCCAAAGAAGACAATAGTCAAACCAGAATGGGTATCTTAGTGAATCTTATTGTCTTCAAAGTAGTTGCCTATGTCTTCAAACTTGATACTATCATATAGAATGGAACAGAGTCTAATCAGTCAAAACAAGATCGTGGGAGTACTACAGGACTTCAAAACAAGTTAATAGGAAATCGAAAAGAGTTACTATTTATATATCCTAATTTTTTTGAATTTTTTCTTTAATTAAGACAAACATAAGAAATGACTAAATAATTTTTTTTTGAAACAATAAGGGGGAGATTGAGATAAAACAGGACATAACAATATAACAATAGAGGTCACAGCATGACTGTTTCAATAACCTAGTACTTCACCACCTTATAACCTGACTTAATAGTAGTTACCATAGTGTCCTTTTTCTTGAAATATTTGGATAAAACTTCATATACTCTAGCTTCAAATATTTTCATATCAAGAAGCCCAGAATAAAGCCTTTCTAATTAATGAGTGAAAACTTTATAAGGCTTCAAGGCCACCTAATGGGGAATCATGATTACCACATATTTTTATATATTTGAATCATTACTTACATTAGGGAAACTATTCGGTATTCACACATGCGAGATTGATTTATTTCACTTATGAGTATGGTCTCAAGCTGTGCCCATTTATTGATAAATATCTCAATGTGATCCTTCTTTATAGCTGAATAATACTGCATTGTATAGAAATACCACAACTTTTTTATCCATTCCTCAGTTGATGGGCACTTGGGTTGTTTCCAAGATCTGGCGATTACAAATTGTGCTGCTATAAACATAGGTGCACATATATCACTGTGGTATGATGCTTTCAGTTCTTCTGGGAATATGCCTAGAAGTGGAATAGCTGGAATAAATGGGATTTCCAGTCCCAACTTTTTGAGAAATCTTCAGACAGATCTCCACAAAGGCTGTACCAGTCTACACTCCCACCAGCAGTGCAGGAGAGTTCCTTTTTCCCCACAGCCTCTCCAGCATTTGTTGTCGGTTTTCTTGATCCTGGCCATTCTTTCAGGAGTGAGATGGTATCTCAGTGTGGTTTTAATTTGCATTTCTCTAATGACCAATGATGATGAGCATTTTTTCATGTATTTATTTGCCATTTGCATTTCTTCATCTGAGAATTGCGTATTCATCTCAGATGCCCATTTTTGGATTGGATCTTTGAATTTCGGAGGTCTGAGTTTCTTTAATTCTTTGTATGTTTTAGACAAGAGGCCCTTGTCTGAGAGAGAGTTCACTAAAATCTTTTCCCAGTTTATGGGTTTTCTTTTCACTATGCTGGAGATTTCTTTTGACATGCAGAAACTTTTTAATAAGAAGTGGTCCCAGTTATTGATTCTGGGAAGTATTTCCCGTGCGGTTTGAGTCCTGTTCATGAATTCTTTACCTACTCCTATGTCTCCAAGGTTTCTACCTATTTTGTCTTCCAATAGATTTAGTGTTTCTGTTTTAATATTCAGATCTTTGACCCATTTAGATTTTAATTTAGTACATGGTGATAGACATGGGTCTAGCTTTAGTTTTCGGCAAATGGAGAGCCAGTTTTTCCAGCACCATTTATTAAAGAGACTGTCGTTCTTCCAGTGAACCTGCTTGGCTCCTTTATCAAAGATAAGGTGGTTGAGTGTGTTCGTAGTTGTGTGTTCGTAGTGTGTTCGTAGTGTGTTCGTAGGTTGTATCTTCTAATCTATTCCACTGATCTTCGGCTCTGTTTTGATTCCAATACCATGTTGATTTTACTACTGTTGCTTTGTAGTATAACTTCAAGTCAGGGATTGTGATGCCTCCTGCTTTGTCTTTGCTGCTTAGAATTGCCTTTGCGATTCTAGGTCTCTTCTGGTTCCAGATGAAATTTAGGAGTGATTTCTCTAGATCTATAAGGTATGTTGATGGTATTTCTATTGGGATTGCATTGAATCTGTATAACAGTTTTGGGAGAATGGCCATTTTCACAATGTTTGTTCTTCCTATCCATGAGCAAGGGATGTCTTTCCATTTTCTGAGATCATCTTCAATTTCCTTTTTCAGTGTATTATAATTTTCACTGTATAAGTCTTTCACTTCTTTCGTAAGAGTAATTCCTAAATATTTCATTTTTTTGCTTGCTAATGTGAATAGTCCAGTTTCTCTTATTTCCCTCTCTGTAATTTTGTTGTTCGTGTATAGGAATGCAATTGATTTCTGAGTATTGATTTTGTATCCAGCCACATTACTGAATTTATTTATTGTATCTAAGAGTATTTCAATGGAGTTTAGGGGGTCTTCTATGTAGAGTATCATGTCATCTGCAAACAATGATAATTTAACTTCTTCTTTTCCTATCTTTACCCCTTTTATTTCTCTTTCTTGCCTAATTGCTCTGGCTAGTACTTCCAGTACTATATTAAATAGGAGTGGTGATAAAGGACATCCTTGTCTTGTACCCAATTTTAAAGTAAAGGCTTTCAATTTTTGGCCATTTAGTATGATGCTGGCTGTTGGTTTGTCATAAATGGCCTTTATTATATTGAGGTAAAGACCATTTATTCCAATTTTCTGTAAAGTTCTTATCATGAATAAGTGTTGGACCTTATCGAAGGCTTTTTCTGCATCTATAGAGATGATCATGTGATTCTTATTTTTGGCTTTATTGATATGGTGGATTACATTTATTGATTTGCGTATGTTGAACCATCCTTGCATTCCTGGGATGAATCCCACCTGGTCATGGTGTATAATCTTCTTGATGATTTGCTGGATCCTATTTGCCAATATTTTATTGAGGATTTTTGCATCTGTGTTCATTAGGGAGATCGGTCTATAGTTCTCTTTTATAGTTGGGTCTTTCTCAGGTTTTGGTACTAGAGTAATATTTGCTTCCAGGAATGACTTAGGAAGGATTGCTTCCCTTTCAATTTCATTGAACAGTTTGAGGAGTGTCGGCATTAGGTCTTCTTTGTATTTCTTGTAGAATTCTGCAGTGAATCCATCTGGGCCTGGGCTCTTCTTGGTGGGCAAGGACCCAATTACATTCTCAATTTCATTAGCAGAGATTGGGTTATTCAACAGTTTTATATCCTCTTGATCTAGCTTTGGTACTTCATATGCGTCTAAGAATCTATTTCTTCTGTGTTATCAAACTTTTGAGAGTAGAGGTTTTCGAAATAGGTGTTGATGATCCTCTGTATTTCTATTGGGTCTGTAGTGATTTCTCCTTTTTCATTTCTTATTGCATGAATTTGAGCTTTTTCTTTCCTTTTTTTAATAAGGTTGGCTAGGGGCTTATCGATTTTATTTATTCTTTCAAAGAACCAACTCTTTGATTCGTTGATTCTTTGGATTGTTTTCTTAGTCTCTATTGCATTGATTTCTGCTCTGATTTTTATAATTTCCTCTCTTCTTTTGGCTTTGGGCTTGACTTGCTCTTCTTTTTCTAGCTGTTTGAGGTGTAGCATCAAGTTATTTATTTGTATTCGTTTTGTTTTCCTGATGTGGGAACTCAGTGCAATAAATTTTCCTCTCAGAACAGCTTTCATTGCATCCCACAGATTCTGGTAAGTTGTATCTGCATTTTCATTTTCTTTTAGGTATTGTTTAATTTCTTCTTTAATTTCTTCTGTGACCCACTGATTACTCAAGAGTGTGTTATTTAGTTTCCATGTGTTTGCGGAATTTTTGCAGTATCCTTTGTCATTAATTTCTAATTTCAGAGCGCTATGATCCGATAATATGCAAGGGATGATTTCAACTCTTTTGCATTTGCTTAAATATGTTCTGTGAGCTAATATATGGTCTATTTTAGAAAATGATCCATGTACTGCTGAGAAGAATGTGTATTCTGATGTTGTTGGGTGGAACATTCTGTATATGTCTATCAAACCCATTTGTTCACAGGTGTGATTCAGTTCTGTTATTTCTTTGCTCATTTTCTGTCTGGTTGATCTGTCCCTTGGTGTCAGTGGTGTATTAAGGTCTCCTGTTACAATTGTGTTACTGATAATTTGAGTTTTCATTTCTGTTAATAATTGTTTTATATAACTGGGTGCTCTGGAGTTTGGTGCGTATATATTTAAGATAGTTATCTCTTCCTCTTGGAGTTTTCCCCTTACGAGTATGTAGTGACCTTCTTTGTCCTTTATGGTCATTGTTGGTTTAAAGTTCACGTTGTCTGCAAACAGAATGGCTACTCCTGCCTTTTTTTGGATTCCTGCTGCATGAAGAATTGTTTTCCATCCTTTGACTTTCAGTCTGTGAGTATCTTTCTGGGTTAGATGGGTTTCCTGTAAACAGCATATGATTGGATTTTGTTTCTTGATCCATTCTGCTAGTCTGTTTCTTTTGATTGGTGCATTGAGACCATTTACATTAATAGTTATTACTGTTAAATGCTGGTTAATTGTAGGATTGTTATCTCTCTGCTGTTGCATCTTTATCTTTCGGTTCTGTTTAATTATTTGCTTTGCTTAGTGGTTTTTTCCTTTGTGTATCTAAACTGTCTTTCAATATTTTTTGCAGGGTTGGTTTGGTGTTCATGAAGTTCTTCAGCTGTTCTTTGTCATGGAAGTATCATATTGCACCATCTATTTTGAATGATAGTTTTGCAGGATATATCAGTCTTGGTTGGAAATCATTTTGCTTTAGGATCTGGAATACTTCACTCCATGCTCTTCTTGACTTTATCGTTTGTGCTGAGAAGTCTGCTGAGATTCTGATAGGTTTTCCTTTATAAGTGATTTGTCTTTTCTCTCTGACAGCTTTTAATAATCTATTCTTGTGTTGGATTTCTGGGATGGTGATTATTATATGTCTGGGTGTAGTTTTATTTTGGTTATGACTGTTTGGAGTTCCATATGCTTCACTGATCCTGATGTCAGTTTCTGATCTCATGCTTGGGAAATTTTCAGCTATTACTTCTCTAAATATCCTCCTGACATCCTTCATGTTGTCTCCCTCTCTTTCATTAATCCCTATCATTCTTATGTTATTCTTCTTTGCATCGTCTTGCAGTTGTTGAATTGTTGTTTCCTGGTTCCTTGTTATTTTCAAAAGATCTTTCCTTTCCTGTTCACTAGCTGCAATCCTGTCTTCAAGGTCTGAAATTCTATCTTCACTTTCATTAAGGTAGTTTTTACAATTTTCAGTGGAGTTTTTTATTTCCTGTATATCTCTGTGCATCTGCATTATGTATTCTGTTTGTTTCTTATATTGCTTGTCTAGGGATTCTATCTTTTTGTTTAGTTCCTCCAATTTTTTATCTGTGTTTTCTTTAGATATATTTAGAATCTCTTTCATTTCTTTTATCATTTCTTCTTTTATCTGGGAGATTATTTCGAGTTTGAATTTCTTTAAAGCTTCCTGGAGTTGCTTGTCAATTTCAGTGGCTATTGTGTCCGATATATGAGGTGGATGGGATATATTTTCTTCTATATACATCGCTCCTAGGGTTTCTTGAGATGGGCTGGAGGTTTGAGGTTGTAATTTGGTCTTTCGTTTTGTCATTTTCCTATATTTCTGTGTTTCAAGTGTTACTTGAAATCTTCCTCAGGATCTGTTGAAAATCCCCTTCTATGTTTGGAGCTACTGGGACTCTGGCGCCGTGCTACTCCAAGCCATTAGGCCTACAGAACCAGTGGCCCTCCTCTGCCTGCTCAGAACTCCGCAGTTCCAGACAAGCTGGGCCTCAGGGACACTGTGCGCCCACCTGCCCCTTGGAAGCTCCACAGTTCTTCAATCGCAGCCGGGTTAGGGTACTCACCACAGGCCGCAGTGCTTCAGGAACCTGTGGACCCTCCCTGGTTGCAGAGATATCCACAGTCCTCCAGACACGCAGAGAGGCCAGTGAGGGCACCCCAGATCTGCCCAGCTCCTCCTCTGCAGACCTGTGGCCAGGCGCGGCAGCTAAACAGGCTGGGCTAGGCTGGTAGTGTGGGCCAGCCCACCTATTGGGAGCTCAGCAGGTCTCCAAATGAAGCAGGAATGGGGAGGCTGATGTGGAAGCCTTAAACCCACCTCTCTCCTTCACTGCACCTGGAAGCCTGAGGGAACTCCAGCAGTCTGGGCGCAGAAATCCAGAGTCCTCCAGACACGCAGAGAGGCCAGTGAGGGCACCCCAGATCTGCCCAGCTCCTCCTCTGCAGACCTGTGGCCAGGCGCGGCAGCTAAACAGGCTGGGCTAGGCTGGTAGTGTGGGCCAGCCCACCTATCAGGAGCTCAGCAGGTCTCCAAATGAAGCCGGGAATGGGGAGGCTGATGTGGAAGCCTTAAACCCACCTCTCTCCTTCACTGCACCTGGAAGCCTGAGGGAACTCCAGCAGTCTGGGCGCAGAAATCCAGAGTCCTCCAGACACGCAGAGAGGCCAGTGAGGGCACCCCAGATCTGCCCAGCTCCTCCTCTGCAGACCTATGGCCAGGCGCGGCTGCTAAACAGGCTGCGCTAGGCTGGTTGTGTGGGCCAGCCCACCTATGGGGAGCTCAGCAGGTCTCCAAATGAAGCCTGGAATGGGGAGGCTGATGTGGAAGCCTCAAACCCACCTCTCGCCTTCACTGCACCTGGAAGCCTGAGGGAACTCCAGCAGTCTGGGCGCAGAAATCCAGAGTCCTCCAGACACGCAGAGAGGCCAGTGAGGGCACCCCAGATCTGCCCAGCTCCTCCTCTGCAGACCTGTGGCCAGGCGCGGCAGCTAAATAGGCTGGGCTAGGCTGGTAGTGTGGGCCAGCCCACCTATTGAGAGCTCAGCAGGTCTCCAAATGAAGCCGGAATGGGGAGGCTGATGTGGAAGCCTTAAACCCACCTCTCTCCTTCACTGCACCTGGAAGCCTGAGGGAACTCCAGCAGTCTGGGCGCAGAAATCCAGAGTCCTCCAGACACGCAGAGAGGCCAGTGAGGGCACCCCAGATCTGCCCAGCTCCTCCTCTGCAAGACCTGTCAATATGGTCGTTTTAATCAAAGATTTGTAATTTTCTGTGTTGAAAAAATATAAAAAATGATATATGCCTGATGCTATTTATTTCTGAGCAGTGGACTTTTTTTCTGGTTTTGTTAAGAGGCTTCTGAATTTGTGAATAACTCAGTAACACATATACCTTAGTTAAGTTTCTGTTGCTGATAGCACAATACCATGGACTATATAAGTCCCTCCTGCAGCCCTTGAGAGGTGGCTTTCAATTTTCAGTTTTACATTTGGTGATGGCCTTCTTGATGGCAGAGTCCTAAGCTGAGACAGGACACCATATGTCAAGACACATAGTGTAAACATGTAAGTGTGTGTGTCCTTTGCTTTCACTCTTTTCATAAAATCATCAGAATTGAATCATGAAGGCTCCACTAATCACAAATAATCTCCCAAAGGCTCTACCTCTAAATGCTAAAATTCCCACCCTTACAATGGGTGGAACCGTGGTTTTAACATGGGAACCCTGGTGGTTACACTCAGAATGTATCAAATCAGAAACATACATATGGCTTATATAGCAAGGTTCAATGGCACTTTAAAACAGCAGTGGTAGAAAAACACAACAAAGGAGAGCAAAATCTTAAAAATTAAAACATAAACAACATAAAAGTAAGCAAGGTTAGAATAAAAGATTGAATAAGCTGTGTTTAAAATCACTAACATTTTGGTGGTGACAAGCGATACTAGATTCCACTCCTCAGACTCCATTGTTGTCTAGAATTTCAGATTTCAACATCAATAATGAATCATAATAAACATTGTCCCCCTTCCATGCATCTCACCTCCTCATATTTCATCATCATAGCCATGAAATAATAATGCTGGGTAATAATATTTGAGGGGAGTTTTGTTTATGCAGAAACAGATGTTCTAACACATGCAGCTTCAACAGTTTCTCTTTTCCTTCAGAGTTGCTGAGGTTTATGTGTCTCAAAACTGTACGTCAACCGGATGGAAAATATGAGAGATATACAGAGATAAAGGTTTTTTTTTTTCTTTTTTAAACTTGTCACTTTGGAAGAGAAAATGGCTTTTTTATTTCGCAACCCAGACAGGAGGCAAACAGCGCATGGCATTGCTGACTGAGCTGCAAAATCAGAATTGACAAATCCTGGAGGAGAAGAAACTTACCCTTGCAAAGTCAGGCATTGCTGTGCATGCTACTGGGCTTTCCCTGTGTTCTCTTGCTGCTGCCTGGACAGCCCATAAGGTCCAGGTGGCATCAGTGTGATTTCTCAGACAAATGCAATTGGAAACATAATTTTATCATAAAGAAATAAATGTGTTGGCTCAAGGGCCTAATGCTTTTCCTTGTCTTGTCTTGATGAGGGCTCAGATCAAGAGAGACATTTAATTTGACTTTGTAACATATAATAATCAACACTGAGTAAAAATGTAGTTATGTCCAACTTGTATTCCATCTCTTGTTATTCATACGAAATATTCATATTTAAGTAAATAAAGAATTGTAGCCTATAGGTCTAAAAATTAATCTGATACTCTAAATGATTTCCCAAAATTTCCTAAAACGTGACATAAATGGTAAACGAAGACATTTGTGATGCTTCACTGTGGTGTATGGTGAAAGATGCACTTATGGGACAGACTGAGAGGACAGGATTCAAGAGATGCTCACTTGGCATGCTGGGTCCTATGTGATGTAAGGATTAATAGTTTAGTGTACCTGCATCTGAGACTTTTTGAGAAACTGTGCTTTGAAAAAATCCCCCTCCCCAAAGAAGCAACATAAAGCAAGAAGGCAAATTTTAAGGACAAATATGTAAAAATGTTTCTGTATGTGTGTGTTGTTGAGAGAGAGACAGAGATAACAGAGAGAGAGAGAGAGAGAGAGAGAGAGAGAGAGAGAGAGAGAGAGAGAGAATGGAGACAAGACATAGGAACTAGAACTGAATGAACAGTGACTCAAACAAAATCTTTAGACTATATCTTCCTGCTACAGTCTAAATTGTTTTTTCATAGATTGCTGTAGAAAAAGTTCTTTCTATTTCCTTTGCAAATCATTGCAGGGCGCACTGATCTACTATATGAAAGTGAAAGTGAAGAAGTAGGCAACCTCTAGTTACTTAGGTAATCCACTTATAAGATTTATAATCTATTTTTTATTATTCACTCCACATAAACTCGTCTGCAGCTAAGAAATAGCTGTTAAGAGCTATGCCTTATGTAGTTGCTGATGAGTTTATGATCCCCTGATTATTAGTAAACAAAGAAAATTTATTAGGACAAAATGTACTCCAGGAGTCTTCCAGCTATATAAAATGATAATTAGAAAGAACAACTAATTTCACTTCAAATAATATAAGGAGAAAGAAAACATACTGCAGTGTTCTGTAGGTCTATGGAGGCATCAGACCAAGAATCTATATAATTATTTTTGCTAATTGTTGCATAAAATTAGAAAAGAATAATAGAAGTGTTTGAGAATCTCTTATTAAATTAAGATTGTTAAATTTAAACATATTCACTGTCTCTTCACCTCTCTTTTTTCTCAGTTTTGCTCTCTCTTTTTTTCCTCCTCTGTGTGTCTATTTTAATTTGGTTGCTAAGTTAAAACAATACTCAAAAGATCTGGTGAAGCATAATCAAAGCCAAGAAATTGATTGACTACTTATTCCATCAATTTCCTTCAGCATATAAATTGCTATTCAAGAGTATTCAAGCCTTTTAACATCACTAATTGAAAAAAGTTATTGCTATGGATCGCCTATTATAGTCCAGAATAATAATTTTCAAACTGTTTTCTGTGGGCCTGTATGTTTCACAGGTTTCACGTATTTTTAGTCACTTTCTAAAATGTATATTTCTGTCATTAAAAGTATTATAAAAACATTGCTGTTAAAAATGCTTACCAGATATCATTTAGAAACTACTGATAATTGTTTGATCTGTAACAATAGTTGCCATCCTTCCCTTATTGAAGCATCTTTTATGGTTGTTAAGTAAGTAGTAACATAATTTTATCAGTTGCATCTGACCATCGAGTTTCCCTACATTTAGGGCAATAGAACAAAATCTAAACTTACAATATCATCTATCCCAATCCCAGATATCAATGTTCAAGAAATTAGCCTATTGTTGATGAGTACGTACTATAAATTTCAATTACTAGAAAAATTTTATCTATACAATACTGGTCTCAAAAATCTTTTCTCTAATAATAAATTTACTGCAAAATTTTACTCATATAAATATTTTCTGCAATTAACACTCCTCAGGTGAAATTTGTTTTTTAAAACATATATTCCAAATCTTTTTTTTAATGCTAACTTGCTAAGTGGAAAGTAATAGGTATAAAAGTCCCCAAAATAAACTTTACTAAAGTTGATTTTTAAAAGCATTTGATGTGACAAGAAAGCTGTTGTCCTTCCCCATACAGAATACAATGGCTGGTATCTTAGAGTTTCAGCATGTAGTGGGTCTAGCCAATGACTGAGTCTGAGGCAGCCCATGCAGCACTCACAGGTTCTCATTAGGTGTGTTGAAATTTTGTTCAGAATTGCCCTATCCTGCTTCCTTTTCCTTCATCTTCCTCAGGAATTAACCTCTCCCCCTTTCTAACCACAAAAGTACTCTGTGTATCTGCTTCCTACTGTGCCTAAGGGTCTTGTTCAGATAAATATTTATATTTACTTTTTATTTTTGGAATATTTAAAAATTACTGAACAAATTAATACATAGGCAAAATTGCTTGGAACATGAATTTTCTTACGTTTCTACAGCTATTTTAGGACCTTTCCATATTCTAGTTATAGCAAATCTCATTTTGTCCCTTACAGTAAAGAGAAATGCTATAAAGAATACCAATTTAGTCACCTGTGTAAGCTAGTTAGAGCTCACTGTTTTGGTTAGAAATATGAGAATTATAAAATGTGATTCAAATTTTTACACTATATATATATAGTGTAAAAAACACACACACATACCATGGTTCAATAAACAAAAAAGAGAAACCTGTAAAGATTAGAAATAAAAAAAGTCATTACTGTCAATTTTATCATAGGGAATTCATAGAATGAAATTCATGACGGGCTTTTAATTTTAAACTGTCTATTAACATTTATTTCTTTACTTTATGTTATGAACCTAAAATATTTTGAAGTAGCTCCTGGGTAATTCCTATACTGATTATGCTTCAACACACAAACTAAATTGTGGGGAGATTCAGTCTGGGGTGTAGTTTGGTGACTGAGTATCTGCTTAGCAGGTACAAAGCCCTGAGTTTGACCCTCAACAGCATCAAAAAAAAAAAAAAAAAAAGCAAAAACTTTATTTTGCTTAGGATATATGTTTTCTCATGTAATCAATTTCTCATTTTTTGTTTTGTTTTGTGTTTTGAACACTGTGAAGTTCAGGAGGGTCTTGAAATCATTTTGTGGTCCAGGCTGACCTCTAACTCTTGCCCAGCCTCCTGATTACAGGTGGGTACTACCAGGCTGGCTCATAGTTTTATACTTAAGTAATTAGCTATCAGAATATCACAAACATGTGGCTTTACTCATATAGTTTGGGGTTAAATTACTTTGCTCCTTAGAATTAATAGACCCTGATTAAACAGTTCTTCTTAAAATCTTGAAGGCTGAAAAGTGAACACATTTTCATGAGTCCTGCTTAGTTCCTGTTATCAGTGGATCCATATTATGTGTCCTCCCAGATTACCTGCTTAGTTCTACTCATTGTTTTGTGGTTCCCATTTTATTGTAATCAGAAACATACTAATTGGAATAAGGTCTTTGTCTCTATATTGAATTTACTGTATAGATGCAATCAAGTTGTTACTTACATACTAATTTATTTTCCAAATTATCAAAATTCCTAAGTTAAAAGCCATAAAATGGTTATACACATAAACATCCTTTCTGAACATGTATTTTAATAATCTTCACTTTACTAAATGTGAAACTCATACTACAAAAAGTAACTCAAAACACAACAGCAAAAAAAGCTAATTTAGATATACTCTGAATAAAATATTTAAGGATTCAAGTGAATGACATTTTATGATCTTAGCCTGTTTCCGTAAGTTATTTATTGCTAGTTATCAGTCTTAATCAAAATTTGAAAATTTCTCTAAAAGCATAAGAAACCTTAGTATATTTAAGAAAGCATGTGATATACATACTGCCAATAATTCACTAGTTAACATGTTTTGATTTATTTAAGTTCCTTATTCCTTTATTGAGGGAAAATTCCATAAAGGTTTGCAAACTCACTTTTATTAGAAGAACACTGAAAACTACATATCCCTATTCTTTGTGATGGCACAGAAAGATCATACTTTTTCCTGTCCGCATGATAAAGTTCCTAAGCTATCTGACAAAACACACTGCCCATTCAGCAATTATGCAATTCCCTCCTGGTACAATAAATGCAGTCTTTGTGTCTTTATTCTTGGGCTTATTATACTGAGTTAAGAGATTAATGTACTGGTGGATCTCTATTATTCTCTACACTAGGTCAGGAAAAAAAAGATTAGTTTCCCAGAGAAAAATTACAAGGCAGTGGTTAACATTTGATACTTTTCTGTGTTGTTTTAATTAAGCTATGTTCTTAATTCTAAAGACTAAAGTATATTTATAGTGAAATTACTTTGGAAGATGAAGCAAGTGATAAAGACTGGAACTAACAGTGTATGCCTTATTCAATCCGGTCCTTGTTTCATTTTTTGTGTTCATATCTTCTGCTATAAATTTTCCTGTGACATTGATTTCTCCATCTAGCATTGTTTCTCCTCAGAAAAATCCCTACATTTCCCAGCACAGAATCTTATTTGTTAAAGGAGATGAATAAAATACAGTTAACCAATATGCGTATTTATAAAAGTTCTTATAATTCATTAGGTCATTTGATAAAATATTGATCAAGTGTTAAGAACTGTTCTTTTTTTAAGAGCTAGTCTTAAAACTTTAATATGAATGTGACTGAGTCGTAAGTTGAGTTCTTTTTTCTCAAATACATGATTCACATACACACATCTTATAGACTTCCTTGGTGATTTCATTCTCTTTTATGTTTTCTACACTCACTGATAACACTCGAATTTGTATTTATGATTTATGTTTCTCCCTTGTCCTACAGTCAGTGGTCTCTGATATATGTATTTCACTTTATTGAAATCATCTTACAATAAAAATGTACTAGGGAATTAATTTGATCTTTCCAAACCATTCTTTCACTTATGTGCACAATTCTGCGAAAGTCAACGACCAATAGCTCAACTCTCCAACCTAATTCTGGCCATTATGAGAGACTCTTCCTTTATATTTCATCTATATCCAAACCACCTCTGATTGCTGTCAGTTTAAACAGCTTTACACACCTAACATTCTTTCTTTTCTTCCTGTGTCAATATATTATTTAAATAGTTTGTTATGTGACTTCCCAAACTTTGGGCTTTATTTCTCCAATGTGTTCTGCACACAAGCACTAATTCTTCCTTAAATGCACATTTAACCATGTTTGTCCTATTCATTGAAATACTGACAGTATTTCATTGCCAACTATCATCTATATCTCAAAGCTCTACAAACCTACAAAGTCACTTCCTGCTTCCTTAATCAGACATCGTGTTCTAGCCATACCCAAATTATTTTCTAAATGCCATCATTTGCATAAGTCTATATCATGGCATGAGTTGTACTCCATCTGAAGGGTTAATTCCCTCTGTGTCTAGAGCTCTTAGAAATTTTCTGTGTCTAATAATTCCCAGGTTAACAGTCCTTTAAAAACATTCTCTGTTACATACATTCGTCTTTGCCTTTATTAAGCCTTTTATGCTTTGCATAATGTTTATTTGATCACATATCCTATACCACTAAGAGACTATAAGCATTATGGAGATAAGAAGGCTTCCATTCCTTGGTACTATTACTTTGGTATTGAATTGATTGCTTCATCAACATAAATGGGATAATAACTCCTTAGAATAAATGTACGATAAATCAAATCCATACAAGTACATCATTGTTCACTTCAACTGGCAGGTTCACATAAGCATTTATGTGCATTCTAAAGACCATTGATGGGCCACGGGTCGGGGATTTAGCTCAGTGGCTTAAGTGCCTGCCTGGCAAGCACAAGGTCATGAGTTTAATGTCTGGTATAAAAATAAGTAAATAAGCTAAATAAAGGCCATTAATTTGGCATTTCTATTTGTATCATCATATTGCCATTATTCTCTTGCAGGACAGGTATATTGATAGGGATTTTCAATGCAGCTATTGTTACAAGTTAAGGTCTACCTTTTACTCCACTTGGCTTTTAGGTTTAGAAATATTTCCACTGGAGAATTTTGCTCCAAATAAATAATAGAAGAGAAGAATGATGGTAGAATATTACTTTTACCAATAGTATTTTTTTTGTCATCAATAGTCAGGTGCTTCTCTTTTTACCATTACAAAACATTTTCCTTGGTATTAAAGAACAAATATACTTTTTAAATTATGTGATGTAATTGTCAATTTTTATTTTCTATCCTTTTGAAGTGCATTTTGTCACTAAATAAATAATAAGCCTGTAGTTTTCCAGAAAGTAACTGACGCTTAATAAGAACTTAATGTATAATAAGGTGACAAATATAATTTGTACACTTTGATATACATCTCAGTCGGAAAAATTGCAGGTATTTCAATAAATAATCTAGAGGTTATCTTAAGTGAATGAATGAGTTTAATGAAGAAATTAAATTGAGTTAATGATTGTAAACTGTAATTCTTCAATCATCTGTAGAGCAATATTTAAAATGGAAAAAAGTCAGTTATTTCTATGTCTTCTATCAATTAAACCTTTTACTAAAAGTAGTTTTACTACTAATAAAAAAACCCTTTTTGTCAGTTTTTATATAAGCCATATGTTTGATATAGGATTAATATCAAACTAAAACAAGAAATCAATTTAATAAGAAGAAAATAAAAAGCTCATTTAAAAATGGACAAAAGGTATAAATGCACACTTTTCAAGACATGAAATATTCAACACGTATGTGAAAAAATGAATATGTGTACAATGATATCATCAACTAAATTCACTTGTCAAGCACTTAAATTTTATATTTTAAACCAATTGTCAGATAGTAAATAGTCCTAGGTTTTCATTTATTTTTTAATTAGTCAATTACTTCTATGAAGAGCAAAACAGACTCTTAAAGGAGTCCGAGCTCTAGAATATGAGGAAATTGTTGCATATCTGCTTGATCTTGAGTTCTGTGTGACACTCGATAAGCTGCTTACCTTCCTAAACCTGTTCTGTCATCTATCAATGGGTTAATCACATGTTTTAATTAATTAAGTTTATTGGCACGTTTTAGAGTAGTTAATGAATATGTCGTTATAAGGAATTTGTATCTGTACATGATACACCTTGATTCTTCCTTTTTCCCCAATCCTTTCCCTTCCACCCTTCCTCCTCTGCTTATTTACAAAAACTTTGTTTCCATTTTTTCCTTTTTTCTTTTTTTAAATTTTCCCTTCCTGTCTTTCCCCCTTCTCCCTCCCTACTTTCCTTTATCATCTGAACATTTTTTTCCTATTTTACAAGAGCTGTCACATATTTTGGTACTTATTTTCACTTTCAATTTCTTACATGAGATAAACTATGTGTTTACATGTGTGTCTTATTTATTTTACTTAAGGATATGTTCTCAAGGTGCATCCACTTACATAGAAATGTCTCAAGGTCATCATTGTTTATCACATTTAAAATTTTCTGATTATTAGGAAATTCAGACGTGTGTTTGGAAATTTACAGCACAATATGTCATTTAGCAGTAGAGTGATTATATAAATTTCAAATTATCAGATGATTTAAAACTCAGAAGGAAAAACAACTGGGATGGGGGAAAAGAGAATGAATGAATAAAAAGCATATATTTATAAATGTATATATACATATATATACATATATATATATATATACATATATGTATGTGTGTATACACATATGCACACATGCACAAGCTAGAAAATTATACTACTAGTCTCTATTGGTTCATCAAAAACAATAGTTTATGCTTTCATTGTTTCATTGTTTTTGCATACCTATATCTGAGCAACTACTTTCAAGATAACAATACATAATATATAAACCTTTGTTAATCTCCTATTGTTTTGAAATTCTGTATCACCACTTTTATTCCTTTTTTCTTTAAAAACTAAACAACAAAAACTAGTGTTTGAAACATCTCATCAGGGTTTTCAAGAAAAAGGGTCAGATCTCTGGGCATAAGTCAAGAATCCATTTGAAAATAGAGTTGTAATAAAGAATGCATTTTACATGCACAGTAAATTTATATCAAATAAAGAAGAATCTTTACTCTTAGCAAGCTCATTTGGTTAATCTGATGATTACAGTACAAATGTTTATGATCCACTGTGTTAGATGAGTAAATATATATTTTATAATATATATTTTTATAGTCATCATTCAAAGTGCTTTTGAGCATATTTATTTTATTCAATTCTAATAAGATGAGGACTTTTTTTCTCTTCTTTCTTTTCTTTACCTTACTTTTCTTTTTTTTTTTTTTTTCTTCTATACTGGGGCTTGAAATCAGGGACTTGTGCTGACTAACTAAGCAAATGCTTTACCAATGAGTTCCGGTTATAGTAATATATATTATATACACACATATATAAAACAATTTTTATTAGTACATGTTTGCAGTACATAATGATGACAACTGTTGTAAGCAGTCACAACATATTTTAATCAGTAAAGAAATAAAAGAACTGAACCAAACCTTTGAACAAATGTACTTCGTGAACATTTAAAGAGTGCTCCACCCAACATCAGATCAAACATTTTTCTCAGCTGCATATGGAACATTCTCTAAAATACACTATACTAGTATATACTAGCACATAGAGCATGTTTAAGTAAATTCAAAGGAATTAAAATTATTCAATGCATATTATCTGACCATAGTGCAATGAAATTGGAAATTAATGGCAAAAGAAACTGCAAAAACTCTATAAACACATGGAAATTGTATAATACCCTCCTGAATAACCAGTTTGTCACAGATGAAATTAAAGAAGAAATTAAGCAATGTCTACAATAAAATGAAAATGCAAATGAAACTTACCAGACCCTGTAGGATGCAATGAAAGCACTCCCAAGAGGAAAATTTATGAATTCTTACATCAGGAAAACAAATGAGCACAAATAAACAACCTTATGTTGCATCTTAAGCATCTAAAAAAAAAAAAAGCAATTCAAGCCCAAAGACCATACAAGGATACAAATTATGAAGATCAGAGCAGAAATTAATACAACTGAGATCAAGAAATCAATACAAAGCATTAATGAATCAAACAATTGGTTCTTTGAAAATTAATAAACCCCTAGAAAGCCTTATCAAAAAAAGAAAAAAAAAACTTAAATTCATGTAGTAAGGAACAAGAAGAACAAAATCATTACAGATCCTGTGGAAGTTTAAAAGATCATCAATAACCACTTTGAAAAATTTTACTCCAATGTGACAGAAAACACAGAAAAAATGGACAGATTCCTAAAAACCTATGAATTACTAAAACTGAATCAAGAAGATATAAAAATTTTCAATAACTGAGTATTAGTTAGTAAAATTGAAAACATTTAAAAGCTTACCAACAGAGAAAAGCTCAGGTCCACAAGAATTTTTTTTTAATTTTATTTAAAAGGAAAAAGAAAAAAACAAAACAAAACAAAGTGATGTAAGGGTACAAGTAATACAGAACTACAAAAAAAAAAAACAATAAGAAATCACCAATTAATAGATTATACATTATCATCTTAGACATAGTTGCTCATGTCACAGTATCAAAGCATACAAAGAGGTCCACAAAAAATTTAGAGAAGACTTAAAGTCAATGCTCCTCAAAATTTTTAATGAAATTGAAAGGGAAGCAATTCTCCCTGAAAGTAAGTGTGGTTATTATACCAAAACAAGAGAATGACACAATGATAAAAGAGAACTATAGTCAATCTCCCTAATGAACATAGGTGCAAAAATCCTCAATAAAATTCTAGGAAACAGAATGCAGCAAATCATCTAGAAGATTACTCACCATGACTAAGTGGGATTCACTCCAGGAATGCATGAATGTTTCAAAATACACAAATCAAAAAATGTACTATACCATATTAATAGAACCAAAGTGAGTGATGGACATATGATTATCTCAATAGAAGCAGAAAAAACTTTTGACAGTGTCCAATATTCAGTTGTAATAAAAACTCTATAAAAAACATAATAGATGGTCTTTACCTAAATCTGATAAATCCATTTGTAACAAGCCAACAGAGAACATCATACTAAATAGACAAAAACCAAAAGCTTCCATTCAAAATAGGGAACAAGGCAAGGATGTTCACTCCTACCCATCCTGTTCAATAGAGATTTAAAAATATTAACCAGTGCAATTAGACAAGAGAGAAAAATAAAATGAATAAGAATAGCAAAGAAAGAAGTAAAACTATCATTATTCACAGATGACATGATATTCCACATCACAGAGCCCAAAAAATCCACCAAAAAAACTTCTAGAGTTAATAACTAAATTCATTGGTATGGCTGGCTACATAGTCAACACTCAAAAATTCAATAGCATTCTTGTATGCAAGCAAAAAAAAAAAATCACTGAAAGAGAAATTATTGAAACACACACTTCATAATAGCATCCAAAACAATTAAATACTTATAAGTCACTCCACCAAAGGCAATAAAAGATCTACACATTAAAATTTGCATTATTCTGAAATGAAGAGGATATCAGAAAATGGAAAGATACCCCATGCTCATGGATAGAAAGAACCAACATTGTGAAAATAGCCATACTCTCAAAGTTGCCATACAGATTTAATGCAATTCCAATCAAAATACCTTTATCATATCTCACAGATCTGGCACAAAAGATTCCTAAAATTCATTTGGAACCAGAAGAGACCAGAATAGCAAAACCTATTCTAGGAACCAAAGAAAAACCAAGGGGCATGCAATCCTGGACCTGAAATTATACTACAAATCTGTGATAAAAATCAGCCTGGTATTGGTGAAAAAAAAAAAAAAAACAGACCTGAGGATCAATAGAACATTTAGTAGATGTAGACACAACTACACACACACTCAGTCATCATATCTTTGACAAAGGGACAAAATATGTTCACTGGAATAAAGACAGCCTCTGTAATAATGGTGCTTGAAAAACTGACTTTCCCCAGGCCTAAGACTAAAATAAGACTCATGTCTATTACCATGCACTAAACTATAGTCAAAATGGATAAAAGATCTAAATATTAAAACAGAAACATTCGATCTACTGGAAGAGAGATTAGGTAGAAATCTTGAATATATAGGGTTAGGAAGAGAATTCATGAGCAAAAACCAAACTGCATGGCAACTACTTCAAAGAATTAACACTTGGGATCTCAACTTAATAAAAAAGTTTTTGCACATCAACTGAAATCACCAATAGAATGAAAAGCAAACTCACAGAATGGAAAAAATTTGAGCCAAATATCCCTTAGAGAAATTCTATTAGAAAATAAAAATAATTGAAAAAAATCAGACCCCTCAAATTCAAAGATCCATTCCAAAACTGGGCATCTGAGATGAATACACACTTCTCAAATGAAGAATTAAAAATGGCAAAGAAATACATGAGAAAATGTTCAACATCATTGGTCATTCTAGAAATGCAAATTAAAACAGCAAGGAGATTTCATCTCACCCCAGAAAAACTGACTGTCATCAAGAAATCAACCAATAATAAATGCTGATATAGCTGTGAGGAAAAAGATTCCTTACCTACTGTTGGTGGAATTGTAGAGTAGTACACCATTGTGGAAATCAGAGTGAAGATTCCTCAAAAAGCTAGGATTAGATGTTCCACTCAACCCAGCTATGCCTCTTCTGGGTATTTTTCCAGAAGAATTAAAAACATTATATTGCAGCAATATGTTTATAGTAGTATGATTTATTAAAGCTAAATTTGGAGACAACCTCAATGCCCATCAACTGAGGAATGGATAAAAAGGATGTGGTAGTTTTATAATGGAGTGTTTCTCTGCTGTAAAGAAGGATAAACTTGATGTTTTTATAGGTAAATGGTTGCAACTAGAGAGCATATTTATAAGTGAAACAAATCAAAGCACATGTGTGTCATATTGTCTCCTTAATGTAAGAAACCAAAAAAGTAAATGAGATCCAAAATCTACAGTACATATTTTTAAAAGGAAAAAAAAAACCCACCCACCAAAAAAGAACAACTGATATGGGTCAAAGGAGGAAGGGAAAAGGAAAAAAAAAAAAAATATATATATATATATACACACACAAAGATAGATGAGGTAGTTATACTATTGATTGCTTTATTTCACTGAAAAGCATTGTGATGATATTGTTCGATCAATTATGCATGCCTATATCTTGTAATCTGAGCAACTACTTTGAAGATAATATGCAATATATTAACCATTGTTAACTTCCTGTTATTTTGTTTTGAATTTTTGTAGCATTTTTATTAGTGTTTTTCTCTTTAAAATATCTTATAAACACCACCAACATCATAGGGGTGGACTCAATTTCATAATTTACCAGAAGACAAATCAATTTAATAAAACAATCAATGAAGAAATATCAAAAACACACCCTCAAACCAGTGAACTTATTAATAGATATTTACAAAGTGTTCTACATAACTACAATAGAATACATTCTCAGCAGAACATGAAACTTTCTCCAAAAGAGACCACATGCTACTCCACCAAGACTGTTTTCCTAAACACAAAACAGTTGACTTTAATACATGTATATTATATCACTGTGAATAAAAACTACAAATCAATTAAAAAAAACACAGATTTTATGAACAACCAGAAACTTTGTAAAATACTACTGAACACACAATGGGTCACAGAAGAAATTAAAGGGGAATTAAACAATTTCTAAAATTAAATGACGATTTAATCATAACATACCAGAACATATAAGAAAAAATGAAAGAAGTTTTATGAGGGAAAGTTGCTGAATTCAATACTCACATGAAAAATGAAAACAGAATGAATTCAAATAAATAATTAAATAATGAACATTAAGATACTGAAAAAGTAACAGCATTCCAAATGTAAATCTATTTAAAAAGAAAAATCATAAAGATGCAATTGAAAATTAATAAAATTACTTTTCTAAAGAAGTACAAACATCAATAAATTGAACAACTGTATTTTGAAAGAATAAACAAAAGAGCCAAACTTGCCAAAAGAAAGAAAAGAATAGCATCAATGTAATTTGGGTTGAAAAAGGTAAAATCACTACAGATATCTCTGAAAACCAGAATATTATTAGTAACTACTATAAAACTTTGTACTCTAACAAACTGGAAAATCTTAATAAATGACAACAAATTTCTAGATGCATATGAATTACTAGACCAAGAAGATATGAATACTCTGAATAATCCAATACAAGCAAAGAAACGAACCATAAAAAAGTTCTATAAAGTGAGAAAAACCCAGAACCTGATAGATTCGCTGTTGAATTTTACAAAACCTCCAAGGAGGTTATATCACCAATGTTTCTCAAACTTTTTAGTGACATTGAAAGGCAAGGAGTGTATCCAAACTCATTCTTGGAAGCCAGTATCATTCTGATCCCAAAACCAGAGAACAACTCAACAAGTAAAATAAAATAATACAAAACAAAAAAAATAGGATAGTCTCTTCAGGTAGTATAGTTATAAAAATCCTAAATAAGATATTACCAAATAGAATGTATTAACCGTTGCTTGTTTCATTCCAGGGATGAAATGCTGTCATACTATATACACATCCAAAACCATAATATGCTACATTAACAGAAAGAACAACAACAACAACAACAACAACAAATAAAAAACACACACACACGATCTTATTAACAGATTAAAAAGCTCTTGATAAATTCCAACATTATTCATGATTTTAAAAAAATGAATTACATAGGTATAGAAGGACTGTATATCAATCTGATAAAAGCTGTTTATAACAAATAAACATTCAGTATCATTTTGTGGGTGTGTGAATACCAGGAATCAAATTTAGGACTTAATACTTCCCAGGCAGGTGCTGCATGGCTGATTTATATCCCATCCCCTTAAGTATCTTTTTTTTTTTTTTTTTTTTTTTTTATCTTTTTTGAGACAGGGTCTCACTATGCTGTTCAGGTTGGCCTTGAGCTCACTTTGTAGCCCAGGCTGGTCTCGAACTCGCAACAATCCTCCCACTCAGCCTCCTGAGTGCTGGGATTACAGCGTGAGCCACCATGCCTGGCTTAAGTATCATTTTTAATGAGAAGTTGAAAGTACTCTTTCTGGAAACATGAATAAGACAAAGATATCTATTGTTGTCTTAGTTGCTTTTCTCTCCGTGCTCAGACAAAATGCTCAACACTTGAAATTAAGTAATGAAAGGTTTATTTAGCTCATAGTTTGTTGCAGTCCATAATAAACTGGTGCTAAGGCAGGGTGGCATGGCTAAGAGACAATAGTTCATGATGGTAGAAGACAACAAAAGTGAAGACATTAAAAAAAGGGGGGGGGGGCGGAGAACAAGCCTCTTTCTCTCCCTGATAGCATGTGCAGGCTACCTGCCCTAGGATGGGTGTAACTCTCACACCATCTTCGTGCCCTCCTCCTGTAAGAACTCAGGATATTTACCAAATGAAGGCCCTGAACCCCTGCTAAGGTAAGCTGGAAATGCTGTAACTGTAAAGTCTGGGCATGAAATCAAGAGGTCCAGGTTTAACGGGAATTCAAGTTGCCATTATTTGCAGATGAAATGATCTCTTACATAGAAGACTAAAAAAATTCCACCAAACGAATTCTAGAATTAATAATCAAATTCATCAATATAGCAAGATGTGAAATCAATACAGAAAAATCAGTGACATTTCTGTACACAAATAATTAACTGTTCAACAAAGAAAGTAGGAAAATAACATCAAGCAATATTAAACAGGAATTAACCTAACTAAGGTAATGAAAGACTTGCACAGTGGAATTTATACAGCTTTGGTAAAGGACACGAAAAACGTTATCACAAAATGGGAAGTTATTCCCTGTTCCTGGTTAGATAGAACCAATATTGTCAAATAGCTGCATGTTCAACACTAATATATAGATTTAATAATTCTCAGTCAAGGGTCTATAATATTCATAACATCAAAATGAATCAAATATCTAAACACCGAAACGGAAACATTTGGACAGAACACCAATTACAAAACAAAAGCAATAGTCAATAAATGGAATTATATGTAAAAACTTCTCCACAGCAAAGGAAAGAGCAGAATTAATAGAACATACAGAATGGGAGCTACAAGTCAAACAAACAGTAAATATTTAGGTTATATAATGAACTAAAATAATTAGACCCCCTAAATTAAAAGACTCAGTCAAAAATAGACTGCTGAAATGAGATTTTTCTTAGAAGAAAAAATGCAAATAGCCAATAAATGCATGAAAAACATTAAACATGGCTTATCATTAGATCAATGCAAATTAAAAGACACTGAAAATTCATGTTGTGGTAGAAAGAAATTAAATAATAAATAGTGGCTAGGATGCTGTGAAAAGGAACCCTTGTACTGTGGGAACAAATGTAACCTAAAACAATGAGTATGGAAATCAATACGGAGATTTCTGAAAAAGAAAGACAGAACTTCTTATTTGACCCAGCTGTTCTCCTTCTAGATACCTTTCTCAAAGAATTAAAGACATCATATTGCAGTGGATACATACATGTGGTTATGTTTGGTGGCTAGATGTCCCCCCAAAATTTCATGGAGTCATGGTATTTTCGGAGGCGGCTGAATCTAGAGTATGCAATTTTTCATAGTGCAGTGCTGGGACTTAGGGCAGTGGGATTAAGGGTGAGTGATTTGGAGATTGCTGCATCAGTCCACAGATTGGATTGGCATCATCCTAATCCTGGTGGACTGGACAGAATGTAAGGGACAGAAAGAGGCTTGTCTTGCCCTCTCCCCTTGTTGCTTTTGCTGTCTTATACCACCATGAACTCTTGTCCATCTGTCATGTGCCACCTTGCCTTGGAGCCAACTATGTATTGCCTGAAACCTCTACAAACTCTAAGCTAAATCAACCTTTCCTCACTTAAATTTGAGAGTCAGGTATTTTGTTTCCATAATAAGAAAAGTAACTAGACTCATACGATATTTATTGTAGCAAAATTCTTAATAGTTGAATCCTGGGAACCTACCTATACCCATCAACAGATGAATAAATAAAGAAAATGTGATATACGTACATAACAGAACACTACTAAACTCTAAAGCAAGACAAATTTGAATCACTTGTGAGAAAATAGATGCAATTTGGAAACATAAAGCTCAGTGAAAGAAACCAGATGGAAGGGTTTAAATGCTACATGATTTTCCTTGTATAAGAAGTAGAAAGTATAGATAAAGAGGAAAATAAAGAGCTTAAAGGAAACTAGCAGTTAGATTTTTGAAAATAGGAAGAGAAGCAAAATGGAGGCGGTGGGGAGGAAAAGGAAGGAGAGTGTAAACAGATTTAAAATGTGTCACACACATGTACCAGCTACTCCTTGTGAATGTAAGCACTATCTGTCACAAATACGAGCTTAACAGAAAGAAAATGAAAATTGGAAAAAGTAATCTAGAGATAGGAAGGAGAGAAATAAAAAGAGTTAAGATATGTTAAGTACATGTAACTACTCCCTAAAATGAATGTAAATATTATATATTATAAATATGTACTAATAAAAACATTAATAAAACTAAAAGACACCATCTGCGGCATGTATCTAGCAATTTATAAGCGTGTGTTTATATGTATATTTGTATGCGTTAATTTATTTAAAATATTTTAATAAACTTGATTTTAATTTTCTAATTGTGAAATGACTTCTAAAGAAAATTACTTATGATTTATGATAAAATCATACTTTTGTGCTATGGTATTTTTCTCCTGTAAATATACAGGAAAGCTATTAAAATAAAACTGTATTAATTATAAATATTTATAAACAAAATTCACACAATCATTCTAAAACCTAATTTCATTTTCCCACTACTTTGTAATAGTGATTAATAGAAACTATGTGGAAGCTATTATTTTACTGATTCTTCACTTTAATTATTTATGATTTATTTCTGATTATATATATATATAAAACTATGCTCTTAAATGTCTTTTATAAGGCACTCATGCCTGTGACTTTGACTATGTTTAATTCGCCTCAACTTTATGTTTCCTTCAATCTTTTTCTTTAGAGTATGAAATTATTTCTCAAGTAGCTCTTCTTCCAAAGAACTAGGAACAATCACGAGTATTCACTGTTACCCATTCAGAATTACAGAGTTGTGCAGTAACAAAGGCAAATTTAGTGTACCTATTTGTAAGTCAACAGGCAAAGTTTCTTACACTTAGAAATCAGCTGGGGATTTAGGTGGAAAGAGGCAATACGAAATTAGACTGGAAGACTGACAGCAGGGACAGGTCCTACTTTACCTGCTCTTTCTTCAGTCCTTTCAGAAGTGCCCTTGCCTTTGAAAAGCAGGAAACTGAATTAAAGCCTCAGGCTATTTCTAAAATTAATAGAGAAATTTCCCCTTCCCATTTCTCCCACCATCTTGAACTTTCCTTAGAGGCTGACTCTGAAGTGTGCTGTGATTCAGTGGAACTAAACTATGAATTAAAAGGGTGTAGTCATCTCAGTTCTCCTTCAAGTGTGAGGATTAATTAGCATTGCCTGGCATCACAAAAACAGAGATTTCATTGGAGCAGTGTTTGGGAAATTTGCAGTCATTTAACACGATTGACCTTTGCTTAGTGTTTCAATTAGTTATCATCTATTCCTCCTTGTAGATAATTCTTCAATTTTCTTCACTTTGCTCATTGGTTAATAATGAATGCCCTTTGATTAAATATCTCTATATCAAAGAGTGTTTTCCCCAGGTCTTGACCTAGCAACAACACCCCTGAAAGAACATGGTTTTATTGTGTACTATTTACATTTGAACTGACAACAGACTTAAATTGTTCTTCAAACTGGATAAACTCCGAGGATTATAGAAGTGCCACCCAACTGATATTTCACAGCTTTGGCTTTGCTCACCATCCCAGCATAGTGGAACAATACTGAAGGGGTTAGGGGACTGTTTAAGTATGAATAAGATTACAATTTTCCATCAGATTCACAGAATGGAGTCAGAAATGAATTTTATTATAGAAAAATGAAGAAAACATTGTTTCTTAAAATCTGATTTTGTGGTCAAGTGGTATAATAGCGATGAATGTCATATATTAAAAGAAACTTTGTAGATACTGTACTTTTTGTTTACAAAATTCACACTTGATCAAATACCTTAATACTTGAAAAATAAAGAATTACAGCATCTGTGCTCTTAGCTTGCTGTTTTTGAAGAAATGCTGCAGTGGAGTACTGGTCACTATGCTTTTTGCATTTCTAGTGTTCTAGAGATTGAGAAGTTAATTTTATATCAGACTTTGTAACCAAGTCAAATTTTAAAAATACAATTGACTCCTCTGTGACTATTTTGTTTTGCCAAGTGAGAAACAACCAGGATAAGAAGGGTGCAGTTTCCAACCTTAAAACTATTTAAGAGAGTTTTTAAAGTGATGTAAATACTGATTTTATAGAGAATGAGAACTGCTTTAAATTTTCTTTCCTTGAATTTTCGTTCCCCTCACCCTGATCTCTGCCGTTTGACCTACTTTTTTTGTTTGTCTGTTTAAGATTACCATGCATCATAAAAGCACACTTGTTTTTGAAATGAGGCAAATACATTAGTATTTAGAATTAGAACATCTTGCTCACATAAACAAAATTGCTGTCATGCTGTTCATTTATTGACAATTACTTATTTTTCTCATGAGTTGATATTGTGATGTTACTGGCTTGAATTAGTGGTGCAAAATAGTCCATGTAAATATTTCAGAAAATGAATATTTAAAGCTTTACTTTGCCTATGACCTCTTTATTTTAATGGGAACTCAAAAGAACACTTGATAATGTAAAATATTTTGAAAAACAAGATGAGAGTTCATTTAGTTGGTATGCAGTCATACAGGCTTGCTTAAAACCAGAATTGTCTCTGTTGCTCAAAAATCACTAATTTTTACCATGTGAAAAATTCTGTGATAGTAAACTTGTTTTTGGATGCATATATATTAGTTGTATCTTTAAAAATGAAACATTTAGATCTCATTATTCTACATGGAAAAGCATTAAAAATATAAACTCTCTATAAATCTAAATGGCAAAATCTCTGGTAAAGCACAAGGCAAAGAAACTGGCCAGAATCCTTTACCATAAAAAACAAAACCAAATTGTAATATTTGCTAGGCACTACAAGTGCAGTGCTTTGGCCCATAGAATTAAAGGTGCCAACACAAAGTGTTTTAGTTTGTTGTAAAATTAGAAGGAAACAATGAACACAACTCAGCTGCATATATTTATAGCATAATTTAAAATATAATTACTGCTGGTTTTTAATTAAAGAAGGAGACTTTACAGTCCCTAGTGTCAATGAAAATCATAAAGTGGCCATGCTAATGACCCGGGGAGAGATTTATGTACCTAGCAGGAAGCAGGTCACGTGCTTATCAGTTTGGCTGAGTGCTGCTAGAATTTGGAATTGAGTCTCAGGTTAAGAAGTGGGGTGAATGTCATATGTCAACAAAGTAACAAATTCTACTGTTTATGGTGGTTAGAAATTGCAAGTCCTGCTAATATGTCTGAATTTTCACTGCAGTCCAAGGAATCATGGCTTTATTTGCATCACTGCCAAATGTTTTCTCAATACATTCTCAGTAATACTCCTGGTTTAACTTCTAGGTTAAGTTAACTTATACTGTAGAAAATGCTGACAAGCTGCTTTTCTGTGTGTTAATTTATATATACAACACAGTTTTTTCAACTTACTCATTTTTTTCTTCCTCTTCTCTCCATCTCTTGCTCCCTTTGTTCTCTGCAAAAAATGTACCTCCTTGTTTCCTCTTACCTTTTATTTTGCCCTATAACTAAATTACACTTTGGGGTTCTCATGTAAGAGAAACCATAAGATATTTAAACTTGTATGTCTGATTTATTTCCCTTAACATTATGATTCTAAGGTACATCCACATTCCTACAGGACTCAAATGCATCTTTCTTGATGGCAAAGTAGTACTCCATTGTGTATGAGTAAAACATTTTGTGCATCCATTTGTCTGCTGATGGATATAAGGTTGTTTCCATGATTTCACTATTATGAATTGTCCTGCTGTAAGCATGGGTACAGAACATTGTAATATGATGTCTTTTGCTCTTACAGGAGACTATCTATCTGGGTCCTATCTTCAAATATAGTCATTCACAAGAGATTAGGAGCACAATGTATGAATTTAAAAGAACGTAATTCATCCTAAAACTGAAATAGTTAAAAAATACATGTCTTTTGGTGCACATATGCTTATATTTTTACTACAGATTTTAAAATTAATTTTTGAGGGCTTAATATTAAGCATAGTACATAAAATAGACTCTGTGGCTAGAAGAAGAGAGGATCATGAGAACATAAAGTTGTGTCATTTAGGACAGAGGGCAAGTGGCTCACTGTGACATACACATTTTGTAAATACTGTTTTTCATGATAGAACCCATGACGAAATTTTGATAGAGCAGTTTTTCATATATTTTGTTATTCTCATCTGCATCAGAATCTTTTGTGTACTATTTGTTGTTTCCATATAATATAGGCCAAAGTACAGTCTCTGGAGATGAGAGCTCAATAGAATGAATTTTTGCAAAGCAATTCAGGTGATGTTATTATGCACTGACATTTGAGAAATGGTCTTGAGTCAAATGGTATTATTTTCTCTTTTACTTTTTAATGTAATGAATTTGAGAGTCATAGAATTGTTACCATACCCTGTTGTTCCTTCATGGAATCTCTCTCTCTCTCTCTCTCTCTCTCTCTCTCTCTCTCTGTCTCTCTCTCTCTCTCTCTCTCTGTCTATTTCTATCTCTCTGTATCTGTCTATGTCTTCCTCTCTTTTTCTCTCTTTCTCTCTCACTGCCATTTCTTATGATCTATATCTATCCTTAAATTACACTGAATAACACTGAGGCCACTAACCAAACCAAGAATGGGCTATAAACTCCAATCTACTTACACATTCTGTTGTATGGAACTTTGCCCTCCTGGGATGTCCAGTATCTGTATTTGTAACTATTTTCCTCTTGCTTAGATTATATAGCATATATAGGTACTTTATACATATAAAATGCACACACATGTTTTCACATATACATATAAGTAGAGACATACAGGTCAGTCTTATATTACCATATCTCTAGCTCTCTATCTGGTTTCAGATAGAAACTTTGAACTTTTAAAAAGGAAATCATGGAGTTTATATCCTCTAAGGTTAGCTCAGTTTCCTTTTTCCTGCTGCCAACATTGCAGTGAATGAATTTCATCAATCTATTATTTGTCCATCTTCTTTATTTTCCTTGCTAAAGAGTTACATTGGATTAATAAGCAACAATTAGCATTTATTCTTCATTTGAATTAATTTATAATGCCTTTTAATATATTACTTTGCTAGTAATATTAATACATATGCATCCAAATGCTTAGTTGTAGTTGTTACTCTTAGGTATATAAACAGAAATGTAAATGTTAACAAATAGACCAGGTGAATGACAATTTTTGAATTCGAGTCATTTTAGGTTCAATATAATGATGAATAAATTATCTTCTGTACTATGATATTGTCAGAATTCTTTTTTTTTCAAGAGAATAAAACAAAAAATAAAACAAAACAGAGATAGTCAAAACAACAATGAATGTGATAAAAGACTTCAAAACAAGACAAAAGGAAACCAATGATGGTTACAATGATGCCTCTTGCTATCTTCAAAATAACATCCTATACCATCAGGCACAATAAAATCAAACAAAACACAACGCAAAACAAATGAAAACCAAAACAATAAAAGCAACACAGGACTTCAAAACAAGACAGTAGGAATACAAGAGTGGCTACCATAATGCACCTTGTTATCTGAAAGTAGCTGCTTATACCATCAAACAAAATAAAACCAGCAAACAAAATCGAATAAATCAATGAAAAGAAAACAAGTAAAGCAATACAGGGCTCCAAAACAAGATAACTGTTTCATAGTGAATGAATTTCATCAACTTGTTATTTTCCATCTTCCTTGTTCTTTTCCTTGCTATAGAGTTATATTGAATGAATAAACAATAAGTAACATTTCTTCTTCATTTGAGTTAATTTCTAATGCCTTTTTATACATTACTTTGCTAATAATATTAATACATATGCATCCAAATGCTAGTTAATAATGGCTACTATACTACATTTTGGTATTTTTGAAATAGCTGCCCATGTCATCATATATGATAAAACCTAGCTAAACAGAACAATGAAAACAATACATAGCTTCAAAACAGGATATACAGTAACACTGCCCACTGTCTTCCGAATCTAGACATCTTTTTTTTTTCTCTTTTCCTTTTTTGTTTTTTAAAGAGAGTTTCTTTGATTGTAAAACCTTGCATTTTTATTGTATTGTTGCAAATATCTTCTACCAGTTTTACCTTGTTTTCTCTTACTTTGTCTTTTAAAAATGCGGAAATCTTAATTTAAATGAACAAAATTATCAATCATGTCAAATAGTTGACAATTTTTCTTTCTTGCTTGAAACATGTTCTTTATATAGAGTTTAATTAGATATTCACCTATAATTTCAATTAAATATTTAAAGCTTTTTTGATAAGTTCATATCATATCATATCTGAATTTTCCTGTATGTAAATCATAAGGCAATAATTTAATTTCTTTAATTGTTTACATATAAATGATAAGTTTCATCATTTTAAGTCATGGAATTGTTTTTCATCATGGATTTATCTTGTATTCCATCCTTGTCACATATCAAACTCTTTATTATATTTAATCTGTTGACTTGCAAAATCCAATATAATGCTAACTATGTTATACGTGTTATAGCTTCTTTGGAGTTCCTGATACCTAAAAGGGTAAATCTTCAGTTGAGTTGTTTTCTATATAATATATCAGCCATTCTTGATCCTTTAGTCTTCCATAGATATTTTAAAAGTGACCTGTCAACTTTTATAAGAGATTTTGTTGGAATTTCATCTTACGATTGTGATACAGAAAAGAAAATTCAATGTAACTTTAGTCCTGTAACATATTCTGTTGGATGCAATTACTATATAGACATATAGTCTTTAGAAAATATATGCTTAAATTGTATTTATTTTGAGATTTAAACTTTTATGTTTGTTTGCAATGTTAAAATGAAAGGTTATAATTTAAACTGCAGTTTTTTCCTATAACATTGGTTTTAGTATTAAGAAGATCAGTTTAGGTTTACAATTTTAGTGCTCAACTTTTTTTGAATTTTATTCATTTAATTCATAAATATTTACTAGGAAGGATTATGTTTTGTGCAATAAAAGCTTTGGTCCATTTATTTAATTGCAAATAAAAAACCCTTCTTTTCCAAATCTTAAAATTTTATTTGGAACTATCCAAACTGATGAATGAATATCCAGAACTCTACTTCTACGTAGGATAAATTTTCAAGGTTAAAGAATACCTTAGGTAAGCCCATACAATGTTGCAGCAGCAAGGTGGCTTCATTCTCTTGTTCCTTTATGTATTAACTGGTTGTATGTTTGGTAACATGCAAACTGACAGCAGCAATTTATAAAACAGAAACCAAACAATCAAAGAGAGTTTGGATGGCTTCTCAAAGTATCCTATTTATTCAAGATATAGAGCTTAGATATGGTAGCTGCAGAATTACTGGATATGTATGTTGTTTCATTGTTTTAGCATTAGCAAAAAGGGTTTTGAGAATTTTTTTTCAGTTTAAATTTGTTCAAGGACATAGAAAGTTCAGGCATTTAGTATTCCAGTACAGTGCTCTTTGTTCTGCTAATCCTTTTTATGCTGAGAAGCTGGAATGTGAAAATGCTCTAAAACAAGGAAACAAACTCAAATGGTTGTTTCTTGTTTTGGTTTAATCCCATTATAATATAGCACCAATAAGCATGGTGGTTAAGATAATAAGACCCTGAACTACCCCATTTATGCTTGAAATTCACTAAGACATCAATTCAAATGTGCATTAAGTGTAAAAAAAATGGTTATAAAGCACAAAACAAAGCCAAGAAAAAAAGGATTCAAATAAAAGGACAATTTTTGTTCCTTTTTTTGGACTATATTCTTTGCTTGTTAGAGTTTTGCTTGGTTTTAAGCTTTCACCTTGAACTGAAATCAGTTAGAAGAAACTGAATTCTGGGACTTTAGATTTCCTCTTTGAGAAGTCAGTAAACTGAAGAGAGGGAAAAGCAAATTTCATAATTGAGAAAGTTAAAAATTCTTCCCTGTAATTGAGGTTATATACAAGATCACACCACAGACAAACAACTGAAATGACAGTGAGTCAACAGCAAAACAGGACATACTGCAGAACAAATTATGTCTCCAATACAGATGAAATCAATTTCATGCACAGCTTATTAGTGCTATCATGGATGTTCTGTCCCAAGACAAAATCTACATGAATGGGTTATTTACCTATTGCAGTAGCTAGTGGTATCTTGAAGTATATTTCTTAAATTTACTGGTTCCCTAATGGGCTTGTTAAAATACAGATTATTCTACCTTTCCTGTGATCTAATAAGAATAACATGTAAGAAGTTGGGAATCTATATTTATTATTAATTTAGTTTGGAAAAAAATTCTACTTTAGTGGAAGACAGACTGAGCATCAGTATAGCATTACTAAAGTGTGTGTGTGTGTGTGTGTGTGTGTGTGTGTGTGTGTGTGTGTGTGAGAGAGAGAGAGAGAGAGAGAGATACAGAGAGACAGAGAGACAGAGAGACAGAGTTCACAGACAACCTTACTGAGAGTAACATTTTAATTTTTAAGAATGTATCACCATGAAAACACATGGTTCTGGACAAAAAACATGGTTAAAATATGCCTACTTCAATTATTTTCCTAATAACTGTAATAATGGTTATTTTATTTCTTTTTGATTTATTTATATTTTTTGTTGGGGGTCCATTCACACTGCAGTGAAGTCAAGGCCTTTCCACTAGCTCGGTAGAGGGTGTAGGGATTCTTTATGCTATGGAAGTTCTACAGTTTTGTCTTCCTAGGATGAATAGAAAATATTAATTTAAAATATAGATTTTACTTATCTTCTTTAAAATAGCCAGTATAAGAAAATTCCACACATTTGACTGTCTATTACGAATAGTAGAAAATCCTTTAAAGCCACATCAATAATTAACCCAGAAATTCCAGTAGTTTCATGATGCATCTTATAGATAAAATTTTGTAATGAAGATTTGCATTTAATGACATACATAACAATTACATCAACACATTTTCTTTTGAAGTAAAAGTATTTTGCACATGTAGCTTGTTTGGGGATTCTGCGGTCTGTCAGGATGTGTCAAGATACATGAGTAAAATAAGACCAACAATATTTAGCAGCTAGCTTGGAAGCACACTATTCAGTGTAAAAGCCCGAAGTTAGTTAAATATTTCTCACTGACCATTTGGCCTCTTCTGGAAATGTGTCTGTACTTTGCTCTAAGACAATTTAGCCCCAGAGAAATCCACATTTCTTGCTCTGTTGTCTATAATAGCTCTTTCCTTTCAACGCCATGGGTGTCAAAATTGCATTTGAGGATGATTAGCCAAAATAAGTGCTTTTCCCTCTACATTTTAATCTTTGTAGAGCATTTCCACAGCAGCCACTGTGAGGGCAGATGCTCCATAGCACCAAACTCATCTTTTCCTCCTCCTGTGACCACCTGCCTCCTGCCTCAGCACTTGGATCCACCTCATGTCCAGCTGCTTCTCCTGTTCCAGGCCCCATAGCTCCCGCAGTCATGGCACAAGTGCTGTGTGAGCAGTGACCCTTGTGGCTTTCCTGTCATTGTCCAGCTGCCTTCAGCCTGAGCACTGACTTTAACAGATTTCCCTCACATTTCTACTGTCAGCCTGACACTAGACTTCACTACTGTACTGCCCTCGACTATTTTGTTTGCCTCCTGCCTCTGTTAGGAGCTTTGGAGACTCTTTAACACAGCCCATCTGTCCACTGATGCCTGGACATTGAATTGTGCAAGTAGAGTTGCCTGCTTCCTTGAGTCCCATTCTCATCTCGGAGGGGAAATACCATTCTCAGAGAAGAAAATGAAACACGAGGGCTTCTCCAGCACATAGTTGACAATGTGCAGCTAAACTTCACCGTAATTTGAATTTTGTTAAAATAAGCATTAAAATATGCCTACATCATACTTAATTGTAATGCAAAGTTTCTCTCTCAGCAGGCCTAGAACACAAGCATATGAAGGACAGGCAGCATAATCACAATAGAAAAATCTCCACAAGCAGGATGAAAACATGTGAGTCCTGGATTTCTATTTTCTCCCGAACTTTATCAATATTTCTAGCTGCTGTAAGTCTTTTGGCTGATCCAGCTATTAAATACCTTCTAATAAAGCATGAATTATAAAATTTTGTTGCTTGAGAACAATACATTTAGGCTTAGCCAGGTTAAAGGTTTGAATACAATGAAGATATTCAACCTTTAACGAAAATTGATAGCATTTAATTCTGTTGGAAGATAGTATTTATGTTTGACTGCTATAAGAATAACCATATTTTGAAATGGTAAAACGTGAGACAAAAAATTCTCTTAGTAAAATTAGTTGCATCATGAAGTGTTCCTATTTGTGGATATATGTAGACAACAAAGTCACTTTTTACTGCTCTTTCCTTCTTTCATTCTCATATGCACAAACTGCGCACTGATAATTCTGCCATACTTTTACAATTAAATCATATTTTTGTTACAATTTAAATTAAATTTTATTTTGCATAAGGTTTCGTTTTACTTTAGTTTATCTTAGTTTTCAGTGGATATATTGTATTCGTCATTTCTTACCTTTTGATTTTTATTTCTGATTTTCATATATAAATTTAAGAGCACAAAAATTTTAAAGGTTTTGTCAAATTATTTTACATACAGCTCCTCATTGTTAAATATATAATTTATAGTTTTTCAATAGTCTTTAAGCAAAACAGCTTTCTAAGAAAAGATGAAATAGAATGAAAAGAGCACCTGAGAGAAACAAAGCAAGAGAAAGTAAGCATAGAAAGATAAACTAAATAAAGTACATGAACCATATTACAGTCTTACACATTCATTACACATATATGTGATATTAGATTTTGGTTTTAATGGGTGATATAACTACATGAAGGTACAAGTGTTTACACAATTCCTGGCGTTGAATATAAAGTCGGTTCTCTGAAATGCACAGCTTTTCTTGATATGGACATCACAGGCAACAGAGATGTTTAGCCACATACTTTTGCTATGATTTTTAAATGTGAAGAAAAGGATTGAATTCACAACTCTGGATGCAAATTACAACATTGTTTCTTATCATATACATATTCTAATTCAATAGGCAGAAATAGCTTTTTTTTATCCTTCATTCATTACAACTTCTTCGTTGCAAGATTGAATATTATTCTTAGTGAATTGGCCTTTAGTAGTATTTGTTAGCTTGCAAATTGTCTAATTCCTTTCATCTGTAAGATTTTTGATGAAGGGCCTACATGGACAAGCTTAGCTCATGGAGAACTGGCATAGTCTATGCACACAGGTATTTCATAGGTTGTTAAGGTCCTGCTTGCAAGATTGAGGCTTTCATATCTAATTTCAATATTCTTGATTATGACAGAAGTTACCTCCTTTGAATGTGCACTTTTGAATGAAAATATCCCCCTGAATTCTGGTGAGCTCTTGGTTTTTGACATACCTTTACAAGTGAAAGGGATGAAAGGCAGGTAATAGGACAACATTTTATTAATATAGTTTGGGCAGACTTGTTATCCGCTAAGAATCTAAAAATATACTTTTCACCACCTCATTTAACTTTTTATTAGTTGTATATTGAATCAAAGAGATGGTGTTCACTGATAATAACCTTTGCTATAATCCAATAATAAAAATATTATCTAGTTGTCCTGATATCTATTCCCTTTGAAAATTTTCAGACGTAATATTGCATTTGTGATCTAAAGATTCATTTATGCTTACACACTATAGTAAATCCTGGATTTATGAACAAGTTCTTTTCAGAGACACTGTTCGTAAGTTGGTTTCACTGGTACATTCAACAAAATCTTATAAGAATGAGTGTTCATAATATGAGGTTTTTTTATGTCTGTGAAAATTCACAACTTGAGTGTTTGCAAGTTGAGTACTCACAGTCTTATCACTTGCTTTTCTGCACTGTGTTGAGTCTAATGTGTTTAATTTACAACAACAAAAAATGGCAATTTTTTAAAATAAGGTTTATGATACATGTGGTATGCTAATACTTACTTGAAAAACTGAACAGTATATTTTCGAGTACCATATTTAATCAGCTAGTCTTCTTAGCATGTGACCTGTCTAAGCTAGCACCTTCTCTTCGGATGTGCTTTCGAGTGTTTTGAAAAAATGCTGGGTACAATTCTCCCAGAGAGTCAACCTGTTCCTGTTTCATCATTTTAATTGCATCTGCTGCAACCACAACTTGAAATGCAAAAGTCAGGAGAAAATCTCCACTGCCACATGCAATGATGCTTTCTCCAGAAACTCAGCTTGAGAAACTCTCCAAGAGGTCAACACAAGAGGCTCATTATGCAGAAAAACAAGCAAATGACTCTGAGCCCATTCTGGGCATCAGATTAGTATCTGATTTTATTTGCTACAGAATATGATAGACATGAAGAATTCTCAGAAAGGGAAATCAGTTTAAAAAAAAAAGAAAATGATTTAAATATTATTTTCCTCATATATTTGAATTAATTAAATTTATTGGTATATTTTAAGTATATACAGTGATCACATTCACCATAGGAAATTTGTACCTGTGCATAATATATCTTGCTTATTTCTTTCTTCTATTCTATGACCTTCCCATCAACCCTGCTTTGCCTCCTTATATGGGTGTATAGATTAATAGGTTTCACGTTGGCAGATTTGCATGTGTGGATAACCTAATTTAATTGTTTCCACCTCTAGTTACCCCACTACACTCTCCTTGTATAGTATTTTGGGGTGAAAGTGTTTCATATACAATGTGCTTTGATCAAATTTTCCCCCCTTTTAGTCAGGAAAAAAGATGAAGAAATTAAAGATTTTTTATTAATGAAAGTCAAGGTATATAGTAATTTTGCAATTGAGTCAAAATGAATTAACCTTCCACAAAAGGGATTTTTCTTTCTGTTCCAATGTCTTCAAGAACAGCACATAAAGGAGTGATGTGGAGTGGAGCAGAGGTGTGTGTGACAGAAGGGTCTTGAGTGTAGGCGACTGTCTCTCAGATTTCCTTGATCTCATTTTGTGATATCGCACTCAGGAATTCCCAATCTCAGCTTCTTTCCCCTGTTCTTTCCTTTCTGTCTGTCCTTTCACCATTTCTATCCCGAGTGAAACACTGTTCTGACAAAAGTGTCCCTCATGTACTACTGCTAAGAGACATCTGTAGACTGGTACAACTGCGTTACTGCTTCTCAGTGTTAGAGTCAGAGAAAATCAGCTTATCAGAAGCCTCAGACCATGATTTTAATTTTTATAAAGCAGACATTCCTGATAGTGATAACTGTCCATGATTTAAAATAATGTTCATGCTAAAGATAAAACTAGGCAAGGAAATGTGCTTATATATACTTTCCTGGAAAAGGATTGTTATTAAAACAATATATTTTATATGCTACTAAAAGAGCATAAAATGTCATACAAAATCTATAAGTATAAAATACTAAATTACTCGTTGAAATTTAAATTGTATAAAACATTACAGACCATAAATATTGACCAAACTTTATATTAATAAAAAGAGAAGAAAGAATCCCTAAATATCTCTTCAATAGAGAAGTGAGTAAATGAATGATTCAGAGACATGTGGTCCTTATATCATGTTCAAGAACATTTTTTAAGTTATAGAAAATTGGTATAATTCAGTGTAGTAAAATTAGTAAATAGAATTGTAGTGTGTATAATCCTGTGGCAGACATTATTAGGTGCCTGCAAAATACCTAGTTGATTGCATTTCATGCTGATTGGAGGGTGGCAAATACTCCAATAAGCACAATATTGCTAAATCTCTTCAAGATAGTAGAAAGCAAATGATATTCTTGTGTGGACTTTTAGGGAATGTACTTTCCTGAATATGCACTGTACCATTTTCTTTGATGCTTCTTCCTTCATCACAGAGTGGCTGTCTTAGCTACTTTTTTACTCATTGCAGAGACAAAATACCTGAAGCCCAAAGCTGGGAAAGGAAAGGTTTATTTCTTACAGTTTGTTCCAGTTTTTGGAGGTTTCAGTCCATACTCAGTTGGCTCCAAGGCAAGCTGACATGGCAGGGCCACAGTTCATGCAGCTGCAAACAGCAAGAAAGAAACAGGCAAAAGAGCAAGACACACCTTCTTCCTGCCATTACATTATATCCTGGCTCCACCTCTAGGCCAGTGTAGCATTCACCTCCCCAATCCAAGCACTAGACAATGAACCAATCACAAATGCACAATGCAAAGTGCTAGACAATGAACCAATCACAATGCACAATGCAAACTCATGAGACCTGCGGGCCATAGACATCAACCATGGGACAGTGGCTAAGGTAAGGTTGCCATGAATGTAAAACTGCAAGCAAAGGATGGAGGAAGAGAAACAGAAGAGGCATGTGTGCTAACAGTTCTGTGTCAGTCTTGGATTATCTCTGTGTTGTTTGTCACACCAAAACAAAATGCAACCATAGCAGAAGTAGGAAAATAAATTAGGAAAATTAAAGAGATGAATTAATCCATTGTAATCAATTTTTACTTTATGGTGCTGAACATAATCCTAAATTGACACAGATATCAATTCTGATACAGATGCACTAAATAAATAAATGAAAGAATCATACTAGCTGCAGTAGTTTATGCATATTGTAAATGTCAATAATTTAAACAATTACACATTTTAAGATGTATAAAGATCATACATTTATTTTATCAGAAACAAGAAGTATTTGTAGTCATGTTAAAACTAAAGTTCTTTGATTAAAGATTAGAGGTACAATATGAAATGTTAATATGCCTATGTAGTTTCATAACACATATAGAAGACATATTTATAAAGAAGAAGGAATGATTCCTTGTGTGCAGAAGGAAAGCCTACTGGGAAACTATGTCTTTTGTACATGCTAAGTGTGTTGGTTACTCTTCTCTCTTTGCTGAGACAAAAGGCCTGAAGCTCAGAATTAAGGGAGGAAAGATTTATTTATCTCACAGTCCATAAAGGTTTTAGTCCATAATCAGCTGGCTCTGAGGCACGGTGGCACATGGTGGAGGGGCAACAGTTCATGGCAGTGGAAGAGAGTAAAAGCAACAAGAGAAGGAGCAAGAAATCAAGGCTCTTTCTCTCCCTTATACTGTATGCAGGCCACCTGCCCTACGCAGGTGTTGTGCTCACAATCATAACCTCAAGGTTGGACTCTGAATCAATTACAAACCTTAGAAGCCACACACACTTGTTAGACTTTCACAGTGTTATGGTTTGTGTCTGAATGTTCCACCAAAGCATGAGACATGAGGCTTTGGTGGGAATCCAGACATAAACCATAACATTGTGCAAGTTTAGCAAGTGTGTGATCAAGAAAATTCAACCAATTTAATCTATGATTTCTGGTTCTTTCTTACTTGTTTTCCATGAATTTTAATTTCTTTGTTTTCTTCCATTTCTTTATTTTTGTAGTTCATTCAGTGATAATTTGCCAACAAAGCAAGGAAGTGAATTTTAGTATTCTTCTGAATTTTTTAATATCAAAAAAGCTTGAGTACACTAGAGTTCTGCAGTATAATATACTTAAAACTGAAGTAAATGAAGGACACTTAATAAACTTTGCTTACAATAATTTATTTTATTTTATTTCATAAATCAAACACTGGTTGGAGCTTTGGTGATAAAATATAATTTCATTAGCATTACTGGAAATTTAAATAATCAAATACAAGTGTTATTTCTGTAAATGGTTCCGTATTTCTAGAATCTAGAATAGATACAGCTAGAATAGCTGTAGCTAGAATAGATATAGCTAGAATAGCTATTTTACATAGATGTGAGAGTTTAACTGTGCTAAGCGCTTATTCGACTCCCTTTGTTTTTTAAACGAGGGCTTAAACAATGTTAAACTTTAAACAAACCAAAATGTTGTTGTTCCACTTTGAGTGCCAACCGCTTCCTTACCTCCAGACCTACACACTTCTTTCCATTGCTCGATACTTCTGAACTTTTTGAAAAATGTAATTATTTCACTTCACCCAGGAAGCTTTCTTTGAATTGTTCAGATCTGAATTAGATCTCTGTTCTTAAGGAAAAGGCTGTACATTGTTTTATTTAGCCAGTTAGAATATTGAGTCCTGCTTATTATTTTTCACATCTCTAGGGTTCTTCAAATATAATGTTAATAATGTATAACATTAGAATTCTGTTATTTTTGTATTGTATAACTCCATTATACATCAAAGTAACTTGCATATAGTAAGTAGTCTCTATAAGTAATTATTAACTTCTTAATACTTAAAAACTAGGAATGTATATTTTATGAACTATGTTTGTAGAGCATAAAAGTACTTACATATAAAATATTTTTTGTATTAGAATCTTTAAATTATATTTAACATAACCCCAAATAGTTTCAATTTAAGAAGAAATTGCAGCTGTTTCTTTTATCTGCATATAGCCAGAAAAATCAATAATATACCAATTGTATTGAAGTAAACTTCAAGTTGACCAAGAAACAATGTAGTTATATGTTAGTTTTCAATAAATAATAAATAAACCATTGCATTCAAATAATGGAATTCTAAGCTTCAATGAGGATAAATGAACTAGTCCTACATGCAACAATATGGACAAATTCCACAAAATGATTAAAAGAAGCAAACCTAAAAGCACACATTTATGTTTCCACTTATACTTTTTAAAACCATGCAAAACTAATCTCTGATCTTCAAAACCAGAGTAGTGATTACCCTTTTGGGGCATGATGATTAGATGGAGCTAGGAATGATCATCTGGCATTGTTTGACTTCTTTTTATGAGTCCCAGAAAGGTTCATCTTGGATACATTCTCTCTGTAAGACAATTTCTTGTGCACACATCTATTTCCATAACAATGAGTAGGCATGATCTGCCTTCCACTTACCTTAAACCTCTCAAATTTAAGACTGACCACTGAAACAGGGTGTTATAATTCATATGCATGCACACCTACACACAATGTGCTTTCTCTAGAAATATATCACCCAATGTGTCAGTTTCCTGAGCAACCTTTGAGAATATTACATTACAAATTGGATTTTCATTCTGATGAATGCTTCATTAACTTTTCTGCCTAACATGTCCTGACATTTCTCTCCTTCTTCCCATTTGTTTCATGGAGCACTTCTAAGTACACTACCTATTGGTTTTGCTTTAGTGTCTACTTGAGACAGCACATTTATAATTTATCTTTTAGCAATTTTTGAAATTGTGGTTTTTTTCTTCTTGTCTAGTTATCATTTGAATTTCTTGGTCACAGAATTTTCCAAATGTTTAAATTGTAAGACATTGTTCCATCCCATCTCCCTACAGGATTTCTTTTCTTTCTTTCTTTTTTTTTAAATCAGGAATGAAATTCAGGACTTTACACTTGCCAGGCTGGTGCTGTGCTCTGAGTTATACCCTGGATTTCTTTCTTTCTTTCTTTTTTTTGTCTTTTTGAAACAGGTCTTGCTATGCAGTTCAGGCTGGCCTCGAGCTCACTTTGTAGCCCAGGCTGGTCTCGAACTCGCAATGATCCTCCTGCCTCAGCCTCCTGAGTGCTGGGATTACAGGTGTGAGCCACCACGCCCGGCTTTTATGCCCTGGATTTCTACAAAATTTTATGAAGAGAAAATCAGAGGCTACAGATAGAATATGCAGGATAGGTAAATGCGAGGCATGTTTTGTTACCTCAATTACTTTTCATTCCTTATCAAGGATAAGTGTTCCAAATCAAAAGTTAATTGTGACTTTCCTTAGTGTTAAGGCATTTCTCCAGGAACTTATGTTTAAAAGGCTGAGGTTGATACATTAACATATTATTAAAGATCACATCACAGCTGCAGAAAAATGGGTCATCAAGCTCATTCAAAATTTTGCAAGGATTAGCTCAACAAGAGGTTCAGAGGGAAGCCTCTCAATTGTTCCCCCTATTCTTTCTGTACTCCTATAAGTACCATTTGAAAGTCTCAGCATCATTTTGCTAGAACTGCCACCGCAGAGTATCACAGCCTATGTGCACTAACAAACAGAAATTTATTTTCTCATGTTTCTAAAGGCTAAAATTCTAAGACTAAAATACAGGCAATGGTTTTGCTTACTTTTCCCTCTTTGCCCCTCTCTTCTTTCCTTGCTTCCTCCCTTCTTTTCTTCCTTCCTTTTTGTTCTTTCTTTTCGTGTTTGTAGATATCTTCTAATGAAGCCTCTCGCTATTGTTTCTCTTCACTTGGCCTTTCTTCTGTGTACACACACTCCGAATCCTGTGTATATCTTTCTTAAAAAGACATCAGGCAAGTGGAATTAAGGTATGCTCTTATGACTTCATTTTAGTTCAAAGACATTTTAAAGTTTCTTTACTCAGATAGGGCAGCAATCTGAGTTGCTTGTAGTTTGGATGCAGCACAAGAATTTTCAGGGGATAAATTACACAGAAGTCACCTTGATTCTAAGAGTTACAAATGTAGAACACCCTGAAAACATTCAAGGTGGAAAGCTAGGTCGTTTTGGTTGAGCAGACCAGAAGTGAGATAGAAGAATCTATTAAAACTTGTTAAATGTAAATATGTGGCATGGAATGCAAAATGAAAACCTCATCGGCAATACAAAATCTGACATTTCTATTGTTAGTTGGTAGACACTATGCTATATTATGTTTGGCTACCAAAAATTGTATGAATCTACTAAAAAAAAGGTGATTTTATCCTCATATTACAAAAGTATTCATCGAGTTTTAGGATTACTATTTCACAGACCTCAAAGACAGATTCTCCTGGGATTTGTGATTCCATATCTTTATGAACTAGTCTGATATTTTGTCTGTTACTTAATCTCTTGATTCTTGATTTAAAACATGAGAATTATGTCTCTTAAGGTAGATAAGAAGTAAAAGTAAGATAAAACTTAAAACTGAAAGCACACAGTAGACTTTAATAGATGCACTATCAATATACATATACACATCATCTTAGAAGTTCTGAGAAAGTACTTCACCAGCTATGAAGCTTTTGCAGTGGTGAAGAAAACTGAACAATGAAAACATGGGTGGTGAGAAGTCTGATGATAATTAAGAACTCGGCAGAAGAATGTATTTAGAAACCATAGAAAGACAGGCAGACAACTGAATAGAAATTTTTATTTTTTTGGTCTTATTACTAATAGGTATGTAACACTTATTGTCAGAAATGATACTGCTTACAGAATCAACTAGTAACAGTAGTTAAATTCCAAGGGATTAATTAAAGGAATTTTCATTTGAGTTGATATTGTGTTAAATTGCCCCAGCTGAACTCCTATTCAAGATTCTCCTGTCTGTCTCCTAAGTAGCTGAGATTATAGACATGTGCCTCTATACCCAGATGCAGAAGAGTTTTTAGTCATTTTGTTTGAACTCTAGTTTGTATTTTGTTTTGTATGTCATTCTTATATTACAGTATGCACAGTGAATTGACCCCAGGATTGCTACAGATAGAAAATACAGACACTTGAACATCTCATGTAAAATGATGTATTCACATATAGCCTATGCATTTCCTGATATATAAGCATAAAATGTGTCCATATTACTTTTAAATTCTACATGCATAGATATAATACTGCTTTGTTTTGGAAATAATGACAAGGAAATAGTCTATACATTTTATGAACAGACCTTATTGCTCTTATCTAACATTTTAAAATTGTAATGGTTGAATCCAGGTCAGAGTGGATTGGAAGACTGCATGCAGTAAACTGAAAGGTCAAAGTGAGCATCTTTTTATAAAGTTCTACACTTGTTTGTTGATGCTTCTAGTTGCTTGCTTTCCATACTTTTCTAGGCATTTGCCTAATGGATTTGGGATATTGACAGTTGTAGAGCCATGGATTTGAGCTGTGCAGAGTAAATACCTAAATGTTTGTTTATTCTGTGCACACACTAAGAAAGTAAATGCCGGTGTCTTTTAAAATCATGATCAACTACAATAGAGCAACTCAGGTTACAGCAGAGTCTAAATCATCCTCTAAAATAGCAGAACAAATAGGCACAGAGCTTACTGGTGCTTGGCCGTTTTCACAATGAATGGTACCATGTAATTCTCAAAATATTGCTCCTTCTATTCTGTGTGCATGCTACACACATCATCTTTTCTCATCCTAAAAACAATTCAAACAGTACCATTTAACTCAATGGCTAAACATCTGAAGAAATGTAGTCTTGCACAACTTGTATTGTTAATTGTTCAATGTCTATAACTTAGGGGATGAAAAATAACATGAAAAGCTGAATGATTTTCTTTGCACTTCTTTTTCCTTGTGCCTCATTAGATTATAGAGTGAGAGGATATGTGACATAATAAAAACAGATGAAGGTATGTTAGATAATCATATGGAAAAATGAAATGAAAAATATAAAAGATTAGGAAAGATAACTAGTAAAGTATAAGCAGGCAAATAAGTGAAAATAGATTATCACAGTTCTAGGGGTCCTTTGTCATACTTCCAACTTCTCTTGACATAATTGCTGTAGAATAGTAACCGTTCCTTTGAGGATATATAAATGTATGGCTCTGCCCTGAATTTCAGTTGGCTCATGTAACTTGATACCTTTTATTTAGATCGTGTTTAGACTTTTCACAATTAAAGAAAAACAATTTCGTATGTGTCATGGTACATATGAAAATCGTGACACACAACATTAATGACCTTAAAAACAAATGCTTTCCATCTCCCTGGGAGAATGATTATTTCAGCTAAAGGGAGATCTGTAGGAAAATTTCAAATTAATAATAAAACTGGTAACTTAGCAAGGTTTCTTTTATTTTGTATCTTACATTAATAAAGTTTGTCCAAATCAATTAATTAATAAGCTAGTCATACATATTTATCTTGCTCTTAGCAATAGCACATCCTTCTTCAGAAGAGACTCATATCATCTGGAATTGTAAGTCTGGGTGTTTGTAGGCTATGTGACTTCACTTCTAAAAGTTCAAATATATCCTCATGATGCATTCTTTGAAGCTGAATGTGTATATATCAATATGCAGTGTACTTACTTAAAAGCATATGTTAGTTCCAAACTATTATTTATAACATTACACAGATTAGGTGTTAGTATTACATCCTTTTATTTATCTACTATCTATTTACTTACCTATCTAACTAAACTAATGTATATAATATGTTGGCCTTTTATATCTATATTAAAATTTGATTGGAATACCTGCATACCTGATTTTTGTTGTTGGCTATTCCATCAAAAATATTAATGGAGGGTGTTATCCCATAATGTTCTGTATCTCAGCATGCCTTGCTCATCAGCTGTAGTGTTTTTTGGCTATATAGCAAACCCTTCCCCAAGGAATGAGGCAAAGATTGATGATAAAATGCTTGACAGCTGTTGAAATGAGCAGACCATATTTTTCTTCTCCAAAAGAAATCTGAGCACCAGAGATTCTTTTCCTACTGCTAAGTGTCTTTTGGTGATGTAAATAGCCTGCCATCACAAAACAAAGTTGATGTTGTTGGAGTGGTTTCATGCTCTTTCATTTAATTTTTTTTTTTTATTTTTGACAAGTAATACTCAGAGTTCCTTTTTTGCTCTTGTCGTTTAGCTGAGGCTCTGTAAACTGTCGAAGAAAAAATGGACATACAAGGAAAGTCCATATTTCCTATATCTGTTCTTTTCCACTTAACAAAGGATATTTGGTTGATATATAATAATGTTTAAAATTTGAAAACCCTCTATGGTAAATTTCTTTTTAAGGTAAAATAGTTTATAGTTGGTTGGATGGTATTTGGTCATACAAAAACATGAATAAAAATATATGCTATCATTGTATTTGTTAACAAACCTTTCTCATACATAGTAAGATTGACAAAGTACCCCAATCTTGGTAACCAAGTCAGGAATAATGACAGTGAAAAAAACTTCACTTAATAATTTTCAAATCTCCTTGGAAAATATATAGAGGAATTTTGTTTTTGTTTTCATACTAGGAAATAAACTCAGGGCCTTTACACAAAGCTATCTCCTCAGTCTTTTCTTTTTTTTATTTCTTTTTCTTTTAATTTTAAGATAGGGTATCACTACGTTATCCGGATCATAAGTTGTAGCCTATAGTTTCAGCTTTGTAGATGCAGGCCATATTTTGTTTGTTTGTTTGCCATGAAACATTGTGTTAAGATTGTTATCATTGAACATAACCTCTTTAGAGTCCAATCCCCTAACACAAGATTTCACTAAAGCGATCGAGATTGTATTTGACTACATAATTCATGAATGCATTTTACTCTTTACTATGTTCTTAAGTGTATGAATTGTCTATGCATTTTCTTATCAGTCTTTGCATTTTTCTTTATATGCTGTGCCTTTTCCCTCCAATCTGCTCATGTATGTTATAAATACTATGAGCCACCGAAGTTCCTTAGAGCTCTGGCTTCTTTAACTGGTTGCCTCTGAGCAGCCGGAGTTTGAATTACCTGAGAAGATAGAACACATGAGTGACCCTCTGGTACCAAATTGATTTCCATTGCAGACCATCCCAGAAATGTGTCCCTGTGGCGTCATCAAAACATCTCACTAGCTCTCTGCTTACTCCTGGTAATGTAGATACACATCAAAATCCCCACACCTTACAATAATGCTTATACCCGACAAAGCCACTATATAAATGTAAACAAGGAGATGATGAGATCTTCTAAACAGAGCACAAGGAAGAATTTACTGATTATTCCATGAAGGATCAGTAAATTCATAATTTAAAGAAATATCAAAATTATTCCTCAATTCTTGCTAGCCATATTCTGTGTTCTCTCCCACAGTGTCATTGTCTTAACAAAATGGTCTCATAAAACTTTTAACTTTAAAAAACATTAAAATATTAAAATATTAAAAATTCAGTAACTTTCTAAAGTAGATGAATTTACCACTGTAACAAATATTCTGATCCACTAAGTAAAATCCAATGTAATACTCATCATAATATAAAATATAGTATACAGTGTAATCTAAGGTCTGAAGTTGAAATTTATCTGTCACTTAATCACTTAAGAATAAGCGGGAAAGTGAAAAGCCTCTCTGAGAGAAACAGCCCAGATGCTGAAATATAGCATTCTGGAAAAAACAGAAGGAGAGAAATGGATCCTCTCAACCCAGGGAGAAAGTAAAGTGAAAAAAAAAATATAAAGAAAAGAAAAGCTTAACAGAAGACGGGAGCTAGACACACTCTCACCAGAACTGATTCCATTGTGTGTGAAGTGCCACTGGAATCCAGAGACACATGGTCACAGTGAAGTTGGGGGTTAACAAGCCTGAGGGCCTTGGTGGAAAGACACATGCATCGAGGAAGGCTGTGGACCAGAGAAGTGCAGCAGCTTGAGGTGAGTGTGGAGCACTTGGTCCTTCTGTGGGGGTAGGCGATTGGCCAGGCACCGATTTGGAGATGGGGAGGATAAGCCCAGAACTAGAACTGCAGCTGGCTTCATTCAGCCACTCCTAGCACAGAGCAGACTGGTGAAAATTGCTTGGACTCAGTCTCACTTCTGTGTGCAATCCAATAGTCAAGGCTGAGGTTTCCCTAAAGCTCTCTCTAACCAACCATGATTGAGTGGCACACACTAAAGTTAAGACTCCTTGTGGTTAACTAGCTCAGAAAGGAGGGGCCAGCCTGCCCTGCCTCTGCTAATACTTCAGTAATCAACAGAAGATTGGAGAAAGCAACAATCTCTAGCCAGCATGCTGAAGTAATTATAATCAATACAAGAAGTGTGGGGGACACCACCACCCACTTGTCTGGAAGACACCAGGAACATGACAAGAGGAATAAGCAAAAGGCAGTCTCCAGCCTCTAACCCAAGCAGTACTGGTCCAGGAGATGGAAACACAGAAGAGATTGGGATTCTCACACCTACAGTTTCTGAAGCAACAGCATCTGACATAAAGAAACAACTTCACAAAATTATAAAAGAACTTAAAACAGAAATATTAATATAGGTAAAAGAAAATACAAGAAAAATAATAAAAGAAATGCTAAGCACCTCTTAAGAGGACACAGATGGAAGAATAGAGGAGGATAGAAAAAGGAGGGAAACCTTCAATGAAGAATATAAAAAATTTAGAGTACATGAAACAGATTCAAAGAGATTACTAGGAAATATAAAACTTCATCAAATGCTGGCAAAACTGCTTGAAAGAAACTAGAGATAGACTATCAAACCTTGAAGACAGGTTTGCAGCTAGTGATTGTAAAAGGAAAGATCTCTTAAAAAGAACAAGGATTCAGGAAATAACAATACAAAGGCTAGAAGATGACAAGAAGATCTCTAACTTAAGAATAAAAAATGTGAAGAAGTAGGGGTAAAGACAAATGAAATACAAAGGCTATTTACAGAAATAATTAAAGAAAACTTCCCAAACATAGGAAAAGGAAATGATGTCCAAATATATGAGGCATGCAGAACCACAGGCAGCTATAACCAAAATAGATCTACTCTCAGTCATGTAATAAAATCAAAAAAATTCAACACAAGAACAGAATGTTAAAAGCTGTCAGAGAAAAGAAACAAATCACCTATAAAGGAAAACCCATCAGAATCATAACAGACTCCTCGACACAAGCCATCAAATCAAGAAGATCTTGGAGTGAAGTGTTCCAAGTCCAAATAGAAAATAATTGCCAACCTAGATTGATGTACCCTGAAAAACTATCCCTCAAAATTAATGGAGAAACAAGATGGTTCCATGACAAAGAAGAACTGGGGGAGTTTGTGACCACAATCCAACCCTAGAAAAAATACTGAAGGACATTCTAGAGAGAGAGAAAAAAGACCATGATTTCAGGAACAGTGGCAGAGGGAGCTCACTGAATGGGGAAGACAGTGGAATGAAGGGGAAAAGTAGACAGCCAATGGCACAAAAATAGCATGGCAGAGATGAGGTAGAGAAGATTGGCCACAATAGCCAATATGAATACCCTCAATACACTAATAAAAAGAAACACAGGCAGAGTGGATCAGGAGATAGGGTCCATCAAGATGCTCTATATAATGAACAAAATTATACTGAAAGAGGGTTTATAGACTGAAAGTCAAAGATGAGAAAATAATGCTGTATGTTACAGGGATCCAGAAAAAAGTGGGGTTAGTTTGCCCATCAGCTGCAGATTGGTTGGAAAACGTAACACTTTTATGCAATGGAGAACCACTCAGCTGTAAGGAAGGAAAACCTTTAAGCTCTTGTAGGTAAATGGATACAATTTTAGGTCATACTCAGGTGTAAAAAGGTTCAGAATCACTTAGGTGAATAGCAGGTTGCCTAAATATTAAAGGAGTCAACAGGATACAAATATTAAAGGAGTAAGCGGGATACAAAATGTACAATGTACCCTGTGAAAGTGAAAAAGTAGGAAATGTCTAGAAAGGGAAAGAAGTGGACATTGTTAATCTTGTTTTCATCACTCTGTTTAGTTTGGTTATATTCTGTTTCAGTTTGTCTAATTGTACTAGATTTGATGGCATGGACAGCTAGTCAAAGATCGCAGGCTATACTATGGTAACGATTTTTGATTTCCTATTAACTTAATTTGAAGCCCTGTATTGCTTTCACTGTCTTGTTTTGACTGATTTTATTTGAATCTGTTTTGTTTTATCACTGTTTTGTTTTGATTAATTTTATTTGAATGTTTTGTCTGACAGTATTAAGTCTGAGGATACAGGCAACTACTTTGAAGACAATAAGATTCACTATGTTACACTTTCTGGTTTGACTATTATCTTCTATTGAAGTCTTATAATGTCTATAATATTTTGTTTTTATTGATTTTATTCCATACTGCTATGTTCAATTTTATTGTGCCTGATGATATGGGCAATTCTATTGAAGATAACAAGAGACACCTTGGTAACTATTGTAGATCACCTTGTATTGTGGTTTTAAATTGTGTACTATGTGCAGCCTATTGTTTTGAATGACTCCATTTTTTTCTTATTTGCTTTTTCCTTTTCAAAATAAAAAAAAAAGAAAATCATAGATAAAGAGATAAGATCTTTTGTTGCCTACCTAATCTAAATATTAAAGGAGTCAGTGGGGTAAAAAATGTACAATGCACCCTGGGAAAGTGAAAGGGGAGGAATTATCTAAATAGGGAAGGCAGAGGATACTGGTAATCTTGTATCATGATTTGAAACCCATATTGCTTTCATCCCTCTGTTTGCTTTGGTTATATTCTGTTCCATTTTGTCTACTTGTACTAGATTTGAGAGCATAGACAGCTATTCCGAAGGTAGCAGGCCACACTATGGTAACATTTTTGATTTCCTATTAACTTAATTTGAAGCCTTTTATTACTTTCACTGTCTTGTTTTGACTGATGTTATTTGAATCTATCTTGTTTGATTGCTGTCTTCTCTTGACTGATTTATTCAAATCTGTTACGTTTTATAGTATGAAGTCTGAGAATATAGGCAACTACTCTGAACACAATAAGATTCACTAGGATACCCATTCTGGTTTGACTATTACCCTCTTTTGAGGTCCAATAATGTTTCCAATGTTTTATTTTTATAGATTTTGTTCTGTACTGCTATGTTCAGTTTTATTATGCTTGATGATATGGGCAATTCTATTGAAGATAACAAGAGACATTACGGTAACCATTGTTGAGTGTCTTGTATTTTGGTTTTAAGTCATGTATTATGTCCATCCTTTTGTTTTGACAGACCCTATTTCATTTTCACTCATTTGGTCTTATTCTTTTCAAAATAAATTTTTAAAAAAGAATATGCTTCATGAAACAGCAGGGAGGTCTAGTGTTAATGCACACACCTGTTATTGCCAGGCTTTAGGGAGATGAGGGCAGGATTTCCAGGATAAGTTCCTGCTCAGTGTGAACAACTTAATCACTTACTAAAACCCTGTCTCAAAATAAAAGAAAAAAATAAAAATAAAAGACTAGGGAATATAGTGCAGTGAGTTCAAGTCCTATTCTCTCTCTCTCTCTTCTCTCTGTCTGTCTCTCTGTCTCTCTGTCTCTGTCTCTGTCTTTCTGTTTCTCTCTCTTTCTGTCTCTCTCTTTGTCTCTGTCTTTCTGTTTCTCTCTCTCTCTCTCTCTCTCTCTCTCTCTCTCTCCCTCTCTCTGACACAGGCACACACACAGGTACACACAGAGTAAGAAATGAACAAAAGAGTGTACTTACTGTATATGAATGATATGAAAGTGAGCAGAGTCTCTGAAAGAAGTATAAGTTCCAGTTTCTTGCCTGTTGTGGAATATTAGGAGTTGTCATGGAAATTCATGGTTAATGTTTAAGTTAAGAAACATTTTGTTACAGTAAAAGACATATTGTCATTAATCCCCTTCAAAATGCTGCCTCTTGCTTTGAACACACTCACCCTTTCCACTTTCTGAAGCAGTTGTGAAATTCTCTTTCTGAGTGTCTTTAAATGCACTTCAGGGCTGCCCTGATATGGTGGACAAGGATGCACCATCAAGTTTTTATGAGCCTGCCTTTCTGATTGATGCCACTCAGCAGTGCCATTCACTATTTCTTTATCAATTTTCATAAGACAACCAGGACAAAGAACTTCCAGAGTTGCTTACAAAGTAACAAGAATGATGAGACAAGTGAATTCAAAGCATATTTTTGTTTAAATTTAGATGTTCATCATATATTTTAATCACAACTCATATATTTGCCTAAGTAACTGCAACATCAACTCCTGCCCCATTTACTCTAACATATAGCTTGCCCCTCATCCTACTGAGAATTGAGGCCTGTATTTTCTTTCCTTACCTCTGGGTAGAGGTTTGATAGAGTTCAGTAGGAATCAGACTATATGGCTTATAAAGCTAGATAATTCAAAGTATAAAAGTTCATAAAACTATTTCTTAGTAAACTGGTCTTATGAATCAAACCACCACGCTCTGAGGTAATCTAAATGAACCCAACAGGAAAGAATAAATAGAAGAACAATGTCTGCTTCCCAAAATTCATCATCCTGGCCAAATATAGGTGTTAATAAGATTTAGGATTATTCCTGTTAAGGCCCCAGGCAACATGGAATAAAAATGAACCATCACTGCTATGTCTGAATTTCTAGCCTGATGAATCCCTGAATACAAGAACTCATTGTTGTATATGATTAAGTCATTGGATAGTTTGCCATATACCTGTTGTCGTTGGATTATCTACCTCCTCCACGTAAATGAGTAATGAATGGAAAACAATGATGAGAATCAAGTGTAAAATTATATTATATTGAGAATGCCTAATTACATATTTAAATGCTTGTGCCATATATTTGTTTGAAAACTTATAAAATTATTCACTTTGTTAGAAAAAAAATTAATGAAAATCATATGATTTACCTCTCTGTTTCTCTCATCTCTTTATGTGTATCAGAGCACATGCAACTATTTCTGTGTATTCCGCACTTCTTTGTGCCACATCATATCTATTGTTGAGCCTTTGCCTGCAGGTCACAGAGTTTCATGTGCTCTGGCTTTCATTGTCACAATTAAGAGACTTGTCTATATAAGCAATCATTCAACTTGTACTTTTTAAGCCATGTGCATACTCTGAGAAACTATTCCTAAATGATAGCTTCCCTGACATACTTTGACAGTCTCAAAATGCAATTTTGTGCTAATCTGGTCTGTGATAGTGATAAAGCATACTTAAATCTGTCCACACATTCGATTCTTGATATACCATCTGATTTCATTTCTGCTGGTAAAGAATTACAGGTAATAAAGTATTTGAAATGGCTGAATTACTCAAGTGGAATAATGGAAAAGGATGGAATTACTATCTTTGGATAACAAAAGAAGAAATGCAGGCAAATCACAGTCTTAGAAAAAGATTTTAGAATAGGATTATAGGAAAAATCTTGAAATTGTTTCTACATATTTTAAACAGGTTGTAAGTAATTTGAAATATGAATTTAGTTAATTGTTTATGGTAAGTCCCAAATGGTATCTCAAAATGTTTATATTTTCCCACAAATGTATTTCCCTTTACTTCCATGTTAATGGGAATCTCTTTTCAAGATAAGTCAAGTGGCAGTTACAACAGATGTTCTCTCATAACTAAGAGCCTGTGCTATGATTTTTTTTTCTAAATATGCCCATATTTTATGCCACAGTCACCATATTATCAAAGAAGCAATAATAGGCACAATTTTTAAATCATGTCTTAAATATTAATAGAACCAGGTCTGAATGTAAATGTTCCAAACATGACTTACTGAAAAAATGGTGTAATTTTTAAGAAAGAATAGAAATTATCTTGAATGACCAATTTTCTAGAAGCACGACTCTTTAGAAATGATACACTTTGACATTTCTTTACTCAAAGAAATATGAAAACATTTTTGTTAATTTTGAAAACTTTGATCTAAGGTAAAATTAAACCATATTGAAATTTTTAAGAGCATGTAACAACATACTCCGCACCCTTCCACACACTGTGCACAGCACCCATACACATTTGTTTGTGGGTATCTTAAATGTTATTGTTTTTAAGTAAAGAATTTTAAACAATGTACCACAGCACAGAATCCTTTACTAGCTTCAGAAATTTGCTAGCTTCAGACTATTTCTGGGGCATGTAATAAACACAGATGCATTTATTTTGATGATTTGATATTTTAATAAATGCATGAATTTCATTTATTTAAAATTCTGATTACACATTCAAAAATTATGAAAACACAAACTGTATGAGAAGCTTATCCCATCTGATAATATAATGCACATTTTTTATCCAACAAATACACACTCTGAACAGATTCTCATCCTGAGGCTGAGTTGCCCCTTAGTCACTCATTTTATTCTATACATGAGATTGATTCTTCAAGGAAGGAAGAAAGCACACTTTTTTTAGTGATCGATTTTGGGCTTTCATTTTAAAAAGCTTCAAACCTGTTATTTTTTAAATTTCTTCTCAGTTATTATTATTCTTTTTGTTATAATATTTGAACAATCTTGAAGACCATGGATGATTGAAGAAAACATTTAAACATTAGAAATTATCACCCAATGTTCTGCCCCAAGAAATTTTTGAAAGAAAAACAAATCAGAAAAGCATCTATATTATTTTAATTAAAAACAATTCAAAATCAGATAAAGGTAACACAAAACAAAGATAAACAGAGATAAAGGAACAATCTTATAAACACTGACAACAAATATTGCTGTGGTTAGACAGAACCTATGTATCAAAGAAGGTTCTTTCTCTGGGTAATTTTAACGGTAAGTGACACGAGTGCCATACTTAGGTACTAAAATAAATAGGAATTACTAACAGAAAGTGAAAACATGAGGTTGTGTACATACAGTGGTTTTATCTTTTTTCCCATTTCATTACATTGTTGATTTTATTTTAAAAGAAAAGAATAATTCACATGTATTTATTTAAATGTTCTTAAATTGTTATTTTCTAAAACAGTTGTCACATACTTATCAAGTATGCTTGCATCAGAGGAAAAATATAACTAAATAATATGTAATGAATTTATTATAGGTATTGGACCCTACATAACTGTAAGAAATGATTAACAATCCAATTTAGGCTCTATTCTTGTTATTTGTGTTGGATTCAAACTCAACATAAAAGGAGAGATAGGGACAAAATAGAGATGAACAACAAAACCCTGGAATTTAGGAGCGTGAACTGCAATCCCAAAGGATGAACCTGCGTGTCTCTCTTCTGTCTTTTGCAACTTTGATGATTTGGATCTTGCGCAGATATGCTAGTACCCTTCATCAGATGTATACATACTTAGTCCAGGATTTGTAAACTCTATCGAGGAGTTTGTAGACAGAGCAGCAGTTTACAGAGCTACAGGTCCTGTTTATGTCCAAGGCAACAGAATGTGTCAGCATCAGTGGAGGTCTTCATGTGATCCTGTATCATTTGCAACATCAGTTTACTCTAATCAGTGGGAGGGAAGACCTCCAAAGGAGCAAAAATCCATTTGGGGAAGCAGGCAGGAAAGACTTATTATAGTGCTCTTCGGTCCTCCAATTTTTATCTCTAATGAAAACTTTCTGGTTACTTAGTATGTAATTTAAAGGCAGTAAGAAAACTGCTATGATTTGGATCTAAAATGTCTTCCAAAAGTCTCATATATTTGGAAGGTGATTGGATCATGGGAGTGCTATACTCATTTGTGTATTATTCTGTCATTCGCTAGTCTACTCATGAGTTCGCAGCTAAGTTGGCATCGGGAGGTGGAAACTGGCTAGAGATGGTTCACTGAGTCTGTGACACGCATGAGTGTATTTTTGTCCTAGGCTCCTCCCTTCTCTCCCTGTTATCTTGTTACCATAAGGTAAATAATCTTTCTCTACCATCCTTTCATGCAATTTCTTCTTGGAAGTCATCTGACTATGGACTGAACCTTCTGAAATTATGAGCCACAACAAACTTCCCTTCCTTTAAAATGCATATTTGGGTGTGCTTTCCCCAGAGACAGGAAAATAATAATACAAGAGGAAACCAGGGTGAAAATTTTTAAAAGATTCTTATGGAAAGTCATAATGAAAAAAAGTGTTAAGAAGTACTTATGACAATTGTTAAATTTAAACATGGGAATTATATCTCTGTGCTTTCAAATCTCATGCAGAGACCTTAAGTTGCATTTGCTGTCATTTGAATAAACACTTTCCAAAACTTGGATGTTGAAGCATAAAAGTCAATGTGATAGTCAAACCAGAACGGCCATCATAGTGATTCTTATTGCCTTCAAAGTAGTTGCCTATATCGTCAAACTTGATACTATCAAACAGAACCGAACAGAGTAAAATCGGTCAAAACAAGATAGTGGGTGTATTACAGGACTTCAAATCAAGTTATAAGGAAATCAAAAAATACTATAATATCCTGCTAATTTTTTGACTATTATCTTCTTTTGAAGTCTGTAATGTTTCCATTGTTTAGGTTTTATTGGTCTTGTTCTGTATTGTTTTGTTCAATTTTATTATACCTAATGATATAGGCAATTCTTTTTAAGGAAGCAAGAGGCCTTATGGTAACCAGTGTTGATAAGCTTGTACTCTGTTTTTACATCATGTACTATGTCCATCCTTTGTTTTGACTGACTCCTTTGTTTTGTCATATTTGGTTTTATTCTCTTCCAAAAAAAGTAATAAGAACTATGGCAATAATAAAACCCAAAATGTGTAAATTTGTTGTAAAAAAAAAAAAAGAGGGAAAAAAAGTGCTCTAAATGATACAACTGCAAGTGTGGTTAGGTGTGTTAAGATAGATGACCACATTACTGAGTTTTTGTTGGATCACTGAACACAACTGTTTGCAGTCTCACTGTTTGAATGTCCGCATGCTTTAATTCTGTAACTTGAATAACTATTTTTAAGATGACAATATGTAATCTATTAACTAGTGATTTCTTACCTTTTTTTTTGGGAATTCTGTATTACTTGTACCCTTATATGTTTTGTTTTGTTTTTCCTTTAAATAAAAAAAAAAAAAAGAAAAGTCAATGTGATAAATACTAAGAAGCAGGACCTTTAAGAAATGGTTAGATTAGCTTATGAAAACTCCTACCCCTAAGAGTGAAATTAATGACTTTTTAAAGTCTGCTTCTTGAACTGTTTGGCATTTTCTCTCCCTTTTTCTGGGTGAAGGATCAGAATTCTTCTTTGGAAAATGTATCAAGAAGGTCCTGGAAGCAGGGATTAGTGCTTACTATACACTAGAACAGTGAGAAATTAACTCACTAGTCACTGTTGTTTATAAATTAACAATTATGTGCCATTTTGCGATATTAAAATGAACCAAGACAGCAAATAAATATTAAAAAAGAATACTGAGCATTTCCAAGGATTTATCATTTAATATAATGATTTTACAATAGAGTCATGGGAATTTTAAAAATCTAGATAGACTAGATAACTCACTCAGGTGGCTGTTGGTTAAGTTTTAGTTATCATTTTACATCCAAATTCTCAATCTAGTTTTTTTTTAGTGATGCCTGCCATCCATAAAAGTATGCATTTAAAAAAAATTTGTTTATTATTTTGACAGGATAGTTTTTTAGATTATGGTCAAATAAGTAATGAAATGAAGGTGGCCTGCCGTGTGGTGTTGATAATATGAGTTTCAGACACAGATGTGGATTCCTGTGATCCAGGATTTAAAGCTCACTGACCCATAATCTCTTCCAAATCACTTCCTACTCCTTCAGCTACAGTTTATTTATGCCTATTGAGATAAGAGAGACTTTTAACACAGTACCAGCGACATGGAGAACTGTAAGTAAAAGTAGCTGTTGCTTTTTACTCAAGGAAAGTTTTGACATTAATGTGCTAAGGTCAGCAAATCGTACTTTGTTGAAGAGAACCTAGGAAGCAAAGTTTTTGTTTTGTTTTGTTTTGTTTTGTTTTGTTTTCTGAGTTGGTTTAAAGAAGAGGCAATATACAAAAAATTCATGTCCTCTGTGAATTTTCTAAACTCTAGAATTACAATACCCAGATTCAGAGAGTCAATAGTGTAAGACATTTGAAAGCATATGGAACATGATGCTGGGCAAAAGATACAGTGTTTCATGAAAGGCTGGCTTTGGAGGATATGATTTAAGCCATAGGATCCATATCACATTGCATTGCATTATCCTGAGGAAGTCTTGCTAATGGATCTATCTATGCCACATTATGGCCTGTATTGACAGAGCCTCCTAAAGCCTCATTTGGTCACAGATGGGGTTTTTCAAGGCTGGTTAGATCTAGGTTGTGTGATGCAGGATTCAAGTTGTCCCCCCAAGAGTGTGGATAGTACTCATCCTAAGGGCAGATAGTCTGGATAGAATAGAAGGGACAGGAAGTGGGCTGCCACCATCGCTGGCTGCTCATAGTTTCTTTGTTACCTTGTTGCTTCACTGCTTTTGCTGCCTCCAGCCTTCCTTACCATGAACCGTCATTTCCCTCTGCGATGCCTCTCTGCCGCATCATCCTAACTTGGAGCCAGGCGACTGTGGACTGAAACCTCTACAAGCTAAAAGCCAAATCTTTTCATCCTTTAATTTTGGGTGTTGGATATTCCGTCTCAATGATTAAAAAATAACTAAAGACCTGTAACACCAAATGTATACATGATCATATTTTCTAAAGTTACTAATGACTAAATTATTCATTATTAAAACACTTTCTTTTTTCTTTTTTTTTTTTTTTCTTCTCTTTTTCTTTTTTTATCGGTACCAGGGATTGAACTCATGACTGCCTGCTTGCAAGGCAGGCACTTATGCCGCTGAGCTAAATCCCCAGCCCTGTCCTGTCATTTTCATTATCTCATTTTCTATATTAAGACATTGAAACGTAGGGAAGTAAATTTGCTTTTTCCAGCGGTGTATGAAAAGAGGCACAGCTGGGGATTTAGCTCAGCGGCATAAGCACCTGCCTTGCAAGCAGGCGGTCGTGAGTTCGATCCCTGGTACCGATAAAAATGAAAAAGACCAAAAAAAAAAAAAAAAAAAAAAAAAAAAAAAAAAAGAAAAGAAAAGAGGCACAAATCTACAAAAATCACTCCTTCTTAAAGCTCTGTCAAACTCATAGAGGGCTTTCTAGTTGACTTTACCTTTTCTTTTTGGTATAAAAGTTTCCAGCATTATTTTTCCAGTTTAGTCCTTCTTTCTTATGGACAGTGTTGAAAACTATCCTCAATTTTTGTAGAAATTTCATGTATAGAAAATAATTGTTGGCTTTTAGCATATTAGTCCATCGTAACAGTCTTGTATTTATAATTTTTAAGATGTTTACTGAATTATTACTTGAGTTGCCATTTTTCATAGATTGTTCATTTTTAAACATTATATTATTCTTAATTATTGCATAGAAATAAACTAATATGGGTTTGTGAGTTATCCTGATTCACTTTCAGTTCTGACCATAATATCATTGACTAAATGATCATGTTCTGTTTGTACAGAAAAAAGATCTAATTGCTCTCACAACAGATGTGTACAACTACAGTTCTTCATTTAACATTTGGAATTCTTTTTGTAATAAACCTGTTTCTCATAACTTATCCAGAGAAATAAAAGTTTATTTTTATAATTCAAGAATAAAGCAGCTTTGGTGATAATTTGAAAAAATGTATACCATTTGTGATTGAATAACATGAGTACAATATTCACATTAGACTCTGAAGACAGAATTCTATTAAAGAAACACAAAGTTTTACTGCAAGTATTAATTATTGTAGGTTAATATACCTCAAAAGACAATCTAACATATGCAGCTGGAAAAGTTGAGACTTCCTGTTCCTCTGTAAACTATGACATTTCATTTTGTTAGAAGAATGTAAACTAATTTTATTGTTGATGATGCCAAGTTTTTGTTTAATATAAAAAGAGAAGCCATAATTATTATCAATTATATATTATTATATATAGATTCCATTAGCAAAAGAAAAACTTTGAAAACAGTTAGCAACGATGACTTTATCTCAATGTTACCTGAAGTATTTGAAAGATTGTCATAGACGTTGAGGCAGTTATAAGGTGTGGTGTTCAGTGCTTCCTTAAAGAAAATCTTCATGAGAAGTGTATTTGAATACATTTCTTCAGATCACCTGTGCCATTAAAGCTGCTCAAACTTTTCCCTTGTTTCCAGCTAACATCTGAGCTTGTAATTGTTTTATAGGTCGACCATTCTTTCCAATCAGAACAGTCCAATTGGGCCATTTTTGCCAGGTGATTTTCCACTAGCCTTAGTGACACTGCTTCAGAAATAACTGCTCTAGAGATAAAAATTGTTTCTATCCAGGCTTCCTCCTTTATCACCTGGCTTTATCGTATGTCAAATACGTGCTACCTGAAATCTTTTCTCTGTCTTCTCCGGATCCTTGTAGTCCATCCTTCACTAGTTTCTCATAATTATCTTGTGTATTTATTCTGTCTTGCCTTTTGCTTTTCAGAGGAAGAGAACCACACAGAAGTAATATGTGTCAATCAGAAGAGATGCTGTGGTGTCAAATAAATGCTTTTATGCATTCATTGGAGCAACTGAGATATAACATGTTTGTGGAAGGTTGATTTTTGTTTGTTTAAAAAAAGTTTCACTGTGAGAATGTGTGCTGTCTCTACTTGGCAGTCAGTATAATTTTAGAATTATATAACTCCTTAAAATTCTACAGTTTTGCTTTAGAATATTTAAATCTGTAGGAAATTTTATAGCCTCAATTATATTAATATATATGTACTCTCTACAAAATTGTTACTTTGAAAATTGTTATAATTTTCCCCATCTCTGAAATCAGTATATTACCCATAGAGTTATAAAATTATAAATACAAATGATTCACTTTTCCAAGTTTTCTCCTACACAAATATTTTCCAGAGTTTTAGTTTTAGTGGAATCAAAAGACAGTCTATGAAAATACACCGACTGCAATATTTACATATTTCAGCATGAAATTAAAATTGAAGCATCATACATTTAGCAGAATTTGCTCCGAGCTTTCTAGTACTTTGATGATTAGTCAGTTTAATCAAAAGCTTTAAACTTGAGGAGATAAATAATGTTGAAAAAGGTTTTGAAAATATATAGTGACAGAGTATAAGAATGTGATTAAAAATAAATGATTTTATAGTATTTTCCTCACTAGTTGCTTGTTTTTATAACTGTAGAGAGTAGAAATCTTGGCATTAAGCATAGCCATTTTTTTCTCACATCCATAACATCTTACCAGGTCAGCATTCAATATACTGCAAATCTTTATACACTGTGAACACACTACAGTAAGTTACCATGGATTCTCACCTGTATTATTGACATCAACCCAAAGTTTTTTGGCACACAGCCTTCTTACCATCTAACCTAATTTCAGCACAATGATTTAAAAATTATTTGTGATTATTTTCAGTTTTCTGCACAAAATTTTCTCATGGCTCTTCATATCATAATAAAGTCCACTGTATTTCCAGTGTTTTGAAACTCTGGATCGTATCACCCCATTAATTCCTTCATGTTACTTTTCACTAAACCTTTATTCCCCATAATCAGTGTGCTGCAACTGTAGTGACCTGCTAAATCGTCTGCAACCCTGTCAGATATACTCTTTTTGTCCATCTGGAGAAAATGCTTTTCCTTCAAATAGTGGCATAGTTCCATGTTTTCTCAGGTCTTCTCATCAGAGAGATCAGCACTAGTTACACAATCTAACTGTGTTACACAATCTAACTTTGCATCCCTTTACCTTGCTTTTATTTTTAAATAAAATCACCATCTAATGTGAACTCACTTATCTCTTTATATCAGAAAGGGATTAATTCCACAATGCTCTGTACTCAAGTTCATAATTGCTCCATTTTTTATATAAAATAGCTTACATTTGCCTATAACCTACTCATAAGTTGTCATATACACTTTAAATAATTTTATATTAGTTATGATACCGAATATGTAAGTACTGGGCTAAGAGTTGTTACACTGCATTATTTTGGGAACAATGACAGGGAAAAAGTCTTTACTTGCTGGGTGCAAATGCAATCACTATAGACCTGACTCCATAAGACAAGAAGGACAAGCGAAATCAGGAATGAGCAGAGGTGCAGGTGACTGAGCATCTCTGAAAAAGTGGAGGTTCCAGAAGGGTGTGCCTACACATCACTTTCTCCACGCAGATTCACTGTAGTGTTTGATGGGAGACAATTCAAACATTGCATTTGGGACCTTTTGGGATTTTTTTTCAGTATTTTCCTTTTGTGATTATTGAATCTGTAGCTGTGGAACACATGGATCAAAGGCCCAAATATGTACATGTCTTTTCTTGATATTCCAGCCTCTTCTTTGTAGAATGGAAGTTTCAAGAAGACAGAAATATTTCTATAATCGCTCGTATCTCATTAGAACTGTGATCAGTGTGTGATCCAGGGCAGGGACTCAATCAATATGAAGCAATCAGAGTGGGTGAAAGATGGTTCTGGTCTGTACTCCATGATATTCTTCAGTTTCCCTCCAAAGTAATTGTCTTTCTAACCAAGCATAAAAAGTTGATGGGTACAAGTATGTGTTGGGAGACCATTTTGCATGTGTTTCTTACTTTACTAAACATTTTGTGAGTAGAGCTACTGATTGCCTTTGCTGTGGATGAAATTTTCAAGACTGTTTATAAGTAGTCTTGGAAAATAGAAACTGTATCTCTGAGACAAAACTGATTTGTTTTTTGAAAGTATAATAAAGATAATGTCTTTGGGACAAAATTCAGGGAAGCGCTCTGTCCAAGATAAATTACCCAGGTTTCCTAAATTCAAAGTATATTTTCTCGACTACTAATCACTAAGCTTGCACTATTACCTGGACCTCTTGTTGCTGCTTTTTGCATATTGAATTTTTCAGAACTGTTACAAATATAGGTTGATGATTTCTATGATTCTGTGTAAGCATTGAATTAGAATCATTTTTGAATTAAAAGTCAGTATATTGTAAATGACCCAACAGGATATTTTCTAGAATTAGAAATCAATACTGCATCCATGAAATACTGCTTCTGTGTATGACTATTTTTCCGCAATAAGGTTTTCATTTCTTTTTCTTTCTTAAGTGAAAGAGACATAATCTGCTGTTTTATTGAGTACAGAGACAAATCTGCTTTGCAATAATTTACATAAAATTTAATAGAAGTTCAGATTATGGCTGTAATAATGCTCATGTGTTTAATAATTTGATGCCAAGACAAAAGAGAAGAGGGAAATTTGAATAATTGGAGACTTCTAACATCAGAAACTGAATCATTATTTAGGATATTAACATGACTAATGATAAGGGCAGCGTGATTTGAAAAGAAGGTGACAAAGTCATTTCCTTTTTCTTTTTTTGAAGTTCCTTGTAATATGAATATTCTATGTGAAAACATGATCCTGTGTAGATGGTCTACAGTTATGAATTTGTTCTAAATTTTGAACAATTCTCCAAATTATCTAAAATTCTTTTCTTAAAAATCTTGGAAAGAGTTCTTAGTACAGCTAGGTGTAGTGACCCAAGCCTGCAATCCTAGCACATGATGAGGCTGAGTCAGGAGGATTGCTGAGAGTTTGAGGCCAACCTAGGCTACACAGTGATTTCAAAGTCAGCCTGAACTATATATAGTGTGTCAACAAACAAGAAAACTTTATTAACATATGTTTGCAATACATCATTATTACATTTATTTTAAGGAGTTGGTATAAGTATAAAACACATTTTAATTCTTTCTTGTCAATTATCTAAGGAAAATAGTGAATAGGCCTTAAGAAATAGGGTTCTAAATTCTGATAAAAGTTGAAAAGTAGAAATATAAATTATAAAATTGGATTACTTATTGATTGGTGCTTTCACTTTTATTATTTCCTTATTTATTCTTATTTTTCTGTTACATGTTAAAATGCATCATTAGTTTGATACTTTTTTTAACTTTCTAGTAAATTGATTATTGGTATATATTATCCCAGATTATAATTTTTACTAAATTCCATAAATTTTACATATGATATTCCAATTAGCATTTTCTTCTATGCATGTATGTAGGTACTGATACCAGAAAGTTACTTAGACTATAAAATCTTGGACTATAATCAGAGAATTTAATCTGTTTAGAATTTTTTGGTCATTTTCTTATGTTCAGTATCCTGGAATGTCAACAACTTGATTTCATTCAACCTAATAGTTTTGAGTGATTTCTCATAATTTCATTTGTGACTTATACATGATCAGTTGACTACTTGTTCCAATAGTATTTATACATAATTATTATGTACTTATGGTAGTATTTATATTTATCATATACTGAAATATTTATTATATAGATTCAAATATCCTGTCTGAGGTTTCTGTATAAACACCACAGATTGAGCATGTACATTGATTCACCACTATAAGTTCCCACCCCTAAATTCTATTTTACATTCTAATTCAGAAGGAAAATAAATAGGCTTTAGGAAAACAGGGGTACTGGTGAAAGATTTCAACTAGATCGCAGCAAGCAATAGTGAGAGTCTGGAAAAACTAAAGACATAAAATCATTTTTAGAAATGAGGAGAGGCTTTGAATCAGAAGCATCAAGTAGTTCTTATGGTTACTGAAAGGACAGGGCAGGGAAAGAGGAACCTGGCTTAAACTGAAGGTCTGCTTTAGAGGCTACAGGAGAAGTTGGTAGAGCTCCAAATTCTTACCAGCATTTTGCAGAATCAAGCGATTACTCTCCACTCCTATGGCCTGAGGCTTTTACTCCTGTGAGTAATTGTATTGAGTATCTAAAGTTAGGCACAGTAAGCTTACGTCATGCAAGTATCTTATGTTACTGTTCAATTCATGGAGAAGGGGAATAGCTCCACGGATGAAAAAGTGATAACCCCACATCCTTTTCCTGTGAGCACTAAGATCATTTATGGCCTAATTTGTGTGTTCTGCACAATTGCTTCAGCTCATACTTGTGGAATGGCAGTCTTTTTTTTTTTTAAGTGATATTGATAATCAAACTCAGAATCTTGCACTTGTCAAACAGATACTTGTGCTGCTGAATTCTATCCCTACCAAGGCTGTCATATTTTTGTCTCTTTCTCAAAGACAAAAGCCCATTCAGGGATCACCAGGCACTAAAGAAACCTCAAAAATGAACAAATAAAACAGAAATTCTTTTTACATATTTATTTTATTTTTTGTCTTCCTGCTTTCTCAGGTTCTAGGACTGATATATCCAAATGTCAAGAACAAAATTCAAAGATACTTAAAAATATTTTTGTACATGTTTGTGAATTTGACTACTTAAAATATTTTAAATGGCACATAATTGTGCATAGTAAAATGTGATCTCTCTCTCTCTCTCTCTCTCTCTCTCTCTATATATATATATATATATATATATATATATATATAATGTGCAATGATTAGAGTAATAGGCATAATTAGACCTCAAATATTGATACCTATACCAATATATATTTATATGTCTATAGCTCTCTATCTATATACATATGATCTTTCAATTAGAAATATTCAAAATCCTTTATATATTTTTTGAAGTATGAAATTAATTATTTCAACCATATTTAAACTACTGTGCTAGGCAACATGTAGAAGTTATTCCTCTTTTCCAATTGCACATCTGTAGATATTAACTATTTTCTTTCCACCTTCTTATCAACATGTGATCACTACTATTACACTCTACTTCACTAAGATTAGCTTTTATAATTTCTGAATGTGTTGTATTTTTCTGTGCCTGGCTTTTTTCACTTAACATACTGTTTTTCAGGCTAGTACATATTAGAGCAAGTGACAGCATTTCACTCTTTATGGCTGCATAATATTCCACAAATATTAAATGTAATAATGTTGCATATATATATATATATATATATATATATATAGTTGGGAACATTTGTGTTGTCAGTGTTCTATATTTTTGCTATTATGATATGTGCATAGGGATATCTCATTATTTTAACTTTCAATTAATTGATGGCAAATAATAGTTAATATTTTTCAATAAATTGATTTATCATCTGTGTATTTTCTTTGATGTAATTGTTACTCATACTTTGGCCACATTTTAATTGGCTTAGTTTAAATTTATTAGAAATCTGTTAAACTATTTCAATCTAGAAAGTTACATTGTGCAGATTTGGATTTCAAAGCAATTACTTTATTGCACAGAAATTTAAAAAAAGTAAGCATCAAAGCAAGAGGCTACTAGTAAGCTATTAAAATACTTTGTTAAATATTGATGTTGCTTTGAACTATCCTGTTGGCACTAGAAGAAAGAGGTAGGTGGATGTGGGATATATTTGAATGAATTGTATCAATATTATTTTAGGTTTTAAGTACTAATTATTATAATGGAAATATTATATTTAATCAGTGTTTTATAACAAAGTTTTCTTTTAACAGTACAGTTGGTTATTTCTGGCAAGTGCATATGTAACAAAATTTCCAGTAACTATTCATTTTTCATTTTGTACCCTAAATAGTGTTTTGGAAGGAGAGGGTTCTTTTCAACAGACGTTCAGGGAGATAGTTCTGTAAAAGCTCCCAATAAACATGACTTGGGGCTTCGGGCATCAATACACTGTTTGCTGATATACAATAATAATGGTGAAGGTGCATTGACTTCTTAAACATATTCCCCAAGAAAACAAAAACATAGCTTTTTTTCACTTTATATTCATTAAATAGAGCCCATGTGTCCTAACTTTTGTTCAATAAAGTGGGGAAATATATCACTTCTTGGGTATCCACTATTCTTTTACAATTCTGATATGCAAGTTGAAAAATGAATCATGATTAGAAAGTTAGTCATCTCTGTCATGAGATTTTTTTAAGGAAAGAAAAATCAAAGATCTGAGTCAAACTTAGGGTTTACCTACAGGCTGTTTGTCAATATACTGTGTGAGTGAGGAGCAATAAAGTTACAACCAAAGTTTGTTTTTAGGACATCAAGATATTAATTAGTGTACAAGCTGATGGTTAAATGGATTAAAAAGAAGAGATGTTATTCAAGAACTGTATTTGAAAGTAAATCAATAAGGAGGATATACAGTGTAATAGATCTACCTGAACTAATGTAGAAGTGCGTGTAAGGAAGGAAAACAGGTCTAACATCATTGCATTGCCAATTTTACTTTCAAAGCCCAAATAAAATGGCAAGACATAAAACATTCAAAACTAGGCAGGAAAGCCTTACTAATGTTACCCAATTCCCTTTCCATATTTCCTCTAGAAATGGTAGGGGATTGGAGAAGTGGCTATAAGAGAACACTGGTTTCCTCAAGTAACTTATTAATGGTAGAAAACTTTACCTTTTGTTATTATAGCTGGATTCTCCTATGATACTTTGGATCTCTGAGTAATTTCTTTATTAGTGTTTGAGTTAAGTAACGGACACTTGTTCCTCTAAGGAACTGCTCTGTTTTACTTTTAATTGAATTTGAGACTTTGAAAGTTTGAAAGGCTCATTTTTTTCCACTGAATTGGTTAAGAAGAGATTGGAAAATTATATTTGTTAGAAATTTTTGCATTGCTTTGGAGGGATGGCTTATAATCCCCATATGAAGCCACAGAGGCTGAATCTGAGACACATTTTCTATGCTGCTCACACCAAGTACTTCAAAATGGGCTACACTGCTTTCCACGATGCATTGAAACTTCTGAAACATGTCATGCACTAATTTGTCTCTTTTCTCAAATTTGATACCTAGGTAACATTACATTTAATATAGTAGGGTCTTTTTAAGATTTTTTTTTGCTTCTACATTTTACAAATAAATTCTTGTGTTAAACTGTAGAATAAAAGTTTTTTTTTTTTAAACTATAACATTCAAATTACTGAGAAACATAATCATGCATTACTGCAGGGCAAATTTCTTCAAATATGGTGAATGTGATTGCTGTGATATGGACAGGCTTTGTGGCATATAAGTAGTGATTTTAAAAATATGATAAAGTGTAAATGTAGGGAAAAATAGCTTTCACTCCGTTAAATTGAGTGCTACAATTTGCTTACTTTTGCTGGATCAAAAATGATAATGTGGCCTGTGGTCTAAAAGAAAACACTGAGGCCTAGATAGATTAAGACGGTGCAATATACCTTGATGAAGGATTATGAAGCTGGTATAAATATTCATTTAATTATTTCAGATGTGTATATGAAAGATATTTACCAATCTCAGCTGATTTGACTAGCGCAGTTGAACTGTTAAGCCTCTATGTAACTGTAATATTCTAAATGTATACTGCCAAATTATCTAACTCATTTCTCTTTTTCTCTCTCACTGGACACAACACCAACAACCATGCCTACTCACCCACTCACTGGCAGAGTGTAACTACATCCATCATTTGCCCTGAGAAAGAACTTAAAAACAAAAATTTAGAAAAATTGTGAGACAAACCTCTTGTCAACAGAGCAAAATATAACATAAAGATAAATTATATGGATGCAAAATGAGAGCATATATTGTGATTTCTACAATAAAAATTCAGTCCATGATAAGATAAAGCTCTATTTACTATTTATTTCCATAATAGTCACATCATTTTTCTAATTATCATCAGGCAATTCCTTCTGGAGTCAAAGAGTTCCAGCACAGGTAGAGAAACTCAGTTTCAAAACCATTTATTTTGTCTTTTTTTCATAATGTTTCAACTTACTCTGTTCTTTTTTCTGTTTTCTTTTTTTTTTCTCTAAGCACAGCTGCAAGTTTAAGTAGGCAAGAAAACTATAATCAGCCACTTAGATTGGCTGCTGAATCACAGTTGTGCCCAATTTTCTGTTTAAATATTTTTTTGGCTTGATTGACCTTGATTCTGTCCTCCTCCGTGTGTTTGAGGGGACAAGGTGACATACCAGATTTTTCCAGTGCATCAAAGATTAGCAGCACAGCACAAACACAAAATGCTCAATTTATTATAATGCCAACATGTATAACTTTATTTTTGTAATAAATTAAATACTAGGCTCTCATGGAGTTTCTTTTGGGATGCTAAGTTCAGTTTTAAATGCAAAACAGAGTGGGTTTAATGATAACTTTTGAGGGGATAGATACATATATACTTAGTTTATTTGCATATATGTGTATTTTAAAGAAAGTTTAAAAAGAAGAACTCTGGTAATGCTTGATTATTGTACTGTTATTTATATAAAAAAGAAAAGTACTTCAAAGCAAAAAAGCAGATATTCTCATATGAGGTTTTGACATTCCAGGAAAATGGCAAAGAATGTTCATTCATCCTTAGTATAAATAGTAACTCTAACCCATTTTCACCTCCTTTCTCATCCTTGCAAAGCTGAAAAATGTTCAGCATATTAACTTATAATATGTCAACCCTGAAAGGAGAGAAGAAAAAGTATTATGATAAATATAGCTACAGTGGCTATGTAACATTTTAAAATTTATGACATTTTTTAAAGATATCAAGTCTTAAAGCTATAGAAAGGTATTAAATGGTATGAGGGGGAGGATAGGGCTCATTATAAAGATTTTAATGTACTGATAAAAAATTCCATGGTTTGTGTACATATAGTGTGTTGGTGTGTGTGTGTGTGTGTGTGTGTGTGTGTGTGTGTGTGAGAGAGAGAGAGAGAGAGAGAGAGAGAGAGAGAGACAAAGGCAGAGTTTACTTTCCTTAATTTTGCCAAAAATTTTGTTTTATAATAATATGGCACTATAATTTTAAACTAGATCCCAAAGCTGTTTTTAATATTACGCTGTTACAGCAAATTCAATCTATATAGACTTTTCCCTCCTTTTTAGTTTAGTAATTTTTTTGGATATTTTCTAGAAAATATTAGTAATGCTTTTTTCTAGTATTTTTATATTTTTTTCTAATACAGAGATGTGCTCTGAACTACATCCCCAGCCATAGCTTTAATTTGTAAATTTTTTTTCTTAAATTATCTTTTCTATTTTTTTTTTTTTTTCTACTAAGTGGTAAGATAGCTGTATCAGTTTTAGAATTCTGTGTTAAAGGTTAAGACTAAACTTTTTGTTGAGGGCATCTCAAACATGAAGGTATACAACAAGAATTTGAGAATTTTCTTTAAACGAAGGCTCAGATCTGGGGAATCTGTGTCTCTAATTCAGTTTCTAATCATCTCCCACTTATGTGATGGTCATGGTACATGAACAAATTTTTTGAGTAAAGGGCTGTATTTAAAATGATTCTTTTATAACAGCAACACTAGCAATTTCATATAATTCATCTCTAGAGAATGGTATAGTTGACATAAAACTTAAGTTAGATGCAAAAAAAAATCGGATTTATTGTCTTACCTATGTAAATCATCCTCCAAGGCCACTCTAATGCTGAAATTCTCTGAATGTATAATGAAGCATCTGGGTCCAGTGTTGACTTTGTTTTGGTTAACTTCATACGTGCTGATTTATAGAAAATTGTAAGATTTGTGGAATATTTCTAAAAGTTTTTGAAAAGAGTATGAAGAGACAGCTGAAGTGTTTCTATACTGTTACAAAATCTTTTGGAATGCCAATGAATTGAACTAAAAAACTCATTTGCATTTTAAAGCCACAATTCATAAACTATGAATGAAAAACCAACCATTAAGGAAAAGATTGGAATTATAGATTAGTATAAAAAGTCTTCATTTTGCCTAGGGATAAATAATGCTCACTAGAGATCCTATTGGTTAGATCATGTATGATCTGAAAGATAAGCAGATTGCCTTTTAAAGAGAGATTCTGGGAAAATGCTTAGCTATAGGAACATGCAAATATAACGGCATTCATAAATCCCATGCTGAGAAAATGAGAAAATAATTTATGTAGCCCTAGACTATCTCTGATTATAACACTAAATTATTAGATGCTCAAAGATGCCAGATATGAAGATGTCAAATATCCTAAATACCTTCAATCTAAAATGAGTTTTAAGTGCATCGAATCACTAGATTGCACGTATCTGTTTTTTGCTCTGTACTGACTTTCTCCATTAAATATTTATTAGAACAAACAAATTCTTGCATATAATCCTTACAATTATTTATCTATAATGGGTTACATTTGCCATGAGAAAATAAAAAGTTTGTGATTAGCTAACTGATTCATAAATGTTTTTTTGTTCTAATGAGACTATTCCACAGATACAAAAACACAATAGTAGGGTGAATTAAAATCAATAAATTAAAAATGCAATTTGTGAAGACTATAAGACAATATGACATGCTTTATGGAGAATTTGTAAAACACTAAAGTACAACTTTCAATGCCATATATGTAATTTTTCATTTGCTGATGTTTTTCAGCACAATGGATGGAGATTATTTTTTTTTAAAAAATAGCTCATTATTCTCTGAACCACCTCAGTATTAATTTATTGGGGTTTCGTTAAAAAAAAACAACATATAGTAGGTGGTTTAAATAACAAATATTTTTATTATAGTTCTGGAATGTAGAAGTCCAAGATTAAGTGTTGGCAGGCTTGCTTTCTTGTGAGTCTTGACCTCGGTTTATGGATGACAGATTTCTTTTGTTCTCATTGGTTCTTCTCTCTGCCCAGTCATATGCCAGCCCTTACACTGTATACACAAATTCTGTACTGCAAGGCAGCAACATAACTGTATTGAAATTCATTTTGACAAACTTGTTACTAGCTAGTAACCTCCTATAGTCCCTATCTCTAAATATAGATAGACCTTGTGTTAATAAGCTTCTCATTAACATAACAAAATGTCAGTTATAATCAACATAAGAAGAGAAAGGGTTTATTTTCACTAGGTTGGGAAGCATTCAGTCCATGGTTGGTTGGCCCATCGCTTTTGAGCCCATAGCAGCATACTACAGCATGGCAGGATCCTGTGGCAGAGAAAATCCACTGATCTCATGGATGAGTACATGAGAGACAAAGGAAGGTGTTGGGCCCCAATGTCAACTTCAAGGGTCTACTTCCAGTGAGCCAACTTCTTCTTAGATTGAACCTCTTAAAGGTTTTGGCACTTGCAAATAATGCCACACATTGCGCACCAAGATTTGAAAATGTGGGCCTTTGATAGGTACTTACCCAAAAGATGGAAGTTGTTGTGTTAACATATGAATTTTGATGGGATGCGATTCAACCCGTGGCATATTCAGAAATTTATAGAGCTATTTCTCAACTTAAGATAAAATTAACTCCTAAACTGAAAACGTACTAAAGAGCTATCCTGAATTTATGACTGTTTCATTTTTTTTTCTTTAGCCTGACCACCCAACTATTGTGAACATCACATACTTTCTACAGATATTGAATCTGGAGATGTACTTGAGGAATGAATAGGTACAATAACAGTGGGGTAGAATTGATAGTTAATATCGTTCTCTCTAATCTAGAGATCCTATTGGTTAGATCATGTATGATCTGAAAGATAAGCAGATTGCCTTTTAAAGAGAGATTCTGGGAAAATGCTTAGCTATAGGAACATGCAAATATGTTTCTCTCTAATCCAGCTTTCTTATTTGGATAAGCTTTATCAATACCAAGAAATAATCTCAGCAGCAAAGTTGTATGAATTAATCAACACGTTTGAGCACAAATTGATTATTATAATCAATAGTTTTAACTTGATCTAAAAATAAATTCACTTTCCTAGAATTCTTGAAGATTGATTCTTGCTGTTAGATTTTTTCTCAACAGAGGTGACTTTTATGAAGATGTTAAATATATAGTTGTGAAATTTATTCTATTTTTAATAGTGCTGTGGTATATGAGATCATATATGAAGTATTTAAGAGAAGATTATTTAAAGAGTAAAACACTTTATCATCTAGAAGGGCAAAACACTTTTTTTAGTAAAGAGAAAAATGATAGGAATCTCTAGACATAAGCCAAATGAAACTATCAAGATTATCTTTCACAATTGCTTACTTTCTTTAGTACAGTAATATAAATGTTGTTTTAATTATAACTTCTTAAAATTTTTTAAGTTACTTTGGTTGTGCAAATAAAGAGGTGAGATTACTTTTATAGTTATTTCTGAGATAAATAAATTAGTAAGGCTTTAGAAATAAAATGTAAAGTACAGTTGACAGATGAGGTAAAGATTAATATATATGCAAAATGATGGCGAAATGAATCTTTTGATAAACATAGCTGCATTTGTCCAAAAAAAAAAAGAAAAAGAAGATATGAAAAATTTTGACAAAATTATTTTTGTCTTTAAAGATAAAACAAAGGGTTTGTCATCCTCTCTGAGACTACTTCCTGAACTGTAGTTGGTGAATTTATGTGAAAATAATGTTTTCTATGCTTGAGAATAGTTTTAAACAATTAGTTTTGCCTACAAAATCTATAAACTCTAGGGTTCATGGTCTTCTGTGGTTCACCTGAGTAGCATGAAGGCGGGCTAACTTCATTGTGACTAAAGGACCAAGCATAAGTTAGCAAGCTGCTTCTCCTAATGAAAATCTTTCTCCAACACTTTCATCAGAATATAGATCTGGAAGGTTAATGATTAATGTATTTTGTTGGGATAATAGTTTTGTAGTATCAAGGGAAAGTATATTGCATGGTGGATAACATTTTTTTTTTGTTTGTTTGTTTGTTTACCAGACTTGCATAGCCTCCCAGTACCAATTGTCTCTCATTATGGATGTATTTCTTTTTACATGCAAGTTTTTACTGTGACTGTATCATTTAATTACCTGCTTATATGACCTTTTAATCTGTCTATGGTGAAGATAGACCTCACAGAGCTAGGCAACGACTACTTAAGGCTCAAATGTTACCTTCATGAACAAAGGCTGCCTTAACACTTCTACAAAATGGAAGTTTTAAATTCTCTGTGATTCTCCATACCAGATCCCATTTTATTGTTTTTAATTAAAATCCTATTTTTTTCTTTGTTTCCTTATTAGATGTTTCCTATAATGTCTGGGCAAGAGAGTTCTATCCCTAACATCTAAAGGAACATCTAATGTCAACATAGATGTTTCACATAGTTGATAAATAAATTAATGAATTATTCTGCTGATGCATACTATATTTTCTGTTCAGTGATAGGTATGAATATTATTTCTGTTCTACTCAAACAACTAGGTATTATATAATATCTTTAATCTCAAGAGGGTATTCTTAATAATTTTCTTGTCTCCAATCAGTGTTATTTTTATATACTTTTATTATATACTTTTTTATTTTTAAGAGAATAAAATGAAAAATAAAACATAATAAAGCTGATCAGAACAAAACAGTGAAAGTAATACAGAACTTCAAAATAAGAAAATTAGCACTGAATACTATCTTGTTATCTTCAAATGTATTTTTATACTAATTAATTATGGAAATTATTTACAAAAGGAAAAATGTGGTGAAACGTGACATACACTTAAAGAGATTATAAAGGAATGCTACTTAACACAACTGAAACATATTTTGTCAGTCCCAAGGAAGAACATGAGGAGAATCTATAACAGAGATATGAAGAGAAATTAAGTGAAATTATGAGAATTTGAAAGTATTAAATAACTAATAGGAAATAATCAGAAAACTTTTTTTCAGTCATATTTCTAAAGTAATTAACAAGAACTTATCCATAAATTCCCTGTAATATATTGCTAAATATATTGTATATAAAGTTACATATTTTATATAAATATATTAGGTAATGGGAAGCTAAATGGCTATAGAGACATTTTAATTGCTAGTATTCTATTATTTTTTGTATCTGTTCATGTTTTTCATATTATATACTGTATACAGTAGGAAAGCTAAGCAAAATCCTATTATATAAAAGAACATCTGGAAAAGATAGTTGATGATGCAAATTAAAAGTTTGAATAATCAAGGCCAGTGGCAGCCATGTGGGCCAAGAGGAGAATCAAAAAGCAAAGTCATGCTTCCTGTGAACCAGTGGATAAGTGTGCTGAGAGACAAGAACAATCACCCCTCCCCATTGAGCAACTGGCTGATTTGGAAAAATTCAGGTTAAGATGATAGTGACAGAAATGGAAAAAATAAACCACTCAATGCTTGTATTTTTGATTAACTTTGTAGTCTTCAAGTTAATAATATCAGCATCTATATGGAGGACAACATATGCATTATATCAACTGTAGGAGATTTCTTCCAATTTTGTCTTTGAAATCCAACGTTTTGTTCTTTTGTGTTGTTTTGCTTTATGCCTGTATCTTGTAACCTCAGCAACTATTTTGAAGACACAATATGCAATGTAACAACCATTATTAAATTCCTATCATCTTGTTTTGAAATCCTATATTGCTACTATTGTTTTTGTTGTTGCTGTTTTGCTTTTGTTGTTGTTTATTGGTTTGTTTGCATATTTATTGTTTTTCTCTTGAAAATTAAAAAAACAAATATTTATTGAAATTCGCAATTTTCTAAGTACATTGTTTTAAATTATAGTAATTTGATAGAAAATATGGGATCTTGTATTTAAAAATTGAGATTAACCATGTTTCACAGTTTAACTAAAAAATTTTTGAATATTTAAAAAAGAGTATGGGCTAGACAGATTTACAAAGTCAAAGTAATCCAGCTAAAAAGCATCATATTTTATCTTTGTTTTACACAAGTAAGGTACTACAGTTTCTTCTTTGTGGGTAAGGACTCCTTCATCTATGAAAAACTAGTAAAGATTTTGGAATCAATTTTCCAAAGAGTAAATAATACGCACTTTTAACTTATATATGTGCTATTCTAGGTTCACTATGTTAAAATAAAAAAAAAAAAATGATTGTGCTGTTGATGCAGAAGAGCTATCATGGCTCTAAATGTAGGTAAACCAAACAGTAAGTAATGTTCATGGAACATTCTGGTGTAAAGTATCTTATAAATGAAATGGTGTGAAAGCAAACTTTTAGGTGCAAATTCCTGTCTTCAGGATAAATTGATTAACAGGTAAAATCGATAAAGTTTGGAAAAGCAGACTGCTTTGGGTGAAAACGTAAGTGAAGAGCTGTGATACGGGCTCACTTTACTGATCCATTCCTCACGGAGATTTAAACTTCTATATTAATTTAGAATCATGGTTTTCTTTTTATTTTATGAAAATATAAAGAAAATTTTCCTGACTAGGCAATATGAAAATAATAATAGTTATTACATGGTGTATCATTGTTTTCATGATAATTGCTCAGTACAAGCACTAAGCCAAAAATATTGTTACAAAAAAGAAGCCAACAGGAAATAAAACAAATTTTCTTTAAAAATCAAAAAAGAAGGAAATACTTGCCAGTATCAAAATCAATCTCTTCTCACAGTCATGATACTTAATTTTTAAAGTAAGGATACATCAGGAAAAACTAGTTTTCATAGGGTGTTTTCCTATGCTATACCATGGGGATTTAACAGATTTTGACATGTAGTATAAAATAGACAGAGGCTTTGAAAAGGTCATAACATAATTATGTTATCTATACCAAGTCCAGTCTTACAAGTTATTCCACTTCCAATAAACACCTTCACTTCTCATGTCCATCCCTATTGCTTGGTAGCGAATGAGAAGGGAATCTTCTTAGGGAGGGCAGGTAAGTGCCTTATACTTGCTTTGTTATTATAATATCTTGGTAGCAGACATTGTGACTTGCTGGAAATACTTCTGAGAAATAAAAAATTGGGTTATTTCTTCATTATGGAAACAATATAGAGGATATAAAGATGACACCACTACTTAAATACTTGGGCTATATAGAGTGTGTGCGTGTGTGTGTACAATTATGTTTTAAATAACATGTGGTTAAATCAAACACAGCAGAGAATAATGCAATCAAAAAATGTGGCAAGTACTGAGTAGAGGAAGCTGCTGCCAATATAACACAGCACACTGTTTTACAATAGTTTTTTTTAGAAATAAAGGGATTACAATAAAATAATTGTAAAATGAGTATTATAGTTAATTTATAAGCAAGTAATACAAAATTGATTTCAAGTATTATGTACCATGCAGTATCAACTGTTACACATTAAATGCTTGGTCAAACAGTAGGTTTATTTGTACCTCAAATATCAAAAAGAAAAGAAGAAGAAGAAGAAGAAGAAGAAGAAGAAGAAGAAGAAGCACTTTGTGCTGCAATGGCTCCAAATGGCTTCAAAGACTCTAGGTGATAAGAATTTTGTGGTTCCAATATCTTATGAACCAATTTGTATGTTGTTCAGTGTTAACCAAAACATCATTATGTGTTTGTCTGTTTTGTCTTTTTATATCAAGTCTGGATTTCAGTTCTGTTACCATCTTATTTCTTTCCTTTATAAGTTTTGCAATGTTCACTGTAAAGTTTGGAGTCCAAATATTGCTGCAAAATAAGTTACAGTGGCCTTTTAAGAAATAAATTTTGCTATACACAATAAAATATAATTAGCATTAGTGTGACCCAAAAATCCTAAGCATAGTATTTTGTCCTGAAAAATAATTACCTTCATAGTTGAATATTTCACTATGTGTTTTATTGTATTTTCACTCAATGCAAGAGAAATTCTAAATAAAATCAAACTGCATGTCATATAATATACTTGAATACAGGTATAACAAAGTTCTAAAGAGGCATAACTTTATAACTATAAAAATATACTGAAGCCAGATATAAGAAAATCAACATGATCAAAAGTCATGAAAAACTGAATATGTTCCATGAAGACTTTAAGCATTGCAATTATTAGGCATAAAATTTAAAATAATTATTTCCACTTACAAAAAACATAAAATCTAAAGACCAAAAAGGAAAACTAATCTTTGCATTTAACTGAACAAATTTACAAATAAGAGAATCTAGGAATAAAAGTTAAAGACAGTAGTTTAAATTTACAATTTATAATTTTTCAGTAAAAACTAACTTGGATTAATTTTGCCATCGATGCTAAAAGAAATATATTTTAAAAAGCCATTTTAAAGTCAATGCTTGGCATGGATAAAAATTCAAAGAGAAAAGCTTGACACTTTGAAATGTTTTTCGTTTACTGGTGACTGATGATATTTCAAATAGTGGCTGAAAGTCAAGGACCCTGTGTAACCCTTTTTTTAGCCAAAGCCTTCAAGAATGTATTTGATAAATACAACAGTGCATCATAAGTAGGCCAGTCTACACAGAGACAACAGCCCAGATTTGAATCATCTCAAACTCTGAGATTGAATTAAAGTAATAGGACACTGCTAGTTCCCAGGTTGCCCCAGGAAGCAAACAAAAAATGCTTCATGAAATACTGTATATCATCTTAGCCCTTGAATCTTTTTTTGTAATTTTTCAAATACAGCGTCCTGCAAGCAAAAACAATAAAAATAAGAAATAACTAGGAACACAAGAGAAAAAGTAAAATTAATGAGATCCAGGAAAAATAAGCAATAAAATCAGACACAGAATACTGAAGTCTTCTGGAGTCATCTGACACGGACATCCAAAACTGAATTTTGGTTCATTAAATGAAGCAAAACTGAATTTTGCTCATTAAATGAAGCAAAAGACAAAATTAGAGTATGTACAAAGAAATATAAAGTATATGACAAAAAACATGAAGTACAGAAATTATGGAAACAAAAAGTAAAATAAATGAATTAGAGATTGAATAGGGGATTAGAATTTATACATATCAGAAGTAAATATCCAGGAAGAGGAAATGCAAATGAAAACTATGGTGAGATTTTATGTCACTGTAGTCTTAATGCATATCAAGAATACAAACAAACAAACAAATGAACAAAATAAAACTCAATACATTCTGGTTAGGGTGTGGGGAAGAAAGATTCTATTTTGATAGAGGGATTGTAAATTAGTAAAAACATTGCAAATTTTTACAAAGTTTCCTCCAAAACTCTAAAGTTAGAACTACCATTTAATCCAGCTATTCCTTTCATTGATATAGACCAAAGCAATTAAAGTTAGCATATTCAGGGATATTTGCATATTCATGTTTAATACTGGACAATTCACAATAGCCAAGAAATAGAAGGGGCCCAGTGCTTATCAACAGATAATCAGATAAACAGAGAAAGAAAACATAGCATATATACATAATAAACTGTTACTCAGACTCAAGAAGAATAGAAACTGAAAGGGCATTCCAGAGATATCCTACAGAGGGAAAACTGATGATAGGTTCCTTCCAATTATTTCAATCACCTAAATTACCATTTGGGCGATTTTCTGGAAAGTTCCAACCCTCTCAGTTTGAAATCCAACAGAAGTTCCCACTAGCAATGTTAGCTGTCTCCTCACAACAAAGGAGGTCCTCTGGCAGCCAGCAGAAAAAGTGGGCTTACAGGAAAAGTGCTTATTTCTTTTTTCTTAAGATATCACTAGAGAGTCCCTCTTTGCTTGCTTTGCTCCAATCCGTTTAGAATTGTGTGAAGTCTTTTGAAAACATGCAATTTTGATTTTTCCTTCGGAAAATAGAATGGAAATATCTGGCCCAGTATGTGTGGATATATAGATATAAATGAGCATACCATAATATTTGTCATATAGTAGATATTTAATAAACAGAACAAATTAAAAGAATACTGGCAATGAGTTAGAGATTCGATTGGTTTTGACGCTCAGAAACTATCGGGAAAATGAAAGTAGCAAGTCATTTGTTATTTTACTCAGATCTTTTTTGACCTAAAAAAAACAGCTCTTTTATTCATAAATATAGAATTGTAGGAGGTGTTGTTTAAGTATAGAAACTACTGCATGTAGGACTAAGTTTCTCAGAAGAAAGGGATAGAAATAAAAATTAACTCTACTATGTATGAGGCTTTGAATGTTTACTTTTTGAAATTGCTAGGTGTTCTGCAATCTTCTGGTATTTTGTTTGAAGGATCTTAAACGTGATGAAAAGTATTCAATTTTCAAAGTGCTTCCCTCATATAGGATAATGTTAAATGATAATTTCCGGAATCTTAATCCTGATTTAGTTCAGAAAATTAATATAAAAATGGACAAAAGTAGCTGATTGAAAGAAAGGAGTACAAAAAACTGTTTTTGACTTTCTTTTGCTGGGAGGTAAAATAATCAATGGGTGCCCATTGTTGAAGTGACTTTCATGTCACTCTGAGTTACAGTGATATCACTCTACTATGAATGTTTGTTTTCCTCTGTGGAAGGAAGAAATTGAAATTTATAACAGAATCTCAAATCAGTGACTCTGAGACAGAAAAATCTTAATAGCTCAGGAAAATAGTTAATGGAGAAAATGCCCCTGTTATCAGGCTGTACTTATTAGCCATTATTATTATTTTGGATTATATCAAGTGGCCAAGATAAAATATGTTCACTGAAAGTGCCTAATTTAACTGGATTGCCTTTATTAACAAGGCCCTATTAAGTGGTTTCAGCTGTAATAGCATTTGAGTTCCATTAGGTTTTGAAGTGATTTAGAAATTCAAATTATTCTTAAAAATTAGATGTCAGGGTGGTAGATAATTAGTAAATGGTAGGTTGGAGTTGCAAATTTATGCTTAGTAATGGAATTGAGCAGAAACATTGGGTGTTGTTGAACCACAAACAGAATTGAGAAAACACTTTTAAGCCACTTATTCTTTCCCATGTGCAAAACAAAATATTTAGGCTTTTAAAACTAGATGCTTTTATTAAAATATAAATATGAAAACTAAAAAAGTGTTCTTTTGTAAAGACAGAAAGGATGATAAGTATTTTTCTTGCATGACAACATAGGAGAGATGCTAATTACTTTAAGAAATTAATTCATCACATAATTCTTAAAACTATGCCAGGAAAAAAAAAAAAAGAAAAGAAAAAATGAACACATAGATAAACTAAAACTGGTGGTCTGCTCCTTTGAAGTTAATTGGGCAATAACATTTCAAATTAATATTAAGAAGATATCTCAAGGGTTACTAAATCAGCAAATAGTAAAACAAGAGGAAAATTTATTATGTTGCTTAGTTTTTTTTCTCAGTCTTTCATGTATTGCCTGAATATTCCTTAGCTTGCTACTATGTAGTCAGAATTCTTTTAACTTTTAAGCATAATACTAAGGAATGTAGGCATTAATTTTACTGAAGAATGAAGGTTAATATAAGGTAGTTACCTCTGGTAAAAGACATGAAAGAAACATTCAAGTAAAAATGTAAATCAGCTCTTGGAGGAAATCACAAAAGTGAAATATCATTCAGTTTAGTCTACGAGTCCAGAGTTTACCTGATACTGAAATGGGGCAAAAACATTATTAAAAAAATAAAGACTGTTCCTAAAGACAGGCATAATAATTTTTCATGACTAGGTAAAAAACTGTTTTTGACTATCATCTTCCAACTGTGCAATATTAAATAGAACTTAAATAGTACCTATTTTTTATTTATAACTACATACACATTCATAAAAGTCTCCCCAACTTCTCTACCCCTATCCTTTCCAACGTCTTGTTACCACTATTATATTCTCTATTTATAAGAGATTTTTATCAACATAATATACTGCATATTAAATGTAGCTTTAAAAGATTTTGAGTCTTTTATCACAAATGTTTAAAAAAAAAGCTCTGGATATACTGATTATCTCAAATTGATCATTGTGCAAAGTAGGCATGTGCTGAACTCTCACACTGTACCGCATAAATTTCTCCAAATACTTTCACTTTAAATACTAGCTAAATGCATTTTAGAAACTTAAACAATTGACAAATGAAATTAAACAGTGCATGAATTTGATTTTACATTGTAACTAAGTATGATTTAACCCAGTAATACAAAGCTAGTTTATTATTCAAAAATTTTAAACTAGAACTATACAATTATTTAAATAAGTGTAAATAGCAATTGACAAAAATAAAAATCCATCTTAAAAAGTCTCAGTTATCTGTGAATGAAATAAAATGCTCATCTTCATAAACAATATGTAGGGAAAACTCATTGTTAGTATCATTTAAATTGTCTAAAAATGAATGATTCACACTTGAGATTATTTTTAAAAGCCAGTAATATTGACACAAATTCTACTCAATATTTGTGTAAAATAAAAAGAAAATTAAAAGTCACTAACATTGGATAAAGTTAGTGCAATTATTTTTATCTTAGAAAATTGTGCATATAGAAATCTGATGGAATCAACAAAGTTACAGAAGCCAATTAAGTATTTAAGCATTACTAAATGCTATAAATTGATAATTGTACAGAGTAGAAGACCAATATACAATAAAATTTACATATTATAAATATATCCTTGGAAATTAAAATTAAAAGTTCTATAAAATTTGTATCAGTATTTAAAATATGAAATACCCTAGGATAAATCTGATAAAACATATGGAAGGTCCACATATTAAAAAATAATAACTTTTTTTAGAAAAGTAAAGAATATCTAAATAAGTGAAGATAATATTGCATGATACTGGAGAAAACTTAATACTGTTAGATTGTCAAATTATCCAAATTGCTATTTAGTCTTTGCAATCTAAATTAAAATCCAGCAGGTGATTTTGTTGAAATTGATACAGATTCTAAAGTTTATATTGAACTTTACAAGTAAAGCAGTTTTGGAAAAAAACAAAAATTGAGAGATTTAATTCCAAGATGTCAGGTAAGACACAAAAACTGTTTTATATTAGGATAGACAGTTATGTCAGTGGAAGTGAAAACAGCGAGATGTACACCTATGAATGTATTTCTGAAAAAATTAACAAAGATAAATCAAAGAAGAAATATTTTTAGTAACTGTTAAAATAATTCATATGCATTGAAAAAAATGAACATTCATTTGTAATTTGCATAATACACAGAAACTAATTGAAATGAATAATGAATCTAAATGTAAGACCTAAAACTAAAAAATATCTAGAACAAAACAGAAATTACTTTTGTGACACCACACTGTAAATTCATATAAAAATTCATGTAAGTTAAGAAATTTTTAAAGTAAAAACAACATACTGCTAAAAGAATAAACGTCTACAGACTGGGACAATGTGTACGCATCACATATGTATGAAAGGCAAATTCAAGACTTTAAAACACAACTACAAGAAAATAATCAATATAAATGAAACAGGTATACAATATGCAAAAATATTTTATGAAAGATATCTAGAAGCAAATAGACACTTGGAATGGTGCTTAACATCATCTGTCTTTAGGGAAATGCAAAATGATTCACCAATGAAATTATATTATGTCCTTATTAGAATGGTCAAAATTAAAAAGATTGGCCATTTAAATTTTATCAGGGACTTAGAGCATTTGAACTGCCATATACTGCTACTGGGAATGCAAAATTGTGCAAGCATTGTGGGGAATGGTTTAATAATTTCTTAAAAAGATAAATGTGTATCAGTTGTCTGAACCAAGTATATAGTTTTGAAGATAAAAATATGTCAACAGAGAAAATTGTGTAGCTATATTGAGCAGTTTATTTTTGATGAGTAAAAAATCAACTACACAATTAATCAACAAGTGAATGGATAAACAGTGTGATACATACATATAAAAAATTGTTACTTTATGTGCACAGTAATGAGTCACTGTTTTCCAGATAACAAAAAAGAAGGTTTTAGAGCATTCTAGAAAGATGGTGGGTGAGGAGTAATGGTAGTGGAAGTGTACAAAGTTTTATACAAACTTTTTTGGATGAGGCATGCACTTGCTATCTTAGTTTGGTCAGTAGTTCCATACATTTATAGTTTATTGCATTTGTAAAATTGTACAATTTTAATATTTTATTAAAATGTTTATAAGTATGATAGTTAATTAACTAGTTATAATTCTGTAAGTCTTTTGGAAGTGAATAAATCAACAGTCACCAAATGAAATTATGATAACATTTTTTGGTAAAATTTTGGAATGTGAGGAAACTGTTGAGATAGCTGTTATTTTCTCTATATGAATATGGGTCTGAGGGACCCATTTCTAGTTATGTGTATCTATTATCTTTTTATCATCTGTATGTCTATCTCCAATATTGCTATTTCTATCTCTACTTCTCTATTTTTCTATATCTCTCTCCTCTATCTCTTTTTCTACCTGTCTCTCCTCCCCGTCTGTCTCTCTCTGTAAACTTTCCTTGACACAATGATGGCAACAATAAATAAATTTATACTTTTAGCTGAGAAAAATTTCATATATGCATGAACACTTTTCATATTGGAAAATTCAGTGTTCTACATCTTGGAGGTTTCTCTTTTTGTGTTTTGGTAAAATATCTGACATTAAATAGGTTATCTAAAATCCTAAATGTTTTATTTAATGTAATCAGTCCTTAAATGATACAAGAGCATAATCCATTTTTGAAGAATAAATGAAATCCTCACTTCTATTTGAAATTGTGAAAATATTATCAACTTTACTCATTGTTCTTAGGTAGCTTTTTATTTTGAAACTGTGCGTTTCTTATATAGCTTAATTCCTGTTTTCATCCCCTTTATTCCTTCCCTCCTTTTGTTTATCCTGTTATCATTTGAGAAAGATCTATTTCTCTACTTCTTATTATCTATATTTTATTTTGCTCTTTATTTATAATTTTGTTGTAACAAATGGGATCATGTCAAATAAAAAAGCTTCTGCACAGCCTGAGAAACAGCCAAAAGAGTGCAAAGTCAACCTACAGAATGCAATCATACACTTAAATCTGGAAGTGATGCTTGTTATGGGATTGAAGGTCAATCTGTTGGCAGGAAATCAGTCTTTAGAGGTTAGGACTCCAAAGACTGTTATGAAAGATTAATAACTGAGTCCAGACATTAGGAAGACAAGCTCTTGAAACATAGCAGTAGGAATTGAAACCTTTTCACTGCAAGTCAGATTGCTAATCAAATGTACTTATCTCTTCTTTAGCATAAAGAAGGCAGAAGTTTAATTACAAATTGCATTCCTTTAGAAATGCTATGGAAAGGCTTGAGTGTATGGTCTTCTAAAGACGCCGTATCTAATGTGATATTTAAAGGTCGGTGTTGTAATTGACTTCTCTCCCTCCCTCTCTGCTCTTTCAGAGAAGTACATAGCACAGAGTCAAGCTCAGAGTTTTGTCTGAGCCCAATATGGGCAACCAAGTGCCATAGAGAAGAGCATTGTTAGACTGAGGGAAGCTCATCGTGAGACTCCAAGATGTGAAGTGCCTAAGAGAAACTGTAGTGTGCAGGTGGCAGTAGGCTGATGGCAAGCAGCATCTGGTGATGTGCTGCATCTCCCACTGCAGTGCCTTTCTTGAAAATGAAATGTGTTGAAATTTAGAAACTTTTATTCATATACAGAGTTCTCATTCACTTCATGGCCATGTTTGAAAGATACTTTGTTTACTTTTCAAAATACCTTATTAGACATTTTCCATGAAGAAATAACGTAAAATGGGAGCGGGCCTCTGTGTATATAAAATATTTACAAGGTATTTTATCAATTACAATTGTGAATTTGGGAAGGAATAATTATGTTCAATAGTAAGAAATAAGGAGGCCAACATACTTACTTTGTGGAGCACATGGAAGTCTTACAATTTTGAAGTCTCTGTAAATACCCAGATGAATTATATGATGCTAAGCATCATCATGTGAAGATGTTAAAAATTTATTATAAGATATTAAGTTTAAAAAGCAGCATGCAAAGTGTCACACAGTGACAACAATAATTTTGCTGGAGGACAAAATGGCTAGTAAACAATATACAGAACAGATAGAGCTGTAGGAGTGTGGTCAGATTGGAATTATTTTAATTATTTTCTTCTGTAATTCTAATTATGTTTAACAGTTTTTATAATTAAAATAAAGAAAAACTAATATATCAGTAGTGTAGCTATCTTGCATACATATACACGCATACATTTATATATGTATATCTACATACATAAAATCTTTTCCTTTCTTCTTTTCTCCTTTCTTTATCCCAGTTGTTCTTTCCTTTTGAGCACTTTCTTTCCCTTTCATCATTACAATGCCTAGACCGTGTAATCCGAACAACTACTTCTAAGTTAACAACGTGTAATGTATTAACTAGTGTTAATTTCCTAATATTTTTAAAAAAATTGTCTCATTTTGACCCTTTTTTTCTGCTTTGGTTTTTAAAGTAAAAAATAAATAAAGAAGAAATAAAACTAAAAAAAAATCTTTCTTGGAGTTGGGACACAAAATGTTACCAGCAGAAGTGTTGTTGCTCAGGCCGGAGTGTGAGAGAAATCAGGACATTGTCTCTAAAGCGGCTGTGTTCTACCAGACGAATTCTCGAGTCAGCCAGGAAGAAAGGCAAAGATAAATCTTTAGTCCAAGATTGAAAGATTTTGCAAGTTAAGCAATTAAGGTTTAGAAATTTGTTAAGGCAAATTCAACAGCTTTTAGGAAAACAGTGTATTTCATCCTCCTTCCATCAGCCAGCATCTGTGGGAAAAGCTCATTCGCTGCTGGGTGGTGCTTCCTCCTGTCTTCTTAATGTGAGCTCAATGTAGTCCCAGCATTCACACCTAATGAAAGGAGACAGGCAAAGAATGATGAAAGCTTCTGTTTTGTGATTAAATTATTTCATTGGCTGTTTTCTTCATAGCCAAAATTTAAGCATACAAGCATATTCTGTGTAGAGTAAGCATAGGGTGATGTATGATGATGTTAATATCTTTTCTGATATCAGCCTTAAGTTAAGACTTATCGATCCCCGAACACTTATGCTGACATTATAACAAAAGTGAAAGACATGTATTTACAGGAGTTAAGTCTCTCCATTCTTTTTTTTTTTTTTTCCCTTTTCCTAATGGCCAGCCCTCTATTGCAGCACTCTAAATGTGCCTTTTTTCACTTTCTGCTATTGGTCTACACTCAGGAAGTCATCTGAAAAGGAATGTTGCTCAATTAATCTTTTAACCTTCATAAACAATGAATTCTTACTAGAAGATGAACATTTTAACAATGTCCAAAGTCTAAAGCACTAACTTTGGTCAGTTCAATCTAAAATCTGGTCAGTATAATTAGTCAGGTAGGTTTGTCTAAGAAGACAGATAAAAGTTAGTGGGCATACAATAAGTAACATTATGTAATTCAGGCCAGAATTCAGAATTGAAGTAGACCCCTAAAACACTTTCTGAGGACAGAAAAAAAAAATTGTGTTGTCATTCAAGTCACATCTGTCTTCCTCCCATGACTTGAAAGAGACTGTTTGGTGGTAAAGTCAGATGAGTAAACCGACAAAACTAAGCGAAAAACACATGGTTGTTCATAAAAACTATAGAGAGAATAAGACAGGTACAGAATGCAATGACCTCATTCTTAATTTGAATCTCAATTACTGTTGCTTTTTCTAATTCTTTCCCAGTCATTCCCACCATCACTGTAGATATAATTTATAGGCCACTTATTATTTGTGAGTCATCAGAGTAATTTCTGTTAATATTCTCAATACAACTTACAATAATTGAACAAGAAATGTTTTATCATTCTCATATCATAGATGAGAAAACAGATCAGAGGGTGTAATTATCACAAGAGGGTTTTCAGGAATTGGATTCTAAAATGGAAGTCATCATCCAGGATGTTTATTAACATTGGTTTGACAGTAGCATTGATAAAAGGAAGTAAAGCAAGCAGAGACTTAGGAGGAGAAGAGAGAAGTTGAGCAGTGCACATCTACTGGACAGTCTTAGAAGAATAACTGGAAGTCTTACAGCTGCGGTAGGACATGAAATCTATCCTGTTAGAACAAGATATCACTATTGTACAGCACCTTGATAAGTTCTTAGAAGTGAACTGTCTAGGCAAGAGTGTGTCTATCCATGAGTGACTACTCTCTGAAGATAGGGAATCCTGAGTGGTGCTGACAACTGATGGCTGACGCCTGTATCTCTCACCAATCATTAATGGAGGATCTGAATGATACAACCCAGGGTTCACCTCAGTGCCTAATTCAAAATGTCACAGGAAGCTCCAGAACAGTAGTCATGCTCATATCATTCCATAGCCTGTTTTCAACATCTTTTGCTTCTTTTCAACCTAATCTGAATCATGCTTTTATTACAACTGAAAGAATCCTGAGATACAGTATATGAAACTCTTAAGTTTCCCTACTTGTACTTTTGTTTTGAATTTTAGAAAAAGTTACAATTAAGTTTTTTTGGTAGGGAAATATAATTGTGATAATTTTGCTATGGTAATAATTTACTTCCCAAATTCAGTCAGATCATCACATTTAGAAATGATTTTGTGGGCTGGGGATTTAGCTCAGTGGCATAAGTGCCAGCTTGGCAAGCACAAGATCGTGAGTTTGATACCCAAGGCCAAATAAAGTAAAATAAAATAAAAATAATTTTGTGTTCCTCTTCAAAATGATCAAGGTTTTTAAAAATAGTCTCATAGAATCATTATCATTTTCTTTAGATCACTTTTCTCAGCAAGTTATTGCGTTTGTCAAATTAATTGGAAATGCTTAACAACAATTTACTGAATGAATAAATGAATTAATGAATTCTTAAGAACAAGTATTATGTTAACACATTACTGCAGGGACCTGGCCAAGATCCCCAATCTCCCAAACAAGTGTAAGTTGAAGGCTTATCATAAATGATATGAGTGGTGGGATTTTAGGGCTTCAGGGGAATCAAAACCCTCTTCAGAGTTTGAGACTGGGAGTTAAGATGAGGAACGTCCTGGGAAGCTTGTATTTATTTTTTCAATCAAGGAAGGCATTAGAGTGGAAATCATAGGAAACTAAGCAAGATCTTGGGAATGGTTCAAAAACCTTTCCAAGTAGCAAATTACACTAATTTAGGAGAAGTATCTTGACCTTGAGTATAATCCTGAGATGACTCACAAAACATACATAGTTTGAATGCTAAGAAGAGTCAGTGGGAAATCTTAGATGGGTGACACCAATAATCTCAGTTCTTCCTTTCATATCATAAGGAAATATGCAAAACCAGTCACTTTGAATTTGTGGTCCCTAATACATTATTTACTCTCATAATTCACTTAAGATAGTAAACTTTTTGAAACTTTTGATGCAAGTTTCAAATGTGGCAATTTTACTTTTAGCTATTATTACTCATGTCATTTCTTAAAGTTAAATTCACATTTTTAACCTTGTTTGAAGAAAGATAATATGCCAGCTAACCTAAAATTGAATGTTTCTTTTATTTGAATCAATTCTTTTTATGAATTAAAATAACAGGTATCTGATATAATTTGTATCCAGATATCAGTCCACACTTCAAGAAGGGTTTTGAAAGGTGATTGGTTTATTGAAGCACTACAACTAATTGTGGCATTATGGTGTGGGGCCCAGTAGGAAGAAGCAGGTCTCTGGTTGTTACCAGGAAGGCTCACTCTCTCTGAATTACTCCTTCTTGACCCTCTGTGCTTGCCATCCACATCCCCTTAGCAGCTGTTTAGGTACTGCTCTTCAGCAATGCCAGCTGATTATGGACTGAAACTCCCTACAAACTATGACCCAAAATAAAAGCTCTCCCTTGAATTTCGTGTGCATTTTGTTCCAGCAATAGGAAAGAAGACTAATACAGTATTGGATAACAAACAACATTTCAAAGTAATAAAATGGTTTTATGATTACTGGGGGAAAACTGGAAAAATAAGGATATGGGTTAGAGTGATTACAATTTCACATCTGTGGTTTCACAGACATTGGATTCTTAGAAATTTTTGATAAACTAGTTGCCTATTATTCTATGTAAAGGTTAAACTAAAATCACTTCAAGTATATATAATACACAGTTTGGATTTTATATACCTTTTAAGAATAGCAACAGAATATTGCTACTATCTTAATATCTCAATAAGGGAAAACAATGGCTTTGAACTATTGATTTTTTATTATATCTACTTCAGTCATTACAACTTCAGTTAAGTATTGCAGAAATAACTATTAAAAAGTGAAATACACAGGTAGTTACTGAAGTAGAGCTGCTTCTAGCAAAAAAATTTTAAGTGGTTGCATTACAAATTTTAGCTATAATTGACTAATTAAGTGTTTAATACAGGAAGTTATATAAGTTCAAAGCAGGAAAACAAGGATAAACTAGTCCTGTAAGGAAAAAAAAAAAAAAAAAAAAAAAACAAGTTTAGAAAGAGCAAACTGTGAAAAATAAGTGAAAAAGGAGCTCAAAAGCTAAGAGCAAGAAGTAAACACACATGCAAACAAACCGTAAATAGACACAGACAAGAAGAAACTGAGAATTAAAAATGAAAAAAGAAAGGGTTAGTATGTGTTGAAAATAGGTTATGTAATTATTTTTCCTATAACAAATATAAGATTTCATTTTTATAAATGCTAATAACATGTCAGAGAATAAAGAATGTACAAGGTAATAAAATTTTAATTATTTTAATAAATAAAAGAGTAATTTTGGAACATGTCTAGTTGCTTAGCTCTGAGTAGTGAATTTATTAGTTTTTTAATGCTTGGTCCCATTATCTAGTAGATATTTTTGAGTTGAGTGGTTAATTTCAATTTACCAGAATTAAACTTAAAATATATTTGAACTACCAAAAATAAGTAGTAAAGAACTGGTGTAGTGAAATAAAAAATAAAAATACAAACAAATGAGGAAAAATAACAAAATTATAGATATAAGAAAATAAGTACATGTAATTACATATAGTAGTTTCTTAGCTGCAGGTTCTTGGTTTGTTTAGATCAAGAAAAAGAAGTCATTATTTTCCATACTTCCTAACTGATCTTATGATTGCCTCTCTATGGTGAAAGAAATCTAAGAAATGCCATTTTTATTCCTTAAATGGTAGATACCTGGTGAGACTTGCTTAGCTGTGTTTACTTTCTCAAAGTCCATCTGACAACCTTAACAGTTCATTAGTACTAACAAGTCAGAGAAGTGAACTTTTCAGGAAAAACATTCTTTATTGCTTAAATTGGGTAGCAGATAAGAATAAACAAAAAGTGGATATTAAATAGCACATAACAATTTCTAGTACTCATTATTTTATTTTAATGTACAGTAGGAAAAAAGTTAAAGACTGACAGGGAATTGAAAATCTGTCCATTATTTTTTCCTAGTTTAATATGTAATACTGGATTAATTATGTTTACATGTGGTTACCTAAAGCCAAAAAGGTGGTGAAAAGACTGATTCTCATGTTTCCATTTATCCTATTCCAGAAAATCTTTGCTACTTCATTTCTGAGTCAAATCAACAGTGCATTATGTTATGACCTGAACCAACTTACTTAGAAATGATTTTGCAGCTTACCTTTATGGTGTCCAATCTTAATTTTTATAACACACAAAACACAAAAGCAGAATAAAAACAGAAAAACTTCACCTGACCACATTATTAAAGTTGTATATTATGATACCTTGGCTTTAGTAGGCAATTCATATAGCAGGATTATTATTTTTGCAAACAGGCTCAATTTTTATTTATATTTGGAAACTGTGAACTTTGAATATAATTTCTTTTATATTTCAAGGAAAATTTTGCCCATTGCACAAGAATAACCTCCCAGTGTACAAATCAAATATCCTAACAATATTGCAATGTTTGATCTCTTTGCTCCATTTGTATTTTCCTGATACTCATTACCAAATACGGAATTATCAGAGCCATCTTTTCTTTTTACCTCTTTTTACCTTTTTGACTATTCATTGGAAAAATTCTCTCCCTTCAAAATCTAATGCAATCGTGATATGAATAATGTTTCTTATTTTTACAAGTGTAACCGATAGCCTTTCTCTGAAGTTTCCACCTTCCATTTCATGATTTTCATTAGAAATATTAGGTTTAATCTCTACTAACAATTTATTTTAATGCCAGACATAATGAACAATCGTTCCCTCCAATTTTAAAAAAATATTTTTTAATAATTTGTACTTTTATTACTGACTTTCTCATACCATATTAGTTTTTCTCTCTTTTTCCTGGTATTAAGGATTGGACCTGAAGCCGCTTGAATGCTAGGTAAGTAGTTCACCATTACCTACTTCCTATCATTTTTATTTGTTTGTTTGTTTGTATTGGGAGTCAAATCATGGCCTCACACTTGCCAGGTAGGTTCTATGTCTCTGAGGTATATCTCTAATCCATTTCTAAAATTTATTTCAATGAGATTTCTAAGTTTGCCAGGTTGGCCTTGAACTTGTATTCTTGTGCCTCACCTCTAGAGTATCTGAGATTACGAACAAATGCTTCACAGAATTTTCTTTATTGTTTTTCAGGGATAAAAATTATACTTATGTTGTGGGGTTTTTTTTGTTTCTTTTTTTTTTTTTCATTTTTTTTTGGGGGGGGGGTTTAGATTGTTTTGGTTTGGTTTCTGAAACAGTCTCATTCTTCAGTTTAGATTAGTTCTGAACTTACTATGTAGCCCAGGCTGGCCTCAAACTCTTGGCCACCCTGCTGCCTTTTATGGTTCTTTTCATGGATGCTGGTTAATGTTTGACTCATGTATGTCTTTTTCTGCTATTTTGAGACCTTTTCTTTAATTTCATTCAATTTCTGGAATTTCAGGATTTCCCTTTGAGGGAATCAATATGCAATTCTGAGAAAGTTAACATATCCATTCTATTTGACTTTAAGCTATAATATTTTAGTTACTTAATGGTTTATTATAAACTATTCTAAAGTATAGTGGGTAATAGAGACAATAATCATTTATTTTGTTCACATGTATACAATTTTGATAGGGACTTACAGGAGAGCTTATTTCTGTATGATGAAGCATAATCTGGAGTTGTCCATCTGGGCATGAAGATCTATTTCATATCTCTGATTGATACAACTGTCACATTCGTGTTCACTGTCATTTGGAGTTCCACTGGGACTTTTAGTCAGAACTTCCAGTTTCTCTCTATGTGAGTCTTTTTGGAGCTGCAGGGATTTCTGTTTAAACCTATCCGCAGGTTCCAGTGGAGGACAAGCTATGAAGACCAGGTAGAACCGGCAACACTTCTGACAACCTAGTATTTGCAGTCCCAGAATATCACTTCTGCCAAACTCCATAGTTACAGTAAGTTGTCAATTGGAGAGGAACTCAACTCCATTTATTCGTAAAAAAAAGAGAAGGGAATGGTTTCTGATTTTTAATTTTGGGTCGATATCAAAAGTGATCAACTTCTCATCCCGAGCCTTGTCTTAGACTTTGTTCTCAACCTGGAATTTCTTTCTTCTTTTATCCTTTCATATTGTTTTTCTTTCTACCTCTTCAACATATTTAGAGATCATCTATTTATTTATAACTCCCATGATCCTTCTCTATTGTGTCTCCTCTAAAGTTTTTCCTGTTAAATATCAAAGCTTTACTTCTTCCTGACCTTTTACCATTGTTATTACTATTACTATTATTATTATTATTTTACTTTAGAGAAGGGGAAAATTTGACGTGCAAGTTTATTTGTCATAGATTAAACATACTGTTTTTTGTATTTGAGTCATCTAGCTATTTTGAACTTGTAAGTTGTAACATTTAAATACTTTTTTTTCCTAAAATATACATGTTGTCTTGAAGGGGAATATTTTCATTTTTTATTTTAAAAAAGCAAAACAGAAAAAGGATGCAAATGACACAGAATTTCAAAAAATATAGTAGGAAACTAACACTAATCACTACACTGCATATTGATACCTTTTAAATTTATTTTTAATTGATATAGCATAATTGGAGGATGAAGCAAGGAGATTGCCTGTTCAAGCCTTCCTTTGGCAAGTTAGTGGAGGGACTGTGTCTCAAATAAGTAATTAAATAAGTTAGTGAGCAAGTAAATAAATAAGGCTAAGGATGTAGCTCAGTGTAAAAGCTCTAGGTTTAAATACCATCACCTAAACAAAGCAAAACAAAAAAATACAAAATAATACCTATTAATGTGATGATTGATGTTTTCATACATGTATGCTTTATGTAATGTGTGAACCAGATTAAACCTAACCCTCTCCTTGTTTATTTTTATTAGTAAAAGCTTTTAAGAATATACATTCATTAACACATAATAATGGTACATATTAATATAATTCATTGTGAGATTCATAGACATGCATAGAGGGTACATGGGTCATGCTCAACTCTTCTCTCCTTTTCTCCTTTAAACCTCTCTATATGCCTCATAATCACTATTGCATCTTCAGATCATTTTTTTTTTCATTTTTAAAAAGCTTCTTGAGTTTTCACATATGAAACAGATCATGCCATCATTGTGTTTGTGTGTTTGGCTTATTTTGTATAATGTAGTATCTCCTAGTTACATCCATTTAACTGAAAATGACAGAATTTTGTTCTTCTTTATGGATGAATAATGAAGCATACAAAAGACATATTATCATTCCCATATTTATTGTGTGCAGTAATTAACTTTCCCATTACTAAGTCGTAATATCCAACCTCCACAACTTCAAGGAGGAGAGGTTCCGTTTGTCTTACAGTTTCAGGCAATTCTGTCAATGGTCTTCTGTTTCCAAGCTAGAAATGTCACAGCAGAAGGGTGTGGCAAGGCAAAGATGCTCAATTTATAGTTACTATGAAGCAGAAGAAGAGAATAGAGTCAGAGAAGAAAGACCAGAGGCAATATATAGTGCACAAGGTCTTACCTCCCTGGTGTGTACTTGGGCAATTTCCTAGGTTTTTCTCCACCTACTGAAATTAACATCAGAATTAATCACTCCATATGGCACTTTTCCCAACAACTAAGAAAAGAAATGAATCTCTGAGCTCATCAACAAATAACTAGTAAAAATAAAAACCTTGCTAAATCATTTTTTCTAAATTTTCGAAACACAGTATTTATTGTTATTATAAATTACTACTCCTATCTAACTCTTTTTCTGGGAACCAAACTCATGACCTCATATTTGTCAGGCGGCTGTTGTGCTACTGAGCTACATCTTCAACCTCTAACTTTAGTACCCACTGATTAAATTTCCCTAATCTTTTTCTCACTGTTTTGCTCCCTAGTATCTGGTAACCATGATGCTACTTTCAATTTCTGTGAGATTAACATTGCTTAATTTCAAACATAAGTGAGATGGTGTATACTTGTCCTTCTGTATTTGATTCATTTCACTTAACATAGTGACACTCAGTTGCATTTATGTTGTTGCAAATAGCAGGATTTATATTTAATGACTAAACAGTATTTAATTGTGTAACTTTTCTACATGTTCGTTATCCATTTGTTAGCTGATAGACACTAAGGTTGTTTCTATTTCTTAGTTACTGTGACAACATTTCAGTGAACATGGGGGTGCAGATGTCTCTCCAACACACTGATTTCACTTCCTTAGAGTATAGAGTTAGTGAGACTGCTGAATCACATCATGTTGAAAATTTCTAGCAACTTCTATATGCTTTTTTTAGAGCCACATTAATTTACATTCCTCCCAACTCTGTGTAAATGTTCTTTTTTTATCCCCACTCTTACCAGTGCTTTTTATCATTAGTCTTTTAAATAAGTTATTCTATGATTTGCTGTGACATATCGGTGTGATTTTTATCTGTATTTTGCTGACTACTAATGATGTTGAGAATGTTGCATATGTCTGTTGTTCTTGGTAGGTCTTGCTGTGACAAAAGTCTATTTATTTAAGGCTATTTTCCATTTTTAAATTGGATTATTTTCTTGTTTGACACCAAGTTCCTGAGGTTTCTTATATATTTTGGATATCAACTCCCTCTCAGATAGTTTACTTAAAAATATTCTTTCCTTTATTATTTTCTTTCTGTAGGTTGTCACTGCACTCTACTGAGTGATTCCTTTGCTGTGCAGAAGCTTTATAGTTTGATGTCATTCCATTTATCTATGACTATTTTTTGCTTTTATTTCTGTGCTTTTGAGATCTCAAAGAAATCTTTGTACATTTTGATGTCTTGAATTTTCTTGTTTTGTTCGTGTAGTTTCATAGTTTCAGCTATTACATTTAAATCTTCAATCATTTTTGAGATGGTTTTGATAACTTGCAAGAGATAAAGATCTTGTTTCACTTTTCTTCATGTGATCCTATTTTCTCAACATCGTTTATTGAAAATACCGCACTTTCTCCAAAATGTGTTCTTTGAATATTTGTCAAAAATCAGTTCATTGTAGATGCACGAGTTAATTTCAGCTTTTTAAAGTTTATTCCATTGTTCTATGTATCTATATTTATGCCAATACAATGTTGTTTTTATTGTTATAGTTTGGTAGTATCTTTTGAAGGCAGGTATTATAATGTCTCTTTGAATGCTTTTTGCTCAGGATAATTTTGGTGAGTCAGGATTTCTTAGTGTTCTACTTAAAGTTTAGGATATTTTTCCTAGTTCATTGAAGAATTATTGGTATTGTGATAAAAATTGCACTGAATATCTCAGTGCTTTGTACATTATGGGTATTCTAATAATATTTATTCTTTTAATCCATGAACACAGGATTGATTTTTCAGTTTTTGAGTCTTTTTAAATTTTGTTCATCAATATTTTAAATTTTCATTTGTAGCTATTTCACCTTATTAAATTTATTTTTTGGATATTTTTGCATTTACTTGAAATAGAATTTTTGACTTCTATTTAAGATAATTTTGTTATTGGCATACAGCAACATTTGTATGTTGGTTTCATGTCCTGCAGTTTTGCTGAAATCATTTATTGATTCTAGTTAGAATGAGATTTAAATATACAGGATCATGTCATATAAAAACAATGTGAGACAGAGACTGGCAGCTGCTGCAAACCAGGTAAGCAGTAATTAGGAGTAATCCAAAGACCAGCCCCTCCCTTCCCTACTGCAGTGATACAGGTTAAGTGTGAGAAGGTACAGAGACCAGCAAGAAAGTCAGCCTCACAGCCAGACCCTAGCCAGAGTGCACTGGTCAGGCAGGACTAGCAGAGTGAAATTGTCAGAAGCAGCAGTAAAATACAAGCCAACATGTGGCAAGTCAAGTTGTGCAAGGGAACAAAGCAAAACCAAATAGAAGCAGGTGAATGAGGATTCCCTTTTCTCTTTTTTTCTCTTTTTATTTTTTATTATCTTTTTTCTCTCTTTTCTAATCAGCTGAGAACTCCATGCACAGTCTACCATACCCCAAACTCCGAGAACGAATTCAGTTATCTTTGTTTAATTCACTATCTTTCTTAAATTTCCCTACCACAGGGTGAAAACATGGTATCAAGAAGAAACACTTCGCATACAACTCCCAATGTGTGAACGGTTACTCCTTGGGTTAAAGATAAAAAATTAATAGTTACCACAGTTTGTCAGTATCCAAATTGTAGTTAATGCTACTGTTATTGCTAATTATATCATGTCTGTTTAAATCAGTTGCTTTCCCTTTTGTAACAATACCAGGAAGTTTTGGGGTAGTAATCTCAACACACCACAGCACCAAAGGATTGGGTACTGAGTGAAATAGATACCAACACCTCACTCTTTGTTAATGGTAAGGAAGGATCTTGGAACAGACACAAACCAAGAACTCCTTACACACAAAAGACATTCAAGTAGAACGAACCTTATGTGAAGAGAACTTGATACTAGTGGTAAGGTACCTACATAAAAAACTTACAAGGATCAAAATAGAATCTAAAATGAAAAAGTTTGAAATAGAAAATAAGACACAGAAGAAAAATTCAATCTCAGAACTCCAGCCCAACAATAGCAAGTCATGGAGACAATGTGATAGTGGAAAATGGAATACGCACATATGAAATTTCTAAACTGATAGCAACTGAGATGAAGAAATAAATCCAGTCTGATGTATCTTGAAAAACTATCTTTCAAATTAATGGAGATATGTTATTTCCATGAAAAAGAACAATGGAAGAAATTCATAACCACCAAGCCAACTCTACAAAGAGTACCGAAAGCTATTTTAAAGATAAAAATGATCACAACTGCAAGAACAGCACAAAGAAACCAGCAGGCAGGGCAAGCAGTTAACAGAGAGCAGAAATAGGGAACCGATAGCAGGAAAATAGCATGATAAAGATAAGTCGATGCATGTCAGTTATAACCATCAATGTAAATTGCCTTAATTCACAAATCAAAAGAAACAGACTGGCAGAGTATCGAGAAAATTCAACAATATTCTGCATATAACAAATACATTTTACTATAAAATAAATTTAAAGATTGAAAGTCAAATTGTGGGAAATAATATTCCATGCAAAAGGAACCCAGAGAAATTCAGGGATAGCTATTCTTTTGGCAGATAGCATAAACTTCAAACCAAGAATGATAAAAAGAGATAAAGAGACAAAGAATGATAAAAAAGAGACATACTTGTTAGGGAATCTTTGTCTTCAAGAGGAGGAGATAACTAACATGAATATGTATTCATGAAACATGAGAGCACACAACAATATAAGACAAACAATACTAGACATGAAAAATCAAATGAGCAATAACATAATTGTAATGGGGGACCTTAATACCCCACTGTCACAATTGAGAAACCAGACAAAAAATCAGCATAGAAATATCAGAAATGAACCAAACCTGTTAAAAAAAGGTATGTAGTCAATGTTTACAGAGTTTTCCACCCAACATCAGAATTCTTCTCAGCTGCATAGGGGATGCTATTTAAAATAAACAATATACTAGCCCACAGATCATACTTAAGTAAATGCAAAGGATTTGAAATTATCCCGTGCATAATAGTGCAATGAAATTAGAAATCAATGGCAAAAGAAACCACAAAAGTTCCGTAAACACATGGTAATTAAATACCTTCTTCCTGATCAACCAGTGTGTCACAGATGAATTAAAGAAGAAATTAAACAATATCTAAAACTAAATGAAAATGCATATATAACATACCAGAACACATGAGACACAATGAAAGTAGTACTAAAAGGGAAACTTATAGCAGTGAATTCTCAAATCAGAAAAACATAATGGCACAAATAACCTAAAGTTCCATCTCAAGCTTCTAGAAGAAGAGCAAGTGAACCCCAAAGCTGATAAAAGGGAGAAAATTATAAATATCAGAACAGAAATCAACACAATTGAGACTAAGAACACAATAAAAGAATTAATCAAATAATTGGTTCTTTGAAAGAATAAATAAAATTGATGAACCCTTAGTCAATATTATTACAAAAATGAAAAGACTCAAATTCATTCAGTGTAGAATTAAAAGGGTAAAATCACTACAGACCCTGTGGAAATTCAGAAGATCAGCAATAACTACCTTGAAAATCCTTACTCTCATAGGATGGAAAACACACTAGAAAATGGAGAGGTTCCTAGTTATGTATGAATTGCCAAATTGAATAAAAAAGACATAAAATTTCTGAATAATTCAATGTCAATCAACAAAATTGAAAATGTAATTAAAAACCTACCAACAAAGGATAACACTGCATCCTGATGGATTCACTGCTGAATTCTACAAGAAATTTAGAGGAGATTTAATACTAATCCTCCTCAATATCTTTAATGAAATTGAAAGGGAAGCAATACTGCTTGTGCCACTCCTAGTGGAAAGTATTACCTTGATACAAAAACCAGAAAAAATCTAATCAAAAAAGAGAACCATAGGCCAAGTTCTCTAATGAACATAAATGCAAAAGTCCTCAATAAGACACTAGCAAGCAAAATGCAGCCAGTTATCGAGAAGATTATGCACTATGACCAAGTGGGATTCAACACAGGAATTCAGGGATGGTTCAACATATGCACATAAATAAATGTAACACACCAGATCAACAGATTCAAAGAAAAAAATTACATGATCATTTCAATAGATACAGAAAAAGCTTTTGACAAAGCCCAACACTCATTCTTGATTAAAAACTCTACAGAAAATTAGGTTAGTCTTTATCACAACTTGATAAAATCCATCTATGACAAACCAACAGCCAACATTATTCTAAATGATTAAAAATTGAAAGCAATCACTCTAAAAGCAAGAACAAGACAAGATTATGTACTATCCTTGTTCCTGTTCAATATAGTTTTAGAAATATTAGCCAAAGAAATTAGAAAAGAGAGAGGAATAGAGTTTGATAGGAACTCTATAGGAAAGAAGTTAAATTAACGTTGTATACAGATGACATGATACTGTATACAGAACATTTGTCAAAATACTTCTAGATTTAATAAATCACCAAATTCAGTAGCATAGCTGGATACAGAGTCAACATTGAAAATGTCAATATCATTCCTTTGCAAAAAATTCACTGAGAGCAAAATTGGGGAAACCACACACATTTAATAGCATCTAAACAAAACAAAACAAAATAGAAATAAAAGGAATCAATTTAACAAAGTAAGTAAAAGATATATCTATTGAAATTTACAATACTCTGAAAAGGAGATGCAAGAAGATGCCAAAAAATGGAAATATATCCCTTGCTCATAGATAGAAATAACCAATATTGCAAGAAGGTCAATGCTGCAAAAATTATCACACAGATTTAATGCAATCTTGATCAAAATTCCATTAGCATATCTTATAGAATTAAAGAAAATGTTCCTGAAATTCATCTGGAATCAGAGGAGATCTATAGTAGCAAAGGAAGTCCTGAGCAACAAAGGCATGCTAGAGGCATCACAATTCCTGACTTGAAATTATAAAAGCTACTGTGACAAAATCAGCATGCGATTGACAAAACAAAACAAAACAAAACAAAACAGATCAGACCTGAGGATCAGTGCAACAAATTAGAAAATACAGACACAGCTATAAGCACATTCAGTCACCCTATTTTTGACAAAGTGGCCAAACATGCACAATGGATAGAAGATATCTTCTTTAACAAATGGTGCTGGAAAAACGCTGCCTACATGCTACATAAGACTAAAGTAGATACATGTGTTTATCACCAGTCACTAAACTAAAGTTAATAAAGATAAAGGATCAAAATATTAAAATAAAAACATTCAATGAAAGAGAACGTAGGTAGAAATCTTGAAAACGTAAGAAAGAGAGAGTTCGTGAACAAAACTTAGGTTGTGTAGGAAATCACTCAAAGGATCAACAGCTGGGATCTCATCTTATTAAAAAGCTTTAGCACATCACAAAAATGACCAATAGAATTAAAAAATGCACAAAGTATGAAAAAACTTAACCAATATCCCTTAAAGGAGTTTTATGTAGAACATATATAGAATTAAAACACTCAGATTCACCAAATTCAAAGGCCCAATCAAAAAATGGACATCTAAGATGAATACATATTTTTCTGATAAAGAAATACAAATAGAAAATAAACTTATGAAAGACAGTCAACATCACTTGTCATTTGAGAAGTTCAAATTCAAATCATATTGGGATTTCATATCACTCCTGAAAAAATGGCTAACATCAGGAAATCAGTAACAAATGCTGGCTGAGCTTTGAGGGAAAAGGAATCCTTTTTTACTGTTGAGGGAGTATAGGCTGGTACAACCACTGTATAAATGGGTACAGAGATTCTTTAAAAATCTAAGATTAAGGATCCCATTAGATCTATCTATTCCCCTTCTGTGTATCTTCCCAGAAGAATATATGTACACACAAGTTTATAGCAGCACAAGTTGTAATAGCTGAATGTTTGAGACAACCCAAATGCCCATTAACTGAGGAATGGATTAAAAAAGATATAGTATTTTTATACTTTGGGGTACTACTTACCCATAAAGAAGGATAAATTTGGGACTTTTGTCTTTTTCGTTTTTACCAGTACCAGGGATGGAACTCACGACTGGTTGCTTACAAGGCAGGCGCTTATGCCGCTGAGCTAAATCCCCAGCCCTGGGACTTTTATAGGTAAATGGACGCAGCTTGAGACTATACTTATAAGTGAAATAAATCAGAAATATGTGAAAGCACTGTTTTATCTCCTGCATGGGAGAAATTGAAAGAATTAATAAGATCTGAGATGCAAAATAGATATTGTGAAATGGGACAGATTTTATCAAAAGGAAAAATGAACTAGAATGGGTGAAAAGGGAGCAGACATTAGGTAAAGGGGATTTGTTTTGTTAATAATTTGTTGAAGATATTTGCATTTATGTCCATCAAGGATATTGGACTAAAAATTTCTTTCTTTGTTACTTTATTTTCTTTGCATTCTTGTCTCTTCTAGATAACAGGTTAATGCTGGCCTTGTAGATAGAATTTTAAAAAATTTTTACTTTCTATGTCTTAGGTTAACTTGAAAGGAATTGATTTTTGAAACTGGTAGACTTAAAGCAGCCACATAGTTCTCAATGTATTCAATGATATTCTGTTTGCTACAGATTAAATTTTGATACCTGTTTCTTGTTTCTTCAGTTTTTCTAGTTTCTCATGATTCAATTTCAATCTTGGCATATGAATTAACTTATATCTTCTTAAATTACCAATTTTGACTAGAGATATAGTTCAGTGGCACAGTGCTGGGCTAGCAAGCACAAGGTCCTGAGTTTAATTCCCAGTACCGAAACAAACAAACAAATAACCAAGCTTATTGGAATGTACTTGACTATAATTTCTTCTAATGTTTTTTTGTTTCTCTGTGATCAGTTGTAATGTCTTCCTTTTCATTTCTTGATTTTATTTGCCTCTCTTGGTTTTTAAGCTCTATTTGTTTATTTTATCAACGAATAAGCTGTTTATTTCATTGAAACTTTTTATCTTTTAGTCTCTTTTTCATTATTTTTTCTGTTAATTTTGAGTTTGTTTTTATTCTTGTGCTTCTACTTCCTTAAAATATAGCAACAGTTCGCTTAATCAGAATTCTTTCTGACTTTTTTTTTGATACAAGTGTTATATTATTTAGAGTTCACTAGAGGAACACAACCAATATAAAATACATGTACAGAGCTTTTATTGGGTAGCCTAGAGTTTTGGAAGTGGAAGAGTCCCATTGCTCATCTTTGGAATCCAGTAAACAAATACAAAATAGCATATGTACAGGAAAGAGCCAAAGGATTCAATAACAGACAAATGTTAAAGAACTGCAAACTCTCTGTAGTCACTAGTGTTAGTCTGTTGGGAAGCCAAAGAATCTGCCTTAGAAGTCTGAATGAAATACAGAAGAAGCATCCAAAGGCAATGTCAAAGATTGGCAGATTGGCACTACTATCATAAAGTAGGGGGCAAGACTTCAATTTTCCTTTGATTTTCTTTCCAGGCTATCACTCTGATGGTTCCTGTACTGTGATAAGGTTTTCTAGGGGGATCATTATAAAATATATGTATAATTATATTAAGAGGTTCACTAGGTAAGTTTACAGGATCAGAGGCGGAAGAGTCAAAACAGCCGTCTGGTAGATAACAGGTTGATGAATTCAAAATCACCACCGGAGTGCTGGACAGCTGGAGGACCCAACAGGTGCAGGCTGAAGGCCTGCAAACTCAGTGTAGAGTCACCAATGCGAGTTTCTGTTGGAAGGGAAGAAACTGGAGACCAGTATCCAAATGCAATGGTGAAAACTGAAGATATTTACAAGAGACCTGGACAAGATCCTCAACTGCCTTTAAGAGGGGTACAGCAAAGGATGAAGTGAAAGACAGAGGCAATTTTACTAATGAATAAAAGGACCGAGAGGTCAGTACTTCAGCATTGGGAAAGACAATGTCTCTCCAAGATTGCCTCTATTTATTGAGCATGTACACATATGCATTTTCAAAGGGCACAGTGAGTAATTCATGGACCATTGATGGTGATTGTGGTGCACTAGTAGAAGAGAAACAAAACATTATTGCAAGAATAAGTAATGGTTTAATAAAAATCTGGGGATTTTTTTCCCCAAAAATAATTTTTACTGCCTCTAGTACATTGTTCTAAAGATCCTTGTCATTCTCAGCAGGTCTTGTCTTGCCCTGTGAGAACCACACCCTGATGTACTATTGAGGCCTCAGGTACTAGCAGACAGAGGGGGTTTCTGTATTCCCATCTATTGACAGGGCAGGACAACAATGCTTCAATCAATCCCTACTCCCAATTTATAATTTGTAGTGCACAACACATCTTCCTTAAGAATAAAAAATACTCCCTTCTTTTATTTTTATGCTTTCCAGCCAATAAGATTATTGGTTGAGCCCACTTATGTATAGGTTTTGTTCCTGTCCCTTCAGCTTATTGATTTATCATTCAATCATCCACGCACACAAGAACAGCATAATCTACAGTTGGTTTAATTTTTCTGAGAGCTTCCCATCCTACATACTATCAGATTAGGTTTTGCTACCTTAGTTTGATTATGAGGTGAGGTCATTTTTGTCTAAAATATTTTAATTCTTGGAGCAATATTGGACATTGAACAATTCAGTGGTTTTCTAAATTTTCCTAATATACCTTTTTGTGCCTAACTTTTCAGAAATTACATGTATTCTGTTTATTCTATTTCTATTAGGCTATAGTTACCTTAGGATTTTAGAATTGGCTGTTATCCATGCCCAATTTGCCACATTCTATAGTTGGTATTACAGAGTGAGTCACTTTTTAACATTAGGAGGTGATCCAAGACCATATTTATCTCAATTCTATAAATGTTTCATACAGGCCCAATTAGATCCAAAGATGGCTTCTCCACAGTGAGAGTTTTATGGCCAGCATGCAAGAATTGAATCTTACCCTGGGCAGAATCACCATGCATGGGCTGGCTTCGGGATCCTATGACATGTCTGTAGCCACCCATGCCATCAAATATGTTGTATCCTTAGCCCACAGCCTGACAAATCCAGCACAGCATTAGAAAAAGTTAAAGGGTAATACAAACTTCGTGCTGCTGAGGAAAACTTAGGACCAAGACAACTGCAATAAGTCACAAGTTATAGTAGCTAGAATAAAAGCTTGATAGATTGTGTCTGATTCTGGGACACGACCTGTTCCAAACGATCCTTTTGTAGGTAGAATTAGAGATGAAGTTCTTTAAGACATCCTCAGTGTTAAATTTCATTTCTAAAGCAATGTGTTCTGGAGTTGTGAGCTTATTTCTCTGACTTACGCCCTCAGAGTGGGGTCCTCCTCCATGCTATGATATCTGAGATATGTAGTGTTGGCCAAGGTAGTCCTCTGGATACTTACACAGATGATACTCTTGTGTTCTGCCAGAATCACACAGTCACAATGACCTAGAGAATCTTAGTGGTACCCTGAGGCCCAAAACACCACTGGCATTGATGCAGGCTAAACCTTGAGACTGTTTCACTCATGCATAGATCTTTGCTTTGTGCCAGCGAAGTCATAGAGATAAATCTATAAGCATTGGTCTGATGATAGGTTTGCTCTTTGGAATTTGGAGAATGAAGAAGCTCATCCCCTGACCACCAACATTAAGCTAGGTCTTACCAGAGGATCATCGCTGTAGGGATTGCGCAGTCTCAGAAGCATGGCTCTCCTGATGATATCACAATTTTAGATACTGCATCTATAAGATCTGGTCTGTATTTGGGGGCTTTGGTGTTAGATCTCACTGTGACAGCCGTGGCTATGAGCTTTTAAAGTCTTCTGCTGACTTCCACGTTCTGCTCCCCAATAGGTGAGATCTTGCTCCCAGCTTAGCTACCAAAGTTTAGGGTAGAAATAAGTAGTATAGATGGTCACCTTGCCACTGGACAGTAAAGATTTTATGTTTCAGTTTCATTTCATGGATATTGGCCTTGTGGTAGGGGTCAGGAGGCTCTAGCCAGCTTTTGGTTTCACTGTGATAGATCTTATTGAGAGCCATCTCTCCAGGCTGAGCTACTTGGAAATGAGAAAGGGATGAACTCAGGACCTTATTTCTTCATGATTTCTTTTTATCTTTTCCTTTTGTTGTACTAAAAGCAGGCACTGTGGCTTCATTTACTTTCCAAAGCATTTGTGAATATAGTTGGGCACAGGCTCAAATCATGAAAGGATGTAGGATAACAATTATAAATGTACAGGAGGGCATGTTAGTAACTATAAGCCTGTGAAAATGATAAACACAGAACAGAACAAGAAAAGATATAATGGAGGAAAGAAAATATAGTAGGCAGCAAACAATAGCAGATCACCCCTTCTTAATCAGATTTTCTTTTTCTTATTTACCTCTTTGTCAAATTATATAATATAGTTTTTCTTTTATTTAAACAGCTATTTCCTTTTCAATTTTTCATGATTAGTATCTGTTTTTTCTGAACTGGTAGCCATTTACAAATTGTATATGGTGTCCTACATTTGATGATAATTTATAGGCATTAAATCCTGTTGAACCAGATTATCTCCACTTATAATGGGTAAAAAAAAACTGTAGAACTTGTTTCATATTAATATTTTCACTTAGACTAGATAAATTTTAGTTATCAGTTAATGAAATGTAACTTGTTGCTGAGTAGGAGATGAAAGACAGCCTGAGGGAGGATGAAGTTTCCACAATACAGATTTTTTGCGCATGATAACTCCCCCTTGTTTGATATGTGTTTGTGCACATCATGGTTTGCCTGTGTCCAGTTAAGTGTCGAAAGCTATCTAATTTAAATGAATATGTCACACAAAGGATTGCTGACATTAAAATTGATTTCCATAGAAGAGCAAAAAGTTGAGAGGAAAAATGAACAAAACAAACATTTCACCTGCGTATTCACCCTGCAAATTTTAACATACATTTTTAAAATACATTGAAGATGTGCCACAGTATAGGTAGTGTTCAAGTTCTTCTTTGAAATTTCCTAGGTCATCCCTAAGTGATTGGTGTGTCAGCCATCCTCTGCAGTGTAGGAACCAAATGCAACTGAGAAATGTAGAGATGTGGGAAGTCCAGCAACAGGACTCATTGGGATGCTCTACTGATGCACAGAGAACCACAACATAAAACCCCACCTGGGGCTCAACTCCCGAAAGACTTGGACAAATTACATGAAACACAAATCCAAGCGTATTTTCTGTTTCTTTCTTGGGTAAGTGGCCACTTATCTGCTCAAATCTAGTTAAAAGCAGGGACTCCTTCAAATATGCTCCCAAACAAGGAATTTAGCCTAAATTACAAATGTAAGATTCAAATCTTTAGATTTGCTAAGAGATCAAATTAATCTATGAAGCTTCTTGGGTGTTGTGTACTCAACAGTTTCTTTACTCCTTTTTAGGGTTATAAATCAATTAGGTAAAAAAAAATCCTTACATGCATTTATTTTTTATTGCATACATTTCTTTGCCTTCTCTGTTCTCTCAATCCATGTTTTAAAATAAATATTTGAAGTATAAAGAAAAGTTAATTATATTTGACAATGAAACACCAAAAATGGCAATCATCAAAATTTGTTGAATTCAGTATCTATCCACATATATTATTCTATATTTATTTCTTTATTTTTAAATTTTTTAAATTTTAAAGATAATAATACCAATGATACAAAACAGAATAAGACCAATCAAAACAAAACAGTGAAACTTCAAACAGGATAATAGGTCATCAACTATGGCTACCATAACATATCTTGTTATCTTTAAAATAGTTGTCCATTTCCTCAGACACAGTAAAATTGAATTAAACCATTCAAAACAGAGCATTGAACAAGATAAAACAGTAAAGTGTAACAAAATAAAGCAGTGAGAATAATATTGGTTTTGAAAAAAAAGACAGAAGAAAATCACACTTATTTGCTATATTGCATTCTGTCATTCTCCGAATAGGTGCTTAGACTAACAGCCTTAGTTCTACAAAGTTAATCAAACAATACAAATATTTAGTTGTTTTTGTACCTACAATGCTATCAACTCAGCCTGTCCTTCAAATCAGCCAGTTGCTTATGGGGTAGGTGTTGGGGGATCTTGATTCTTAGCCATGGTACCGATCAGCTCATGGGAAAGGCAATCTGACTTCTCTCTTCATGGGTCCCGGCCTGGTTTGTGTGGCTTATGAGACCAAGCTAGCTTCTTGATGTGCTCTTCCCAGACTTCTGGCATGACCTCTGTTGACTCACAGGAACAGTTGGTTTCCTTTTCACGGGTCTTGCATGGTGTATATATTTATTTTTTGCCCTGAAACTTCAGCAAATGTTAACATTGTGTAGCTTTATTTTTAAAATCCTACAAGCTCCTTTATTTATAATAATTTTGAATTTTAATATTTTCATGAATTTTATAATATATATGAATTAGAAGTTTATCTTTGTTCACATCAAATTATATTACACATAAATGTTTATATATTTTTATATGTATTTTAAATCTATTTGTGTTACTATAATTTATTTATCTTTATTTTAGTGTATTCATACTTATGAAGGCATCGTTTATTTGTTTTAATTAATGTAATATTTTATGTAAATTAATATGCTCATATGAATTTTTTAAACAATTTCTACTAAAATACTAAAAACTTTAAATATTTTAACAACTGACCTAGAATTATTTCTTTGAAATATTCTTGATTGTAGTGGTCTGGATTTCTTTTATAAATATCATCTTATGCGTCAGTATAGTTTCAGAGAAGCTGAAATATGTTTCTATCATTTTTACTGGTGTTTTTCTCAATCTTGCATATAATTCTCTTCATCATCAAACTTCTGTGATCAACAATTTCTCTTTTCTAGTTATCTTTAAGTACTTTATTATACTTTAATATCTTATTTTCTATATCATAAAGTATATTTTGAGGTTCTTCTTAATATTATTTACTGATACTGATCTTTTCAAATAGGTAATATATTTTCTGAAGTTAGGGAAGATTTTTTAAAAGTATAAAAACTGGTCTAAATATAGCAGGGCAATGAAAACATTAAGGAAGGGAAAGTATAATCTACACACTCTTCTAAGAGTTTGACACTATGTTTTAATTTTAGGGTACAAAAATATGATATCAACTATAAAATTAGCCTAGATGAACCTCAGGTACATTTAAATTCAGTTTCAAAATCAATGAGGGAAAATAGTATTATTAAGACTACATTTATAAAATTTTTTATACTTATTTCCTATATGAAAATATCCTAGATAATTTACCCTTACATAACTTGTCCAAATAAATAGAATAGTCTCATGTAGTCTTTATTTCTTCTTTCTCAAATCAACTTCATTGGAAGTCAAGTCAAGCTCACAAAACAAAATGTTGAAAATAACCAGTTTTTGTTTTGTATTTTGGTCGTTATGATTATCAGGACTCATGGGACTAAAAGGGAGTTTCCTTGTGTATCACAATGTTTCTTATGTTCATTTTGTTGTTACCCCCTTCATTCATGGATCTGCTGTAATGAAATTTATGCTTAAAAATCAAAAAAGGATATTTCCAAACAGGATTAATGTTTTGGAGTGGGTAATATTATTACTATTTTATTATACCTCACAACATACTGGAGGGAACATACTTAACTTAGAACTTTACAAGCAAATCTCCTTTGTCCTTTCCTCTTTCATTATGAACCTGAAAATAATGCCTTAGACAATCTTGTGTGCAGGGCATTCTTTTCAGTGCTTGCAGGTGGAAAAAAGAAAGAAAATGGAAAGTGCAGCAAGGAAGAAAAATGCCAATGAGCATGAGCACTGAATTGTTTACTATAGTGGATAACTGCCAATAAAGATGTCCTGAGGAATCCAGCCGAATGAGTCTCAGAACAATGTATCTACAGGAAGAGCAGTTAAAGCATGTTGTTGGTGAAGAGTGCCTCTGAGTATTCAAATAACACCTCTGTGCTCCTGCTAAAAGATGTCTGTAGACGGGAGAAAGTAGGCAGAAGAAATTCCTAATATTGCCAAAGTGGAGAGTGTTTTGCGAGGAGCTGTCCACTATTGCAGTGCTGAAATCAAAGTGGTCAATACATTAATTTATAACCGTAATACAAAATGTGAATGCTGTAATGTTATGCATGTATGAACATGGAAAATTAGGAATATAAATAGACACCCCAAGTTGTAAAGTTATACACCACCAACTTCTTTTAAAGCGACTCCCATTTATGAGCTCCTTGCTACTGAAGGCACTGGGGAAACTGAAGGAAAATATCCTCCTCTATAATAGAAACAGAGGGGAATTATGAGGCACCAATGACAATGTCAAAACATTATAAAATACAAATTTATAGGCATTTGATGATAAATTAGAGATCTCTGATGGAGTTTCTGTTCTGCTGCTTCTGCTGAATTCAGTTGACCTTGACAGTGTCTAAAACCCACCTGTGAACCAGGGATATAGCTCAGCAGCATAAACACCTGCCTGGCAAGCACAAAGTTCTGAGGTCAATTCCTGGTGCCAAAATAAATAAGTAAGTAAGTAAATAAATAAAGCAAATCCAAATGCATATCACTGATGAGCACTGAGTCAGAGTAATTGTCAAAATCTTAAGGCACACCCAGCTAATCAAGGAAGCCTTTAACTATGCTCACTCTCTAAGGGTCTCCTCCAGAGAATGTTTCCACATTACGGTAATGTCTTTAATTATGTTCATTTTGCAAGAGTCCTTCCTATTGTTCCCTGTAGTGTTTCTATGTTATGATAAACAATAACTGTGTTTCAACAAATCTGTTCAAGACTAGCCTGTCTGTCCATATATGACTCCATGCATTTAACCAATTATGTAAAAGTTTGTCACTTTGTGCCTCCCACTTCTAAATTCTATATAAACTAAGTTCTCTGTAAACTCAGTGCTTTTGCCATTGTGGAATTATCCCACAACAGTCTGCTGGCATGAAGTTTAAGTGCTGCCTTCTATTGGCTTCAAAATTTGACTTTTCTAGTAAAACAGGCTAGAAGATATGGATATATTAGTCATGAAATCATGAAATACTGAATTTTCAGAGGTGATTTTATACTACAAAGTGCATTAAAGAGTATACTGTAAAGAAGGCTGTATCTCATAATTGTTAAGAGTACATGCCGGAGCTGTAGAACAAGACTGGTGAATCTTAGGTCTTAAAGTAAGAAACACACAAGTTGGAATACCATGAAAAATTACTCAACTGTGCTTTTTTATATTTGTTACTTTAGAATAATTGTCAAAAACTTACAACAATCCCTACTTCATGCATATATTGTGGTGGTTAAATTATCTTACAATGGCAAAAATATTCAAGTTTACCCCAGGGCAGAGAAAGTATTATAAAATGATCACTATTTTAATATTATTATCACTCTAATTTCTTTTGAAGTTGTAATGTCACTTTCAACCAATAATGCAATATTTTGGCAGCCTCAAAGTAACACAATGAGTTTCTCATTCCAAAGTTTTGGATTTTGTTGTTTTTTTCCTCTTTTTTTCTTTCGCTCTCTTTCTTTCTTTCTTTCTTTCTTTCTTTCTTTCTTTCTTTCTTTCTTACTTACTTTCTTTTTTCTTTCTTTCTTCCTTCCTTCCTTTCTTTCTTTCCTTTCTCCTCTTTCTCTTTCCTTCTTTCCTCCCTCCTTTCCTTCCTTCTTTTTATCAGTACTAAAGTTTGAGACCAGGGCTGTGTGTACACCAGGAAAGCACTATACCACTGCATTATATGCCAGTCTCATTTAAAATTTCTTTTGAGACAAAGCTTTGCAAGCTGACCCAAAAGTTTTGATTTATCCTTTCAGCCTTCCAAGTCACTGTCATTACAGATATTTTATTTTTCACCACTAGGTTGCAAGTGGTTTATGAAAAAAGGCCGCATCACAATACAAAAAATGCACTCTTAACATAAGATCAAAGTCAATTAAACCCTCTACGGGTAAACTGGACTCTATCTGAAAACTTTTCTTTTTGTTAGACTAGTGATTAAACCCAGGGATACCTTAGGTATGTCTCAATCCCTTTTTAGTATACATATTTTTTGAGACAAAGTTTTATTAAATTATTATGAACCAAATTTGGGATCTCAAACTTCTCCTGCTTTTGCTATCTAAGTTCTGAGATTACAAATATGTGCGACCATGACTAGGTTGAAAATAATTATTAAGTGTACATTTTAAGAAATATTATTTAATAAAATTTGTTTGAATGCTTTTTATCCAAAAATTATGAATCATTAGCAGTCATTCAACACTTGTTATATTTAACTCCATGCTTTTTACTATATTTAATATTTTCATTTTTTAGACAACCAGATTTGATATTATTTCCAGTTTATATTAATTGGAGAGACTAACTAATTTATTATAAAGCCATGCCTGTTGTAAAAGTTCATAATGTTTAACAATCTTTTTGGTTCCATTTCCAAAATATTTTTTGGAAATATAATTTTTATTCCATTTTCAAAAAGATAAAATTTCCAAAGTAAAAATACTTTTTTATTCCATTTTCCAGAATATTTCAGGCTTGGTGCATAGTAAAGCTGAGTAACATTCCAATTAATTGGGAATAATTGACAGTAAGAGAGAAGACACAATTAAAAATCCAGATGAAATATAAGGAAGACTTCAATCAAGGAAGGAGTCATAAAACAAAGAAAAAAGAATGCTTTGGCATATAATTTGTGTGAATGTCTTTTAATCTATAAGGTATAACCTAGAATGTTGAAAACTTGCAAAATTAATTGAAACAAAATTTAAGAAATTGGTTACTATCTGCATGAAAAATGCAGTAAAAGAAAGTTAAAAATTAAGACAAATAAAACTGTTTTATGCACTTTTAGTAATCATAGGTAAATTAGAAATTATTTTGTCTAATTCAATTATTTTACTATTTAAAAGTGGCTAAGTGTTTTCTATCCTGTATATAAAGCAAAACCATATTTCACATCAATTTTGGAACTTTTTCTTAGAAGCTGGTGTATAAGGTAAAAGTTTTACTTGATTTTATTTGTCAGTAAGTTACAAAATATTCATGCATGGCAAGATTTCATTTATTTTAATAATGTGAGAATGTTTTTCATGCTTACTGAAATGCTTATTTTGAAATAAAATATTTTCTTCCTTCTACTAACATGTTATACAGAAAATATATTTTTAAAGTGGGTACAACACTACTGTACTAGCTGAAAGTGATTCAAATCACACACATGATATGATACAAGCCACTTTCTTTTTTAATTTAAAATTGTTTTTTTTATAGAATAAATAATATTTTACCCTTGAAGGATTTTCTTTATTTCATTTGTGGAAAGACCAGATAGGTCTCATAGGTCATTCACAGTTATGAAAGAAACAAAAAAATCTCTTCGGAGGTGAGATATCCTTTATTTTTCACTAGAAAACAAATTATTTGCCTGGATGGAAACCTTTTGTATCGCAGTGTAATTGCTGATATCTGTGGGGTGTCTTGGAAAATGAGATGCTCTGTCTCAAGGAGTTATAACTTATTCCTTTGCATAAAATCTGAATAAATAAACAGGAACAGATCTTGGAGTTTCTTGCCGAGAGGAGATACATGAAAAATAGCTGAAAAATCAGAACTAAAACTGCAAATTATTAGAAGTGAACATGATATGATGGTTTTTAGGGAAGGAATTGGGAAGATTTATAAATGTTATATACATTTTAAACAATATTTTGTACTTTCAATAAATACTGTGATCATGTTGTATCTCAACAGTGAATGTATATGGACAGAAAGTCAGAAAAGAAACAGAAACAGACAAATATTTAAGAAATTGAAATATGATAATACTTAACAGCCTTACGTAGCTTCATTCAATTCACAAAATTGTGAAAACGATCTATACAATAAGTAATAATTGACTTATATGCTAATTTATTCAACAAATATATATTGAAGGCCTACTACGAGCCCTTTTTTACACACTGTAGACAGAATAATGAACAAAATGACCAAATTGTATTTTAGCTACCAAATTACACAGTTATAGAGAACAGGGACCAATAAATATGTAACAGGTCAATTTGTGATAATGCAATGAAGAAATGAAGCCATGAGGGCGATCTGACTGCGATATCAGTCACCCCATTAACCTCCAGGCTTGGTTTGGGTGGGCGTCTCCTCCCTCCCTCCCTGCTCCGTCTGTGATCCTGCTACCCTTGTTGACTTGATCAAACTGGGGGACTACCCTGCAGGAGGAGGATTGTTTCCTTGCTCCCTGCTACATACTCTAAACAAGCTCAAAATGAAGAAATGAAGTAGATACTTGAAAAACAGCTACTGAAAAGGTCCTATCTGAATAAATATTTTTAAGAAAGAATCAGAGCCAGCCATGTAAGCAGGAGGAAGAAGGATGCTCAATATAATAGGAAAAAGCAAATGCAAAGGCCTGAAGTCAAAAACATTTGGTGTTTTAATCTAATAAAGAGCTAAAATGAGGCTTTATTCACATTACACTAGAAGACCATGGAGAAAGGAATTTCATATTTGAAATTTATTAAATATATCACGTGTGGGTTGCATCCTAACCTGATTATTTATTTGTTTTCCTTAAATAATTCTGACAAGAAAGCTAGTAAGATGATACTTATTGTTGGATTCTCTGTATATCAGACCCTTATTTCCAGTGGTCTACTTGAGTTTTACAGGCTGAATTGCGGCCTTTTCCCTTCCAAATACAGATGTCTAAATCTAACCCCCAGGATCTCAGACTGTGACTAGAGATAGCACCTTTAAAAGACAAGAATAAATGAGGTATTTGAAGTGGCTCGTAATTCAATCTGATTTATGTCTGTATAAAAAGATGTTATCAGGGCACACATATACAGACACACACTCAGGTACACACACACACGCACAAAGCAAGCATGCACACCCGTTCGAGGATACTTGAAGTAAATGGTGTTCTACAAGCCAAAGATGGTGAGTTACTGAAACCAATGCTACCAACTCCTTGGTCTCTGATATCCAGACTCCAGAACTGTGAGAAAGTTGTTCCCTGTTTTGTAAGCCGTTCGTCGTGTGGTACTGTTATAGAAGTCATAGCTTCCTAACACATCAGACACAACATCTTTCAAAGTGATTATGTCATCTTACTCATCGAATCTAATCTTCCTCAAGGATCACCTACATTAGTCAATGTTGGCTTTGTGTAGTCGCTGAAACCAGAAACTTTATCCTCAATTTATTTTTCTCTCTTACTTTAATAATGAGTTCTCTCTAAATAATGAGGAACTGTCTTGAATCCATTCTCTTCTTTTTATCCTCACAGACCACAGCCAAAAAACAACTATAGATTCTTTCTCCTCTTCAATGCTAGAAAACATTTTTATCTGATTTTAAATTTCTTGAACATATTGATCTTTCTCTCATCTCTAAATCTTTCTCATATTTTTTCTCTTTGAAACACACTTTTATTTCACCTTCTCTTGTCCTTACTCTTAAACCTTTTCCTGAGTTAATATCTGCCAGGTCTCACTTTTGACATCATTTGATCAGGAGAGCTTTTATGGTTATAAAAACTTGATTAGGGTCTTGTTCTTTATCCTCATCAACTATTGAACCTGGACTTCTCAGTAGATTGCAGTACACATAAGTATTTTCACAATGGAATTATTTATTGATAGTTTTACACGCACAGATGAAAGACTGAAGATATATAGCACTATATTAGTTGAGATTCTCTTAGTGTAATCTGGTTAATGACTTTATAGTGTCTTGATTTATGCTTTTATATTTTAATTAAATATTTTTCTATTAGCATATATTAAGTGTTTTATAGATTGACTTAACTAGCATTTAATCTTGGTTTAGAATTTTTAATATGTTATACTGTAATAAAAGCAAACTATGGATTTTTTAGTCACAGGTAAGCTAATTATATTTTTAAAATCTCATTTACTATTATTATTTTGAACCCAATTTAGTAAGACTTGTGCCTGTACTTTTAAAGGGAGTAGTTTGCATGTGTAAGGAACAAAAGAATTTATAACATTTTTATAATTAAATGCTTAACTATTATAAAACTCAAGCAAATTTTATTTTAAAAATTCATTCTGAGAGTTCTATTATGAAAATATGCACCATCAATTTACTATCCTAAAAAACGGTAGCCCCTTTCCTCTCTTTCTTTAGTTCCATCTAATAAAATACAATCATAGAAAGTTTAGCTGTCCTAAATTATATGTTCCACTTCCTACTAATTTTTGAGGAATATATAAGCATAAATACTTACTTTGATTTTTAATCCTATAGAATTCTCTATCTCCAAGTTCACTCTTGGCTAATAAGGTTCAGTCAGTGAGTAAAATATTTTATTATACATTTTATTGTTTTTGTATTAAATATTACAAGTATACTTCATTAAATATATCCTTAGTAACAAAACAAATTCTTGAGGCATCATCGATCAATCTAAAGCATAGTTTTGCTCTTATAGTAGGATAATGCTGAGTACTAAAAGTAAATGCAATCTTTTGTTCCTTAAATTTGCTACAAGTCAACTTTTTTATTTGTAAAATGAAGTTAATTCTTTCTTGCCTTGTTATATTTCCTATAAGAATTAAATGAGGTGATGTATTTAAAACAATGCATGCATGGTAGCATCAAAACCAGGGTGTGGGAATGACACTATGTAAGCCTTACATTGCTGATTATGAAAGGACGTCTGGCTGTGTTGGAAAAGTTCACATTCACAGTGCTCCAAAGGTGAGATAGAGCCACAGCTGAAGCTGCTGAGGACAGAGGCTGCTGACACTCCCTGTGCTGGAATAAAGCTTACAACCTTAGAGATCAAGAAGTTCTCTTTATTAGCAAAGTTCACTGAGTCTATCATAACTTCAGTGGGCTTTAGCACCCTCCGCTTCCTGCACCCACCAAATCTGTGAAATAAATCTGGGCTTTTCAGAAAAGTTCATATCTTTACTCCCAAAGAGGTCTGACCTTCCTGGGTTTCCCCCAGGCTGTATTCCATTGTCTCTCCTTATTTAAGCCTCCACCGTAACTCATTTTAGGAGGCTGGGGGTTAGGTCAGGTCTCAGATACAGGAGCCATAACAAGATTTAACATGTTTATGCTGGAGTGAGGTTTTTTGAATCTTTGCATGAAATTCATATGTATTACATAGAAGACTTGAGGGAGCAAGAATTTGAAGAGAAAAAGATTTTATTATGTCCCTTTATTATGTGTGTTCCAAAAATCAAACACTAGGAATAAAAGAATTAAATTGGTTCAAGTACCAACTAACCTTGATGGATATAATCTTCATATGTTGAAAACCTGAACTACAAATTAATAATAAGAACAATAATAATAATAATAATAACAAGGCAAATAGGAAAATTTGACCTAGAGACAGAAAGAAGGAAAGGAATAACCACTTGCTAAAATGAGTGTAAACATTATGCACTCCATACATGTACAAATAACAAAATCTTAAATATAATTTCAAATATATTAGAAGAAACTTTCCTATTATGTTGAGTAAAGTGCATGTATATTTTGTTATTTTATGTTTCATGTGATAATTTGCATTGCCTAACATCTTTACAGTCCCTTCTCTCCTGAGTATATACAGATATAAATTTGTTTATTGATCGACTTCTACTTTTTGGTTTTCAGATTGAGTACCCATCTTTATTGACTTATGAAATAAATTGAACCAAATAGTTTGTACACTTTCCAACTGTTGCTGGTTTAATCTATGTTGTACAGAAAGTATCCAGAATCTGCTCATCAGAGTTTTTATTATAGAGGCGATTAGCTATGGCAAATAACATTTTCTGATCACAAGAGTATCATTTGGGTATCATCTGTAGCGACCTAAACAGTATCCTAGATCCAGAACATTAGTGTGTCTTCAAAAATGTGTTATTTTCTTCCTTAACAACACATAAAAATAAATGTGCCAACTAATGATGATGTAGACCTAATACCATTTCCTTTAAGGTAATTTGATTTCTCAGAATATGTAGAATTACTCTGATTCTGGTCAGAATTGAAACCCATTGCCGAGATTTATCTAAACATTTGCTGAATGCCAAAAGTATACACAGCAACCTAGGGTGACACAGTTCTAATGTGATACCAGTACTTATGCAGGTTTAAAGTGTTTTGTTACAAATAGACCAAAATCTAAGTTTTAGGTGTGAATAACTTTATTTTGCTTATTTCAAACTCAAAGTCATAAAGAACAGCACGCAAATGTAACAAATAACTAAAAAGTTCAGTTACTTTCCAGCTATCTATGAAAAGCTTCAACAACTTGAAAAAGAAGACTGCTGACAAAGCAAAGAATATGGATGTAGTTCTTTTCAAACAAAACTCGCAAATGAAAGAAAAGACTAAAATTCAGCCAGAAATAAACTCTTGATTATTCTCCTGTCAGCCCGTCACCTACATAAAACAGCTGTTAACGCAGAGGCTGCTATTGCTGTTGGAAGTACTAATGCTAAGCCTTTTACAAAGACTTTGTTTTCATTAATATAAAACTGTGGAGACATGTTTTATCAATTCAGTGACACTGCCTATCTCAGTTAGAATTCCACAAAGCCCTTGCTAACGTCTATTGTTGGACCAGTCTGCTTTTTATGTCATTTAGTTAATGTAATGGCCAACTCTCTCCCTCCCATTTTGTATGTCCTAGTAGAAAGCATTTTCAAATTCTTACAAATAGGCTACTCTGACTGAGACAAAGCCACAGTTATTCCACTTCTTCCATGTGTTAATCCACAGATAAAAGTGGGGATGATGACCTTGTCTGGTGTTTGCAGTGTCTTCAAATACAGCTAATCCTGCAAGTAGTGTCTGGAGAAATAGAGAAAAAAAAGTAATAGGTGAAAACAAGCAAACCAAAATAAAAACCAAAAAATTCCAAATAAGAGTCACATAATCTGAGGAATTCAAACTGCATTTTGTGGAACTCCTTAAATGGTAATTTCTCAATTTCTTTGTCTATAGGATTCCCTTGGCCCAGTGTACTCTTTCTCTCTTTGTTAGCTTTCTTATTTTTAATCTTTCCTACGCAGTTTTTAGAGAAAATGTACCATCTTCCTTCAGGTTTTCAGAAGTAAAGTTAAGTGATCCTTTATCTATTCATTAATAACTTTATGCAAGTCTTCATAGCACTTATTACATTGTAATATAAAGGCCACTATTATGAACCATAGAAGGACTTTGCTTCCTCTTTTGAAAATGCTAATACCTAGCTTACAGTATGTTCAACATTTGAACACTTCTTATATGATTAGTGGATGAATGAGATTAGAAATATTATCATGAGAGAAATTATATGGAGAATAAATTATTATTTTCTATAATTTAAACTACAAAGCCTGGTATAGGGAAATTTTCTTTATAGAAAGTAGCAATATATGGCAGGAAACCGCTACAGAACATGAATGCATTAGATTGGTATTTTACTTAAAGATCTCATGCTTTTTTTCTTTCTTTTTTGTAGGTAAGAAAATGAATTTATTGGCTTTTCTACTACACCTCAGGAATGGCTAGAGCTAAAAGCTCAAACAACATCTTTAGGATTGTTCTCAGTGCTACTTTATTCGATGCTGGCTTTTTATTTTCCATTTGTATAGAAAATAATGCCACCTATTAGCTTACAAAAATGGAGATGATTAATTCTACTTGAAGAACTGGGGTTTTCTATCAGAAAAGCAAAAGCCACCTTAAACCAGTTACCAAAGAGTACTGTTTGGAACATTGATAAGAGAATGCCTGGATGATGATTTATATTTTTAATTTTTAGTAGAAATTTATAAAAGTTGAATTGTTTTCCAAAAAAAAAAAAAAAAAAGATTGCAACAGAGAGACTGAGCTTAGAATTATATAATAATACTTTGTAATTCCATTTAAGATATATAACATTGAGAAAAGATATGTCAGAGAAGAAAAAATTAGAAAAAGGATCATTGGAAAGAATGTACTGAGAGATTAAATTCAAATAAAGACTTCACAATGAGCAATTAGAAAAATTCAAAAGTAGATTGAGGCATTTCAGAATACAGTGCATCATTTGTCAGCAAAGCCATTCAAACAATTGATAAAGAGATTAAAGTGTTAAATGGGTACTAAGACTAGTTTAATCTTAAGAATCCTTTACTTATTTACATTGCAAAATGGTGATATTTTACTTAACAAAGTCAATAAGATTTTAGCATTTCAATTTTGTGGTACATATTACTTTTGAAAAATAAATTACATTTTCACAGACACAATGATCACTGACACTTCTTTTCAAAAAATCCATTCATCTATGGAAACCCAAAGCTTGCACACAAAGACTCAGTGCTGGAAGTTAAAATAAGATAGCTTATGATTTGTACTAGTTTTCTAAATAATATAATATTCATTTGTTTCATAACTATGTCTATCTTTAACGAATCTCCAAAACATTTTTCTAGATGGCAAAATATTATTGGCATTTTCCAAACTTAAAATATTTTCTCTAGACATTTCATTTTAATGGAAATTTTCACTATCCAACCTGACAAGAACACTAAAATGCCTCTAGTTTGGAAATGTGGTATTAAAAATGTTTTCATTCTCAGACAACAGGATCTTTTATGCCAGACATATGCAACATCGAAAGTCTGCAAAATATCAGACTACGTATGAAAACCTTAAAATTATAAAAATTTAAGTATATACTTGAAAAAAAATTTGTAAAGCATTTGTAGTTAAAACTGTGAAAACTAAAATAAAATTAAATAGATCAAGGATTACAGAAGAAATAATTGTGTGCAAAAGAACACGTGATTCTGTAAATCTGTCAAATGTTTCATTTGGATTCACAGAATGAATGGAATCTGAATCAAAACCCTAGAATGATTTATTGTCGATTCTGACAATTCACTTATAAGACTAATTTGCAAATTTGAGATATCTAAAATGGGTAGAATAATTTTGGAAAAGAGTTCAATTTGACAGATGAACAACAATTTGATTTTCCTCATAACCTGTATACATTACCATGTGTGACAGGGATAAATCAACGTAGTGGACTTTTTTTCAGTGATATTACTGTGAACTATTCTAATTGTGAAAGATTTAAGATTTTTTGAATAACAAATATAAAGCTGTCTCATATTGTTTCCAAATTTATGTTTCCTCATTTTATAATACATCTGTTATTACATAGTCTTTAAAACATCATTAATATTCTATGATATATAATTAACTCTTACTTTTTTCAGTTTATCTTTCTATTTTTCACACTATTTTATATAAGTTTCTATTTGAGAACTCCTTTTTTTTTTTTTTTTCCTTTTTGTTACCAGGGATTGAACTGATGACCACACACTTACTAGGCAGGCACTTATACCACTGAGATAAATCCCCACCCCTGGGAATTCCTTGTGTTTAATTGTATTACGATAATTTAAATTCCTACAGTTAAATTAGGCAATTTTTCTATATATGTAATGTGAACACATATTAATATTTAATATATTTGGAGGATATGTTACCTTAAAATTTATGTTTGTGTATATTTATTTTATTTTTATATATCAACTTTTAATCTATAGCTATCTCATCTAATTTCTTAATGAGTTTTCATAGCTTTTTCTTACTGCTACTGCTTTTCAAAAGTAAATTATTTTTCCCATGTTTGTCAAAGTCAGGTTCTGATATTTTTCAAGCTTAAATGCCAAATGAGAAAACTGGAAATTTCTTTTTCATTACTCCTTAATACATTATTAACATTTTCTTATATTTGTTTACATTTATATTTATTATGACTCTTTTTCTTTTTTTGGTACTGGGGATCAAACTCATGACTTTGAGCTTTCCAGGAAGACACTTATGCCACTGAGCTAAACCCCTGGCCCATTTGCATTTATTATGATTGTATCTGTTTCTAAGACCTTTTTATCTATTTGAATTATTAGCTCTTAATATCTTTCCCATATATACTTATGCACTAGTGCCATTAATATTTTAATTTTAAACTTTTTTATTATGTATCAAATATGAGCTGTTTAAAGTTAATTTTAAAAATATATTATTAAATTTTTTATGGTTATGATATACATATTTGTGGTTTTGTCAATAGTTTTTGAATTTAGAAATTCTAGAGTTTAATATTTTTGCAATTTAGTCTAATTTTCTTTCAATTCATTATGAATAATTTGCTTATTAGCTTTTTAATTTTTGTTGATCTATTATTTTAGTGCATGTTGTAAAGATATAATCTTTATCATATCTATTTTATCATTTTTTTTCACTAATGGAAAGTTACAGTACAATATTTCATCTTTTCTTTTAACAAATTGTCTGGAGAAGTTAAGCAAAGCTTCACTATTTCTGCTGAGTATTCTTTCTCAATGTTGTCTTGACCTGTATCAAAGTTTCTGAGATTATATCTCATTTCCAAATACTTGGTTTTTATTCTTTTCTTTATATATTTTCATACTGAAGATGAGTCATTTAACTAAGTTTCAAAATACAGTTCAAGTTGAAGTTTGTGGCATTAAATTATGCTAAAAATTAAATGAATGAATTGCTTGGTTTATAATTTATTTATTAAACTAGAACAAGTAAAACTCACTTATTGTCTTTCAAAAGTGTATGTTTCAATTTTAAGCGAATCACAGTTAAGATTATGTAAGTGCTGAATTTCTACTGAATTATATTTATTACTAAAAGGCTATATACAAACTTGACTAATTATAAATAGTCATGTTTCCAATTGTAGTCAAAGAATACATTCACTAGAAGTCAAGATAAATTAAGTATCAAAGAATTTTTCTTACAAGAATTTGGTTCTTGAGAGGAGTTTTGGAATCAAAAAATTAGGTTTTTAGAAAAAATTTCTCACATAGTCATTTGATTAGCAATATCAGAAAAGAAGATGGAAGCGTTACTTACTCAAAACACAGAAAATAAATAGTAATGAAAATGTAATGATTGTGTGGCCAGAGGAGAAGGAACAAAATAATATGGAAAATGTCACACAAGCATAATTCAGAAAATAATATTTTTAGGACATATAGTTTAGGTCTATAATGTCTCCCCCTCAGAAGTCACATGTGTTAATAAATGGGGCTAGTTATGCTCACTGGTAAATTAATTTGTTGATGAATCCATAGTAGAATATGCTCCAAGGAGGCCATGTTTGGTTGGATGAGGCATAGTATGGAGCATATGACTTTCACCAGCTCTTGATTTCTCTCTCTACCATATGGCTGCTTTAATTGAGCTATTTTCTTTGCCTGGTCCTTCTTGCATGTGGTTTCTGCACTGAAGCCATGATCATGGAATGAAACTTCTAAAGCTGTGAGTCAAAATGAACACCTATAAGTGTCTGCCTTGCGAGTGAGTGCATGTCATGAGTCTATCTCTGGTACCAAGTAAATAAACACACAAATAAATAAAAATAAACATCTCTTGCCTTAAATTGTGCTGTGCAGTACTGTGTCTCAGCAGCACAATAGAAAGTGATGAAGGCAGCAGATAATTTAAACATAGTGTGTGTCAGTATCCGAGCAAAGTGGGTTGACTAGGATTAAGAGACACCAGTTTGTTGAATGCTATATAGAAAAAGATCAGGAAACAGGCAAAGAACTCATAATAGCACTAGGCATATACATTGTGTTTAAAATTACAATGTCATATTAATAATGACTTTTATATATTATAGATGCATACACAAAAGTGAAAAATCTTGGTTCAGTTACTTTCCTTGTGGCTGAGAAGCAGTATCTAACTCTTGCAAATTGAGAGTAAAAGCTTACCTTGACTCGTGTTCAGTCTCTATTTAGCTGGCTAAACAGCATGGCAGAAGGGCATGGTGGAGTATAACTGTTCACATTTTGTCAGCCAGAAAGCAACAGAGACACAGAAAAGACAGAGTCAGTGAGGGAGATAACCCCTTCTGGGTCACATCCCCAGGGACTTGCCACTTCCAACAAAGCCTCCCTTCTAACATCAAGCCAGGTGTAGTCCCACATAATTCAATCACCTTCCACAACCCCAGCCTCAAAGTATATGAGGTTTGGAAGGGAACATCTTGATATAACCCCAAACAAAAAGATACTTCCATAGCCTCCATAGGCCATGCAACAATTGAGACCCATGTAACAAAGGAGGTACAGTTGTGAACTGCACTGATACTGTCTCAATTCAGATAGTGCTCAAAATGTGCCGAAGAGAATAAATGAGAACAAGGTAATTTTAGTACAGCATTGCAAACACGTGAATGAAAGAGATAGTATATAATTATCTGCAAACACAAAAGAAAGTAATAATTCACATATTGTGTTTCAAGAAAATTTTCCTAAGTGTCATCAAAAGATTAATGAATAAAGAAAATATGATATATACATATATATACACAATGAAATATTATTCAACTTAAAAAACCCAATTGTATCACTCACAACAACAAGAAAAAAAGTAAAAGATAGCATGTCAAATGAAAGAAATTAGGTACAAAAAGATCAACACTGTATGATCTCATTTATATGTGCAATCCGAGAATGATACATCAAATGCAAATTGAAAGTAGAATTTTACCAGATGTGCTGCCCTTGGGATTAGAGGGATTAAAAGAGGAATATGGAAAGGAAGTATATTGATCAAATGATACAAGTTTCATTTGGATCAGTTAGATTGAAGGAATACATTTTGATGGCCTAGTGAACTTCATGCACAGTAAACAATTGTGTATTCCATATTACAAAGTTGTGAAGACATTATTTTTACCTTTTCAGTTTTAGGGGTTTTTTTTGAGGCAAGGTCTTCCTCTGTAGTTCAAGTTTGGCTTTAACTGAGCATGTGGCTTTAACTTAGTCAGCCTCATGTGGCAATCCTCCTGCCTCAGCCTCCCAAGTTCTGAATTTACTGACATGTATTACCACATTCAGTTTGAAATTTTTTTTTGACATGTTCTCTATCCACAAAAGTTGCTGAGGTAATGAATGTCAATTATCTTGATTATTTTTAGTTTAGAAAATTATCAGAACACATTGCACTCCAACAATATTCATAACTATTTTTCATTAAAATAAATTAATAAAACATAAAAATATTAGATAAAGCTATGTGTAAAAAGTACATATTTTTAATTATAAATATAAGAGCATAGCAAGTTTTTATAGCATAGATAAATATCAAGAATCCATATTATAAAGGCTAAATTCTCAATGAATCAAAGATTGAAAATGAAAATGTAAATTAAATAATCATACACATATCTGAAAAGTAATACAAATGTGCATGATAAAGAACAGATTATAATGGAATTGAATAAAATGTAGCAAAATTTCTGAGATTTAGATAGAATATAATTTGAAGTGAAATTTATAGAATTAATGAATACTGCAGAAACTATTAAAAGCAAAAGAAGACTATTCAAACTTATTGTTATTGCATTAGTTATGGAATAAATTTGATAAAATACACTAATTTAAAATGAGAAAATTGTATAAAATATTAATAGGTTAACAAATAAAATTAACAAAGCCAGTTAACATTATTTTGTCAGTTTGTCAGTTAATATTTTGTCAAAAAGTGTTTCTAAGCAACCATACATCACCTTAGTTGTAATACGACCAGTTGTAATAGAAGTTTATAAATATGCTTTTAGATAAGAAATAAAATGATTAAAATAAATGTAAATTTATAAGTAAACAGTCTAAAATATATTTTATCTATACATATGAACATATAGAAGAAATGGACAATTTTTAGCAAAAATGTGGATTCTGAAATTGACAAGAGATGTCTAGATAAATAATGGATTTATAATAACCATCTGAATCAATCGCAAAAAATATAGCATATATTTACTTTGATAATTAAGTAAAGAAATCATTCCTAGACTATTTTATTCATCGATTGGCCCAAATATTCAAGAAGAAATTATTTTCCAAAGAATGGAAAACTTGATGAGCCAACATGGAACATTGTATGAATCAAAAGAGGTGACAAATTTGCTTATTTTCATGCATACATAAGGCCTAAATAAATAATGTAAATAAAACAAAACCAAAGAAAAATTCTTGAATAAGTGTTATCCCAGTGAATATAGTCAAAATAAAAACAAAGCAATCTTATTAGTGATATGAAGAAAGCTTTAGTGTTCCGACTAAAATGTCAAGTTGAAGCCAATGCTTATTTACCATTCTAGAAATGCTACAGACAGCAAAATTTACACTAAAATTACTCTATTTGTGCTTTATAAATGAAACAAGGAAACATGAATAACAAGGTCTCTGTGGACAATCCACTTTTCTGGATACTTTCAGACTCCTTTTGAACTATTCCCAAAAAAGAAGAACCCTATCAAAATAACACTGTTCACTGGAATTTCTTTCCAACTGATCATCCACAGCCCTGTCTTTTGTGTACGATGAGATTAATGTTTTCATGCTTGCTAACCCATCATCATCTGTGGCCCATGAATCAAGGAGTAATTTCAACTTTCAAGTATTATGATTTAATAAATGCATTTATCTCATAATCCTACAACTACCATACATAATGATTCTTTTGATGGATCTGGGCAAAGTGAACTAACCACCCCTGCAACGATTTACCATTCAAGATGCCATTAAAATGCTCATGAGTCATGACAGGAAGTAAAAAACTCAACAATATCAGTAATATGAAAAACAGATGATTTTAATCGATGTGGCTTAGAACCAGTGGAGGAAGAAGCTGCAGATATGGTGGACATGTCAAGAGAAATATGAGAATAGAATTCAATATGCAATCTGAGGATGTCACTAGTTACTATGATCATATGATACAATTTCAGTTGGTGAACTTTTTCTTCTTAAGAATGTTCCCAGAAAGTGGTTGCTTGTGATATAATCTGCTTCTGGTGAAGATGCTGTGACCATTGTTAAAACACTGACAAAGAATTTAGAATGTTACATAAGCATAGTCAATAAAATGATGCCAAGCATTTGAGAAGACTGACTCCAATTTTGACAGGAATTCTACTACAGATACAATGCTATCTCACAGAGTCAGGCTACAGGAATAATTTTCAAGAAAAGAACAGTCAACTAATGTGACAAACTGCATTGTTTTCTTATTACCATCCACCATCTAACCTTCAGCAAATATCACCTTGACCAGTCAGCAGCCATCAACATCAATACAAAACCTCATGCCAACAAAACAGATTATGACTCACTAAAAGCTTAAATGATCATTAATATTCTAAGAAATAAATATATCTTATTGAGGTATGTATATTGTTTTACTAGACATAATGCTATTACATACTTTAAAAACTACAATAAAGTGAACATTTTTATGCACTGGGAGGCCAAAACTTTCATTTGATATTCTTTATTGAAGTGGTCAAGAACTGAATGTACAATACTTATGATCTATTACATGTATGCATAATAAAATCAGAATGCAAAAATATGAGAGTCCTGAATGCAAAATCAGGTAAGAAAGAAAAGCAGTTGTGTTTTTACAAGCAATAAATAGGAAATACTATTTAAAAGAAAATTTCACACTGAAAATAGTACATTTGAAGGACTTTATTGCAGCATCCATAAACTTTCTTCAATTAAGACCTCATATTTTCTGCTCAAAAGAAATCTCTTTTCTTAACTGTAGTAAAAAATTACTTTTTGGGGCTGGGGATTTAGCTCAGCGGCATAAGCGCCTGCCTTGCAAGCAGGCAGTCGTGAGTTTGCCTGTTACCGATAAAAACGAAAAAGACAAAAAAAAAAGATTACTTTTCAAAATTTTATGATTCAGATCATATTGTGCATATTTCTATGTTACTTGTGATATGCTTTGTTTCTGTTGTTTACCTAAGTCTCATACTTTCATCACTGGAGGTTTGTGGAGGTTGTTAGTTCATGGGGCATAATACCAGCAGACCAGTCCACCAATGAGTTTATGGCTAACGGTGCTCTCGGGAAGTGAGACCTAGTGGGAGGGGTGAGTCACGTGGGTATACCCAAGATTGTATCTCCCACCCCTTTCCCTTGTGTTTTCTCTACTTCCTTCTGCCATTCTATGAAGTGTTTCTTCTCCACTACGCCCCTTTACCATGCTGAACTGATTTGGAGTGAGCTGACTATGAACTGAAGCACCAACAAACTATGAGTCAAAATAAATATCTTCTCCTTTAATTTGTGAATTTTAGTTATAACGTCTCACTGACCAGAGTATGATGCATCTTCCATTCTTAGTTCAGTATTACATTTGTGATGGCAATTGTGAATAGACATAAATGAGTATCGGGATGCAAATTTTACACTGAGGTATAAACGTCATTTTCTTTGGATATAATCCAGAAGTGTGATTGCTGGTTATAATTAAATTTTTCAAATAATCTTCATAACATTGACTATATGGCTATACTAATTTTCTAACCACAACAATGTACATGGCTTCATTTTTTCCACATCTAAGTAAAAAGTACATATCTTATGTCCTTTTGATAATAGCTATTCAAGCAGTTATTAGATTAAATTTTTAGTTTACTTTTGCAAATTTTATTAGAACATGCTTATTGTAAGTAATGCTTACATTCATCCTAGGGAGTAGGTATGTTTACCTAATAAAATGATTATTTTTATTGCCCTTCCTGTCCTGTCTTTTCTCCCACCTCTTTCTCTAAGGCCCCTTTTCCACTTTTGCTTTTTTAGTTCAAGATTTTACATATAATTGTTGCATTCAGTGTACATCTTTGACACATGAGCAAAACATATCTTAAATATTTTTATGTCTACTCATTTTCCCTCCCAGCACTCTTCATCTCTTGGTGTCCTGTCCATTTGCAGAACAATTTCCCTGTTTCCTTTCACCAATCTTTTACAGTGAATCCTTGAGATACAGCTGGCTTCACATACAAACAATGGGGGTTATGACAAGAATTTTAAGTTTAATTTATGACTAAAGTGTTGAGTAACAACCAAATTCTGGTGTCTTGTGTGGCTGTATATAAAGGTTAGCAATGCCAGCAAAGCATATATAAGCATTCATATGTGCCCAGATGTGCTGATTTTTGCACATGATTTTGGTCAGTGTTTTATATAATAGTTTTAATAATTGCTGTCAAAATGGCTCCAAAAAAGATTTTTAAAAAGTTAAAGAAGAAAGATTAGGTAAGAATGCAATCACAATAAAAAGAAGGGGAAATTATGGAGAAATATGAGAGTGGCACTCATGTGACTGGACTAACTAATGTGTACAGCATGTCAAAACTAATTGTCTTGACAATTTTATAGAGAATGTTTTGTATAAGGAAGCTAGTGTTGCTGAAGATGTTACTAGAATTAGTTAGTCATGATCAATAGTGTTAGATGGGATAGTAAGGGTATTACTAGTGTAGATAAATTAATGGTAGATGACAAATTATAGGTTTTCTGAGTCTATAACTTTTGAAAAAATAGGTCCTCTGATGCAGACCTAGTAAAGAATAATCTCTCAACAAAGGAAAATGGTGAAACATTTCATGCAGTAAAGGGTAGTTTCACAATTTTAAATTTAGAGCTAGGTTTCCTACAGTAAACAGGTTGGTAAAGCAACCAGCACTGATAAAAAAAAGACTGGTGAAAATTATACCTCTTTCAAACAGTGACACAGAGAAAAGGCTTTTGTGCTCACTAAGTTTTCAACTGTGATGAAACTGGTACTTGCTATACATACATTACCCAGAAAGAAAAGAAAATGCCAGGTCACACACCTATAAAAGTCTCTGTGCCAATGTGAGTGATAACCTGAAAATAGTCTCTCTTGATTTATCACCCTGAGACCCCTCGCGCTCAGAAAACAAAGTCATGAATACTAGGCGAGGGGTCATACGGAGATCTAATGCAAAACCTGGGTATGAAAGAGTACTTTTTCTTAAATGGATCAGGGAAGCTTTCTGTCCTACCATTAAGAAATATCTAGAGAACAAAGTTTTACTACTCAAAGCTCTCCTCATGATGGACAATTCTCCTGTTCATACACAAGATTTGCAAGAAAAATTGGCTGAAGAATTCCATGATTCTCAGTCGAGTTCCTTCCACCTATTACAAATCCTCTACTGCAGACTATGGGCAAGGAGGTTATAGCTAATGTTAGAAGTCATACATCAAGCGATTGCTATACATAGCTCCTGAAGTGCTTCCAGAAGTCTCAGATACAGATTTAACCCTTAAAGAGTTCTATAAGGAACATTAAATTATCTTTTCCTGTGTGGGGTTAATTGAGAAATCATGGGCCATTGTCTCTCTAAAGACTTTGAGATCTGAAAAGAAGAAACTGTGGCCTAATATTAAATAGGGGATAGATTTTTGAAGGCTGTGTAGAGAGACTGATTCTTTAATTGACTATGCGATTAATGACATTGTCACTGTTGCAGAGTCCACGGGCTTGCAGATAGACAATGGTGATATTGAGGAACTGGTTAAGAACACTCAGAGGAACGTGTCTGCAGAGGAACTTCTTTCCGACTGAGCAATAGAGAATGCAGCTAGGGAGTTTTCTGAAGAGTAGGGGAGGATCAACCATCAATGTAGCAAAGTTCTGAAATAAAGGAAATTCTGAACAAAATGGGCAGAGCTACAAACATATGTAAAGCAGACCCATCCAGAAGGAGAAAAGGCCAATCATTGCATTTCCTTGCTTAATGACACAGCAAGTCATATCATGTCATGTCAAACTACAGAATAGTGTTAAAGAAAGTGAGATACACACAATCTTAAACCAGTTTGTTCTGTAAAGGTTGAGAACTAAGGAGTCAAAAGCAGGTCCCAGTGGGCTATAAACTATCCCAAGGAGAGAAAGGACCCCAGAGAGCCAGATTCCTGATGTAATTAGAAAAGGAGACTCAAGTTTGACCAATAAACATTTTACTTTTTATGTTCCTTTCCAACTCGCCAAAGATGTCAACTTGAATGGTGAATACAGTATAGAATTATTGTTTCTGGTAAACTAGAAACATTTTATAACTTTTTGGTGAGTAGATTAGAAAAAGTTATTGGTGCTTCCGGTAAATTGTGCACATTATGCAATACTTTTTATTGTGAAAAGTTTAGTTAAGGGGGGCTTTGGGAAGTTTGGAATGCATTACGGGTATTTCCATTATTTCTTATGGGAAAAATTATCTTGATTTATAACCACTTTGTGTTACAGTCAACTCTCAGGAAGGAATTGAGTTTGTATGACAAGGGTCCACTGTATTTTGTTCTTTACTTTTCTTTAGATTTCTCATATGAAAGAAAATAAGCGTATTTAAGCATTTCTGTATGATTTATTTCATTTAACATTGTTTTCGAAGTACATTCATTTTCTTATAAAGGACTTAAGTTTACCTTCTTTAGAGGCAACTAGTATTTCTTTAGGTACAGATATCACAGTCTCTTTATTCGTCTGTCTGTTGATGGACATAAAGGTTGCTTCCAATATTTAGCTATTATGAGTTATGTGGCTATAAACATTATTATCCATGTATTGATGTAATACAATATTGTTAGCTATGTTAAGCAGATACCTAGAAGGAATTAACTGAATTAGTTATATTAAGGATCATTTGATGCATGTGCTAGTCATTTATATGTCTTCTTGCAATGTCTATAAGTATCTATTTAATTCTTAGTTCAGCTTTCAAATGTATTTTTTTCTGGTATGGATTGATTTCCTTATGTATTTTCAGTATGAACCATAGATATATTTTGGTAAATTTCTTCTCACATTTTTCAATTTTGATTGTTTCTTTTGCTATTCAGAAATTGTTCACCATGATGAAATACAATGAATTTACTTTGGCTTATGATACCTGTGTTTTTGTGTAATATTCAGTAATTTCCCAAAACAATGTCAAGGTCAGTAGCCCTATGTTTTGTTCTACTACTTTTATGTTTTAAATCATATGTTTACTCCTAAGTCTTCTTTTTAAAACAAAGCAAGACAAAAAGAACTATAAAAACTAGTACAGAATTTCAAATCAACTTAACAGGAGATTAATGATGGTTGCAATATTGCATATAGTTAGCTGCAAAGTGGTTACTCAGATCACAAGATACAGGCCTGAAAAAATGATCAAATAATGAAAGCAGAAACTATTCTTTTGATGAACTAAAAGAGATTATTAGTATGATTATCTTCTATTAGTAACATGATTAGTAGTATGATTATATATATATATATATATATATATATATATATATATATATGTCCTTTCTTTTTCCCTTTCCCCATTCCAGTTGTTCTTTCCTTTTAAGAAGTTTATTCCTCTTTCACAATTTCTATTGTACATTTTGGGTCTTATTTACTCTTTCAGTTTTAGACACTAAGAAAACAATGCGATGCTTACACATGAGTGTGATTAATTTCACTTATGAGTATGGTCTCCAGTTGCAGCCATTTACCTATATAAGCTTCAAGTTTATCCTTCTTATATCTGAGTAATACTCCATTGTATAAAAATACTACATCTTTTTAATGCATTTAGCAGTTGGTGGACATTTGGGTTGTTTCCAAGATTTAACTACTACAAATTGTTCTGCTACAAAATGAGTATACACATATCACTGTGGTATGATGTTTTTAATTCTTTGGGGAAAATATTCAGAAGAGAAATAACTGGCTCAAATTAGATTTACATGCCTAGTTTTTTGAGAAATCTCTGCACTGGTTCCCACAGTGGCTGTACCAGTCTACACAATCACCAACCATGGAAAATTATTCCCTTTCATCCACAGCCCCACCAGCATTTGTTACTGGTTGGTTTCTTGATGATGGCCATTCTTTCTGGAGTGAGATTGAACCTCAGTGTTATTTTAATTTGAATTTATTGAATGATGAATGATGATCATTTTTTTCATATATTTGTTTGCCATTTTGTATTTCTTCATATCAGAAATGTATATTCATCTTACCAGCCCATTTTTGGACTGGATCTTTGAACTGGGAAGTCTTTATTTTTTCAAATCTTTATGTCTGAGGAGCAAAAGTCTTTTGCCTAAAGTTTGCTAAAGATTTCTTCCATTCTGCAGGTTGTCTTTTCACTGTGTTGGTAATGTCTTTTGACATACAAAAATGTTTTTAATAAAATGAGGCCCCATTTGTTTGTTCTTTGAAATACTTCCTGTGCTGTGGATTTTTTTCAAGAATTCTCTGCCTACTCCAAAGTCTTCAAGATTTCTACCTAGCTTTTCTCCAAGTAGATTTAGTGTTTCTGTTTTAATATTTAAATATTTGAACCGTTTTGACTATTTTTAGTGCATAGTAACGACATGTGTCTAATTTTAGTCTTCAGTGTGTGGAAATCCAATTTTCCAGCACTATTTATTGAAAAGACTCTTTCTTCCAGTGAATATGTTTGGGCCCTTTGTCAAAGATAAGTTTAGCCCTAAACCTTTCTGAGCTGATTTTTATATATGGTATGAGATATGTATGATGATAGATGTGTGTTTTCAATATATGGCTTTTTATGTTGTAAGATAACACCCTTCTGTAACTGTTTTATAGAGATTTTAGAATCATGAATCAGTTAATTTTATAATGTGTTTTTTTCTTATAGTAATATGATATGATTTTTATCTTTCATTATGTAAATGTGGTCCATCATATTAATTTCTTTATGGTGAACTATCTTTGCATACCAGGTGTAGGTGTCCCTTAGTCATGATGTTGTCTAATTCAACTTGCCAATGTTTATTTGAGGATTTCTGTATATGTTTATCAGGGAATCACCTATAGGTTTACTTTTAATTGGCCATGATGTGACTGTCATGCTGAACTCATAAAATGCGTGTAGAAGTTCTCTTTCTTTTTCAAGTTTTTGGGAGACCTTAAGAAAGACTGATGTATTCATCCTTTAATGCTATGATTTGAGTACTGATTTGATCCCCTGGTATTTCATTGTTCTCTTCAGACTTTCTATTTTTTTCTTCAATCAATTTTGGTTGCCTTTATGTTTGTACTAATAATCATCTGATTTGTTGCAGTATAATTGCTCTTTATAATTCATTATAATAATCACTCAGTTTTGAGAACTACATTTGAATGTATCCTTTTCAATTTATGGTTTTATTTGAGTTTTTCTTCTTTGAATAGATGAACAAATTCTAAAAAATCTAGTCTTAGTCACAATAATAAAGAAAGAAAAGCAAATATTTTCTTCATGTTTACTTATGCATGGAAAGTTCTTTCTATGGGAATTAATATATATTTTGGCATTCATAATTATTTGACTTCTTGAAATTTTATTGAGGAAAAAGAAAATTAATACTGTATTAGTGTGTCATATTTTCTCTTCTTTTTCCAGGTTTAAAATATTTCTCATAAGTTAGATTTCTTTCCTCATTTCTCCTTAAATTCGGGGAAATACTTTTAGTCCAAACAACTATCATTATATAGCAAGACATACATTTTATGAAATCAAGAATTATAACTTTAGTATGATATATTAAAAGTGTTTAAGTCCACCATTTAATCAAATATGGAATCTGATTTCAAAAGAAGACAATTACTATATTAAAAATCAATGGAAATTATTGAATATATACTTGGAGAGAAAAAGTAAGAAACAACAAATGAGATTCAAATACATATACCATAAAGTAACTGCAAAACACTTAGATAGTAAACTTTAATGACCACTGAAGAAAACTAGATAAAAGAGAATGACAGTGAAAAAGACAAATTTTAATGATATTGGCTTCATCCTTGATCTTTGCAGAAAATTAAAATAGAAACCTATAAAATGGACTAAAATGAAACAAATTAAGAAAGATGGAATAAAAAATAATGAAATACAGAAAAATTATATAAACATAGAGACTGAATCAGTTAAACTTATTACGAAATGAATGTTTGAATAATAAAAGAAGCTGTAAGATTTGGTTTCATATAATTCATTAAGAATAAAGAAGACAACGAAGAGTCTTTTAAAATAAAAAAATGAAAATTTTATGTTCAAAGTTTGTACTTGAACTTAACAAAAAAGTTCTAATAGAGGAAAATTTACCATAGGACTTTGATTCAAAGAGAAAATCTTTTTATGCAAAATAATGACTTTCAAAATATAAGAAAATCAGTAAATATAACAAATTGAAACTTTTGGTTTTTGTTATAGATGATATATTCATCAACATATTGGGAAATTGGAAATTGTTCAACTGGACTGTTAGAGTTACAACCAATTGTAGAATGACTACCTTGGTGGCTTATCTGAAGACCATTATTATTATTATTATTATTTGTCTTTTTCCTTTTCATCGGTACCAGGGATCGAACTCACGACTGCCTGCTTGCAAGGCAGGCGCTTATGCCGCTGAGCTAAATCCCCAGTCCCTTATCTGAAAATTATTAACAGTGGTAGTCCAGAGTAAGAGCAGAAGACATAATAAGAAGAGCTCTATAGAGACTTGGCCCAGATCTATTTAATACTGTCAATCATGACCTAGATAGCAACATTCAAAATACAATGACTAAGGCCAGTGAAAGCAACCTGAACCATTGTAAGCTAAACAAAGGTATGATGGGGGGAAAATAGCAAAATATTTGTTAAATAAAAGCTATTGTTCAACAAATATAAACTGTAAAATATTTTATACTAACATGAGTGTTCATTCCTTCATGTGAACATAATTTAAAAATACTTAGATTAACATGATACTTTAAAAGCCCATATAATGTTTTTGCAATGAAAACTGACATTAAGCACTATGACTCATAAAGCATAGGTTAGACTTAAGTTTAAATGAAACACATCTTGAAAATTAAATCAAAAAGGCTACAAAATGCAAGAAAATGACAACTATTTTGCAAAACTACGTGTAGAATCCACAGGTAATAGTGAAGTATTCAAAGCTGACACTACCCAAGGTATTACTTTTGAACATGGTACTTATCTACTGCTATTACTTTGAATGTCAGACTATAAGAGAATTAATTGGATAGATTAGCAAGAGAAGAATTTTATGCTTTAGGTATTAGAGACAGGAAGCTTTGGTTAATTCAGTCTGCAAATGTTCTAGATTAGGGTTATGTGAATTTTTGCCTGGGAATATTAGTCAAATTTTCCACACTCTAACATATACCTATCAAATAAAAGTGTGAATGGTTTAGTTTTGCTTATGGCTTCAGTCTGTGCTGTGTCTGTACTATGACAGTAGTGAGTGGTGTAACAAACTTGCACATTTTTGGGGAATGTGGGGAGTAGAGCACAGGAGAAAAACACAAATAGCAGATACACTTTCCAAAGCCCTATCATCAGTGATTCCCTACCCAGTGGGTCTCACCACCTAATAACACTTCCAACTATGTACTTAGAGTATGGAGTTAACTTTTGATGAGTCTGCCACCATGATAAAACTACTTCTCCAGGAATCTCTTAATCCAGTCAAATTGACAAGCTTATCACATCACAGTAGGCTAGATCATGTCTTGTAGGTTCTTCCGGCTTTGAGATTCAGAGTAGTGGATCTTTACTAAAATATCTAGAGATGAAAACTTTTTGAATTCATTACCTACCCAACTTGTTCTGACATATATTTATTTAGGTAGAAACAAGCACCATGACATCCAGTGACTAATACCAATATTTAATCCTCTCTTCTTGCGGGCAAGCAAGAATGACTATTCTTTTAAACAATAAAACATGACAAAGTTTTATTGTTATATAATCTAAATTTAAAGTCAATTTATTTAGGACTTTTGTATATAAATAGATACTAAATTAATAAAAATGGTACTGAGTTGTCAGTCAAGGTAGACTATTTGTGCTGATCAGAACATAAACATTTTGGAAGAGAATATAAAAATCAGTTAAAAGGTAATGCAGTTCCCAAACAACTTTAGGAAATATTTCCCCCATTTGACTTTCTAATGAGAAAATAATCTACATAGTGAAATCTTCAGCCTTGTGAAACCCTGAGAAAAGAATATAAATATGTTATATCAGGATTCCTGACATGAAGATATATAAAAAGATTAATGGGAGTTCATTTTGATACTAAATTTGTGGTAATTTATTTAGAGTAGGAAGTTAATATAGTAGATTCACACAGTAAAAATCTAAGGATTTAAGGATTTAGGAGTGGTATTTCACAAATAAATCACCAAAATTTTTGATATATCACAAATAAATATACTTTATTTTTCTGATGGAATTTTTGATCTTACTACTACCTAAACTATTTGATTAAGTCAAATAAGGAATAATTAATATCACAGGGTTTTACAAATTAAACATCAAATTTCTAATTTCAGATTTCTTTGTATATGCAACTGTGACTCTACAGACTTGTCCTTAATTTCTTTATTCTTTCCAACACATGTATCCCTTTGACTACCCCTTTGGATTCATAAGTTGGATCATTATTGGGTCCTATAAATTCCTGATACCATTTTGTGTTTCTCAAGACTATCTCTTACATCTGTATAGCTTTACATGTATATAGCCTTACATTTATAAAGTCTACATTGTCACATTTGTTTACAAATGAAGTTAGACAACATTCTTCAAATCATTGAACATCTGTAACTATAGCTGAAGTTCACTTAATGAAAAGGACTTTGGATTTCATTCTATATGATAATGGAGTCTTGAAGAAATTTAATGTAAAGGAGTATCATAATTATGAATTTTAGAAATAGACCTCTAGCTTTGAAGTGGGAGAGCAGGAAAAAAAAAAAAACTGGAGAACAGTTCCATGAAAAGCTTACAGATTTATTCTCTGGATGGAAATAGGAAGAAAACAAAGCTAAAACAGATATGGAAACATCAGTCCTCATATTTAAACTTAAAGGAAATTAGCAAATCTTGGAAACTCATGTTTTTAGATTAAACATTCAGATTGACCTTGGATCCTTTTACCAAAATGAAGAATTTAGGGGAAGGAGAGGCTTGTGAAGGGTCTGGTAAGTTTAACAATGGACAATTGAATTAAACAGTCTTTTAAATCAGTAGGTGCATTGTTTTCTTAATTGTGCCTGCTGACAAGGCATATGAAAGAGAGTGTATGACATGACAAGAAAGGAAGGACAATAACAAACCGGCAACACTAATTTTTAGGTATTGCAGAATAGAAGACAATGGGTAGTTTGGATAGGAAAACCGAATCCATGTGAAACCTGAAATATAAACAGCAATGTAAAAGTTAGGTTATAGGAAATAAGGGGATCCTTTTCCAAATGGGAAGGGGATCAAGAGAGGACGGAGAAAGATTGGAGAGGAAAGCGGTTAAAAAGAATTGAGATGTTATGCAGATGTACCAACTACTAACAAAAACATAAAATTGTACTCTAGAATGTGTACTAATAAACACTGAAACAAATTAAAACTAACTGTGGACTGGATATGGCTCAGTGGCACAAGCAACCTGGCTGGTAAACACAAGATTCTGAGTTCAATTACTAGTGCAAAAATCAAGACAAAAAACTAATTGCAATATCAAAACATTTTTACAGGTGATACAGAGCAAGAGGATGAAATTCAAGGTGAAGGTTGTAGGCATGTTGAAATATCAAGAAAGAAGGTGAAAATTATCATTTTGTGCAACTTTGGATTGGCATTTATCATGTATCACAGTAAAATCTTTGCATATAGGTGTTAATAAATAAGGCAATACCCAGAGAATCAAGAATGAGAGACAAGGGGAAAAGGAAGAATTTCAGAATTTTTCAGTCCTTCGAAATTATTGAATAAGGTGAGAAAGTGATATGAAATGGAGAAAAGTGTTGATTAGAAATGAAAGATGACTTCTATTTTTATCCTCTTCCCTTTATTCTTTTATTAAAAGTGCACTCCATGGATCCCTCCTCCATTTCTTTGTCTTTGGAAACAAAGACATCAATTTTTCACAATTTTCCAACAACATTTAAATGATTCACTCAGTACTCTGGTACTAATCTTTGTCTGATAGCATTGTGTAACAGCAAAGAATGTCATGGAAACAAATTGTCTTTGTTAGTAATATTGGATTTTAAATTCATTTGAACAAATTTCTATCCAAATGAACATGCAATTTAAGTTTCTTGACTGCTTATGACTGGTTCATTATCAGTATATGTGTCATCCTACACATTTCACACTGATGCTGCAGATGTGACTTGAGTCTCTAGAGAATCACAAAATAAGCATTAAAACAATGCTGGTTTTTTTAAACAACTTGAGACGTACTGGAAATGGGCCCATTTCCCTGGCTTCTAAACAGCTATGACCATCTCCATTTTGTCAAATTCATTTTGGAATGGTTTCATTATTCTTCCTTTATATATATTTATTCCTTAATGCTTTTTTTTATTGTTGTTGTGTTTAAATGCGTTTTCTGAAAGAAACTTAATTTGCAAAGCATGGATCATAAAACAAAATAAACAGTCCTAAAATGAATAAAGTGTTTTCCCCTCTAATAGTCACTTCATTGTTTATCTATTCTAACAGGCAATGTAAGATGAAGTTACAGTTTTTGGTTGTCTCATAATATTACATAGATATAGAGGATATAGATATAGATATAGATATAGATATAGATAGATATATATTTCCCCATTAGAAAATAAATTTCTATCAAGGATTAGATATATAGTAACTACTTTGCTATATATGTATCAGATAGATTCTTGCATTCTAAATTAGACCTGGCTGGAAAGACATGGGCTTCCAGTTTTATACTGTCCACTGTTATAGAATTCACGACTGGGTTTATTTGAAATGTAGAGAATTAAGTTTGTTCTTCATGAGACATTTCTGAATTGAATGTGAGTGGAGTAAGTTGGGTGATGATTTGTTACTGTCATGCTCATTTGTTCTGATGTCCTTGACTGGATTACCTCATTTTGGTTGCTCTGATTCTGTTGCATAAGTAGATAAAGAAATTTATTACATAAAGCATCCACTTATGGACACAGTGGCTCAATGTACAGTATATAATGAAAAAAATAAATAATTAGAAGAAAAGAGATATCTTGAAATTCTGAAAGATGCTAAAGACAAATCTGTATTCAACAGAGAACTTGGGAGTCTCATCAAGTTATATCTACTGTTAAATTTAGTGGACAAATTGCCATGCACCAGACCCCCTCAAGGCATAATAGACAAAGTGATATCCATCCACATTTTTAGGAGGTAATTAAGGTTTTGGGCTCAACTAGTATGTTACAAAGATATATAGTTTATCTTGGTAGTATACAAAAGAGAGATTTTTTGTAAAAAATCTTTTAAATGAAAACTATGAGTAAGTTCTTATGACATAAATAAAAGAATCAAATAGAATTTCATATTTCATTTAGAATTCTGATAAGAAATAATTCCTTATGAATATATTTAACAATTGAAAATATCTTTACAGTAATGGAATTTTGACTAAAAGTCAAATAATGAAACTTGTTTGACTCTGTCAACTTATTAAAGCAAACATCTAATGTAAAAGACTAAAAGCATTAACCAACCACACAATCTTTTACTCATAGAAAAGGTACCATTTTTATGTCATATAGTCAGTTAAGAAGTTTAATTATAGAGTAGTTAGAACAACAACCAATGCAAAAAATAAATTGTCTTATAAAACGTATGACAGAATTACTAAATTTTTGCTTAAATCCTACCTAGATTTTAATTTGACCAACAAACAAAGGCTTTTATATAAAAGAGAAAGAAATTACGCTTTAATCTACTTTATAAGTGTGTACCTAAACTAGAGTAACTAAAACAGAAGATCTAAATCAAACTGACAGAATGTTCAATGTTTATTTTAGAATAATATTCGCTTTATTTTACATTTTATCTTAGCCAGAAGGCTGAGAAGTGATAAGCTTTTTTGAAATGCAAAATTATAAGCTGTGATAAAACACCATGCTTTAAAATACTGTAATATCTTTCTTTGTCTTATTTAAGAAAATGATAGGTAATCTTTGATGGAAAAATCAGAACATTCAGAATGAAGTACCTTATATATTTTGGTCTAAAAAATAATGTTATAGAGGTATAGCTGTGAGCCAGTAGTACTGTGGGCTGGGAGGAGAAACAGGAAATGACCTTTCCATGAGCCAACAGTGCACTGTCTGTGAGACAAAAAGAGCCAGCCTCCTCTCCCCAATAAGCTACCAGTTAACCCAGAGGAACATAGAGCTGATAGTTTGGAGGTACCAAAACAACTTAATACCTATATTATTGGATTGACTTTATAGGCCTAAAACCATTAGTCTGAGCATCTATTTAGAGCATAACAATATGAAGTATAGCAACTATTGGGGAGTTTCTTCTGTCTTGTTTTTGAAATCCACAATCATGTTCTATTTTGTTTTGCTGTGTTTTACTATTTTGTTTTATTCAATGTTTTATTTTGATTAGCTTTACTCTGTTCTGTTTTATCTGATTTTATTATGTCTGATGATCTGGGCAGCAATTTTGAACATAACAGGAGGCATTATGTAGCAACGGTTGATTTCCTATTATCTGTTTTAAAGTCTTATATCACTTTCGCTATTTTATTTTATTATTATTATTTTTTAGTAACAGGGATTGAGCTCATGACCTAGTGCTTGCCAAACAGGCGCTTATGCCACTGAGCTAAATCCCCAGCTCCTCACTGTTTTATTTTGATTGGCTTTATTCCATTTTATTTTCTTTGCCTTTAAAAATAAAAAAAAAGAATAATGTTATATAAATAAAAGTTTAATACAAGTAAGTTGATTATAATATAGCTGGACTTTAAAAGAAAAACAAGTCACTTAATTATAGAGTAGTTAAATGATATTTTAAACATAATGTATTATATTTAAAGAAATCATTTTTCAAAGCAATTTATGTACGTGTAGGTGAATTTATTATCATGTTCATTATATCAGAGAAGTATGATGAGGTTTTTTTTTTATATGAATCCAAAATCAGTTTTTTCACATGCCTTTCAAATATGAATGATGGAAAATTTACAACCTAAAGCACTAGCATGTACAGTATATATAATATATATATATAATATATAGTTGTGCCACTTGTTTTTATAAAATTCAATGCAAATATCTCTGATATATTTTACAGTTTTTCTATTGCATGTCTAGAGTTTTAGAAAAAAGTAGAAAAATTAATTTGCATTCATCAACATATAGACTGATATCTTAAATACAATTGTTTTAAGTAGTTTTAAAGTAAAGGTATCATATTAGTAATTATAAATTATCTGAAAAAGAGTGAGTTTATGAAATATTTAATTCATCAATTAAACAATTTCCTTACCCAATTAACATATACATGATTTCTTCATACTATTAATTTTCATTTGTGTCTTACCTTTAACTCCCATAGGAGGTAACTAAATGCCCTAAGTACCAGTTACACTCTGTAATTGTAGAATATTAAATTGGAAATTCATAACATGGTACTCTTCTTAGCAATAAAAATAACATAAAATATTGTATGCATTGCTTTATGATATGCAAAGAATCTAAATTGTTTCCCAGAATTAAAGAAATTTAGATAAGCTAAATGATTCTACTCTGATGAATATCTATATATGCATCATACTAGTATATTGACTTAGAATTTTAGTGTCAGCTTTGTATTTGATGCAAATAAACCTCATGATTAAACATATCAATAAACTTCTTTGTCCTAGGATCATACTTTGCTACTGAAACTGACTCTCAGTTTATGTACTTGGTAAAATGCCATCTTTATCGTTGTCTATAAAATGCATTAGAGATTTAGGTTTAGAGTTTCGATTTTTGAGAAATGAGTTGAAACTGAATTTTAAAATTATATACCGAAAGGAAGTCTAATCTCTAGAAAGTTGTGTTATTTTCAAGGTTTTGAGACAATGCATAATTCTTTATGCATAATTATCTATAAATAGGCTGTTTCTACCTTAACTTAGAGATGACTCTTACTTATATGTTACAAAATTTTTCTTAAAAAGAACTTTGAGAATTAGGCAAAAACAGCATGATGTTTCAATTCTTATCCATTGTACTTTGGTATTTTATTTTTAAACTTCAACATTTTTTCTACCCTGTAATTTTAATGTCTAATGATTATGTTAGAAATAACATTATTTCTCCTCTCATCAGGTGCTTAATTATCAAACAACATAGGGGTCTTTTATATTACTATTTTTCTTTTATATTTTATAATGATATTAACCTGCTAGGACAATTATTTTAGGTATTGTTCCTATATACAGGTAACTCATTTTAACAGAAAGTTACTTCATCCTGACAATTATATGCCTCCTTACACAATCCCTTTTTAATAACTTAGTCTACCAACTTTTAAATTTTGATTCATGCTTCTTGCATTCCAGGTTATAGTTTTGTCTAGCTGCTTTTCAAAAATGCCTTTACTGTTAATCTCAGTTGGATATTCTCTTCCTAAGGGACTTTACTATGTATAATTGTATTATAACACATTCTGTGTAGCAGTTCAGATCTCTGAAATAGCCCCATGCATTCATTTCCATTGAATTCTGATGTGTTTTTATGGATCTTTATCATCATCCCCCTTTGAAAGTGTGTAAATGGACATTTCAACGTGAAAAGTTACAGGCTGCAGAATTTTAAATGTACATAGGAAAACACAAGAGAGACATTTCATGTGAACTGATATATTTTTCTTATTCCTGCAAGATCAGAAGGGTCTGAAAAGTCAAAGTTGATGGTTCTATCTAAGTTAAGAAGATAATTTGTGGGGAATCTAAGAAAACTTGAATTCTTAAAATTACATTCATTCATTCATTCATTCATTCACTGTTTTTTAAAAAATGTCTTTTAGCTGCCAGAATATGGAATTGTCATTGAAACACCCATTAAGCCATTTGAATTTGAATTCTTTAACCTTCAGTAATTAGATTGTAGAATTAGGATGACCTGAAGAAGAAAGGGAGGAAATGTTACAAAAATAAATGGTCATATGGATGGGCTAAATAAATGGTAGTTAGTAATATGCAAATTTTTACAGCCACACTGTTTAGGCTTAGGTATATTTACTAACTCTGCAAAGAGGCAAAGTGTAGTGTCAAGTAAAAATTAGTACTATATTTTTCATAAGATTATTATGAGATTTCAGGAGTTGATATGTATAGAAAATGTACAACATTGTGCTGCACATGCTTAATAAGACATTTAAAACATAACTCATAAAAATAGTTCCATCATTTTACACATTTTGGAGCTGCAAGAAAATGTATGTGGAAATGTAAGTGAGCAAATAGACATTCACGACCTTTGTTAAATAACTTTTGATGATTTTATTACATAATAATGCCATGAAACTTCAGTCAAAGTATGCATAACAAATAAAATTTCTACTTACGCAAAATTCACAAACCCATCTTGAGCCAATGTAAGGAATTTGTGCCTTACTATCTCCATGTTCTTCTCTTATATAACCACACTACATGACATAACATTGTTAGTTTATACATATTTTCTTTATGACTCCATGCGTGAAGAGATCAATTGGTAGGGACCTTACTCCATAAGTGAGATATGTCTATAATTAAGTTCTTTTGTAAAAATTTGCATCTAAAATAATATTTTTCTTTTTGCTTTAAAGACAATAAAACCCAACAAAACAAAACAGAATAAGGCCAGCCAAAACAAAGCAGTGAAATTGATATAGAACTTCAAAGCAGTATAATAGGAAAACCACAATGACCATCATACTATATCTTGTTATCTTCAAAATAGTTGTCCATTGCATCAGGAATAGGAAAATCAAACCAAAATAAAGCAATATAAAACCAATCAAAACAGAACATTGAATAAATTAGAACAATTAATTGGATCAAAAAAAAAAAAACGGTGAGAACAGTATTTTACCTCAAAAATAAGATAGAAGGAAACCCCCATATTTGCTATACTGCATACTGTCATCTAACAGATGCGCAGGAGTGCTCCAGGCCTGCAAAGTCATTCAGTTGCTTTTTGTATGTCAGTTGCTATCAAATCAGCCTGTTCTCTGAACCAATGGTTGCCTACAGGAGTGGGGAATGTTCTTGATTCTCAGTCCATGTACTGGTAGGCTCACAGGAGGTGCTGTCTGACTTCTCACTTTCTGGACCCCACATGGCTTGCACAGTTTATCAGAAAATGGGCTAACTGGCTTCTTGGTGGGCTCCCCCAATCCCAGCATGGCCAACTCTTGGGAGGTACTGACTTGTCTATTTCTGCATGGCTTGCCTAAAACAATATTTATTAGAAAAATTTAACTATCATGTATTCTATGTTACTAAATTACAACTACTACTGGACACCTAATATATATTGCTATTTCTGGAGATTGCAGATTTTTAAATTCTGTTACTTGAACTATACTACCCGTCTCTTTCAAATTATATAATTCTAATACTGAGAATTGAAAACAAACAATTTATTTAAAAATGTTTAATGTTCTGTTGGACATGGTGGTGGGACAAACTTGTAAGCCCAGCATTTGACAGGATGAGGCAAAAAGATATCCATGAGCTAACAGCCTACCTGGGATATGTAGTATGTTCAAAAAAATTCAGGTAAATGAGCTACATAATAACTCATATCATAAAATGTTTAATGTTCCCGCTGAATCTTAATTACTTTCTTTTTTTTTTTTATTTAAGAGGAAAAAGAGAAAAACACAAAACAAACCAAAGCGGCGTAAGGGTACACGCAATACAGAACTACAAAACAAAACAAAAAAACATAACAGTAAGAAATTACCTGCTAGTAGATTACACACTATCTTCTTGAAAATAGTTCCTCAAATCACAGTATCAAAGAACACAAGGTGGACATTCAAACAGGGAGACTGCAAACAGCTGTGTTCAATGTTCCAAAAACATTGATAAAGTCAGCTATTTAACACCCCCAAACACACTTGCTGTTATATCCGTTAGAGCTCTTTTTCTTTTTTTTTTCCCTCTCTTTTTTACAACAAAATTTACACATCTTGGATTTTATTACTCCTTAGTGCTTATTACTTTCTTTGGGGGGGGGTGAAGAATACAGTCAAATATGGCAAAACAAAGCTGTCAGTCAATACCAAGGATAGACATAGCACATGGTGTAGAACAGAGTACAAGTTTATCAACAATGGTTATCAACGTTGTCCCTTGTTTCCTTAAAAAGAATTGTCTATCTTATTAGATATTATAAAGTTGGACAAAACAGTAGAGAACAAGACCAATAAAACTTAGGCATTGTAAACATTACAGGACTTCCAAAGAAGACAATAGTCAAACCAGAATGGGTATCTTAGTGAATCTTATTGTCTTCAAAGTAGTTGCCTATGTCTTCAAACTTGATACTATCATATAGAATGGAACAGAGTCTAATCAGTCAAAACAAGATCGTGGGAGTACTACAGGACTTCAAAACAAGTTAATAGGAAATCGAAAAGAGTTACTATTTATATATCCTAATTTTTTTGAATTTTTTCTTTAATTAAGACAAACATAAGAAATGACTAAATAATTTTTTTTGAAACAATAAGGGGGAGATTGAGATAAAACAGGACATAACAATATAACAATAGAGGTCACAGCATGACTGTTTCAACAACCTAGTACTTCACCACCTTATAACCTGACTTAATAGTAGTTACCATAGTGTCTTTTTCCTTGAAATATTTGGATAAAACTTCATATACTCTAGCTTCAAATATTTTCATATCAAGAAGCCCAGAATAAAGCCTTTCTAATTAATGAGTGAAAACTTTATAAGGCTTTAAGGCCACCTAATGGGGAATCATGATTACCACATATTTTTATATATTTGAATCATTATTTACATTAGGGAAACTATTCGGTATTCACACATGCGAGATTGATTTATTTCACTAATGAGTATGGTCTCAAGCTGCGCCCATTTATTGATAAATATCTCAATGTGATCCTTCTTTATAGCTGAATAATACTGCATTGTATAGAAATACCACAACTTTTTTATCCATTCCTCAGTTGATGGGCACTTGGGTTGTTTCCAAGATCTGGCGATTACAAATTGTGCTGCTATAAACATAGGTGCACATATATCACTGTGGTATGAAGCTTTCAGTTCTTCTGGGAATATGCCTAGAAGTTGAATAGCTGGAATAAATGGGATTTCCAGTCCCAACTTTTTGAGAAATCTCCAGACAGATCTCCACAAAGGCTGTACCAGTCTACACTCCCACCAGCAGTGCAGGAGAGTTCCTTTTTCCCCACAGCCTCTCCAGCATTTGTTGTTGGTTTTCTTGATCCTGGCCATTCTTTCAGGAGTGAGATGGTATCTCAGTGTGGTTTTAATTTGCATTTCTCTAATGACCAATGATGATGAGCATTTTTTCATGTATTTATTTGCCATTTGCATTTCTTCATCTGAGAATTGCATATTCATCTCAGATGCCCATTTTTGGATTGGATCTTTGAATTTCGGAGGTCTGAGTTTATTTAATTCTTTATATGTTTTAGACAAGAGGCCCTTGTCTGAGAGAGAGTTCACTAAAATCTTTTCCCAGTTTGTGGGTTTTCTTTTCACTATGCTGGAGATTTCTTTTGACATGCAGAAACTTTTTAATAAGAAGTGGTCCCAGTTATTGATTCTGGGAAGTATTTCCCGTGCGGTTTGAGTCCTGTTCATGAATTCTTTACCTACTCCTATGTCTCCAAGGTTTCTACCTATTTTGTCTTCCAATAGATTTAGTGTTTCTGTTTTAATATTCAGATCTTTGATCCATTTAGATTTTAATTTAGTACATGGTGATAGACATGGGTCTAGCTTTAGTTTTCGGCAAATGGAGAGCCAGTTTTTCCAGCACCATTTATTAAAGAGACTGTTGTTCTTCCAGTGAACCTGCTTGGCTCCTTTATCAAAAATAAGGTGGTTGAGTGTGTTCGTAGTTGTGGTTGTATCTTCTAATCTATTCCACTGATCTTCAGCTCTGTTTTGATTCCAATACCATGTTGATTTTACTACTGTTGCTTTGTAGTATAACTTCAAGTCAGGGATTGTGATGCCTCCTGCTTTGTCTTTGCTGCTTAGAATTGCCTTTGCGATTCTAGGTCTCTTCTGGTTCCAGATGAAATTTAGGAGTGATTTCTCTAGATCTATAAGGTATGTTGATGGTATTTCTATTGGGATTGCATTGAATCTGTATAACAGTTTTGGGAGAATGGCCATTTTCACAATGTTTGTTCTTCCTATCCATGAGCAAGGGATGTCTTTCCATTTTCTGAGATCATCTTCAATTTCCTTTTTCAGTGTATTATAATTTTCACTGTATAAGTCTTTCACTTCTTTCATAAGAGTAATTCCTAAATATTTCATTTTTTTGCTTGCTAATGTGAATAGTCCAGTTTCTCTTATTTCCCTCTCTGTAATTTTGTTGTTCGTGTATAGGAATGCTATTGATTTCTGAGTATTGATTTTGTATCCAGCCACATTACTGAATTTATTTATTGTATCTAAGAGTATTTCAATGGAGTTTAGGGGGTCTTCTATGTAGAGTATCATGTCATCTGCAAACAATGATAATTTAACTTCTTCTTTTCCTATCTTTACCCCTTTCATTTCTCTTTCTTGCCTAATTGCTCTGGCTAGTACTTCCAGTACTATATTAAATAGGAGTGGTGATAAAGGACATCCTTGTCTTGTACCCGATTTTAAAGTAAAGGCTTTCAATTTTTGGCCATTTAGTATGATGCTGGCTGTTGGTTTGTCATAAATGGCCTTTATTATATTGAGGTAAAGACCATTTATTCCAATTTTCTGTAAAGTTCTTATCATGAATAAGTGTTGGACCTTATCGAAGGCTTTTTCTGCATCTATAGAGATGATCATGTGATTCTTATTTTTGGCTTTATTGATATGGTGGATTACATTTATTGATTTGCGTATGTTGAACCATCCTTGCATTCCTGGGATGAATCCCACTTGGTCATGGTGTATAATCTTCTTGATGATTTGCTGGATCCTATTTGCCAATATTTTATTGAGGATTTTTGCATCTGTGTTCATTAGGGAGATCGGTCTATAGTTCTCTTTTATAGTTGGGTCTTTCTCAGGTTTTGGTACTAGAGTAATATTTGCTTCCAGGAATGACTTAGGAAGGATTGCTTCCCTTTCAATTTCATTGAATAGTTTGAGGAGTGTCGGCATTAGGTCTTCTTTATATTTCTTGTAGAATTCTGCAGTGAATCCATCTGGGCCTGGGCTCTTCTTGGTGGGCAAGGACCCAATTACATTCTCAATTTCATTAGCAGAGATTGGGTTATTCAACAGTTTTATATCCTCTTGATCTAGCTTTAGTACTTCATATGCTTCTAAGAATCTGTCTATTTCTTCTGTGTTATCAAACTTTTGAGAGTAGAGGTTTTCGAAATAGGTGTTGATGATCCTCTGTATTTCTATTGGGTCTGTAGTGATTTCTCCTTTTTCATTTCTTATTGCATGAATTTGAGCTTTTTCTTTCCTTTTTTTAATAAGGTTGGCTAGGGGCTTATCGATTTTATTTATTCTTTCAAAGAACCAACTCTTTGATTCGTTGATTCTTTGGATTGTTTTCTTAGTCTCTATTGCATTGATTTCTGCTCTGATTTTTATAATTTCCTCTCTTCTTTTGGCTTTGGGCTTGACTTGCTCTTCTTTTTCTAGCTGTTTGAGGTGTAGCATTAAGTTATTTATTTGTATTCATTTTGTTTTCCTGATGTGGGAACTCAGTGCAATAAATTTTCCTCTCAGAACAGCTTTCATTGCATCCCACAGATTCCGGTAAGTTGTATCTGCATTTTCATTTTCTTTTAGGTATTGTTTAATTTCTTCTTTAATTTCTTCTGTGACCCACTGATTACTCAAGAGTGTGTTATTTAGTTTCCATGTGTTTGCGGAATTTTTGCAGTATCCTTTGTCATTAATTTCTAATTTCAGAGCGCTATGATCCGATAATATACAAGGGATGATTTCAACTCTTTTGCATTTGCTTAAATATGTTCTGTGAGCTAATATATGGTCTATTTTAGAAAATGATCCATGTACTGCTGAGAAGAATGTGTATTCTGATGTTGTTGGGTGGAACATTCTGTATATGTCTATCAAACCCATTTGTTCACAGGTGTGATTCAGTTCTGTTATTTTTTTGCTCATTTTCTGTCTGGTTGATCTGTCCCTTGGTGTCAGTGGTGTATTAAGGTCTCCTGTTACAATTGTGTTACTGATAATTTGAGTTTTCATTTCTGTTAATAATTGTTTTATATAACTGGGTGCTCTGGAGTTTGGTGCGTATATATTTAAGATAGTTATCTCTTCCTCTTGGAGTTTTCCCCTTACGAGTATGTAGTGACCTTCTTTGTCCTTTATGGTCATTGTTGGTTTAAAGTTCACGTTGTCTGCAAACAGAATGGCTACTCCTGCCTTTTTTTGGATTCCTGCTGCATGAAGAATTGTTTTCCATCCTTTGACTTTCAGTCTGTGAGTATCTTTCTGGGTTAGATGGGTTTCCTGTAAACAGCATATGATTGGATTTTGTTTCTTGATCCATTCTGCTAGTCTGTTTCTTTTGATTGGTGCATTGAGACCATTTACATTAATGGTTATTACTGTTAAATGCTGGTTAATTGTAGGATTGTTATCTCTCTGCTGTTGCATCTTTATCTTTCGGTTCTGTTTAATTATTTGCTTTGCTTAGTGGTTTTTTCCTTTGTGTATCTAAACTGTCTTTCAATATTTTTTGCAGGGTTGGTTTGGTGTTCATGAAGTTCTTCAGCTGTTCTTTGTCATGGAAGTATCATATTGCACCATCTATTTTGAATGATAGTTTTGCAGGATATATCAGTCTTGGTTGGAAATCATTTTGCTTTAGGATCTGGAATACTTCACTCCATGCTCTTCTTGACTTTATCGTTTGTGCTGAGAAGTCTGCTGTGATTCTGATAGGTTTTCCTTTATAAGTGATTTGTCTTTTCTCTCTGACAGCTTTTAATAATCTATTCTTGTGTTGGATTTCTGGGATGGTGATTATTATATGTCTGGGTGTAGTTTTATTTTGGTTATGACTGTTTGGAGTTCCATATGCTTCACTGATCCTGATGTCAGTTTCTGATCTCATGCTTGGGAAATTTTCAGCTATTACTTCTCTAAATATCCTCCTGACATCCTTCATGTTGTCTCCCTCTCTTTCATTAATCCCTATCATTCTTATGTTATTCTTCTTTGCATCGTCTTGCAGTTGTTGAATTGTTGTTTCCTGGTTCCTTGTTATTTTCAAAAGATCTTTCCTTTCCTGTTCACTAGCTGCAATCCTGTCTTCAAGGTCTGAAATTCTATCTTCACTTTCATTAAGGTAGTTTTTACAACTTTCAGTGGAGTTTTTTATTTCCTGTATATCTCTGTGCATCTGCATTATGTATTCTGTTTGTTTCTTATATTGCTTGTCTAGGGATTCTATCTTTTTGTTTAGTTCCTCCAATTTTTTATCTGTGTTTTCTTTAGATATATTTAGAATCTCTTTCATTTCTTTTATCATTTCTTCTTTTATCTGGGAGATTATTTCGAGTTTGAATTTCTTTAAAGCTTCCTGGAGTTGCTTGTCAATTTCAGTGGCTATTGTGTCCGATATATGAGGTGGATGGGATATATTTTCTTCTATATACATCGCTCCTAGGGTTTCTTGAGATGGGCTGGAGGTTTGAGGTTGTAATTTGGTCTTTCGTTTTGTCATTTTCCTATATTTCTGTGTTTCAAGTGTTATCTGAAAGCTTCCTCAGGATCTGTTGAAAATCCCCTTCTATGTTTGGAGCTACTGAGACTCTGGCGCCGTGCTACCCCAAGCCATTAGGCCTACAGAACTAGTGGCCCTCCTCTGCCTGCTCAGAACTCCGCAGTTCCAGACAAGCTGGGCCTCAGGGACACTGTGCGCCCACCTGCCCCTTGGAAGCTCCACAGTTCTTCAATCGCAGCCGGGTTAGGGCACTCACCACAGGCCGCAGTGCTTCAGGAACCTGTGGACCCTCCCTGGTTGCAGAGATATCCACAGTCCTCCAGACACATGGAGAGGCTGATGCAGGCACCCCAAATCTGCCCAGCTCCTCCTCTGCAGACCAATGGCCAGGCTCGGCAGCCAAACAGGCTGGGCTAGGCTGGTAGTGTGGGCCAGCCCACCTATGGGGAGCTCAGCAGGTCTCCAAGTGAAGCCGGGAATGGGGAGGCTGATGTGGAAGCCTCAAACCCACCTCTCTCCTTCACTGCACCTGGAAGCCTGAGGGAACTCCAGCAGTCTGGGCGCAGATATCCAGAGTCCTCCAGACACGCAGAGAGGCCAGTGAGGGCACCCCAGATCTGCCCAGCTCCTCCTCTGCAGACCTATGGCCAGGCGCGGCAGCTAAACAGGCTGGGCTAGGCTGGTAGTGTGGGCCAGCCCACCTATCGGGAGCTCAGCAGGTCTCCAAATGAAGCCGGGAATGGGGAGGCTGATGTGGAAGCCTCAAACCCACCTCTCTCCTTCACTGCACCTGGAAGCCTGAGGGAACTCCAGCAGCCTGGGCGCAGATATCCAGAGTCCTCCAGACACGCAGAGAGGCCAGTGAGGGCACCCCAGATCTGCCCAGCTCCTCCTCTGCAGGCCTATGGCCAGGCGTGGCAGCTAAACAGGCTGGGCTAGGCTGGTAGTGTGGGCCAGCCCATCTATGGGGAGCTCAGCAGGTCTCCAAATGAAGCCGGGAATGGGGAGGCTGATGTGGAAGCCTCAAACCCACCTCTCTCCTTCTCTGCACCTGGAAGCCTGAGGGAACTCCAGCAGTCTGGGCGCAGATATCCAGAGTCCTCCAGACACGCAGAGAGGCCAGTGAGGGCACCCCAGATCTGCCCAGCTCCTCCTCTGCAGACCTATGGCCAGGCGCGGCAGCTAAACAGGCTGGGCTAGGCTGGTAGTGTGGGCCAGCCCACCTATCGGGAGCTCAGCAGGTCTCCAAATGAAGCCGGGAATGGGGAGGCTGATGTGGAAGCCTCAAACCCACCTCTCTCTTTCACTGCACCTGGAAGCCTGAGGGAACTCCAGCAGCCTGGGCGCAGATATCCAGAGTCCTCCAGACACGCAGAGAGGCCGGTGAGGGCACCCCAGATCTGCCTAGCTCCTCCTCTGCTTAATTACTTTCTTATTCCAACTGTGTATGGCTGATACTATGGAAGCCTTCTAATGTCTAACTTCACCTCTGAATCTGAAAGTTTGAACTTAAATTGTTTTCATTAGTACTTGTGTGATAGCTCAATCTTGCTTTATTTTTCAAAACAAAAGATCTACTAAGAGGAATTGACAGAGAGTTCAAACTATCACTTCAGATAGCATCAACTGAGGAAATAATGCTATAATGCTCAAAGGAAGATAGACATTTTTCACTGCCATTTTCTTTGTGCCAAATGTATTTCTTTTTATTAGTTCTAGTGTTTGTTCCAAACCTTGTCCTTATGATAATAGTTGGAAAGGAAAGAAAGTGAGATCACACAATTAAGAATTTCTAACCAAAACAAAATAAAACAGCCCAGAACTCAGTTACTCGACCTAAAATTTGAAATAGGGAGAAAACACCTAGAGTGTATATTTTTCATTAGCAAAAATTTTGGTGATATGTCTATATGTGAAAATTTATTGAGATAGTTTGTATGATTAAATTGGTTATTTTGTTTTTGTGGCTTATAATATATATTTCCTGATTTACAAATTTTAAAATAAAAGGAACTTAATTCTGAGAAAGAGTTTGAACAGAAAGATATTAATCTATTTATCTCTTTAAAGGTTTAGAAAACACTTTCTGTAAAGTAAATATTAAAAAGAAGAATAAAAACTTGCAAAGTTTGGGATAATTAAATACAAGCTTGGGATAATTTTGCAAAGGATGACACACCAAAGAAGATGTGGAAACTGCAGCAGTTCCTAATGTACCTAAACCTGTCTGCAGACATTTGTGTCATTTGGAGCATTCTTTATAACAAACCAAAAGCAAAGAACTCCATTTCAGTTTCAGAGTAGAAATCTGACTTCTGTTTTATTTCAGTGCCTATCACAAATAATACTCTAATAGAAGTGAACAATCTTTTATGTAAATGTGATGAATTTAGCAGATTATGAATTTTAAAATTAAGTTTATAGTTGAAGCAATGGAACATCTATTTACTAATTAGAAATTGTTCCATCATTTCATAATATCTGTTCTGGCTCACCCCTAATGTTTTGCACAATAATAAGTATTTTATGTTAGTAGTAAAATTCAGTTAGTACAAAAAGTGAGAGCAATTAATAAAACATTTACATGTCTGTTCTTTCCTTGAATTACTTAAGCTACCAAGTTGTCTTTAAAGCTAAGGGGTGGATATGGTAGCTCACTCCTATAATTTCAGCACTCTTGAGACCAAGACAGGAGCATCATGAATTTGAGGTCAGCCTGGCCTACAAGGTGAGTTCAAGGCTGTTATGAATTACATAGCAAGACTCTGTCACAAAGAAAAACAAATAACAAATAAAATTAAACCTTTGTTCAAACTGTGAATGTAAAAGTTCACCACAGGGTTGTCTTGTAGTTTTCTAATTTGATCATGACATTATAGTACTGATCTATTGACAGGACTATAAAATGAGGGTTTCAGTGAGTAGACTATTTCTAATTTGCTTTAGAAAATGTTTTATTATTTACTGAAGTCAACTAAATCTTTAAACTATTGGAATCACTTTGAAATACTTTGATATCCAAAAAAGAATAGGAAATGAAGTAATCTAGGTAGGTAAGTAATCTACCTAGGAAGATGCTAGGTAATAGTGTATAAGAGAATCACAGAGTTGATTTTCCAAGAGTTGCAAATCTGTTTATAGTTTTCAAAGGGTTAATGCTGTAAACATGTGTGTATGTATGCATGTGTGTGTGTGTGTGTGTGTGTGTGTGTGTGTGTGTGTGTAATTTCATCAATTTTAAGTTCTTTAATTCTAGTCCAGAAATACCATGTATTATCAGTCTTTCTTCTATGGGACTCAGTAGGTAAAGACATAAAAAGCAATTCTTGAATCTCACAGCTGTAATAAAGAGCTTTTTGCATTTTATTGCGTGCTTAATTTGCATTTTAACACATAATATATGATTATCATATAGTGAATTTTTCATGAAGATTCACAATTCTTTGAAATGATTTTTTTTTCATTGAGCATATGACAATGTAACACTTTTTCTAGTCTTCAGGGAATAATATTTCCTCTTCTTAGTTTTGAATAATTTTAAAGAAGTGAATATAATCTTCTTTAAAATGAAAATTTTGTCCAACGGCCTCAAAGTATATGAGATTTTGAAATAGACCCACAGTCCAGCAACATATGAGATGCACTACTAAAAGTTAAGAACTTGGTCTCCTGTTCATAAATATGATTTCACAAGTATTCATGGGACACTTACTGAGTTACAGATGAAGTATGGTTGTAATTTTCCTTTATACAAATTACCATGTTATTGAAATAAAATGTTTCACTAACACATGCCCTTTTTCTGGAAGTTCTATAATTTTATAAAATCATACACAAGCATGACATTGCTTATTTGTTTTCGTAAGGTTGATATTTTCATAAGGTTGATTTTTAAAGTCAATAATTGATTGCTGTCTCTTTATTATTATGCCTAAAATAACTGAAGATGAATCAAATTTAGTGCTTAGAGATTAACCTAGAAATGCTTAACCTTGAAGATAAGTGAATGTGAGCTCATATATCTCATTGAAATGTAATGCAGTACAATGCAATGTAATATAATAAAATAAAATAGAAAAATGTAAAGTTTTCTTAGTAATTCCATTCTGTGTCACAAGATTTACAGTCTATCCAATGCCAGACACTATGACAGGTATCAAGTATTAAAATTCAGAACAACATTTGTTTAGAGCACTTTATCATTTTATATTTTATATTGCTTTGTTTTATTGCATTTGGACCACTATACGAAAATATCACAAAAGAGGTAGCTTTTACAACAAAAGTTAATTTTTCTAATATTCTTTGAGGCCCAGAAGTTAAAAAGCAATATACCAGCAGGTTTGTTGTCAGATAAAGGTTTGGTCTTGCACATAAGAGATGGCTTCTCACTGAGTCTTCATATGGGGGAGGGGTAAATGTGCTCCTTCAGGCTTTTTAATAAGGGTACTAATCCCATTCATTGGATTCTTCCTGCCTGTCCTAATCACATTCTGAAAGTTGTATATGTTAAAATCATTGTTTTGGAGATTAGATTTCAATGTAAGTATTTTGGGATGGTTACCACTATACATAGCTATAGCACTATCTTTGTAAATTTCAGTAATTTTCCTAACATTCACAAACCTTAAGTTTTCTCATACATAAGAAGAAGCTAATGACTTTGACATACTTGTTGCATTTTGTGTGTGTGTGTGTGTGTGTGTGTGTGTGTGTGTGTGATATTTAAAAGAGAAATGAAACTAAAGTTTTTATTCTCAATCTATAAACCATCCATGGAGATTTGCTTTTAGTAGAAGGGTTTGGAAAATATTTTATATGTAGATTCCATATTTTATTTTCTCTTCATATGGCAAAGAAATACGTAATAGTTGATTGTATCAACCTGAGAAGTTTAGAAGCTTAACTAAGTTGACTCAGCAATGTTGGAGACCATTATGAAGTGGCTCTAGCAGGATTTAAAATTAACTGATTGGCTTTCTATGTTTATCTGTGAGGCTGTCCTAGCCTCGGCCCCTTGCCTGGCAATGGGAGCTGATTCATAGTAAGTGACCTTATATGAATCACTCGTCCTGGCTGAGGCCTGTAGTGGCCTGTGAGGCCAGAAGTACCTCAAAAGGCTCCAATACTAGTTAAATAAACAGAGACTGTAGCTGAAGGAATTTCAGTCCTGCAGTCGCACTCCTACTATAAATGCCATCCTGGTTATAAGACAGTTCTCCTAAATTGGCATAACTTATTACTTGGAGAAGTCTTTGAAATGACTCCCAAGGTCCTGCTCACTTCCATGCTTTCCTCAGTTTCCTGGGTCTTTGTTTTGGACCTAACAAGAAGGGCAGTAGAGAGAAGCCTTTGTCTTTGCTTTCAGAGTTTCATGTTCAGCTAAAAGGTTTTGATCCTCCTGGAGCCCTAAAATCATATCGCCTGTCTAAGTTTTTTTAAGCCTCCACCTTACACTCATTGGGAGATTGGGGATCTATGTCAGGACCCAATACAGCAACTCAACCTATGGAGAGCAGAGGACACACCAAAGGGTGGCTCATCACTTGGATGGTATGAAGAAGAGATGAGGAAGAATGGACTTGCTCCTGTTCTTTAGAGGAGCTTCTGTCTTTGCCTTCAGCTTGGATATAATCTTCTGGCTTCTATCTCAGACTCTTCGATTCTACGTCAGATCCTTCAACCTTCTGGTATACATTATTAAACCTCCTTTTATAGATCAATTGGCCTCCTGATGTGGACTTGCACAAGACACTGTAGTGGACTCCAGACCTTGAACTGAAACCTTCAGTCTGCAGCATGCAGACACCCTCTGCACAATTTCTCTTCAGACTTTGTGGCTGCTCATCATAAGCCAGTCTTGAAATTTCTTATACATTTGTATACCCTGTGCTATATCTATTTCTCGAGTAAAACACTGGCTGATATGGAACATCAACAAATGCAAATTGTTGAACTACCATAGAGATGAGGAGATTGAGGAAATCTTTGCTGAGGAAGTACCATTTTGAGAATCTAAAAAAACTTTCATAGATTAGGAAAAACAATTGGAATATTGCACACAGACGAAGTTTAAAAAGACAAATACAGGGGATATAGCATGGTATGAGGTGGTAGTGACATCAAGAAATTCAAAGTGGTGGGAGCATACACTGCAAAGATATCAAGCACATTTCAATAATGTGCATATTTCAAAAAATTGTTTTTCCCATCAGGTACAGATGATGTCCTTCTTTTCTTGGTCCTAAAAAACTTTGTATAGTTTATAAAGGCATATTACCTATTCGAATAACTTTTATTCATATCAGACACTAATTTTGTGAATGAAAATAAAGTAAAATAAATTATGGTTCTTTGTTTATAAATCAAATTGAAAGAAAGAGGAAGTAAATAATTAAATCATGGTTCCATGATGCTTCAGTCGAGAAACAATCAAAATGAAGTGGGAGTAATTTAAAACTGCTTGTGATAAATGTTTTATCTGATTATCTCCCCTAACCCTCAAAACAAAATGCAGAGTCCAGATATAGAAGTGACTAAAGAAAAGTTGTAAAAAAATGTCAATTTGAAATCATCAGATAAAGAAAACATAAAGAATCAGAGTTGAATATTTCAGAAAGAAAGAAATTCGGTAGTGTTGATGTGAATTTGGGGGACAGATTTTCTCTACCAATAGATTTATTTTTTCATTGCAAAGGCTAGATAGATTGCAGAGGAAGTATCAATTGAAGCCTAGGTGAATTCACAGTAGAAAAATATTACTTTCAAGGCTAACAAGGCAGTTAGGAAGTTGCGGTTTGTCTAAATGTCCTCCCAAAGTCTCATGCAGTCATGGTGGGGGCATTTCTAGGGTGACTGAGTTGAGTGCTTGTGATTGGTTCACTGTTCAGCTCTGGGATTGGTAGTGTGAGAGCTGCACCCACCAAGGGCGGGTAACTCCCATATAATATAAAGCAGGAAAGAGGCCGTGCTTTCCCATTTTTGCCCTTTCCACTCTTGTTGCTTTTGGCCACTATGAGCGGTTGCCCTTTAGCCATGCCACCCTGCCTGTTGAGCCACCTGAATATGGACTGAATACTCCAAACACTGTAAGCTACATAAACTTTTCCTTCTCTCATTTTGGGTGTCAGGTATTTTGTCTCAACAATGACAAAGAAAAGTGACCAAGACACTAGACTTGAAGTACAGAGTTAGAGATGCTGTTCCAAGACAGTCATTCAAAAGCATCCCGTAGTTGTTTAAGAAGGTAAGACTAAATCTTAGCAATTCTTTTATGAGTGGATTATGGTAATACCTGGTACCCAAAAGAAGAACAGGATCTTAAAATGTCCTCAAGCTTTCAGCTGAGACCTTTTATTTATTTCTAATGTTGATTATTGAGTCCTAATTTTAACTTTTTGAAATTTTTGCCCAAATTTCACTCATGTCAAGAGCACTGCTTACAGAATTAATTTTGTCAAATCTATATGTGTATTTGCAATAAATGGGAGATCACTACCTCTTCATATATAAACTTGTTCAACTATGAGCACAAGATTTTCACATTCTGACAAATTCTTTCTTCTAGATTTCTTATTTCAGCTAATGTAAAAGGGTCTCATCTATGCAGGAATGCAAAAGATATGCACCTGTGACTTCTAATTCCTTTTCTTAACTCTAAGGACTCAAAAGTAATGCCTAAACTAAGACCAAAGACTCATTTTCCACCCTAATCCCACTAGTTGATATGATGATTTGCTCACATAGTTTAGTACACTCCTAAGGATATTCTTTCCAGGTCCTCTTTCCCCATAATACAAACAATGATTATCATTTGTCATAACATATCATTTCCTATGTCTGTAATCATTGCCCCAGTGAGTTCATAAATCTTCACCATCTGACCTTATTCCCTCCAACTTCTCCCCATGAAATCAGTGCTTGCCAGTGCCATATGATCCTAGATGTGTGTATTCTTGCTCCATGTGTCCCTAGAATGTCTTTTCTATCCTTTCTATACCTATCAATACAATGATCAACCCTTAAGGAACAGTATAGATAGCATCCTTTCAGTGAAGCCTTACTAATCTCATTGTTTCCGCTTTTTTTTCCTCTCTGTCATATTATATAAGTCCTGAAGTCATATGATTGGATTTATACATAATATTGTCATGTTTCTGGATATATATCTCTATCTTTTCACATAGTGAACTCTATTAGACTGTGTTTCTGCTCCTTAACTTGTTTCCTTATAACTAACATAGGAATCCTGGAACATTGTAAATACAGATTTAATCATGTATTAACCCACAAGAAAATTTTGTTTTCTTGATAACAGCCCAAATTTAAAATAAATTGCTTTATAAATGAAAAATGAACAAATTGTATTCTTATTGGAGAATAAGCAACATTCAGAAACTTGCATAATAAAGTGTTATGATTATAAATACAAAAACTCTTACATCATATGTAAAAAACTCAAGCAGCTGAAATATTAAAGCTTTACTAAAATAAAATCTTTTTGGTTTGATTTTAAATTGGGTCTTCTTTGTATTTTGTTATGTCTCTATGTTTATTTGTTTTACCTATTTTAAATTTTATTAGCAAATGTTTATAGTAAGTTTACATTCATCTTGAAGATTACATGTTTATATAATACAGTTCATTTTAAAATTTTCCTTACCTTTCCAAACATCTCTTAATTCAACCAAAAGATAAAATTAAGAATCATATTATGTGTTACAAGTTTCTTAAATTCAAAAAATATAAATTACATAAGTATCCTTCTTTATCAATATTTTCTATTTCCAGTTGATCACACTTACTAGGGCTTATATTAGGATAAAAAAAGATTTTGCTACTATTAACATTGTACTTATAACATCAGCATGGAGAATATATTGAAAAATATAACAGTTTTAAACATTTCTGAATAAAAAATAATTTTGGCAAATATAATATTTGCTAGTATGCAACTGAATTGGTAAGTTTTCCCATTCATAGTACAAAATACCTGATATCTGCAACTTCAGGGAGGAGAAATTTATTTTGTTTCATCTTTTCTGAGGTTTAGTCTGTTATCAGCTGGTTCCAAGGCAGGAGTATCATGGCAGAAGGGCACAATGGCATAAAACTGCTTGCTTCATGGAAACCAAAAGAGAACACAATGGAAGAATGCTATGAAGAAAGAGGTCAAGAGTCAGATATATTCCTCCAGCTAATTATTCCATGACTATCTTAGACACACCCAAAGTGTGTTTTATCATCTTGTATGTCTATCAAACTAATCAAGTTAACAATTAATATTAAAGATCACATTCCAACACGGTCAACTTGACACTTAAACATATCTTCTTAAACCATATTTAATCTTTCTATAGGGACAATAACAAGTTCATAATTCCACTTAGCATGATGCTAATTTCCTGCACAAAACCAAAAATGCACTCGTTCCTTCCTAGGTCTCAAAAATACCAGCATTTCTCAGAAGTTTCAATCCATAGTGAACTCTGAGACTCTGATAAAAATGAAAAAGTAATCCCAAAACACAGTAGTGTAGGGCAAACATTCTCATTTCGAAAAGAAAGAACAGGAAAATTGTAAAGTATTTGACCAAAGCAAGAGCAAACATTAAATCTTATATGAACAGATCTGGGGCAAATGATGATAAGATATGAGTTCAAAGAGTTTGAGCAGCCCATTTTATGGCTTTGTGGGTTGCAGCTCACATGACCTTTCTCTTGGGGTAACTCCTGTCACTTCTTAAAGTACTTCTAGGCATTTTTTGATTTCTGACATCTCCAGCTTTCTGGAGTCTCCATGCAGCTTTGGTTTTATTCTCACAGTTTTGTGCATTGTCTGCTTGAAGGTGTAATTGTTAATCACTTTTACCCTATTACACATTTCTTGCTGGCCACATAGGTCTACCTAGAAAGTCTAAATGAAAGCTTCCATTACCCTATCACGCTTGCATTTTGCATGCCTGTATAATCAGCCATCATGTGGGTCATACCAAGGTCTGCTACCAGTCCAAGTAGTAGCCAGGCCATTTTGAACCATCTCTTCAATAGTTTCTCAGTGTCTGTATGATGAAAGAGAATGGTGAAATGTATCATTGACATGGAATCAATTTCCTAGGCCTCGTTTCTCAAATCAGGAGCCCAGAGGCTGTCTTTCAAATAAAAAAGTTTTTAATTTTGTAACCTTCCACCTGTCATGGTTGACGTTATTCCTAAGGTGATCTCAAAGCAGCTTGACAACAAAAAGTTGTTTGGTTTGGTTTGTTTTTTAGGGGCACTAATCTCTTTAGCAACCACATCTCCTTTGGCCCCAACTTAAATGGCGTTCATTTCTCGCCAAAAGGGAAGTTGTTCAAGACCCTCCGGTTTGCTTTTCCTCCTAATTCTCACTATACATCTGATCGAGGATTCTCATCATTGCCTGTGGCTTAGCTTTAATTTTGGACTGCCTTGAAATTTCCTCAACCAGATCAGTTAGTCTGAAATCTTTATACTCAGGCTCACACAAAGTTGTAGGTTATGAAGAAAATATAGACAAATTCTTTGTCTGAATGAAACAGTTATGGTGTGTAGCACAATTCCTAAAAGAGTCCTCATTCTCAGCTGGAATTTCAGATAAGCGTGGCCTTTAATATCCATATTCCTATCAGTATTTTTTTCAGAGCCCCTAAAGCACCCTCAAATCTTTGCTTACAGCAACATGGGTCTTCTCTAGCCTTTTTGTCGAAATTTTTCCAAATCTACTCAGAAACAAATTCCAATGACTCCTGAATTATGTACTCAGGTAGAATCACAGACATGAGACCTCTTCTTTGGTTCCAGTTTTTACATTGATCATTTTTTTCTTACTGGGAAAAATATCAAACACTTTCCAATTAAATAAAAATGGTTTTCTTTTGGCTTACAGTTTCAGAGTTTCAGTCCGTGTTACCTTATTTCAAGGTGGCAATATCGTGGTGGAAGGATGAGATGGAGCAAATCTGCTCCTTTTATGGTGGATGAGAACAGAGCATAGAAGAATGGCCAAAAACAAGAAGCCAGGTGACCAGATACAATCCCCAAGGCCATGTTTCCATGAACTGCCCATTCCAAACCAGAAGGTTGATGTCCAAATCTCCCAGGTGGCTCTCAAGCCAACTAAGTTAGCAATTAGGCATAACTGCTGCAGAATCTTTTCCTAAGTTCTCTCTAACACCTGCAAAACTAAACTAAATAATTTTTAAAGTTTCTTTTTAAACGTTTAGGAAAAATCTGAAAGAAATCACAGTCATCACTATCAGCAGCAAATACTGTGCAGTTTAAGACAATCACTTTATGGAGAGTAATGATAGTATTTTTAAAAACTACACATACTTTTAAATAAATTCTAAATTCTCAGTGCCCAGAATGCCTTTGTGTAAAATTCATGAATCACCATCACTGAGTCTGCACCCTTTTGGCAGAAAGCAAAATTTGATGAGAGATAATTACCACAGATAACCTCATAAAGTATGTTTTAGGACATTTGTGGTTGTCTACTGGTAACAAAGAATAAGCTCATCTTTTATGTAATTTTTCTTGATTCATTGCATATTAATTTATGGTACAACATAAAATGTTATTTTCTCACTAGTATTTATTCTGTAATTAAGTCAAACTAAAGTGCAATCACCACTCTATGTTTGATTTTCAATTCAAATATATTTATGTATACTCCAAAAACTATTCAATACAGTATTGGCATAAAGATTTTCTGAACAGATATTTCACTAGATAAAAATAAAAGGAAAATAAAACATAATTTACCTTGCTTTCACGTATCTCTAATTAGACTTGTACAGTGGCTTATCTAGTGTCACTTTCATTTGTTATTTAAAATATTTCTAAGACAATGAACTTCTTCATAAATTACTCTGAACAGAGGTCTTCATCATAAAAAAAGTTGCACGAATGATAAATTAGTGTGCTTCAAAGCACTTGTAAATTACCATTCAATCTAAGAATCAGAAGCCTAACTAAATGGTTATTATAAAAATAATAAAGTGAAGATGAGGGAACAACCTACAGGCTAAAACTTCTGACAAAATACTTCATTTAAAAGAGAAACACTACTTTTCATATTACCTAATCGGATAGCAGAACCATTGAGTGGGCGAAAATAACTTTAGGAAACTACAAAACAGTAAGTGGAAATGCAGACATTTTTTACTGAATAACAAAGTGATGAGATTGTCTTCTAGAAAATGATAGTTCACAAAAATTAAAATCTAATTTTTTTTAAAAGTGAAATGTATGTCTAGAATTTTTGGAAGATAAAAAGTAATCCCTGTTTTTCCCCCTAAGGAATGTTAGAATCAATTCTCCCTAAAATAACAAGTGGAGTTTTTGTTTCTACTTTATTATTAAATTATTCCTGTAATGCTTAAGAATTTCACGTTTCATAGAATAACTCAGCATAAGAAAATATTTTCCTGTTTTGTAAATTAAATCAATGAGAACATGAGAAGTTAAGCTCTTTTAAATTATAGAAGAAAGTATAGAATTAAGAATCTAAGTATTTAAAAACAGTTCATATGTAATCCATTGTAGCCAAATTTTAAGTTGCTGTGTATTAAGTGAAGTTCTTGGAATACTACCAATTGACCACTGTAGGGATTTTAAAAGATGTCTTTTTTGATATCCAAGTAAGAAATTTGTTTTTTATCTGGAAAATAAAACTTCCATGCCCGTGATCTATTCATTGGAATTTAGTTTCAAATTACAATTATTTTTTTTTCTTCTGAAAAGTAAACAGGTTAAAAGAAAAAAAGTTACTGATTCTTGCTATGTTATGAATTTTGCACACTTTTATAGCAGATATGCAAATATATACTAGTGTTTATTACAATTCAGTATCGACACAATTATTTTTTGTAACTCACCTTTAAAACATGAGATTACTTTAACATGTGATATAATTGAGGGATTAAATGTCTCTAAATTTCACAGAGGTTGGAAATCTTACTAGCTCCTGTGTAACAATGATTATGAACATCTATGAAAGCATGTAGAGACTAAAAATATGAATAGTAAATTCATACAAGAGGAAATTCCAATTACTTAATACACTTATGAAACAGCTTTATCTTTGAAAATAACCAAAGAATTGTTAATTAAAATATTAACTTGATGCACATTTTACTCCATTGGATTAGGAAACAATTAAATCATGATATTATCAAGCATTGACAGGGAAGTCAGCAGGTGGAAACAAGCTGTGTCATCCACATAGAGAAGCATTTTAAGCAGAATTAGGCAACACACATTAAGCTATTACATTCTCTATGACCTAGAAATTCTACTTCAAACTCTTGGTATTCTGGGTAGGAGAAATATTCTTGTGTTAGTCCAAGAACAAATCATGTGGCAGACATTACAACAACATGTATAATGCAGAAAAATACAACTTATTAATTATGATTAGTTTAAAACAGTAAATTGGAACTAGGTGTATTACTTGGTTAAAGAATAGTGTATGAAGAAAAGACTTTATTTTATGATTTTTATTCCTGCCTCTGGAATGAATTTACATATTTCCTATGAACTATGTGTGACCTATAAATACACAGATAATTTGGTGAGGCGTATAGTACCCAACAAACAATAAGGAGACTAAGACTGCTCATGATTAAAAGCTAAGATTAATTCTTAGAAAAATAATATTGTTTCTAGGAAAATATTTATTCATTATATTTTCTAAACAATTTTTTAATTTTAAAAATCCTTAAAGTAAATCAAATAACAGTTTTAAAAAATAAAACACTTAGTCCTAGCTTTATATTTTTAATATACTTACTATTTAGTATTCTATCTCCATTGCAATCTATTTTCAATTTTAGATAATCATTGACAGAATTACAAATTTTACATCCTTTTGAAAACAAGTTTTTTTATTTGAAATCATATTATCAAATGCATGAACAACTATATGATATTTGAAAGACACTGATTTAATAATAGATCCTATAAAATATGTAAGTCATGTTTATTATAAACAGTGTTTAGGATTATTGTTTTTACTTTTGCCACACAACACAATTTTCAGAGAATTTTGATTTAAGTGAAGATTAACTCTACATCTACAGTCTTGCTATGTTTGAAAGGGAAGAAAATTTTAAATCAGATTCTTCCATATAGAAATTTAATATGCCAACATTAAGAAATAGGCATAAACTAGTTCTTGACACTTATTTTCTAAGTTCTCTAGCCTTTCAATTCTTCAGCCACACATTGAATGAAATGCTCTTATAAAGAAGCCTTGCTTATATTCTGGAGATAGGATTCCATTTCCTTTTTAGCTGATAGCAGATAATTAGAAATTCTTGAACCCAATGGCAGATGCAAGACCATGTAATGATAAAGCTTTATAAGAATTTTATGCTCTGATTATGCAAAGATGAGGAGTGATTCTTAAGTAGTTTAGTCAATTTACATATCTTGAATACTATTAATTTTACTGAGAGCCCATTACTAATATTCATTTGTAATGATTAACAAACCATTAATTTTACCAGTTAAAGGAGTTTTGTAAGATTCATTATGCTATTTGGAAAAAGCCTTCATATTGATTGAAATATGGATAGTAAAAATACTTTTAGTAGTTTCTCCAAAGTTTAGATATCCTAAGTTAATTATTACTAAACACCATTGGAATTAAATTTCCTGATTAGGATAAATGACTAAATTTAGATGCAATATAATCTGTCCAGTATACGCATTCATAAAAACAATGAGTATGCCCAGTTCAACTAAAACTTCATGCTTCGTGTTGATTTAAAAAATTGATATGACTATGGAGGGTTTGGATTTAATTATTGTGTCACGGTGCTGATTGAGAACTGGTGTATTAGAAACTTTGCTAAACTAAAGCTTAATGAGCTAAATATTAATCTAAAGCTTAACATTTCATTTTTGACAAAGTATTTTGTTAATCTCACAAATAACTAATTTCCTCCTTTCATTATCCTGTTCTACTCCTGTAATAGTCAAATTTCTTTGTCAAGCTCCAACTCAATTAAACAGAAGTTCAAATTTAAAAAAAAATGTAGAAAAAAAAGAAGCTCAAGGTTATTTTGATCCTAGAATGTGTGCATCATTTCATGTCTCTGCAAGACTCTGCCTTCTCTTTGGATAGGTTCTTCCTAAAGCAAGAATCGGTTGTATAATAAAATTGCCATAGTTTCTCTTTCTAATATATTATCTTGAATGAAAAGAATATGTTAGAATTTGGAGTATACATTATGTAATATTTTAATTGGATATATTTAATTTTATCCTTACCTCTGAAGCAATTATTGTAGTTTGTTACGGAACCATGACGATCAACACAGGTAGGGAAAGACATGAATTTGTAGGTGGAAATCTGATTAGCCTTTCTGGATACCAGGGGTAACGGTCAAGGGGTAAAGAGTAATACTGAGAGATAAGAAGAAATAAACATGTATCCACTGCATTACTAACCATCTATTATTTCCTAATAGGATTATCATGAAATCCTTTGCAGTTTTAAATGTTTAGATAATTGAGGGTCATATATTAGCTAATGTTTTTAGGTTCCCTGGTACTGAATTTATGGATGTAATAAAAAGAAACAATCATTTTCTAGACATTGATTTAGTACACAGCTATTAAAAGGGCCGTATAAACAAGTTTTATATATCTTCTCTTTAGTCATTATTATGTCAACGTGCTAATAGCTCTAATAACTACTTGTGAGTGGGTGTGAGCAAAAAATACATGGAGAATACAAGGGGAAAGGACACCATTTTTTTTTTTTGTCCCCAGAACATAATTCCAAATTAAGTAGAGGTCATTTAGCAAAGAGAATCTAATCCTACAAGTCCCTGAAAAACACACCTGTTGTTCTCAACACAATTTTTCCTTTAAAAAAATACTGAGGAATGAAGTGAGGTGTGTCACATTAGTGTTCTTTGATCTAGTGACACAACTTTCATTTTCATTGTGAAACTAACACTCCCTTGCCACTCAAATAAAACTCAATTTTTTCAAGTTTCTTAAATAGAATACATTTGTAATTTTCCCATTTTTAATTATTCATTAATTATTCCCATATTTAATTATTCCCATTTAAAATAATTCATGCACAACTAGGCATAAACCTTCATGTTGGTCTCCCTTGCCTCTAGTACTACAGAAAAGAACAGAAGCTAATAATAATTGGTATCGTCACATTTAATTACTAGAATTAATGTAAAGACTTTGTAATTACTTCCCATAAAGCTTCTTTTTTTTTAATTCAATGAAAACAGTCCAGAAAGGCAGCTAATTTCAGAAATCCTGTGACTGCTTGCCAAGGGTGTAAGTAACCAGTGATAGTCCACATCATTGGCTCTAGTTGTAGGTTTCAATAACACTAGTGGGAACTTTCAATTTAACTTGATACTTAAAAACGGCCAGTGGGAGTTTTCAATAAACTCAATCAACGTTGAAAGCAAAGTGCTATTAAAAACATGCGTAAACATCAATTCTAGGTTTCCAGTTTATTCAGGAACTATTCTTGGTGAGATGTATTACACCTCATTCCATCCCTACAGTACTAAAAAACTATCCAAACACATAAAACTACACACAGATAGTTGTCATGGTCAGTTTCTTGTGTACTCTTATAGTATTGCATTTTAAAAATCATGCAGTTTCTTCTTAATAACTATTTTAGGATTAAAAACATATCTCTGGATTTGTGGCCTTTTGCAGCATATACGCCTAATTTTCAATATGGATGTAACTTTTGGCAATGTGACAGTTAGCACTTCTTGTATTTTGAGTATTTCCATTAGTGTCACTTCTGAATCTATCATCATTCAACTTACGTCTGCTGAAATATGCTTTGTTGATCTAGACATAAATGGGCAATGAATTGTGCTACAGATGGCTCAGAAACACACTTTATAGTGAGTAAACTTTGAATGACTGGAGAAAAATCGACAGAAATACTATAAAGAGAAATTCTACATCACTTCAATAAGCACAGAAATAAACTAAAGTCAGAACAAGAACAGAAATACCTTGCTCCTCAAAACAATTGTTTACATCCATCCAGTGGATATTCAAATGAGGATGGATATTTCATGGAAAATATAATATTTTCTGATTTTCAATTGTAGAGGATTTTTTGGCTAGTTACTGGGCTGACAGGATGTGAGAAGCCATGTGCTCTCAGAACTGATCCACGGTGGGGAAGGTCAGTGAATGAAACTGAGCCAAAGACCTTCAGGGGAGCCAGGATCTTGCTGAAGAACCCTATATAAATGCCAAGGCCAGAGGGATGAAGCGAGATGGTAAACAAGAAGCAGTGTTCTATTTATGAACCAGAGTGTGGCTGAGGCAGATTGTGAAGAAGGGAAGAGAGACGGGGCCAAGTATTATGGAGAAATACTAAACTGTGAAACACTAATAACAGTAGGTTAGAAAAAGTTTCAAATGTATGTAAAAGTTACTGAAGTTATGTCTAAAGGTAAATTCATAATTTTCACAAAATAACCATTCTAAAATTTCTTATAAATGAGCTATGGAAATTCTTAAAACAAACTTGAATCTCCTTTTCTGCTGTTATTGGCCTTTGTTTTTCTGTTATTTCAAGGGGCTGAGTCCTGTTTTACTCTTCTCTTAGTTGCTGCTCCAAACACCCGATTCTTCCAATATTTGGGAATAATTTCACATTTATAACTTTCTCTTCTCATTTTTCTCTTAGGGAAATATGCACAGATACTTTTGAGCATTCCTTTCTCTTTGCTTTTACTTTGACAAGATTACATTTAATGATGAAAACACTACATTATGCTGCCAAATTTGTAAATTTCTTCTCTCTTCTTTGCCAAATTCTTTTTTTCACAATAAACTTTTCTTTTTTATGTTTCTTGGCCTTAAAAACTTACCAAACAACTGTGAAGAAACAAATTTAATCTATGGGGATATTTCTTATTTTTTTCTTTGTTGTCTCTGTAGTATTTTCCTTAAAGACCTGGTTATTTGTTTTTTTTTTTTTTAATAACTTGTTTCTCATTCATTGTTTTCATTCATTTAATAATAAAATATAAGTTCAAAGTGCAATTTCTAGATTGATTTCTCAACACGTACCCCTGACTTTCAATCTGTCAGAAATTCTTCATGGTGTGTGCTTCTTGATCAGCACGGACGTGTAAGTGGCTTAGATCTCTTTCCTTAGAAGTAATTTGCCAATGTCTGTGCTCTTGATAAGAAGTCCAACTGGCAAATGAAGGTACTGTTTGAGCTTCAAGATTTCAGGACAAACTTTTGAAATTACAGGTAGAGATGTGTCATGCTCCCCCTAACCCTCCTGTGTTCATTAAATAAAGTGAAATACTTAGAAGGGCAACACTGTCTTAGGACACATCATTTCCTGTGAAGGTGCAGTTTCTAGAAACAGCTCCAATTTTTATCTTGAGAGAAACACTGGGGACTGAGACGTTGTGTAATCTGAGTTGAGGAATGGAAAATGTGTAAATTGATCGTCACTTTACCTTAGAAAACGCTTTAATTAATCTAGTTATTTTCTGTCCCTCTACTCATTCCTATTCCCTAAAGTTATCTATTTCAAATTTGTAAGACCAAAAAAAAATTCTTTCATCTCTTCTCTTGTCTTCTTTATGTTTGCATGCTTGATGGCAGTTTCTTCCATTCTGATTATTTTCTTGTATGTATGTCTTGAATGCTCAGTGTTAGAAATACTTTGATAGTGTTTGCATATTAGTGCTCTACACCTGCTATATGCACTATTAAGAACTTTACCATTATATGCTTAATTTTCATCAAGTTTTAGGTGGAAACAGAAGCCCATTCTGGTAGCTTCATTAGCTAGACTGAACTAAACTCTTCTGGCATGATTTTCTCATGCAGTGGTTCTTTGCATTTCCTGTTCTTGTGGTAGCAAATCACCACAAACATAATGACATGCAGTAACAAAAATGTTTTCCTAAAGTCTGGGAATCAAAAGACTGAAAAACAATTCTTATGGTTGGGTAAACCACAGATTTCTTTCCAGTGGATAGTCAAAGTCAGAATCCGTTGGTTCCTGTTTTTACATTCTGGGTGGTATCTGCATGCGGCATCACTCCAAGGGTGACTTACTTGCCACCACTCCTTCTCTAATTCTCTTGTCTCCCTCTTGCTCTTATTATAGTCTTTGTGATTACATTGGGCCTGTATGGATAATCCAGAATTAACTTCCTGTATCAAAACACTTAACCTATTATTTCTATGAAGCCCCTTTTGGCACCCCCTTTAGGGTGATCTATTCAGTTGTTTCAGTTACAGCAATATAAATGTCTGTGAGTAGCCATCCCTCCATCTACCACAACAAAATACATGTGCTGTGCCATCAGTTAGTATATAATGTAACCCATACAGATATTCCATACATCATAAGTCACAATTTATTTAAAAAGTTACCAAGTAGTACTTAATTTACTAAACATAAACTAATTACTGACATAATAAGGTAGTATGAACAGAAGATAAGTTGAGGGAAAATTAAAAAGGTTTCCTTTGAGACATCTCTATTCAACTAATGATAAAGCTATACTTTGGATTATTTCTCAGTGTTGAAACTGGGTTAAAAGTTAAGAAAACTCAAGATTGAGGTGGCATTATAAATCTTTTTTGACAAGTGAACTATTATTGCTTTATATAAAAAAATACCAAAAAGAAAATATTAGAACTATTTGAGATTTTATGTGTATGTGTATTAGTATGTGTATATATATATATATATATGTATATGTATATATATATATACATATATGTATATATATCAAGTCAGAGTCATACCTGAAACAATTTCCTCTAGATTGGTTAGGGATTGATGAAGTTAACTAAGAGAAATCTCAGAGCCTACATGATAAACAAGGCTAACTTTAATGTTTTCTTATATTGTCTACCTTTGAGAGTCCAGTTTGTGTTCTTAGAAGCATAGCAAGCACTTGTTGATACATTAATCGAATTATCAGAAGCAGCAAATGAAAATATTTGGGAGAAGAGTTTGTGATGTTCTTTCAGGTTCTAGGGCAATATTTTTGCAAAGTTCAATAATATCAGAGCGGTTTATATTTGTGATAACTACAGTAACTGGCATTTCTCCAGCATAAAAAAATCAAGTTGATCAGATTTCATCTTAAGAATAATTCCTTTCTTAGTTAATAAAGAAAATACAGAATTAATCTCTGAAGATCTTAAAGGCACTATATACTTAAAGACACTTACAATCTCTATATATTGATGCAGAAAAATGTCTAATGTATGTATTGATTTATAGTGAAAAACTTGTCTTCACAACTAGATTGTTTACCAAAAGCCTATTCCAGTGAACCTTCAGGTTCCAGTTAATAGACATATTATTCACAAATTCCATAGAACTACTGTTCAAATAATTTTAATATTGAGCAGACATTCTCCAGCTCATGCCTATCATTGTATATGAGTGATTTCAATTGCTAGATTAAAGAATTGTACAGAATTGCAAAAGCCATGTGTCATTAAATCACTGAATTTAAAAGAAGAAGTCTGTGAAACCCTGGGGTGCAATAAACAACAACCCAATGTGCTGTGAAAACACATTAACTTGGAAGGATCTGCTTGCCACCACCATCTGATCCTGAAATAGAAAAAAAAAAAATCAGAAAACAAACAAAAGTCCAGCAGAGGTGCAGCCTGTTCCATCTAAGCAGTACAGCAATAAAAGATGACTGGGTCAACAGTGTTAGGCACTGGGAAGTACAGATGCCCCCTATGTAGAGCAAGGAGCTATCTATGACTACTGTCCTACAATAAAGAGCATGCGGAGAAGGTAACCATTCCTACACAGTGGTTATTTTGTAATGCCTAACATTTCTTTTGTAATGGCTAACATTTCTTGTTTTACTTATAAAAATGCTAATGTTCTTTGGAAAAAGGCTAACAAATGTCCCAAGAATTTTCCTGTATAACACTTATGTAATGAGTTGATTCCTTTAAAAAAGTATTCATTTGAATCATGAAATTTAATTATATGTATATTTAGCTGATAATTTTTAACTAGAAAACACAATTTTGTACTATTGAGAAATAAATGGAAGATACCTTCATAATTTCTGAATACATTTGCAAGTTTTTCTATACCAGAAAATAGTTGAAGAAAATAAAATGTTAACTTATTTTGGCACAATATTTTGAATTGCTAGGGAGGAGCTTCCCTAAGAACCAATGAGGGCAGATTGTTTCATGGCTTCACCAAACACTTTCTGTTCAATTTATATAGCAATTTAAGAATGCACTAGTTATTGCATAAGGGATTTTAGAGAAGACATATAAATTTTTAAATTGATGTTTTTGCGATGTAAATTGAACAATTGTAACTAGATCAGTTAAATAAAAATGGCAATATAATGTACAAAGCCAACTTAGGGTCTTCTTAAGTATAAGATGGTCATTTTTATTCTGTTTATACTGTTACAACAAAAGACCTGATCCTCACCTTTATTTAAAAAATGTATTTACACAGTTCTACAGGATAAGTCCAAGATCAAAGAAGTGGCAGGTTTGGTGTCTAGTGAGAGATGTTCGTTGTTTTCAGTCTGAAGTCCTTTTGCTGCATCCTGCTCACAGATTCCCCTATTTCTTTACATGACAGAAAGATAAGAGGCGAAGCATTTTAGCGTTTTTGTAGAGATCAGTTCTCTTAAGTTCAAAAGGACAGACTTCTTAATATAGTTAAATAAGAGATCAATTTTTAACATCAATTTCAGAGCCACCATCTTCAAGCAACAGAGACTGCTACTTCCAGGGTTCAGAATGCTAGGATGCTCATCGAGAACCTTACGTTCTCACATGTGGGGCTGGTAGACAGTGGAGCCTGGTCCAAGGAGGCAGGTCAATGGGATGTGATCTGCAAGTGTACCTCTCTTTCTGGCTGCCTGCTTCATTCTGGGCAAATGTCCTTCCCTATGCTGCTCTGCTCTGCTGTTCTGCCTTGGAACTATGTAGCATGTAAGCTGAAAGAAAGCTCTGTTTTAAGCTGTGGGTGTTGGATATTGTGTCTCACTCACTAGGAAAGTGACTAAAATAACTGTCACCACCAAAAGTCAGTACTTCATAATGAAAAGGGGAAGTACTCTAAGAATTCAAATCTGATGAAATTGTAAAGGTAATTGGCTATACACATATCAAGACACTGAAATTAAAAAGCCCTTCAAGGTCTCCTGAGATCTGCATCTGGGTTTATTATATTTGGGAGCTACTCTTACCATTAAGCTAAGAAAACCAGAGTAGAGTTAGTGTTCTGAGAAACCTGGGCAGAACTGGAGGTTCCATACTTCTTGACGCTGTATCTCCCTAAAACTTTTACATAATGCTGGTGTTTCATCATGGCTCACTACATTGGAACAGCCATCCTTCTGACCACGAATGCTGATTTCTAACAACTGATTTCAAATAGTGTGTGCATTATTGATGGTAATCACAAATCAAGTGTTACCCAGAAGTATACAGAAAAATGTAAAAATGTTCAATATTTCATTTTTGATTGCATTAACTGGACCATTGCAAAATATTTTATAGAATTTAGATGAAAAGCACAACTTCCCAAAATGTCTTCTCTAAAATTCCTTATGCAATAACTAGTGCATTCTTAAATTGGTGTTTTTCACTTTTGGCAGCACCAAAGGAAGAATAAGCAACAATGTCTATCCCTTGTCAACAGCACTAAAAATAAAAACAGAGGTTTGATTTCACCACATTAATAGAAAGTATGGATTACTAGTATGGAATAACCATTTTTAATGCTCTCAGAGGAGACAGTCACTGTTACTTATATTAGTGTCCTAAGGCTTCTATAACACAGAAGCATGAACTGGCTGGCTTAAATGCCTGTTTTTTCATTTTTGAATTACACAGTTGGTTTCTTCTGAATATTGTGAAGGAAAGTCTTCCATATCTATCTTTTAACTTAGTGGTTTATTGGTGTTCTTCAGCTTATGGAAACAGTATTTCAATGTTCATATGAAATTCTCGTGTCTGTGTCCAACTTCTTTACACAAGGACACAATATATTGTATAAAGACCCATTCTAATGCACTTAAAAATTATTTTCATGAAAGCCTGATGTCAAAACACAATCACAGTCACAAGTATAGGAGTCTAGGATTTCAACATTTTTGAAGAGAAAAAAATTATTTCTGATTAAGACTGCTGTATGACATGGAGCTTACAGACAAGTTGGTTTGAGTGAGGAGTGACATATAGAATAAATGTCATCTACTACCTCACTCCATTATTCATGAGTGTTTTATAAGTGAAGGAGCAGCATGGTTGAATTAAATGGAAGATGGCAATGCAAGTTTATATATGACATCTAAGCTATGATATAATCAATGAGTTGTTGGAGGATATGGTTTTTTAACAAATTCTATATATGCCATGAATTATAATTACCCCAAATCATAGCATTAGCATTACAATACAATAGCATATGGTGCTATGATGCACTCCCATTTTTGGTGATATGAAAGTGAGTTTCAAAAATAAATTTTAATGTATTATTGATTCTTTTCATGGGACTATAGGCTGTAACCTATAGTTACAGCCACCATTTTATCTAAAAGAATAGTACATCAGTATTATAGTTTCTATCTAGACATAACCCTATAACCTCATATAAACATAGGTGGGGCTTTTTGAAGATGTTTGAATTATAGATGCTTATAGCTGACTCACTAGGAGGAGATAGAGTCAGCTTGGAAGAGGCAGCCACTGAGAGCACCTCTTCCAAACTCTCTCTCTCTTTCCAGGTCCTCCCTTGGCTGTTTGCTTGCCCAAAGTCATGAATGAGCTGCTACTCCTCTGCTGCATCTCTATTTCTTTAATAGGGGCCAGCTGATAATGGATTGAAGCCTCTATGAACTGAACCAAAAGGAACATTTTCTCCTTTAAATTGTGGATGTTTGGTGTTGTTTTTCCCCAGTGATAAAGAATGACTAATGCAGCTTTCATTTCTCCTTGAAACTGATTCAAGGAGGGAGTTTGTCAAACACTGGAGATGTCTCCTAGGGAAACTCTAGAATGCTGTAAGTTGTGTTTCATGGGAAATCCTCATTGAATCGCAGAAGACCAGAATGCTGATAGAAATGCATATGGTGGAGAGCAAGCTCAGCTTTCAGTTGGGACAAGGACTCTACTAGCAGTTGGACTTCAGGCCACATGTGCTATGTTCTGACAGGAAATTTCTTCCGTTTTGTGCATGTTACAAGACTTTGCAGAAGCTGAAAACTAAGGGGTAGTAGACTAATCTGTCTGAGGAAGTTTCAAAGTGCCTTAATGCTGAAGTTGTGCCATAGGGATTGTTGGGAGCTTTTAGCCAGCTCTACGTTGAGAATCAATAGAGAAGAGAATGGCTAAATGATTTTAAAAGTTTACAAAGTTAGAGCAGAAGACAGCTTGCTTGCTGAAATGATTAACATTGAAAAGAAGCCAAAGACTTAGGACAAATCAATAGGAAAAGTGGTTTGAAGCATATCGGAAAACAAGACCTCAGCCCTTTGGCCTGCAAAAATGAGACTTCTGCTTTGAGCAGAGAACCACTGAGCAGTTGTTGTAGAAGGGCTGCCTAGGAAATTGATTCCCTGGAATTTGAGAGTAATGTGCTTAGCCATCCATGAACTCAGAGGCACCTATGCAAAGCAGCCTGGCTACTGCTGGAGCTGGCAGCAGAGTTTAACAACATCCACATGGTTTGGTGATGGCCTTATAGGAATACACAATGCATGAGTTGGAGAGTTAGCAGTTTGTTTTTTTTTTTTTTTTTACCAGATTTCAGAAGAAAGCCTGGGAGGCCAGGCAGTGTGCCCTTGAAAGGGAAGTATGTGAGCTGTAAGAATGATGCTGAAAGTACAGTGGACGCCTTAGGAAACTGGAGAAGCCAGAACCATGAAATATCTGAGGGAAGTCACCAGGAGTGAGCAAAGTCAGCCCAACAAAGAAGCCATGAGGGCTAAAACTCCTGGCAACATTTTAGGGGCAGGGCTCCACAAGCCCTCTGGAATTGTTACATCACTACAACTTGCTCAGATTGCTGGACTTGAAGCTGCAAGATTTGATGTGTGTCCTGCTGGGTTTTGCTTTTCTTTGTTCATATTGGTCTCAAGGACCTTGTCCCTTTCTTTTGAAATACAAGTGCTTGGCCTGTGCCTTTGTCTCCATGTTGTTCTTTTATTTTAATTTTTTTTTTTTTTTTAATTTTCACAGAGGCTTATAGCTAAGAGTTTGCCCTTTCTCAGAAAAGAGTTTGGATTTTGACTTGCTGGTAGGAAGAAGGGTGCGGTCTAAAGAGACCGATCCCTGGAAGTGTGGCCTGGAAGGTATGTCTTCATCTCTGGTCCCCACAGGGGCCTGTTTCCCCACAGGGATGCCTTGAGCAGCTTCACTTTGCAGTGTCCTGATGCCTTACCATTCTGCCTTGGCACAAGCTAGAAATGGACTGAAAATTTTAGAAGCCATATAATAAACATTTCTTCACTTATATTGTGCCCAGTAGTTTTTCCTAAATATGAAGAAAGTGACAAAAACAGTTAAGAAATTTAAATTAAAAAGAAAAAAGTAAAAACAAAAAAACAAGAAAGAGAAAGAAATTAAAACTAACATGTTTTCCCACAGATATGTTTTACATGTTGTGTTATATATTATGATATTTAAGTACAACATTTTTTTTTTTTTGGTTTTACATTCCCTAGAAATCAGAAAGTAGAACTCTTTCTTAGAAATTAAAACACACAAAAGAAACATATTTTCACTTGTGTCCTACTTTTCAAATGAAGCACTGTTCTTTCTTTGTTTTTTTTCTTTTTTAATGTTTTCAATGACAGTTTTCTCCAAAGCAACTTTTAAGAGTATATATGGTGGACACAGTGGATATGTTGTTAAATATAATTCATGCATATATTTGAAAAAAGGAAAGTAGCTGTGTAAAATTGTTCATGTCAGTAATCTTAAAAATCCTTATGAAGAACTTAAATGATATACTTTAAAACTATAATCTCAGACTTGAAGTGCAAATTAAAATGTGCTTTAAAAACACATTTAAAAACACTTTCAGAAGATAGACTTTTTCATTAGGAAATGTATCATGGAAACAATGCTCCAATCTTTTTTTTTTTTTTTTTAAAGAAAAGGAAACGAAAAAAAAATACATGAGATTAAAAAAAGGGTAGAAATAATACAAAATTACAGACAAACAAAAGGTAAGAAATTGCTGGTTGATAAGTTACACATTGTCATCTTCGAAATAGCTGTTCAGGTTATAGAATTAAAGTATTTAGAATGACATTCAAAAAGTGACCCTACAAACCATTCTGCTCTATGATCGAACAAAAGCTCCGTAATATGATTATCAGTCCTACACATTTGTTTTACATCTCAAAGAGGGTAAGATTAACCATATCAAAACAGAACAGAACATTTAAAAAAAATAAAAAACAATTTAAAGAAATACAGATTTCAAAGCAAGTTCACTGGAGATCTTCATTATCTAACTGTCTCTAGCTTCTTACAAATAGTTGTCCCTTTCTTCACCCACTTTTTATACTTATTGCATATTATAGAACTAATCAAATCATTACAGGATGATGAAGTCTTTTTAGGTCCTCAAGTTCCAAATTAGGGAAGACAATAGCAACTACCATATTTCAGATTCTAAAGAGAATATATGCACAATAAAGTGATTATTTACCAGTAGTAGCTTTGAGAGAGAAAAGTTTCATTTAACAAAGAATTATTATTTCACTAAATTTATCATATTTTAGTTTTTAATTCAGTGATAATGTAGCTTTAGAATTTTGAGTCTTATCATAGTGTAGGAAAAAAAGGATGGCTAAAATATCAATCAAAAACTTTTTGCTATTTTATGATTTCATTATACATTTATATCATGGGGCTACTAATTCTAAGTATTTTAAAATCAGGATGTTGATTTAATCAATATACCTAGGGATGTTCACCTGTTAGTGTATTCATCATAATAGCGATAGATTAGTTTAAAAGTCAAAAAGCAACTTTATAGCTGTGCATGGAAACAATGAAATGTAAAACCACAATCTTCATTTATACATTAGGTCAAAATTTGTGTGATTTCTGGCATTCTACAGAATTAAATCTACTATATTTATTTTGGCATGTAATTAATGATGATAGTTTTACAAATATTTTTCTATACTTATTTACTACTAACTAGTTCCATTACTACTGTATTCCAGAAGCTTTTCTGGTTCCTTATTTTTCATGTTTTTAATGCATCATCATCATTATATCTACTGATAAAAGTGATATTTGCTGATTGTAGAGCTGCTGAAATCTTTCAGAGCCAGCTCATGATATCCCCTTCACAAAAATGTATTCATGCCACACTCCACTTCCCAATGTCAAATAAAAAGTTGTGCACCTTCTTATATACTTTTAATAAATAATATGGCTATATTTCATTGATTTTGTTTTTCCTTCAACTTTACACTTTGAAGGCAGAAAATAATACATCTATATATAATTGTTATTGATTTTATCTTACTTTTAATCAAAATTTTACCACTTAGTACTTTCTCAATAAAATAAGCTTAATTAAGTATGATTAAATTAAAAATTAGACATAAGCTCTAAAATTTATGAGGAAAAATTGACTGGTGGAATTTGGAAGACTTTTCTGAACAGTATTAATAATATCTGGTTGTTTGAGCCAACACTCTACACTAGAATGAAATATTTGCCAAGCTAATACAAACATTTGCCTTTATTATTCTCTGAGCACCAGGCAACATATTATATAATATTTGGCTCGTAAGGAGATGTTCAGTAAGTGTTGAATGAATTCATGCCAGTGTCATATTCTGGCCTTTTTGCTCTTCTTTCTTTCTCCTTGTCCAGAATTTAGGCATGCCTTAGCCTTCTGTTGACATTACATAGAAGAAGTAACAATTAATTAGGCTGCAGTTTATCTTACATTGGCTTTATTTTAGCCTCTTTAATGAGATTTAAGAAACACCCTTGTGTAATCATTTTCACATTTAGAAACCATCTGTTAGAGTGGGTCACTTCTGCAGATGGCTAATCTCATTAATTTATTTTGAATCTTTCCAGTTTCAATATCAGAATGAAATTTTTCTTAGGAATTCCCAACATTTAAAAAGTATCGCAGTTGAAGGCTTCAGTCATCTATGATCTAAAGAAGGTGCTAAATGAAGCCTGATTTATATGGATATTCCCTTTACCATAAGGATGATTCACAACACGTAAAGGATAAGTCAAACTGACTCCACATTTTTACAGCCTATTGCTACTACCCATGGAGAACCAGCATGCCATTTAGAAAGGTGGTAATTTGAGTCTTAATTAGTATTGACTCTCATGGTGACTCATGACAACTGTATTTCTCTAGAAATGATTCAGGATAAATCCTACTGAACTGTTATACACTTTCATCCAATCTTAAACATTACTGATAGTAGCGTCTGAATGATACATGATAATAAGTCCACAATTATCTGTGCAGAAAATATTTGGTAAGTTCCTTTTTAAATACCTTGCCTTTTCAAGTTGGTTGAACTATCTATTTCTATTATTGATAGTGGCCCTAAATTTTGTATTTTGTGAAAGTAGAAAGAACTTACATCTATGAACTAAGTAAACTCAAATGTTTAAGGGTCATAGAGAAAGAGGAAAAGTCTCAATTTGTCAGATAATTATTATATAAGAAAGAAATTTCCTCCTCAAAGTGGAAAATCATTGTGATAAATGTCAACAACACTCTGGGGAGAGATCACTACATGTTAGTATTGAATGGACCTTAAAAACTCTTTACATCACTTCACTTTCACTGAGAAAGTAAATACAGAAAGCTATTATGAAGTTAGAACTATCCAAAAGCTAATTAGAGAAATCAGTCCATAAAAAAGTTCTCTTAAAAACATCTGAGCGTGGTGGAGCACACATATAATTCCAACACTCTGAGAAGCTGAGGCAATTTCCAATGTAGCCTGGGAAATTAAAAAGTAAATTAAAGTAAATTAAAAAGACCCTTTCTCAAAGTGAAATATAAAAATGGTCTGGGTATAAAGATCCTGGGCTCAATCTTGAACACAAAAAAATTTTTCATTTTAAATATTATCGCTTAATATTAACTCTCTTTCTTCTCTAAGTATTTTCGTGGCTGATTGACCAGAGTCCATCAAATGTGCTGAGAAAGTGTGGAGAAAAGAGCTCACAATCCAGAAGTCAGTGTTTTAAGTCTAAAGTATCCCCAGTCATTTACATTACTGATGTAGAGTAACTAAGATACTGGTAATACTGTACTTCTAAGATCTGCATGGCTAATGACCTTCCCTTTCTAAAATAAAAAATGTAGACAATGAAGGTAAAGACATTAGAAAAACAGATGATATCGTTACTGATGTTGTGACTGCATCAAAATAGGAGACAGATCATCTTTTTCAGGTTTTATATCTGTCCTACATGGGACATTGCTGATCTGACAGCAAACGGTGACGGACAATAGTGGAAATATCTGCTGGCCCTTAAAGTTCTCTTTGGAGCTCACTGCTCTCATTTCCTTGAATAAACCTAATTACACAAGAAATCTTATTTCTATGGAGTGAGAAGATAAAATAACAATGAAGAGTGACACTCCAAGTCTCATGGCGGAGTCTGAGGAATGAAGTGAGTGCTCTAACCATGTAGAAAGGAAAAACAGAAAGCACCTAAGAACAGTTTTAGAGCCAGTTTCCGAGCTCTCTCTCCCTTTCTCTCCTTTCTGCATATATCAACAAATAAAATTGTCTACAAATTGTATATAAATTAGGGTTAAAACTAAATACTGAGGGTTTCTTTTAATCAATTTACAAATTATTTTACAGAAACTATATGTAATTCTTCAAACACATCTCTTCCTGATGATGCCTGGCATTCAAGACTAATTATTTTAATTTATTTTAAAACATAGAGTTGAATACTGGTAGAAAGAAAGAAACCAAAGATGAAAACCACAAAAAAGAAAGACAGGAATAAGAGATAAAAAGATGAAGATATGGGAGGAGAAATGATAGAAAACAGAATAGAGTGGGAAATACAGGGAGAGAAAAGCCAAGATGTAAGAGAGACAGAGAGAGACAGACAGACAGACAGAGAGACAGACAGATAGACATACAGACAGAGAGACAGAGAGAGCAAGATAGAGTTTTCATAGAAGTTGCAGTATGATTATTCTAATTTCTCTAGAACTGAGCCATTTCCTGAGTTAAACTTTCTGTGCTCAGAAGAAATTCTGATGTATAGGCAAGGATAGTCATTGTTTTCATGAAGAAAAGATGTGCACAAGAAGGTAGAGCATCAAGCAGTAGAAAATATCAGGTTTTCTGTCACAGTTTCATATGTGCTAAATGAGCACATAATATTCTTGGTCCAAGGAAAAAGGGCTGTGTTACTTAAAACAAAAGCAGGAAGTCTTGTGCTCATTCTAAGATCTCAGTACTGCAAGGTGATATAAAAATATGCAAGGATGTCCTGAAAATCAGGCAACGAAAGTACCTGAAAACACAAAATTTTGGTCATTACCAGCCTGGGCAATGTAACAACTCTGTCTGTAAAATAAATCATAAAACTTGTACATATTAATAGGGAATTAAGTAACAGTTTCATAGTAACATACATTTTTATAATGTTTAAAGTACATTAAACTTATATACCTCTTCATTATTATTTTTTTGTGTTGAAAACATGCAACTTCCTTTCTTCCAAGTTTGTAAAATGTACAGTGCATTATTATTGTCTAATTGTCACTACCCTGATTTAGATCACCAGCCTGTAATAATTACCACTCTCATTTTCAACTTTTGGAGATAAATTTTTTGAGATATAATTTATGAGAGATCATATGCAATGTTTTTTTTGTCCTAGATAATTCACATACCATACCATAATAATCTCCAGTTCTGTCCATGTTATGGAAAATGATAGTATTTCATGATTTTTATAGCTGAATATTTTTTCACTGTGCATTTATACTACAATTATGAGGTGTGATAAAAATTATGGTGAATGCTGTTGAATGCCATTCAAGTAGACATGCAAGCTTCTAAAATCATTACGATGGACTGGTCATGCTGGCTTATGCCTGTAATTTCAACACTTGAGAAGCTATGATAAGAGGATCACTATGTTTGAAACCAGTTTGAGCAATATAGTGAGTTCCAGACAAGCCTGAACCACAATGCTGAGATCTTGTCCTTTTTTTTCTTTTTGTTACTTTGTCTTAGAAGCAAAAACAAAGAAACAAACAAACAAAAAAATGCATTATGCTGTATCATCATCCACTCATTTTTTCTTTTAATTTTTGTATTTTACTTTTATTAGTACATGTTGAAGTACTTACTGATTACAATCAGTGTGGGAAACTGGTGTATATACATAACATATTTCCCTTTTTCCTACCCTCCTACTCCTCTTTTATTTTTCTAGCTTTAGATTCATTTATCTTATCAAATATTATAAACTTAATTATCACACATACTAAGATTGAAAACCAGATTAATAAGCTAAAGAACCTATAAAACATTTAAGATGATTGTACCAAGTCAAGCACATTTTGGATACATTGTACACACTGAATTACAATATTTTTATATTATCTGTCATTCAGATATGTTATATATGTTGTTTTTCACATAAGAGACACTATGTCATATTTAAGCTGTGTGTCTGAGTTACTTAACATCTTTTTTAAATTTTTTTAAAATTTTATTTAAGGAGAAAAAGAAAAAAAAGCAGAGAAAGGCTGCAAGTTATACAGATTTACAGAAAAAAATAAACAGTAGGAAATCACTAGTTAATGGATTACATATAATTGTTCAAGTTACAAAATTAAAGCTTATAAAGTGGACATTCCAACAGTGAGACTGCAAACAGTTCTGTTCAATGATCCAACAAAACTCAGTAATATCATTATCTATCTTATACACTTAAATATACATGCAGTTATATCGTGTAGAGCACTTTCTTTTCCTCTCTTTGGTACAATGACAACTACACATTTTGGGTTTTGTTGCTCCCACAGTTCTTATTACTTTTTTGGAGGAGAGTAGAACCAAATGTGACATAACAGAACAGTCAGTCAAATCAAAAGGACGGACGTAATAGATAATGTAAAAGCATAATACAAGGTGATCAACAGTGGTTACCATAATGCCTCCCGCTATCTCTAATACAATTGCCTGTATCATTAGTTATAATAAAATTGAACAAAACAGTAAAGAACAAAACCAACAAAACCAAAACATTGGAGACATTATAGGTCTTTAAAAGTAGATAATAGTCAACCAGTATGGGCATCAAAATGAATCCCACTGTCTTCACAGCTGTTGCCTAAACTTTCGAACCTGGTACTATCAAGCAAAACAGAATAGAGGAACATCAGTCAAAACAAGATGGTGAGAGCAATACAGGGCTTTAAATCAAGATAATGGAAAGTCAAAGTGGGTTACTATAATATATCCTGCTATTTTTTAAATTTATTTTTCCCTTAATGAAAAGGATTAAAAAAGTAAATAATAAAATGGAGATTGAGATAAAAGAGGGCATAACAGCAAATCAGCGCAGATCAAAACATAACCATTTAAGCAAAATAGTACTTAACATCTTAACATTATGGTCTCAAGGCACATCAGTTTTCTTACAAATGGCTCAAGACATTTTGTAACTATTCATCTCTTGATGGACATATAGGCTATTTCTAAGATTTAGCCTATAATTAATTATGCTGCTATAAACATGGTATGTATGCATAATTGTGATATGATGTCTTCAACTCTTTTGAGAAGATACCTAGAAGAAGAATAGCAGGTCAAATGGAATTTCTACTTTTATATTTTTGAAGAATCTCCATAATGATTTCTAAAGTGGCTGTATCAGCTCATAGTCCCATCAACAAGTGAGAAGTGTTCCTTTTTCCCCACAGCCTTGCCAAAATTTGTCATGGATTGATTTCTTAATTACATTCTTTCTGAAGTGAGATAGAATCTGTGTTATTTTAATTTGCATTTTACAAAAGACCAGTGATGATGAATATTATTCATATATGTATTGTCTGTATTTCTTCATATGAGAAGTATTTATGCATTTCAGGTCTCTATTTTTAACTGGCTTTTTAAGTTTGGGGGGACTTCATTTTTCTGCATTTTTTATTTGTTCTCAGTATTTGCCCTTTGTTGGAGGAGTAGCTGGCAAAATTTGTTTCCATTTTGTAGGTTGTCTCTTCACTCCACAGAAGGTTTTCTTTGTTGTGCAGAAGCTTTTCAGTTTGATATGATCCCATTTATTGATTCTTGGCATTACTTATTGTGCAACCAGAGCTTTGCTCATAAAATCTTTTACCCACATGTGTTTCTTCAAGAATTTTATCTATTTTTATCTTCCAGCTTATTAAGTGTTTCTGCTCTAATGTCTAGATTTTTGACCCATTTTGATTTTAGTTTAGAGTATAGTAAGAGATATTGGTTCAGGTTCAACCTTCAGCATGTGCATAGCCAGTTTTCCAAGCACCAGTTGTTAAAGAGGGTGTCTTTCCTCCAGTGAAGGAATTTTTGGTCTTTTGTCAAAAATCACACAGCTGAGTGTACCTTGAGTTGTTTCTCTAATTTCTATTCTATTCCACTGATCCATGCGTCTGTGTTTTTGCCAGTCCTATGCTGTTTTAGTCACTGTAACTTTGTAGTATATCTTGATGTCCAGGATTTTGATACCTCTACCTTGTTCTTATATCCTCATGCACTTTTTTCACTGAATCTGTTACTTTGTGCTTCCTTGACTTTTTCTTAAAGTCAAAATGACATTAAAATGTGAACAATTTGAACTTAAAGAAGCCTATAAGAAAGCTGGGATAATACAACTAAAAATACACAACGGAGAACTTCCAGTACTGTTTCAGAAAGTAACACAAACAGCAAAATAATTTTATTTGAAGCAAGGAGAGCTAATTTTAAGGGGACTAATATCAAAGTGTCTTTTACTGTAATAATTTTTGAGCTTCAATTTTCAATATATTTTTCAATAACATCTTTATTCATTACAAAATGTTTACATAAAGAATAGCTATATTGAGAGTTGACAAAAGTATAAAAAATAAAATTGCCTTTAATCATACATTAACGGTGAAAATAAATATATTAGTATAGTTTATTAGTATAGTTTATTTTTTTGATTGAATATAGAGAGGAAATTTTAAGGGCCACAAGAGGAGCAACTGGAGCTATATATCCCCAGACCATTATTCATATGCATAGTGAGAAAAGTTGAAGACAGTGAAACGGATTATGCATGTAAAAATACTGAAGATAGTTTCTAGCATTTCTGTACATTATACACGTCATGATAGTAAAGCCTATGAATGAGGAAAACTTTCTATTTTCCATATTTCAGAGATGCCTCTGGGAAGTCAGGCTCACAAAAGAGTAGTCTTGAGGTCTCCTTTCTATCATTCACTGTCCTCTCAGTACCTAATCTTCTTTAGCTGACAATGTACCTTCATTTACCCAAAAAAAAAAGTATCCTTTTAATAAATAGCAACACTGTTGAATAACAGTCTCTTTGCCATCATTTGTATTATGTTTTTACCATAACTTAACTTCTGCCACCTGACATATTATAAAATAAAGTAGTATGCCTCAAGCAGGAGGGCTTTATTCCCACATGTGATATTTGAGAATACAGAGAACTATACTGTATTTGGTTGCCACAATGGCTGCATAACTGGAGTTACTTTTCTTTTTTATAACTTAGTGGAAAGAGGTTTTGAAAGATTAGAAAATGCCCTACAATGCACAGTATAGCTTCTGACATTAGGCAATTTCTGACTTAAGCCCAAATAGAAACAAGATGGAGAAACCCTACTGCAAAGCTTCAATGTTCTCATCAATCACATCTTCTTCTGTTCTTATGAAGTATTTATTATAAACCTATGATGTGCATATTATTATTCTTATATATTTCCTTTTGCTTTTCCTTCCACTATTGCTTGCATATATAACTTGGGAGAGAAAACACTGTAGATTTCTCTACTGTACTCATAAAGTGCTGAGCCATAAATCATGTAAAAAGTACCATCTATCTGGGATTGACTTAATTATGAATGAGTATAATACTTTCGTGTTTTTTTTTTTTTGTCATTAAAACGCTTTTTGTTGTATTCACTTTTGTGAGACCAATGAGTGAAGAAAGGTTCATTAAGTGCTAAACCTTAGAGACATCAGATCATTTAAAGTTGGCTTAAACATAGCTTTGAATTCTCAGTAGTCAAAGAACTATTTCTGTTATTTACTTTCCTGAGTTTCTTTATGATCTGCTTAGTGTGTGTTGACACCTTATTCATTAAATATTGGTCAGTTTATAATGTATCGTAGGCCATAAAAATCTTTAAAAATGAATTCTATTCATCATATATTTGGGTAATAAGTAACAAAAGAGCTATTGTTATTGGCAGATGTATCTAACAGAAATACAATTCAAGGATAAAAACTTTTATCAGTGGTCTAGGACATATTGGCTGTTTCTGATGCTTAGAATCTATAGTAGCCTATCCTAATGGTAAGTATTTTAGAAGGCAGGTTGTCAGAGTGTTAACCTCCTTAGACAACAACCTAATTGCTACTCTTTCACTTAAAGCAATAAGGCTTCATTTGAATCTGACATTCCATCTGTTAATCTCCTTGAAATTTCAGATAAACAAACTGAAAGAAATCAATCACCATCCCACAGCATGCTTTCTGAATTTCAGGGATTCCTAGGAGGCAACAAAATTGAGTGTGATCACCAATCTAAAATCGCAGTTCAATTACAAACTAGGCGGAGAATAGAAGGAACATGAGTTATTGCTATTTAAATATATATGAAACCATTTGTGAATAAATTTCAAACCCTGTAACCGGTATCTTTAAACTTATGAAATGACAGAAACATTTTGGAAGTTGTCAAGAGGGCTGTTTACTTGAGGACTCACCTCTGTCCCATTTTAGGGTGGACTTGTCCTTTAGCAGTTGTGGATATCACCTGCCCATAACTCAAAGTTGCTTTCTTTTCAAGATAGATATCTTCAAGCAAGTGGAGGCCTCTTTGTCAGGGCCTGCCATGGGAGTCTCCTGTGGCCCCACAGCCACGTCTGATTATCACAGGGTCATAAGACACTGGCGCCCTCGCTGCAAATACTCTGTGGTGTAATTTATGAAGAGACCAGGCTTAAGCTGCTCTGCAGTAAAGACCACATTCCCTATGGTGTTTTCCTTTCTTCTTTCTTTCTCTTCTAGTAGCACTCTTCTAATCTCTTTGACAAAAATCGCTATCTCAGGCTATATTTTTTGAAAGTTAGACAAGGCCACCAAAAAACTACTAGTACCAAAAATATAGTATTATTTACTTATTTTGTTATCGATGTTATTACCTGTCCTCAAAAAATTTTGATATCAGTGGATACCGAGTCATTTTCTTTGGGCTAATAATTAATCCATCTCTTTAAATATATCATCTGAATTTATATCTTTTAAAGCATGATACATCACATTTGCTAAACCTTCTATTTTATAGTTGCATAAATTGAGACAAATAAAACCTAAGTAACTTATAGAATAAATGAAAGAAATTCATGGTTTTTGGCATGCATTGCAAAAGCATGTTTTATATTTTATTTCCAAAAGGAATAGATTTAAGAGTTAAACAATTACTTTATTGGATTCTATTAAGACACTCTTTTTTGTGTTTTGCTTTGATTTTGCTTTTGTAGATAAGTATTTCAAACTGGCCTCAAACCCAGGGTAATGTCTTGACTCCTGAAGGCTGGAATTATAAACATGTGGCACCAGGCCAGGCTTGAGACAGTATTTATGATGAGAAAATAATAAGTATTACAGAGAATGATAAAATGAGTTCAGGGAGATTGGGATATCCGTGTACGTGCACATATGTGTACAGTGTTCCTGCAACACTTCATGTGCGTGCTGGTTGGAACGATGCTATTTTTCACAGTTTTCATTGTTAGAGTCTTTGAACTTATCTTACACAAAGCAGGACGCAAGTTAGTGAAGGAATATAAATATCTCAAGTAAATACATCTTGGGCAGTGGAATAGCTCTCACCAAAATGAGAGCAGGTTGGCTGTCTGAGAGGAAGCACAGAGTTGTGGAGGTTAAGAAAAGATGAAATGGAGAGTGTGAACAGAGCAGGCATTTTCTTTACTCTGAATGAGAGCTCTTTACTCACATCTTGATCACAACCAGGACACATCTGTCTTCTATCTCTTATGAGTCTCTAAATTTGTTGTGTCTGATTCTGTGACAAGACAACAAGCAGACAAAACACTTCAGGTATACTTTTATCTTTATAGTCCTTCAGGATGAATAAAAGAAGGTAGCTTGGATCAATGTGATGATACAGAAGTTTCAAGAAGAGCTCAGCTTCCATATGTACCTTTAATCTACATTTATTGGTATAAAGAATTAAACCAAATTATTTTTCCTAATCAGTTGCTGTGATAATTTCTTTTGGGAGGCATCTGCCACACTGTTGGGACTCATCTTTAATAAGATTTCTTGGCCTGTAGTGTGAAATATAGAACTGAATTTGTGGCTCACTGCCAGGATTCTAGGCAGTGAAGAGAAAAGAAACTCTGCATAAAAAAATGAAAATAATTACTACCTGGGGTTCAGGGCAGGTAGGGGTTTAAGGAAGAGACAGAGCTTTGGAGGAGACAGCCAGATGACAGAAAGCAGATTGCTACACCAGGGATTCCTCCCCACTGTTTCTTAAATCTTCAATGTTCCTACAGCATTCTTGAGGTGATTGAATTTCTTATGGAGAGGCAGCTGTTTCAAAACTAGGCTGACACAAGGATGAAGCTGAGGCGGCATCAGGGACAATGCAGTGGGGAGGCTTCCAGCAGACCTGGGGTGATTGGAAACTTAAGACACCGAGTTCATTAGTCACTTTGTCAGATTGGTGCCCACCAAATCCCACACAGCTACACAGGAATCTGTCAGTAGGATGGTTCAGCTGTTAATATCATACAAAGATACGTGATTTTTAGGGAGAACTTATAACTGGTTGTTGTAAATTCTAACCTTTCTGACTCAGTTTCATATTGTACTCACAATTCCCTTACTGTCTTTTTTTCCATCACCGTTTTTCAGTCAGCTAAGGAATTCTACAAAATTTTGGGGCTTTCTTTTCTACTGCCTCTTCTTTAAATTTTGAGCATCAACTTGTAAGAAAAATTTGAAGTATGGAAATAATCAGGCTACTACTTGAAGCATGTTCCACCAAATTATGAGCACAGGCTCTCATATAAAAAATTGTAGCAACAACTTTTATTTATTTAGAAAACAGGTATAAAAATAATGGTTATTAAAATACAAGGTTATCCAAACAGGAAAAGATGCTAAATGTGATAGACATCAAAGTTTTTAGTTTTACATATTTTTGTATTATTTTATAAGAAATATAGGTGATATGAACAAAATAGAAATTTAATGCATGCTAGTGCTTAAATGTGTAAACTTTTAGCCTAATATTTATTGAGCAAAATAAAATGACAAATCTATTTAATTTTTTACTTTGGTATGCTGTCATGGTATATGCATGAATTTAACTAAGTACATAATACATCTCATATAATTTTATATATAGAGAGAAGTTTAAAAATCTTGATTGTGAAGGTAAAAAGAGTTTTTAAATTATTTAATAAAAGTACTTCCTCTTGGTTTGCTTTTAAATTAAGACACATTGTAAGGAAACTTTTATTTTTATGACATCTTAAAAACAGCAGTCATAGAGAATATGCATGAATTCCGATCATGTTTATGTTGATTTTCTCAGTGAAACCCAGTATCACAATCACATCATCAAATAATGAGATTCAAGAAAGCATTATTGTTCAAACAGGTAGCTCAGTAGGATCAAAATAAATATGAATGAGTACAACTATTTTTTTTTTTTTTTTTTTTTTATGGGTACCGGGGATTGAACTCATGACTGCCTGCTTACAAGGCAGGTGCTTATGCTGCTGAGCTAAATCCCCAGCCCCTGTTGTTTTCCAATATATAACAAAGAACCACAGTGAAGGTACAGAATTATATTCTTTGCAAATGCTTTTAATTTAAAATCATTTAAAAGCTTCCTTATTTCTTTTAAAATGATATATTATTGTTTGAAAGTCACACTGGTTTGGTAACTTGAACCAACTTAAAACGAGTGTTTATCATTTATGAACTTATGCATAGGCAGATCTGGGTGGGCAGTTTAAGACTATTTCAGCAGCTCTGAACGTTGGAACTTCTTTCTGCATGAAGATGCATATTTAATGTTTTAAAACTTGCAAAAACTATTTAAGTAGGTGTTCTATTTGTATGCACAGATTTAGTTTCTGTCAATGGGTTGAACAAAATTTACTTTTATTATCATTCAATTAAAAAAGTAAAATAAAAATGCACAGATGAATCATCTTTTTATACTTGCTTTCTTGGTAAGTATACCACGTGTAGGCAAGACTGTTTAATGATTTGACTTACTACCCCTTATATTCAATTTTTCTTTTGTTGCTTTCTTACAATAATAAAGTTAGCTAGAAATAGACACTTTAATATAATAGAAAATAATAGGTTCTCTAATTTAATAAATATGGAGATTACCAAATGTATCATGTAAAAGACATATTATTTTTCTTTTGTTTGTAGCAATTACAGTTTTGTAAGTGATTTTTTTGTATGGTCAGTGGTCTTATATCCATCATTTTGTTTTTTCATACATGAAAAATATTATTAATAAAGGATTACAAAAGTGTTTAAATTCTTTGAACAAGTAAAGCGGCGGAGGCTGGGAAATAATAAAACTTTACCTGCTGAAGTTCACTGCCCTGAGAATATTATTTGTATAAAAACATACTAACACATGTGCAACAAATGTCAGTTTACTTTAAATATTTTAAATGTTGATGACTGACAAACCACTAAACACTGAATAATGCATTATTGCTTTGTAAAACATTTATTATGTATATTTTAAAAAATATATAAATATATATATTATATTTTAGGTGTAAATACACATGCATAATGTTTTATATATACTTAATATGTATATAAAATGTTTTTAAAACTAAAGTAAATTATATATACATTCAATGTGCGTTCTGTGCATTTATTTATATGCATGGTATTTGTATGTATATGTTTATTATGGCTTTTTATATGCATACACTAGGTATGCAAATACTATATGTAAATATATACATTATAAATGTATATTTGTAAATTTGAATATATATTACAAAATTAGAATACACATATAAAGTCTTTATAGTATAATCAGATTATAATTTTAAATGTTATGGATTCTTTAGTTATATTTATTTAGCGTAAGATAGTTTTTCAATTTTTTGTATTCTCTTAATTTTTTGTATGGTTATCACTATTAATCTATAACACATTAACAGAAGATATGACAGAAATAGGAAATTTCTGAAGAAAAATGACAGCAAGATAAAAAGTTGAAAATGAAATGGCAATGTGTTGTTTAAGAATTGGGTCAATATATCACACTGTCTTACAAAAGCACTTTTTGATTGTTCCAGAAACATGATATTTGCGTGTATTAAAATAGTTAAATTTTTCCACCAAATAAACTTATTTGAAATAACTGAATGCAAAATTGCATTTCCTAGACAAGCAGATGTGGTGGCAGAGAGAAGACAGGCGCCTGGTGGGAAGAAAGCACAGTTCTTAAAGAACTCAAAGACAAAGAAGTCTGAATTGGAAATGAGACAAGTGCCTAAAGTATATGGTTCTCTACATGTTTAGATATTGCATTTCCCATCCAGTTACTTATTAGTGCAAGGAAGATGCTTAAAAATATGACAATTTTTAAAAAAGAAATTTAAAGGCAGTCCTAATATACAGATCTAAAACAATATGCTTTACAGTGTTCACAATATTCTCACAGCTCCCTCCGAGGTAATGGTCTCCAGGCATCCACCTGGCCATGAATTCACAGTATGTTCCTCCTCCTATATGCAAGTATCTTCAAATTCATCCGAGAGTGATGCAACTTCTCTTCTAGTTTTGCAATAAATTGTGCTGGTGGAATGAAATAGATCAAGTAATGTGACCTAAAAATTTTTGAAATGATGCACATATGAAATAAATTAGGTATTGGTATACTTGTTTTTATACTAAATGACAAAGTGAAAGCTAAACGCAAACAATAATAATATAATTCTTATTTTCTTGTCTCATCTGCATTTCCTACACTATTTCTGTGTATGATCAGTCTTATATGTTCCACATCAACTGAATAACCCTTACAAATCAAGTTTATAAGATTCATGTCTATATAGTAATTTTATACTTTCCCCTCAAAGTTAATAATAGTAAACTGCTAAAGTTGGAAGGGATTTGGGAAATTATTAGTCCATGTTATTTAAAATAAAATTATATTTTAAAATTATTGCTCACACTTAATGTTCTTTGGCCTTTTTCTTTGTGTATTTGCATATTTCTAAAAATCTCTACTTTGTGTGCAAGAAAGATAAGCAACTTAGAAGACATACAAAAGGGAATTAAATTCACTGATATCAAATGATGTGAGAGAATACATGTAGAACATTTGCATCATACTACATGTCCAAGTGTGAAACAATATTTTAAGACATTATATTAAGTCACCTTTCTTTCCTTCATTCCATCTTTTTTTGTGTGTGACCTGTCTACTTGTTGCAAACAAAAATGCTTATTAGTATTTCACTATTAAAATCTTTGACTCGTTTGAACTGATATATGTTCAAACAATAAATTTTTTAGATGTTCTTATATTATTTATCTCTCACTTGTTTATGCCTCTAGCTCACACGCAAGCATTTGTTGTCTACCATCAAGAAGTAACTTCTCTGCATTACGATAACTAAAACTAATTCTCAAAAATGATATTAAGCAAATATTTTTGTGGTATTTTGTGGAGGTTTACTTTCCATACCCTTGGTCTTCTTGTGATGTTAACATAACAAAAATGATTTGGGCTGCAACCACAGAACCCATAAATTGCAGTTTTCAGAGAACACAGATATTAATTACTGTGTATCACACAGCATCTGGAAAATCATGATATGATCAATAGTCTTAGAAGTCAAAGTGTTATGTACTTGCAAAGATTTAAATTTTGATAACAAAAATATGAAAATATTCTAATTATAGTGCACAGCCAGAAGTCTAAACAGGATTTTAAGTCAGAAAATAGAGATCTGGAAAAATGTAGCTTTATGTAAGAGTTGTTGATGATATCAGAAATTCTACACATAAATGCTTTGGCAAACAGAAATGACTGGGAAGCATAGACTTGCTGTTGAATGCTAGATCAAGATGGTATCCATTGATTTAGATCATAATCAAGCAGAAATGCGAGAAGGAAAATTCTAAATTGAATGAGTGGTTATTTTACAGGCATGAAATTTTAAACAAGAATTGATTAAATAGATTATGAATTATTAAGATCATAATATGTGCAATATTACAAATTTTGCAGAGATGTAATAAAATAAAACTTGAAGTTTTTGCACAACTGCTAAAATATAGATTTTCAAATTCTTAATCACAAAATGAGAGTTAGCTTCTGGAAAAAAGTCCTGTGAGGATCTATGAATCTCTGTGTTGGAACTCATGATTACATTTTATGTTTTTTTTTTTTTTCACATCAGTCTAATAATTTAGCCTTACTTCTATATAGCATTGTTACTTTTTCCAGAAGAAATGTATCCCAAATTATTGTTATTTTTCTCATTCATGTTATGTCTCATTAATGAGATCTAGCAGGTAAGGGGTCAGATACAAAGTCTCACTTCCATGGAAATAACATTTAACTTGGTATCTCTCTATTGTCCACTGTAATTCAGTAAGTGAGACAGGGATAGGAAAAGAACCCTATTTTTCATATTACAGACATGCAGGCTAAGCACAGTTTCATTAGGTAACAGGAAGTGCTCAAAGAATTGGATGATAATTGAATAGGAATGCCTAAGATTTGTCAGTTGTGATTTTATGATGCCATTTTCTACAAGGAATTAAAAATGTTAAGTGTATAATAGGAATGTTAAACACCATAAACACTTGCAATAGTCTGTATAGCAAGAATTTTTTTTATTCCATAGCATGGTAAAACTGTACTTGATCCTTTCTTTAATCCTCAGAAATAATTTTAATTTAATCAGTGAGAAATGTGTAAGTATTTTCCAATTAATTTATACAGTAGCACGACTATAGGATTTAATTTTTATAAAACTGATTTGCTATTTTAACATTTAATTATTCTAAATCACTAACTTACTCATCTAAAAGAAGTATTAGGTCCAAGTAAATTGAAAACAAAAAAAAAATTGAGTTTAAAGTAAGGTAAATAATTCTGAGAATTTGTAAATTAGCAAGTTTTATAATGTTAATGAATCGATACATACAATGTGTACATTGTGAGAAATATGTATTATGGAAACACAGGCCTAGAGATACAATTCAGAGTATAATACTTGAAGAGCACATCTGAGCCACTGTGTTAGGCTCTCAGTGTTTTGAAAAGATAAAGAAAAATATAGACATTCTAAATTTTATAACTATAATCTGTTTACATAAATGTGTAGATATATTTGATTAATGTGATAACTCCTGAAATTACCTTTAGAACCAATTTTGTAGCTATGTTGCTGTATATATACATACATAAATGTATGTATAATATATATATGTATATTATATATAATATATGTATATTATATATACAATAAATAACATGCATTATAAAGCTGAATCTTTGCAATAAAAGCCAATAAAATTTTGGAAAATATGTACTCTATTAACACACAAAGAAAATTATTTAAAAATAATGATGAATTGGTTTTCCCAAGAAATGACTCAGTTTTACCTTGAAACTATAATCTTCCACAAGCTTAAATATCACATAGTTTATGTTATATAAGAATTTCAAATTATGAATAAAGAGTGACATAAAATGTAATATAAACTAGGGATACAAATGTTTCTCAAATAGGAAGGGGACAAAAAGATGAAGGAATGGTGAGAGAGGGTGGAGAAAGGAATTGCAGTGTGTCGTGTCCAGTTATCACAAAAAGAAAGTGAAGACATACCGCAAACATGCATTCATAAAAAATAAAGAACAGGAAAAAAAGAGTAAAGATAGTAACAATGACAAATTAAGTAATTTCTGTCAGTTTCTAACATACTGATTATTTTGGCATCTTTAAAACATAAAATTGTACTTGTATTGGATATTTTGCCTTCAAATTTTGTGAAGAAGTCATCATGTATTAGTCTGTATTTTTGTATAATTACACAAAAATTTTAAAAACTATTTACATAGGATATTACTGATGTAATAGTGACAGCATAGTTAAACTTGGAAAATCATTTGTGAATTTTTGTCCAGTGTTTACAAGAGCATCCTGCAAAATCTTCAAGAAAGAGGCAATTACCTATTTATCTCCACAATAGCGATAAAAAAGTCAGTAGAATGAATGATAGTAACCAGGGAGGTAAATAGGTTGTCAAACTCTGTCACCTTATCACTGAGGGTTTCCCACATAAAAATGACAGAGAGGATGTGTGATGGCCTTAGACTTAAATGATAGTGGAGCAAAGGAAAAAAAGGGGGGTAATCACTTTACACTGAGTTTGAGTCATTTCCCACTGTGAGAAGGTCAAAGGCCTTACAGATGCCCACAGAGTGTGCTGTCATACACTCGGATTATTGCAGATGGCACATTTGTATATTTATTTATGGAGGATGATTATAATTATTCTAAAAGAATATTAATGCTGTCAGTTGTGGTGGTGCATACATGTAGTCCCAGAACCTAGGATGCTGAAGCAGGAGGATTGCCATGAGTTTAAGACCAGCCTTGGCTACACAGTAAGTTCAAGGCCAACCTGAACTACATAGTGAGACCCTGTCTCAAACAAACAATAATAATAATAATAATTTAATAGAATATTAATGCTGCTTCTCTGACAAAGAAAGCTTCACAATGGGAAGCAAGACTGGCAGCTACCCACAAGATTTCACATTGTGCAGTGCCAAGTCTCTGATTTCAGCAGAGATGTGGCTTTGCAATAACTTGTGTGGTGAGATGAAATTCTCTGCATGAAAGCATTGTAAATCCAGAAACATAACAAACACCTGGCTACACAGTTAGAATGTTGGTAGTAAAGACTAATGATCATTAATCTTTTAGCATAACCTATTAGTCATATACTAATTAGTTAGAATGTTCGCTTAAAGGAGGACGAACCCTAAATAAACACAAGTGCAGATAGAAAGCATATTAGTGTGTCCCAAATATGAGACATTGATGAATACTGGAAGGAGGAGCAATGGTGTATGCCAGGCATATTTTCATGAAAAAATAAATGCTGTGCATGTATCTGTTCCACTTAAATGATTCAGATCTGTAGGTCTCTATTTTTAGAAAGCTATAAAAACTTACAAATAAATTTTATAAAATAGGCCATAAAGGTGTTCCTGAAGAAGACTTTTATTTTCACCAGACTTTTTGTAAGGGACAATGCAAAGGTCAGTTGGGAAGATCAAGCCTTATATTCAGAGCACCTACTTCATGGTAAGACATTCTTTTTTCTGATGTGCAGAAACTGACTGACTGTTTACTGTTCCAATATATCACCATAGAACATTCATTTTGAGGAAAAGATTGAAGACAAATAAAGCCTATCAATCCATCAAGAGATGAATGGATAAGAAAATGTGATATTTATGTGAAATGGGGTAGGAGTCTGCTCTATAGAAGGATAAACGGATCATTTTGTAGGAAAATGAATGCTTCTTGAGATCATAATCTTAAATAAAATAAATCGGACACAAATTTATATAATGCATAGTTTCTCTTCTGTGAGAAGCCAAATGTATAAATAAAGTGCAAAAAAACAAAAACAATAAATCCTCAGACAACAGGGAAAAAAAAAAGAAAAATGTTATCGTAATCCAATTTGGGCAACATATCTAAAGATTTACCTACATTAGTATAATTGTTTAATATGTTTTTGATTTGTTTGTTAGTCTGGATGTTAATTTGTGTTGATGGTAATTACCTTGATAAAGATTTCAAAATGAATAAATTTGATGATGCTAAAAAAATGGTATGCTATGCATAGGTGCTACCTACATTGAACGTAATTATCTTTTGCAAACATGTACTAATAAAAATTAAAATTTTAAGATGCACAAAAATTTTTAATTTTGATGACTCCAAAAACTGATGAAAATGTAAATATCAAAAGGGTTGAGAATGAATTATTTTAATAACATTGTTCATGTTATGATAGTTTTAGTTTCGTTTTATGCTATTCATAATCATTACATACTGCTTACAAACGATAGTCAGAATATGCAGAAGAGAAATAACTAATATGTACGGTATGTAAATTATGAAAAATACCCCCAAATAAAACCTTATCAAAAATTGGGAAATAAAAATTAATAAACACTATCTAAAGCAGAACATCAAATGGTCCATAGGTACATAAAATCGTTCTATATTACTTAGTATTAGAGAAACGCTAATTAAAACATCACTGACATTTCATCTTACTTCAGTAAGAATAACAAATATCAAAAAATTAAATGATAACATACGCTGGTGAGGCTTAAGGGCAAAGAAACTCTTACATTATTGGTAGGAATGTAAACGAGGAAAACTGCTGTGGAAGTTAATATGGTGATTTCTCTAAATACTAAAAAATGAAATTACATTGAATCCAATACTTCACCTTCTGGGGATCTTCCTAAAAGAATTAAAGGCACCATATTATAGTGATACATGCGTATCCAAGTTCATAGCACCACAATTCATAAGAGCCAAATCTTGGAAGTAGACCATTGTTTCATTAACAGATGAATGGATAAAAGAATGTAATATTTACATACAATGGAGTACTTCTGTGCTATAAAGAAACAAGGATAAATTTGAGCCATTTGTGGGAAAATGTATGAAAATGTAATAATATAAAATATATCAGACTCACAAACTTAAATATCATATGATTTATCTCCTGTGAGTAAACCAATATATAAAGAGCATGATAAAAGGGAAAGAAAGGTCATATATGTATCTATATCTACACACACACACACACACACACACACACACACACACACACACACACACACAGAAACGGACTACTACTTTGCCATAAAGAAGATAAATTTGACTCACTTGTAGGAAAATGGTTGTACCTGGAGACCATAAGTGTATATGAAAGAAAGTAGACAAACACGCCTAAATAGTGTATGGCTTTATTATATGAGAAATCCAAATTATAAACAAGTTAAACAGTAAAATAAAAGATAATATACAACCAGAAGTTCTTTTGAAGAGGAAAGGGACCAAGAGATAGGGGATGAGCAGTGGTAAAGGGAATTTAAAATGTAACTAAAATGTATTATTTGCATGTATCAACTTGCCAGCATAAACCAGTCATTATATATTGCAAATATGTATCAATAAAAGTAAATAAAATTTTTAAAAGAATATATAGTGAATATTTAAATTTTAAAAATATCATACTAACAGAAAAACTGACATTAATCTCCTTGAAATACTCCTTGTTTCTAACATACTCATTCTGCTTCTCAATTTTAAAATAGTTCTGGAAGTTCTCTTTCTTGTCTTCATGAGGTGTGATTCAAAATACAATAAATATTGTTGCCAAGTGCCTTTCAACTGAAAGGTAAACTAGTAAACATATCACGGTGTATTCACTTCCACCCATTTTCACAATCTGCACCACACGGATTCTGGCTCTTCCCCAAAGTCAGATGGTCATGAAACACAAATGTGTTTAAAGGCTTCAAATGGCAGAAGCAGTCATAACAGTGCAGTTAGAGACACGGACAAGAGAACATCCAGAATTGCTTCAGAAACTGGCCAGGAAGATGGGATAACTGTGTTTAAAGCAAAAGACCATATTTTGATGGTGATTAATGACAATATGTCTTGATTAACCACAATATGCCCAATGTTTTTTTCATTTTAAATACTCAATGATAATTATAAACTTTGAGTCACTTGAAATGAATCATCAAAGAAGCCAATTTATATGAATTTCATGACTCAGAAGAAAAGCCAGAAAATGCCTGAGGAAGTTTTCACATGCTCCTGTGTCATATGTGTAAAATGAGATTAGAAAGTAAATACTGATTTACAATTAATCATTTGAAACATTAAAGAATACAGATGTGTGATTTTAGTAAGATGGTTATATATATATATATATATATATATATATATATATCAATAAAACAAGGAAAATTAGATGACAGAAATGAGGGCAAACACATTTGACAAACTACCTCACAAAGAACAAATGCAAATTATAGAAGGTCTACTTAAGTTTTATGTTTCTTTGAATTGAGGAATGCATACAATTTCTTTGCTCAAAGAGAGCATAATGAGTATTTGTTTTCAAATCTTTGGATAACAATATTGGCACAAAAATTTAGAAGCTATAACACAATAATCATAGATAAAATTAATATATTTTCCACTAGAAATTTCCTTTAGTGGCTCTAGTGTAAAGAGTATAATCAAAGACTATTTGCAAGAATATTAGACACACTAACTGTAATATCAAACAAAATGCATCAAAACTTAAAAACTTCTACAAAACATATTTTAAATTATGTCACAAAGATATTTGCTAATTACACATTAAATTATAACAGTGAATTGTGGTCAATGCTTTCAAAGTCACAGGAAAATTAATTAGAATGAACTATTAAATGTACATATTTGTCCCAGAATAGTGGCACATGCTGCAGTCTTAGCTACTCAGAGACAGAGGAAGCAAGACCACAGTTCAAAGCTACCTTGAAACTTAGTGAAACCTTGTATCAGAACAAGATTATTTTAAAAGTTGGAGATAAAGCTCTGTGGGTAGAGCACCTCTGGAATCAATTCTAATACACATGCACGGGTGTGTGCCTACACACACACACACACACACACACACACACACACAAGCACATGCTAAGCTAGAAACATGATACATAGTGATACAAAGAACAAACAATGTAAACATCTTATTTTACAAATGTGTTCTACTAAACAAAAAAGAATATAGTACAAAATAGAAACTGTAAGTATATAAATATAAATTGCAAAACTAAAATCATGGTTAGGAAACAGTTCATGAAGGTCTGAGTCTCGTTCTCTCTTTCTCCCTCTCCTCTATCTCTCTCTTCCCTTCTTGTTATCCTCGCCCTCTCCTATCACCTTTTGTCCACTCAAAGGTATTTTATGTCTGCCTTTAAACAATATTTCACAAAACCCAGACTGAAAATGTGTAAACATTGATCACACTGAAAAAAAATAACACAAGGCCAGTAACTTTACTTCCATTTTATTACCTGCTTCTTAATGTAAACACTGATGAAGAGAGAAAACACGAAATCAAAACCTTAGATCAGGGACTCCAGCCTCTTCATCTGTATTTACTCTAAGAAATGTGAGCATTGTAGGTGACCACTGAAAGTCACTTAAAGCGAAAATGAGGAACAGTAGAAAAGAAGAGCAACAGAAATAAAGGAGAGAAACTTCTGTATTTGGTTTTTACAGCAGGTTACCTATTGATTGCCATTTTTAGCATATTACCTCTACACTGTCATTCTGATTGCTCCAATTGGTGCTCAGTGCTAGGACTTAAACCTGGGTCAGTGAAGCTCCTAAGAGTTTATGAGAATTCCAGGGTATTTGTATTTCAACTCTGCCTCTTGTAGTGAATTTCATACATAGTTGCCACAATCTTAAAAAAAAAATTTGCTTGAATAACTTGTAATTTATAATGAAGATAATTAAAAATTTGTTCACTGATCAGGAAAATAGTTTACATATGCTTGATAATGATGATTTAAATCAATTCTAATCAAATATTATCTAAGCCAAGATATTCCCAACTACTGACAACTTGAAAAAATTGTAGTAGCACTCAAGGAATATAGTCTAAATATTATAGATGTAGAAACAGAATCACAGAAAAAAAGAGCATTATTTTATCACCCTTGAGTTCCCATGAATGTTACTAGTGCCTTCTTATCTTTTTCTAAAACATATGCAAAAGCAGTAATCCTGCACACCGGAAAATTTATTATTAAATTTTAATAAGCATAAACAATGCAATTTTTGCATATTTAAATATTCTTAGATTTTTTTCCTATATTTTCTGTCAGATAAGTTCCCACTTTTCTTGAATAATTCACCACTCAATTAGCAATGATGCTTGGGATAAAATTCATAAGCTGTGCTTTTGCCAATTAGATTTAAATATTAAAATGAAAGTGAGGTAGCGAATGGAGGTATGAGTTAGTAAAATATCATGCTGAGTGTGTTGACTAGAGAATCCAAGTAGAAAACAGTGCTTTCTGTACGATAGCCACATTGATCTAAATCGAGAGAACAGAACATATAATTAGTAGCAAAAAACAAAATAAACCTGTTTTACAAAGATCAAATTCATAGACTATTTTTATCATATAAATATGTATATATATATATATATATATATATATATATGCTGGTTCTGTTTAAAAATTATATGAGTAAGGAATTCAAATGGAAATATTAAAGAGCATAGGCATTTCTGTTGGTAATTGCTGTGCAAACATTTTTACTATACTTTGTTTATAAAGAGAAAATAACCTCTTGAATTAATTACTGCCAAATGTATTATTTTTATTACTATTTATAATAAGTTATTTACATATTATGTGATTTTCTCAGCTATAACTTTATACCTAAATTATAAAACCTAAAATTAAATTTACATTGCCTAATGACCAACGTTTAAAGCATTTTGAATTTAAAAGAAATATAAGAGATCCACCTCCTTGTGAATTCATGTGAAAATGAACAAATTATTGGCAAAACCTTAATCAAAATAAAAATAGGTTTACTCCCTAACAGTGTCACTGAGAAATATAGCAATATGATAAAGACATTAAAGATATGCCTGTATACTTAAAACACAATATTTTAAAATAACTTATAAAACAACATACACATTTTCCCTCTCACTATGGCCCTAGACTGAACCTTGAGCTATGATTTAGACAAACTGGGTTAAGGAACAAGGCATGGCCATGTGTGAAGCGTAAGTGGTGAAAAGCCATCTGCTCGAAAGACTTTATCACACTGATGCAGTTTGCCTGAGGACATAGGGGAAAATGTTGCTGTGAAAATATTCCAGACTTCTCAGTTAATGTCTAAGCATGTGGAAGGGGAATTTATTTAAACAAAAATATAAAATACTAGTTCTTCCACAAGAGGAGGAGAAAAGGAAGGCAGGAAGGTGTAAGGAAGGGTGATGGGGAGATAAATATGGTTAAATGTTATGTATGTGTGAAAATCCACCACGAAGTTCAATGTTTCGTGAGATTAATATGCACTGTACAAAGAGCACACACACAGGCTGACACACACATGTAACACACTCATATATATGCAGGCATAAACATATATGTCATATATACACAGATACATACATATGCATATATATGTTTCCATATATATAGTGTTTCCATATATATAGAAAATGAATAATTCTGTATGTATAAAATCAAGATGAATCACCAGCATTATGTATATTTTTTCTCCTGTATTTCCTTTACTAATAATGTTTTTTCTCCCTACAAAATCCTGAGGAAAACGTATCTTCAAGAAGTCGCCAAGGGGAGCATCAGCTCATGATGCTTTCTGTTTTGCTGCTTCACTAACCTTCATTCACTGTGAGCATCTGGTAAATCTACACTAGGACTTATTGTGGCTAAAGAGTCACAGGTGAGTTCGTGTAAATGGGGTAGAAAAGACCACATGTCTGTCATTTACTCCTATTCAAACTGGTTTGTAGTTTCTAATCTTTCCAAATGAGAAATATAAAAAGCAATATTTTCCACCACAGGTAATTTGGAACGTTATCCATCTACTGGTTGCTTTTTCAATAATGAGGACCATATAGCCCAGAGAATGTAGGATTCAGAAAACTAAAATAACATTAAAAGGTAAGATCAAAATCACAGGGATGCATAAAATTGCACACTGAGGATATTATGTTGTGTGTTCCCAGATCTAGTTTACCTCATTATTGTTGAGCTCCTTTTAATAAAGTAACGAATAAAAAGTTATTACATGTTGCGATTTTAAAAACATAGATTCTGTAAAAAATCATCGGCCAATTGTGACCCTAGGGTTCTTTTGAATAAATAGTATGGGATTTTACAGATAGCTAAATTTAATTCTCAAGCATGATTGCAAAACAAAAAATCAAAGCAAACAAAAACAACATGATCGCCTATAAGTATATATTCTTGAAGACCTTATGTACATTTTCTTTTCTTAAACAACTGAGAAACAAATAACTAACAACTAGGTTGTATTTATTGAAGCTTTTAAGAAGTCAAACCTATCCTACCTCTTTGTTTGATAAATGAAAGGACAGAGGATAAATTACACAAGTTGCTGACAAAGGTCACATTGGGAGTTGTTAGCAGAAAAGTTAAGGCTAGATGACAACCTGTGTAATTTACCAACCCTGCTGATGAAAAGTGTTCCAAGGTCAACATAAAGTAATTTTAAAGCATTATTAATCTACTTTGCTTTTACAAGAGACAATCATAAAGAATATTTGCCCTCAGATTATATAGTATATACTGTTAGAATTTGTTGTAAGTCGTGTCAAAACAACAAATGAAAGTGTTTGCCAAAGTGATCATTTACAAATCCTGGATTTGACTAGAATTATGAGATATACTGCAACATAAAAATTAAGGGAACTTTAAAAGCAAAAGAAGACTAGAAGTGAGGAATCTGGCTTTGTTTTCAAATACTCTAGCTTTGCAAAAGGAAGTAACATATGAGAGACAGTGACTTACTATCTATTTTTCAAGGTTTTCAAGCTAAGAGATCACACATGGATTAGGGCTGAAATGCCAAATTCTGTACATAAAGATCTTGTTTTACCATTCAGTTTCTGTTATGTGAAACCAAGCAGCTTCAAGATAATCAATAAGGGGAGCAATATCTAGAAGACAAGGGCAATAGATTGTAGGAAAAATGACACTTCATCGGTGATACATGACAACAAGCCTTAAACCCTCACCTCCTTGGACAAAATCATATTAACATTTCTTTTTTTCTCTCATGCAACAATCAAAGCTACTTACTGATTGCTTCAAAATCACATCAATATTTTCAGTTAATTTCACTGATTATAGATAGTGCTATGGGGAGCAGACAGAGTATATTTAGACTAGCACTTTTGGAGACAGCACTAGTGGAAAGTATAGCCACACATCACTTACTCATAGATTCTTCTAAGAAGTGTGTCATTGTGAAATTTCATCATTCCACAAACATCCCACTATAAACTTTTTAAAACATCTGATTGATGAAGCACAAGAAAAAATGGTGCAATAAAGAAACACAAAAAAGTAGAGGCATATGTATGTGCTGTGGCTTAATGGAGTATTGTTTTTCACTAAAACACATTTTATAAGAAGAAAGAATACATTCCAAAATAATAATTATATTGTGCCCTTATGAATCATTAACAGAGTTGGCTATCATTTTCAAGTGTTATTATGTACTAAACTTAATATGAAATGCTATATTTATAACATGACAGTGCAATAGGCTTGTTTACAAGAGCATTACCACGGACACATGAGTAGCATATTTGCCACAATGAAAGGCTGGCTACACTATCACTATGCAAAAGAAAATTTTCAACTCTAGGGACTACTGTTGTGTATGTTGTCTGTCACTGACCACATAATTATCACCAGGTGTGTGACTGTTCAGGAAAATGAGTAGTATGAAAAATTGAGATTGACTATGGTGGTTTCAGAATTATAAAATCTAAATCAATAAGTAGCTCTACTTTGAGATAAGTCTAGAAAACTGAAAAAGACATCATTAAAAATATTAGCATAGGAATGGTAGGTACAAAGCTGTGAAGGAGCTGAGGTGTCTGATATGTCTAAGCTGACAAGTTAGCAAGTTACTGTTTCTTTTGCCCTCTCTCTCCATCAAGTTTGAACTTCTGGAGCATTAACAGAACTATGTACTCCCAGAGCAATCTTACCATCTATGGATCCCCATGATGCAATTACTCGTAGCATAAGACAAAGAGAGCCAGATGGCACCCTGATGTGCACAAGGATTCATACCACCAAGGAGGAGCTGCTAAATAAAGAGACTCAAAGTACAGAATGGATGGAGTACCTACCCTTTCTGTCACCCTGAGATGGAGAATTGGGGGGAGGGTATTTTAGCGCTGATAGTTCTGCAACTGTAAGCAAATTCTTGACAGCAATACATACTGCTTTGCTTCCAAATCATGCTTTCCATTTAATCATTCTTCTCTGCCCATATATAAATATGAAGATATACATGGAGAATTGAGATGTTTCAGAACAATGAGAATTTGCTTGGCAACATGAGTTGAAAGAGATGAGCCCAAAAATCAAACCTTTATAATTTGCCATTGTTTTTTAAATAGATAGTAGGGAAATGTAGGATAGAGCCACATAGACGATCTCACACAATTTTATTTTAAATTACGTTGTGAACATAGATTAAAAAATCAGTTCTACTTGTTTTCCAGGGTTCCTTTGAAATTTGCTTGCTTTGTGATTATTTACCCACTAGCTCTTGGTTAAAAAAAAAACAAAAAACTATGAATTCATATTTCCCTGTCATTTTAAATGAGAAGTATTAGGTTTAGTAAAAATAAACTTCAAATTATAATTACACTAGTCTTAGAATGTTAACTTCTCTGTATTCATTAACATTACCAGTGTGACTTTAAATCACTTTAAAGTCATGGTTATTCCTTCTCATCTCTTGTAAAAATGGTGACATGAAACCAATGATATTCAGAAAAGACAGATGGTTGCCTGATCTTTTCTAAAATTTATATTACTGAAATTTCCACCATTCCTGAAATTTACAAATATTTCATTACTTCTCCATTACTGTCTTGGTTAATTTTATTTTTCTCTCATTGTGAAACAAAACACCAAAGCCCCAAAATGAAGGAAGGAGAAGTTTATTCAGCTTACAGTTTTTGGAGGTTTCAGTCCATAATTGGCTAGTTCCAAGGCAAGGTGCCATGCCATTGGGACAACACTTCCAGGCAGCAAACAGCGCAAAAAATGTGGGAAAAGCAAGCCTCTTTTCCTCCCTTATAGTATTTGTAGATTATCGCACTTCTAGAGTGGGTATGTAGCACTCACAAAATCTCTGTGAGCTGCTCTTGCACAAGATGAGGGTATTTACAAAGTAAGGATTCTGGGTTCCTGCTGAGTCTGTCAGTTAAACTTCTAAAAGTCTCAAGTTGATACAATGTATCAATCATAACACTTACTTTTGAGATTTATAAACATATATTTGTCCAAAGATGTAACTGAGTAAAATATAAAGCAAAAGTGAACTGGTATAAAAAATTCAGATGATTCTACAATTTTGTAGACTAAAATTGTTAAAAATAAATTTATGTTATATGACATTGTGTGTTTTTAACAGGTTCCTTCATATATATATATATATATATATATATATATCATATACATATGTGTCTATATCATATATATATATAATATACATATAATATATACTATATATAATATATAGTATATATTATATATATGAAGGAACCATGTATATATATGTATAACCTTTTATATATATAAATATATATCTCATAGGAGTACCCTCCTTTAAGTTGGTAGTATAATTCTCTCCAATTCTTAATAATGTTGACATTGACTTTAACCTTTGCATGTTGTATAACTGCTATATGGTTTTATTGCAGTTCCTAAAAATGATCTGATGAGGGAAGTTCTGTGTAATTCCACTCTCACTAAAGAAATTCTCATTAAACTGTCATACAAAGTGTTGGAGTCCATGTAGATCCTGATATTCTGCTTTGCCTTGGCCCACATCTTAGCAGCGAACCAACAATGCATCTTTTTTAGTCATTCTGTCTCTCAGATAGAAATCAGAAAGCAGTGCCCTGTTTTCCCTTTCCTTCCTCAAATGTAATGGAGTAAATATTAATCTCCTTAGAGCCTATCTTTTTAATATGATGCAAGTAAAGCATCTTTATCTCCTCTGGGTGGTAGAGAACTCACAGCAACTTTCCATAAGCAAGTCTTTATAAATCTGGTTTTTTGTATTCCATATTTTCTATTGCTTCAACATGACAAGATGCAAAGTAATATTTAGTTGCATTAGAACATTTTTGAGAGGTTGTAAGTTCAATTTCCAGTACCAAAAAAAAAAAAAAAAAAAAAAAAGCAAAGCTGCAAGATGAATTTTCTTTGAGATGTAGAAAGTTCTATCCCCGTTTCTTCACTCCAAACTAAGACAAAAAGTATCCAAAGGCAACAATTAACTTGTAAATTTTTATACCACAATCTTCTGGGTTCACATAACACAGATAAAATTGCATATGAATTTGACAGAATCATCGACTCAAATGCATTCTAAAAGAAAAAAATCATTTTATATAGGATTCCTTCTATATTCAAAATGCCACAAGTTTTGGGGTAAATATTCTTGTTTCCTTTTGTGCACCGTTAGACTCTATACAGTGTTTAAAATCTGCTTATGGTTTATATTTAGATGCCCCCAAAAGGTTTACATACTCATAAGTGAGGCTTTTCAGAAGTGGGTGGATTTAGGATGTGTGATGCTGGGATTAAGGATGTGTGATAACTAAATGGGATTAGTATAGTTCTGGGTATGACTGAATAGACTGACTGCGGATAGAAATTCCACTCTGGATATGTCTAGTAGACCTAAAAGATCTGCAGCCTGCTAGGGATAAAAGAGAACGGCAGGCTCTGCTGCTGCTGCTCACTGACTTCTGTGGGCCATGCCAGGAACTGTTTCTCCTCTGGAATACGCTTTGCCAAACTACCTGCCTTGGAGTCAGTTAAGTGTTGACTGAAATCTCTACAAACTGTGAACCAAAATAAACCTTTTTTCTTTTAATTTGAGAGTATGCAGTATTATTTTTCAGTAATAAAAAGTAAACAGTACAGATTATGTTACAAGAAGTGGAATTGTTGCTGTTGTGATAATACCTGGCCATGTGATTCAAGAGCCTTTGGAACTGCCTTACTAGAAGTATTCGGAAATGTTTGGAGATACTGGCTAAAGAAGCAACTCAGCAGGAGGCCAGGGGCCTCAATTTGTAAACATCCTTATCCTTTGCAAGAGAAAGGCATGGAGGTGTTGAGAGTGCTCTACCCTCCCTAGGGGAATGGCAGCCTGCTTACAATACAAAGGAGGAAGAGAGGCTTTTCCTTCCCTTTCTTTTTGCTATTTTTGCTTTTGCTGTCTTCTGCCAACTTGAAGGGGTGCCCCCCTCCATGTCATGCTGCACTGCTTTGGAGCCAGCTGATTATGGACTGAAACCTTCACAAACTGTGAGCTCAATATACCTTTTCTTCCTTAAATTTGGGGGTCAGATTTTTTTCCTAGCAATGGGAGAAAAGTAACTAAGATTGGAATTTTCATTGAGAAGCAAGAACTACATTGACTGTTGGATACCCAATCATTTGTGTTTTGATTTGGCAGAAAGTTAGTATGCATTTTGCTACTACATTAACATCATCCACGTTGGTTTTAAGTGCATGCAGAATATAAAGAGTTGTGTGGTTAGGGAAGTTTGCACTAATTTCAGAAGGAGGCTTGGGTAACCAGTCAGTATGTGACGCTGTGAATGTGAAGCAAACGTGCAGTGGTGACCCCAGAAAGTGGAAGAAGCCAGGAGACTTGGGAGGAAAACTTCAAGGAAAGAGTAGAGCTGACACAAGAGAAAAGCCATAGAACTGCAACTCCACTAATGCTATAGGGGCACAGCTACAGAAGCTCTTTGGAGCTCACATCTTGCTTCAGATTACCTTGTGTACTGGATATGGAACTACAGACTTAATGTTGACTCAGCTGAATTTTAGTCTTGCTTTGGTCCCATTACTTTCTGTTCTCCTATTTGTCCCTTTGGGGATGGGAATTTTTATCTTGTGAAATTGTATTTTGGAAGAGTACTTAATTTTCTTTTTAATTTTAAAGAGACAGTGAAGAATTCACCTTAAATATCAGAGGAGACTTTAGACTTTAGACTTTTCAGTAATGCTAAAACTGTTAGGACTTTGTTTATTTTTAAGAAATGGACTAAGCTCCTTTTGCACAAAAGGATGTGCATGATTATTTTGGGGCTTGGGGTATCCAGATGATCCCCAAATCCTCACGTGCTTATAAATAGTGTTTTTAGGAGGTGGCTGGAACGACGGTGAGTGATAAATAAATGAGACTACCATATTTCTAGGTATAGTTGAAAAGATTTACTGAAGATCAATGCTTCATCTTGGATATGAGTAGTATTAAGATGATCTAGCTACAAATAATTCATTAGGGTTTGTATCACAAGGACATTGGAAAACACTGTGCAAAAAGATCTAGAATGAAATGTTTTATTCATTTATTTGTTTATTTTGAGATAGGATCTTCAAATGTAGTTCAGGCTGGTCGTGAACCCACTGTGCAGTCCAGGTTGGCCTCAAACTCATGATTGTCCTCGTTTCTCAGCCTCCTGAGTGCTGAAATTACAGGCATGCACCACCGCACCAGGCTATGACATGTATTTAATCTAGAATAAATATAAATTGAAATAAAAAGGGAGTAAAGCAATATTTTGAGAGTAAAAATTCTCAAAAACTCAAATGCATTAAATGAGTAATTTAATTATGTAAATGTGTACATTTCTATAGAAATATCAATTTATGAAATATTTATAATTTTTGTCCTTTATGTTGAAAACAAAAACCAAAAATATGTTTAAACTGTAAAATAGGACAATTATTCTAGTCAATAGTATTTTTTATATCAAGAATCAAACCATTTTAACATGGGTACAAGACAGTAATAAGTGATTTTCAAATAGTGATATTTTTATCTTTGCAGTACATGTAAATGAGATCCAAACAACAAATCTATAGACGAAAATTTTAGATGCTCTATTTCTCTTAAACGAATTTACAGTTTTTGGTAAAGAGCTGAAACATTCTACTTTAACTAGATTTCATCATGTAAATACAAATTAAAACAATTTTTTCCATTTAAAAAAACCTTTTTTTGTATTTAGACCATTATGAAGATCAACAGTTATTTCTTATAGAGGTTTTGAGTGAAAAAAATGAACTTTGAGTCTCTAAATATTTTTCCCAAATACAACGAAGTGTTATTATTTCCAAAGTATGATTTGATAGTCTACTAATTAATATAAGTATTCAAAAATATATTTAAGCATAGATAAAATTAAACAAATGGTAAAAATACTTTATTTTCATTATTTGAAAATAATATACTCGATTTGTTTACCCTGAAGTAGTGTCACTGTTTAATAATAAGTTGTTCATTATACACTAATAATTTTTTAAAATACTTAGAAGTTGGACAATAACATAAAATAATATTTAAGTTATTATATACAAATAAAAATAATTTCCATTTCAGTCTTTATATCAGTATTTTATGAGAGTAGTTTTCAGTAATGGAAATGTTTCTTCATGATGCAGTGTGGTAGCCGATAATCACATGTGAACACTGAATACTTGAAAAGGGAACTCATGTGTTCAGGATGTGAATTTTAATTTTATTTAATCTTAATTTTTAAAATTTTCTTACAAAGTATTTGAACTTTTAAAAGTTAATATTTGCATTGCAGGGAGCAAAAGAAGAAGAAGCAAAGAACAAAGCCATCTGCAGTCATAAGCAGCTTAGTGCGATGTGTCCTTTTAGGTCCCGCATGTATATATACAACATGTCACTTTGTGTGACTGAGATTGTACAGTGTGTGTCATGCTTTTCTACACATCATGAATATTCACCAATTAAAAGTCCCAAAGTTACAGGAGTATATATATATATATTTTTTTATAACCAAGAATATACTACACTAAATTTGCTACAAGAAATTGTATTCCTTCGTTTTCTGGCAACAAAAATTTCAATGAAGACAAAAATAGTCACAATCCTCTAGATAGAAGTATTGGCAGAGTTACAATTAAAATACTGCTTTCTCTTAATTCTCAATTTAAAATAATACCTAAAATAACAGAGTGTACCCTTGTACCTGAAAGTAATGGGTTCCTTACTTTTATGATAGTAGGAAAATATATCTTCTCATTGAATTATTAACATAGTCCTTATAACAGAGCTAGAACAGATTTGCTCATTAATGGTTCTCACCAGAATGTAAGCCTGAACACAGCACAAATTCCTCCTTGTATAAAGCTTGTACTCCGCTGATTCCAGTGTAACACTACCTACCTGCTGTGTAATAATTCCAAGTCTTAGGTGCACTTTTTCAACTATGACAAAAAGATACTTGAAGATTGGCTAACTGACTATCTCTCCCTTTTATCATTCATTGTCATCTTATGCATCTCTAAAGCTTAGATGCCATGCAGTAGAGTATGAACTTTATGTACACTAAGTCCAAGTACTTAATGAAAAATGCACATATAGATCTATGATTAAATCTAAATCTATATTCCAGATACAGAGATTACAGCAAAGAGCCTTTACCTTCACTGTCCCTTTTCCTTCCTAAGGAAAAGGAGGATGAAGACTGAGTTCAGCATCACATTAAATCTAAGACGTGGCTTTAACAAAGGTCACTTCTAGAAACAAAACAAAGCAGATATTATATAGGAATATGTTGCTACTTCTAACACAGTTTGATCATTAGGACTTACCATTGATAACCAACAATATCAACTGAAATATACATATGTAACAGTGGCCAATCTGAACTCACTTAGCAGCCAAAGACTACTTTCTTTTCTGCTGGTGTCCCCTCTGCAACTCTATGAACAATCCATGTCCACTGCAAGACATCAGGTTTAACAATTTCATTCCAAAAATCCAACATGCCTATTCAGTAACAGAACATACATAAAGGCCTTGATTTAGGCCCTTACTTTTACATAGGTAAACTTCAATTATCTTAAAATGCAAGGTGTTTACAACAAGAATTTAAATTTCTCACTACAGGTATATTGGCATCAAATAAATTGCACACATATACTTACAGATTCTACTTCTATTTATTTATTTATTTATTTATTTATTTATTTATTGCCTTTTTTGAGTCAGGGTCTCGCTATGTAGTTCAGGTTGGTCTTGGGCTCACTTTGTAGCCCAGGCTGGTCTTGAATTCACAGTTGTCCTCCTGTCTCAGCCCCCAGAGTGCTGGGATTACGATGCGCATCACCATGCCGGGCAGGAGTCTAGTTTTAAATCATCATCTACTTAAGAACATTTTTTCCTAAATCTCTTTTTCCTTTTATCAATCCAAGAGACAAATATGTATATGTAATGCTTAGTGATAACTTCAACAAGTCTCTTTCTTCCTAAGACATTTTAAGAATTGTCTTTCTTAGGAATTTTAATACAAAGAGTATTAAGTTAGTTTACTAACTGTACTTTTGCCATTTACTGCATTTTTTTACATCTAGAAAGTCTAGATACTGAACATTGGGACTTCTTTGTTCTTTGTACACAACTTATATGCACAGTAAACAAATTGTGCTGACAAAAAGAACAGTGTATATAGTCTTTTTATTTTCTTCCTCTATAAACTGACATAAAATTTGGGTTGATCATTCTATTCCTTAAAAACAGGTATTCACTATTAATTTTAACAAAAGGAAAAATATAAAAGTATGTTATTTAAATACCTCTATTTTCAATGCACTTTGTGCACTTGGAAACATAGAAAGATTAGATGCTTCAAAATGGACTCAAACTATCCACTTTATCCAGAATAGTGTTGAGTAAACACATGAAAGAACAATTATATTTAGAAATGTTTGCTAACTAGTAGCATTTGTACCTAAAATCCTTCATTTCTTGCAATTCCTTCTCTCCTAATATCACCTGTGATTCACAAACATATGTCACTCTACTGATTTTACAAAAACATCCCAAAAAGTTATTTGTAAAAGTAGTTTTTCTATACATTGAATACCTCTTTATCTAGAACTAGATTTTTTTGGTAGAACTTGTTAACTGTGTGGACAGCAATAATATATAAGGTTATATATTCTGAAGTAGTTTCTAGAATTTTGCCTTGAAAAATTTCCTCCTCATTTCTATCTCTTTGCCTTCAAAGTGTAAGCATACAAATTGCTGAGAAATAGTTGAAACCAAAGGCCATTTTCAAAGGACAAGGTTTTCTATGAATCCCAACACAGTGCATACAAAAGGTGCTCACCCTATTAACGACACTGGCAAGATCTTTAACTTGCAGGGACCAGTTTCCAAACTTTGCACTTATCTGCCAATTGCCCACAACATAAACAGAACAAAACAAAATCCACAATATATCCAGAAAAATGTTCAAGCCCAAACACTAACATTTTCCTTTTCACAGTTGCTTTTCTGAAGTAGTTTAACAATTGTAGTTCTAAAAGACATTTGATCTGAATTCTCACGAAAAGATACAATGTCACCTGTGTTCATAAATTTGCTTTGTTCTACATTTTAAAAAAAAATTAAATGTTTATTTGAATAATCTAGATATATTCATCAAATTCATCACAGAGAACTTATACCTGTCCATGTACATAATATATCTTGATTCCTCTTCTGTTTCCCCATAAATGTCCCCTTCCTTGAAACACCCACACCTCCTTTGAAAGTTTCACTTTACAAGGCTCTGTTTCTATTTTACTCTTTTCTCAATTTTCTTTTCCCTTTCTTTCTTTCCTTTTCTCCTTTGCCTACTTTCCTTTTCCTTTTGAAGAAAAAAAATAGTATTTCACAGTATCTATTATACATTTTGGATCTTACATTTCAGTTTCACACACCAGAGAGATAAAATTATATTTGCATGCATGCATCCAATTTATTTCACATATGATTATGGTCTCAAAGGCCATCCAGTTAGCTATAAATGTCTCAATTTCATTCTTCTTTACAGCTGCATAATACTCCATTATTTATAAAAAGGTACATTTCTTTTATGCATTCCTTGGTTGATGGGCATTTGGGCTGTTCCCAAGATTTAGCTATTACAAATTATTCTGCTTCAAACATGAGTGCACATATGTTGCTGTGGTATGATATTTTTAAGTCTTCTAGGAAAACACCCAGAAGGGCAATAATTGGGTCAAATGGCATCTCTAATTCTAATATTTTAAGGAATCTCCACACTGATTTCCACAGTGGTTCACAAGTGTACACTTCCACCAATAGTGAAAAGGATTTCTTTCTCCCCACAGTCCTGAAAGCGTTTGTATTGGTTGATTTTTTTAATGAAAGCTATTCTTTCCAGAATGAGATGGAATCTTATTGTTTTAATTTATATCTCTTGAATGTCACTTGATTCTGAACATTTTTTTTTTCATGTATTTACTTGCTACTTGTATTTCTTCCTTAAAGAAGTACATGTTCATCTCAGATATCAATTTCTGGATTGGGCTTTTGAATTTGTGCGGTCTGATTTTTTAAATAATTTATATATTCCATAAAAATTAAGATTTAAGTCCTTGTCTGAGGGATACCTGGCAGATTTCCCAATTCTTTGGGTTGTCTTCTCACTCTATTGGTGATTTATTTTGTTGTGTAAAAACTTTTTAATAATAAAATCCCATTTGTTGAATCTTTGTAATATTTCCCTTGAAGTCTGAATTTTGTTTATGAAATTTCTGCCTACACTTATGTCTTCAGGATTTCTACCTGATTTCTACTCCATTAAACTTAATGTTTCTATTTTAATGTGTAGATATTTGATTCATTTTGATTTTAGTGTAGCTCATGGTGAAAGACATGGGACTAGTTTTAACCCTTGGCAGGTTGAGATTCAGTTTTTCCAGCATCATTTATGAAGGATGCTATCAGTCTTTCAGTGAATGTTTTTTGTGCTTTTGTCAAATGTCATTATCTTAATGTGTTTGGAATTGTTTCTGTATCTTCTAATCTGTTCTATTGAACCTCGGTTTCCTCCAAGAACAAGGAATGTCTCTCCCTTTTGTGTTATCTTCTTCAACCTCCTTTTTCAGAGTACTGTCATTTTCAATGCAGCCTGATTCCTGTCATGTTTGATACATTAAAATTGAGAAGTCTGAAAGCTTAGGTAAGTAACCCAGCAGTTTTACATCCTACAATATAGAGAAAATGCAGTTACCACTCTGGGATCTTGTTCATTGTGTCAACTTGAGAAGCTTAAAAATTTAACTAAGTGACTCACAGGGGGCCAGGGTCCTCACTATGTAAACATCCTGAGCGTCTGTAAGAGGAGGCCATGAAGATGGTGTGAGTGCTACATCTACCATAGGGGTGGTAGTATGCATAGAATTAAAAAGAGGAAAAGAGGCTTCCCCACTCCCCCGTTTTAGTTCTTCTTGCTTTTACTGTCTTCCACTAACATCACTGGTTTTCCTTCTGCTATACCACGTTATCTTGGAGTCAGTTGATAATGGACTGAAATCTCCATGAATTTTAAGCTAAATAAATCATTCCTTCTTTGACTTTGTAAGCATTTTGTCTCAGCAATAAAAATAACCAATACAGAATATGATACCAGAGATAGAGCTGTGACAATACCTTACCTTGTGGTTCAAGAGCCTTTGAGAATGGCTTTTGGGAAGAGTTTTAAAATGTTTGGAGAGGTATCTGAAAGATTAGAGCTAGACAGCATTGACTGTTTTGTATGGGAGATTCTGGTCAGAGCTAAAATCAGAAGGATGATAGAAATCCTGCTAGGCTCAGATTTTTGTTGGAAAAATGTATTGAATTGCTGTTTGAGTCCAGATAATGTGTGTGTTATGGCTTGTCAGAAAATTTTCTGTATTTTGCTCATGTCCAGAGACTTTGCCTGAAATTGAGATTAAGCACAGTGAACTAATTAACCCTGCAGAAAAAATTTCAAGGCAGTCTAAATTTGAGGCAGTGGCTGGGGCCTGTTCATCAGGTTTATGTTGTGAATCAAGAGATCAGAACTCAGAAAAATAATTTGAAGCATATTAAGGTTGACCAGAAGGGAAGCTCCAGGAACACTGTGAAAGACAGAGATAGAGCTGAGGATAGCTTGACTGCTGAAAAGGAATAAGAGAATGCAAAATATAGCCTGAATGCATCACAAAAAGCAGCAAGTCTCCACCCTTTTTAGCCTTAAAACTGCAAAAATGAAAGCCTTTGCTTTGAGGAGAAAGTCACAAAGTACCATGTTCCAGAATGGTGGCAGCATAGAGAATTGTTTCCTCCAAACTTTGTTCAAAGTTCTCAGCAATTCAAGCACTTGACCCTTACAGCCCAGGGAAGCCTAATTAGTGATCCAGTTGGCAGCACATCTTGGCATCATCTATGGGGTACTGGTTTTAGGTGTGTTCAGAATGCAAGAGTTTCAGGGTTGAGAAGATTTCCACTCTGATTTCAGAAGGGGGGGGGCACTCAGTGTTCAGTGTGCCCCTGGGAGGTTGATGATGAAGCTGTGAAGGTGAAGCAGAAGCTGCAATGGAGATCCAGAAGTTTGGAAAATTCAGTAATGTGAATCAACTAAGAAAAGCTGCAAGGAGGGAGCAAAGACATTCCAAGAGAAAAGTTGAGGAAGCCATAACCACCAGAAGTGCTATAGTGGTGGAATCACTCAAGCCTTTTGGAGCTCACAAGTTACCACAGATTGACTGAGATGGTTTACATGGAACTATAGGTATTAATATTTGTTCTGATGGAATTTGAACTTGCTTTGGCCCCAATCCTTGTATTCCCCTATTTGAAACTTTTGGAATGAAAAATGAAAATATTTGTCTTGTTCCATTGAATGTTAGGAGTGTTTGACTTTTCATTTGCACATGGGTCTTATAGCTAAGAGTTCGCTTTACATTTCTTTTTTTTATATAAAAGGAAACTTTTTTAAAAGAGAAAAAGAAAAAAACAGAAAAAGGGTACAAGTAATACAAAATTTAAAAAATAAACAGTAAGAAATCACTGGTTAATAGATTACATATTCTCATCTTAGAAATAGTTGTTCAAGTTACAAAATTGAAGCATATAAAGTGGACTTTCAAACAGTGAGAGTGCAAACAGTTTTGTTCAATGATCCAAAAAAACTCAGTAATATGGTTATCTATCTTATACACTTATACATATAAGCAGTTATGAACGTTAGAGCACTTTGTTTTCTTTTCTTTTGTACAATGACAATTATACATTTTGGGTTTTATTACTCCCACACTTCTTATTACTTTTTTGAAGAGAGTAAAACCAAATGTGACATATCAGAATAGAGTCAGTCAAATCAAAAGGATGGACATAACAGATAATGTAAAAACAAAATACAAGGTGATCAACAATGGTTACCATACTGCCTCTTGCTATTTTAAGCAGAATTGCCAGTTATAATAAAATTGAAAAAAAAACAGTAAATAATAAAACCAAAGCATTGGAGACATTACAGGTCTTTAAAAGAAGATAATAGTCAACTGGAATGGGCGTCGTAATGAATCTTATTGTCTTTACAGTTGTTGCCTATACTTTCAAACTTGGTACTATCAAGCAAAGCAGAATAGGGGACAATCAGTCAAAACAAGATGGTGAGGGCAATACAGGATTTGAAATCAAGTGAGTAGGAAATCAAAGTAGATTACTATAATGTTTCCTGCTATTTTTTATTTATTTTCCCTTAATTAAAAAGATTTAAAAAATAAATAATTTAAAAAAGGAATTGAGATTTAAAAAAAAGGGGCATAACAACAGAACAGCACAGGTCAAAACAACCATTTAAGCAAAATAGTGTTTCACTACAAGATATCCTGACCTAAAAATAGTTACCATAGTGTCTCTTTCCTTGAAATTTTTGAGTATAACTTCGTATACTGTAGCACCAAACATATCAAGACACTATAAAACCATTCAAGAGAATGACATTATTACAGGGTATTTAGAACCAGTTAACAGAAAATGAAAGATAATTTTTGTATAATCTTCTTATCTATAAAGGTTTTTACTTATATATCATATATAATAAAATCCAATAAGATACAACCTTTTAAGACTGATGGAGACAGAAGAATACAAGTTTAATGGGACTTCGAAACAAGATGATATACTAAATCAGCACTAGCTATTATGATGTCTTGTTTTCTCCTAAATAGCTGTTCCTACCATCTGATCTTCTTTGCCTCATTTCTGTTGAGCTCTTTTTCTGTCATTTGTTGTCAGTTTGTCTTCTTCATTTTGCTTTCTGCTCTATTCATTGTGGCCTCTCTGCCACTATTTCTGGAATCTTGGTATTTTCCTTTCTTAGAATGTGCTGCAGTATTCTCTGTAGAGTTGAATTGGTGGTTACAAATTCCCCTAGTTCCTCTTTATCCTGGAAGCACATTGTTTTTCCATCAATTTCTAGGGACAGTTGTACAGGATACATCAATCTTGGCTGATGGTTATTATCTTTCAAAGCTTAAATTATTTCCCCCCATGCTCTTTGTGATTTGATGGTTTGTGCAGAGAAGTCTGCTGAATTCTGATGGGTGTTCCATTGTAAGTGATCTGTTTCTTGTCTCTGATGGCTTTTAATATTCGGTTCTTATATTGGATTTCTGGAAATTTGATTATTATATGCCTGGGTATACCTCTGTTTGGGTTGTGGGTGGCTGGGGTCCTGTATGCCTCATACATCTGAGTATCTTTACCATTTGCTAAATTAGGGAAATTCTCTTGGATTATTTCTGTGAATAGCTTTTGTAGTCCATTTGTTTGTGTCCCTACTTCTTCTTTTATGTTCTTAATTCTTAAGTTATAGATCCTCTTATCATTTTCTAGCCTTTGTATTGTTGCTATTTGTTTTTTAAGAAGTTTTTCATTTCATGCTCCCATATTATAAATCTATCCTCTGGTTCAGAAAATCTATCCTTAGTTTCTTTCAAGCTGTTATGCCAGTTTTCGATAGAGTTTTTAATTTCCTGGTAATCTCTTTGAACCTGCTTCACATATTCTATGTTTTCTCTATTTTCTCCATCATACAATTCTCCCCTTTTTTTCTGTTCTTTTTCCACCATCTGTTTTTTCTTGGGTGGTGCTTAGCATTTCTCTAACTATTCTACTTATATCTTGCTTTTGGTCGTTAATAACTTCATTCCTGAACTTTTCTTTGTGGCTCTGCAGATAGCGCTTTATATCTATTGGTACCATGTCTGCTATTGCCTGTTTCTCAGGATTGGGGGCCGAGGAGCCTTTCTTGTTGCTCCCTCTTCTCATATTTTTTGTTCCTTTTATATAAGTGTATAGAGGAGGCCCAGTTTCTTTTTTTGTCAGTTACAGTTTGTTTGAATTGCGCCAGCTAGGTGTTCCCACCCACTGCAGTGTACTAGGGAGACAGAGACCTGGGCAGCCTATGCTGGGCCCGTCCCTCCAGGTCAACCTACCAAAGGCTTTACTGCTAGGGTGCACCTCCAGGCACTGGGACCTGATTTGGGCTAGCCTATTGGGTCTTAATCAGTGGCGTCACACAGGCCAGGCCAGGCACTCCCCACCAATCCCGCTTGAGAGGGGAATATGTGACTGAAGTCATTGCAGCATCCTCTCCCGGCCAGCCCACCTTTCCCAGTATGTCCTTTGCTGAAGCCTCTTATTCTTTGGAAGGGTCCCCGATCTGCTCACTCACCACAGGTCGATGCAGGGCTCCTGGCCAGTCCCACTCTCAACTCCATTAGCCGCTTCCCACTCTCAGAGCTTTCGCACCTCTCTTCGCCATGCCTATTGGGATGCAGCAGCGGCTGCAGAAATTCAAATCCTGGCTTCCAGTGGCACAGGGTCCATCTTCTGTGCTGAGACCTTATCTGTTCCTGTTATATCACCGGGATTGCGTTTCCAGTTGGTTTCTCTTTGTTTAGTTCATTCCTGGGTTGGCAAAGTATATCTCCCCTTGCTTAGGATTTCTCACCCAGCACTATTCCTGGGTTTTAAGTGCTGTTTCTCAGAGTCTTTGAAACTGCTGCTATCTATCTGCCATGTTCTCCCGGAAGCCCCCTTCTTTACATTTCAAAGAAGACTTTAGATTTGAACTTTTCCACAATGCTGAGACTGTTAGGACTTTGGCGACTCTTTCAGATGGACTAAATGTCTTTTGCAAAAAGAAATGTCTATGAGTCTTGGAGGGGCAAGGGTAAAATGTTATGGTTCTAATATTTTATATAATGTTGACAGACTTTATGATGGTTCTTAAGGATTGTTAAGCCTGTACTGTAATGTTCAACTTGTTAAATAATAAGAGTAAACATTGTCTATGTCTGGAAACCTGTTTCCAGAAATGTGTCTGGTTGCCAAGTTGACAAGGTGTAGACTGCAATGTTTGATACATTATGTCAATTTAAAGTCTAGAAGCTAAACTAAGTAACTCAGCAGTTTTACATAGTTGGATGCAGAGGGCATGCGATTACCACTCCAGGGGGTTCTTATGTCAAACTGAGAGTTTAGTAATTTAACTAAGTGACTCAGCAGGGGTCGGAGTCTTCATTTTGTTAATATCCTGAGCTTCTTCAAAAGGAGTCAGAGATGGTGTGAGAATTGTCTCTGCCCTAGAGGTGGTAGCCTGCATTCAGTAGAAAAAAGGAAAAGAACCCACTCCATTTTAGATCTTAGTGCTTTTCTTTCTTTCTTTCTTTCTTTCTTTCTTTCTTTCTTTCTTTGTTTTCTTTCCTTTTTATTGGTACTGGTGATCGAACTCACGACTGCATGCTTGCAAGGCAAATGCTTATGCCGATCAGCTAAATCCCTGGCCCCACTTTTCTTTCTTTCACAACCATGAATGGCTACCACTCTGCCATGCAATCATGCCTTGACGTCAGTTGATTATGGGCGAAAATCTTTGAGCCAAATAAACCTTCTCTTCCTTAAGTTTGGACATCAGTATTTTGTCTCAGCAATGAGAGAAAAATAACCAAGACACTTCCTAAGAATTTTATTTTTTTAATGCTACTGTGAAAGGTGTTGCTTCTTTAATTTAGCACTCAATAAATTTGTTACTTGAGTACAGAAATGCTTTTGATTTTTGAGTGTGGATTTTGTATCCAGCTATGCAACTGAATGTGGTTAATAAATTTATTAGTCTTTTGGTAGAGCTTTTGGGATTTTCTATGTAGAGTATCATGTCATCTGCAAATAATAATTTAATTTATCCCTTTCATATCTTTACTCCTTTTATTTCCTTTGCATGCCTAACTGCTCTGTTTTCAGAACTATATTAAATAGGACTGCTAATAGCGGACACCCTTCTCTTATTCCTGATTTTTGAGTGAAAGCTTTCAGTCTTTGACCATTTTCACTATGCTGTTGGCTGTTGGTTTGACATAGATGATTTTTACCAGATTGAGGTAAAGACAACATATTGTGATTTTCCTTTAGTTTTTTTTTTTTAAATCATGAATTGGTGTTGCATTTTGTTAAATACTTTTTCTACATCTATTGAGAGAATCATGTCATTTTTTGTCCTTTGCTCTTTTGACATGGTATATTACATTTTTTGATTTGTGTGTATGTTGAAAAACCCCTGCATTTCTGGGATGAATCCTACTTGACTGTGATGTGTAATCGTCATGATAATTTGCTCCATTGTATTATATAATTGTATGATAATTTGCTCCATTGCCAATGTATTATTGAGAATTTTTTTTATCTATGTTCATAAGCAGTATTGGCCTGTAGTTCTCATTTTTGGTTGCATTATTCTCTGGTTTTCATATAAGGGTGATACTTGCTTCCCAGAATGAGTTTTGGAGTATTCTTCCTTTTCAATTTCATTACAGAGTTTGAGGAGTAATTGCATTTGATCTTCCCTACTTATTTTGAAATACTCAGCTATGAATCATCAGGTCTTTATTTGTTGGTAAGATTTAATTGTATTTTCAATTTCATTGACTGATACTTGGTTATTTAGGATTTTTATATCTTCTGATTCTGGTTTGTTTTTTGTATTTATCTAAGAATCTGTCCAATTCTGTCTGATTCTCCATTTTATTAAAGTCTGTCAAAATAGGTATTTATGATCTTCTGGATTTCTGCAAAACCTGTCATGACTTTTACCTTTGCATTCACTTCTGTATGAGTTTTAGTCTTTTCTCTCCTTTTTTGATAAGGTTAGTTATGAGGTTATCAATTTTATTTAATATTTTAAAAAACAAACCTTTAATTCATTGATTCTATTATTGTTTTACTGTATCAACTACATGAATTTTTTCTTCCATCTGTATATTTCTTTTCTTGTTTGAGCTTTGGATTTGACCTATTCTTATTTTTCTAGAAATTTGAGATTCAATATTGGGTTGTTTATTTGAGCTTGTTCTGTTTTCTTGAGATGAGAATTCACTGCTACAAATTTATGTGTTCAGATTGCTTTCATAGGCCCCACTAATTCTGATATGGAGCATCATCATTTAGTTGTACATATGATTTAACTTCTTCTTTAGCTTACTCTGTGACCACCATCATTTGCTCTGTAGAGTATTAATTTCTATGTAGTTATGAAGTTTTTGCTGTGTCTTATTTTTATCAATTTCTTGTACTATGGTAAGATAATATGTATTGTGCAATTTAAATCCTTTGCATTCACTTAGACATGCTCTCTAGGTTGATATGTGGTCCATTTTGGAGAGTGTCACATGCATAGCTTAGAATAATGTATTTGGTGCATATATAGCTATGATTGATATATATTTATCTTCAAGATTTCCCTTAACAATATTGTAGTGATTTTCTTTATCTCTTTTAATGAGTCTTGCTTTGAATTTCACATTTTTTTACAAATGTAATAACTACCCTTGCTTTTTTTCTTAATTCATTTGGATTGAGTACAATAGTACTTCATCCTTCAGTTTCAATATATGAATTTGTTTTTGAGTTAAATGTGTTTCTTGTATGCAGCATATTGCATGCAGTATCTCATTTCTTGATCCAATTTGCTGGTGTATTTCTTTTGAATGATAACCATTTATATTGATGTTTATAGCTGATATGTAATGGCTTACCCTTGTCATATTATTTTCTGTTTTTGGTTTCTTGTCTTTTCTCTCTATTTTATTGCTTGCCCTGCCTGTTGGTTTCTTTTTATTGATGTTCTTGGAATTGTACACATTGTTATCTCTCTCTAGAATATTCAGAAAAATTTATGGAGCTAGCTTGCAGGTCATTAATTTCTTAAGTTGTTCTTCATCGTGGAAGTATCATATTTCTTCATTAATTCTGAAAGATAATTTTTAAGGGTATATCAGTATGTGCTGAAAGATATTATCTTTCAGAACTTGGGCTACTTTATTCCAAACTCTCCTTGACTTAAGTGTTTGTGTTGAAATGTCTGCTGTGATTCAGACCAACTTTCCATCATACATGAAATTTTTTTCTTGTGGTGAATTTTCAGAATCTTGATTATTATATATAAGGGTGTAGATTTATTTTTGCCATGGCTAATTGTGGTTCTGTGTGATTCATTTATCTGTCAATCAAATTATTTTTCTGTGCTTTGAAAGTCTTTTGGAATTACTTCTGTGGACAGATTTTATGTCATTTGTGTGGATTTCTCCTTTTTCAATTTTCAATCAATTTATATTACTTTTCTTTTCATCATCTTGAAGTTTTTAGGTTGTTTTTTCACAGTACTTTGTTATTTTTAAACATTCATTTTGTGCTCATTATTTACTATCCTGTCTTCCATGTTTGCTACTTTGTATTCAATTTTATTCCTGTGGTTTTTGCAAACTTTCATTGGAATTTTTAATTTCATGAATATGTATTTGAAACTGTTTTGTTGATTCCATTTCTTTCCTCTGTTGATCATTCATAGTTCCAGTATTTTCCTATATTTCTTTGTTTTTTTAATTTATGTCTTCTCCAGATTTGCTTCACTATGCTCATCATCATTTTTTTCTGAGAGATTATTTCTGATCTGATTTCTTCTATAGTATCATGCACCTATCTTCAAACTTATGGACTATCATTGCAGAAATATGAGGAGTTTTGTTTCTGCTGTCTACTACCTCATCCTCTAGAATTCTCCTGGATGAACTGGAGAACTGGGGTTGGGGTTGGATTTTGCTTTTGCATCTTGTTGTTTTCTTTTCTTTCTTTCTTTCTTTCTTTTTTTTTTTTTTTTTTTTTTTTTTTTTTTTTTTTTTGGTGTTGATACTTGTAAATTTCTTACGTTAGATAGCTTTGTCCTTAGTATCATGTCCTCCCTAGGAAATGTCTATTCTTCAGAGATGTCAGTTAGGTGTAGGTTGTTATTGATTTTTAGTCTTTCCAAAGCGCCTGCCTTCCAAATTTATTAAAGTTATTGTTACATATTTGGCTCAGACCTTTGGTACTGAACTAAGGTGATGATTATAACCTCAGATAATCACAGTGTTATTATAGAAGGGAGAATATTTTATTATGACAGGTAGAACATCCTAGATACTGTAGCGAATTTAGCAGCAACAATAATATCAAGCACAGTTTAGAAACTGATAAATTATGGTAACTATTAATTTGGTTCCTTTAGCCATAGGAGCAAGATTTGTATTTACATAATAAAATCCAACATAAATCAGCAACTTGTATACAAAGAGTTTCTCCTTGGTAGAATGATTTTACCATGTAGTGGGGAAATTTAAGCAGGATAGAGAACAAACACATAGATAAACGAAGAGAAATATAGTGGAAGCTAGAGTGGAGGACAAAGGATGTTCATGCAACCTTTGGAAAACTAGAGAAAGGGACAAGAAAGCAATGATGAAGGAGTAATCAAAATATTATCAGTGCAAATCATAAGATTACAGACAGTGTTCAATCATGAAAATATAAAATCAAGAGAATCAGTTGAGAAATGGGAGAAAGAAGATTAATTGAAAAATAAAAATAAAAACCTAACCAAATGAATCAATGATAATGAGAAAAGCATAATAAGTAAAATGAATAAAAAGAAAATTATGAATGGGGTCTCAGTAAGTAACCTGAGACAAAACAGCATGTGGTACTTCTGGGAATGGGATTGCCAGCTTCTGTAGTAGTGTCAAAGTCAGAGAGCCCTAAACTGATGGCTAATCCCACTGAGCATGCAGTAGAATTACTGCGGGATGTGGAAATGATCTTGGCCTCTGGTCGTGGAGGATGAGAGTCAGAATCTTTAGCCAGTTACTTTCTGTGTCCTCTGGTAGCACACCCATTCCTTACCTGTTTCCTCTCTGTGTCTCTATCCTGTTTGCTGCAGCATTCTCAGACAGAGACAACCTGAGACTGCCATATATAGCTGACTCCTCTTTGTCTTTGCATAGTCATCTCTTTTCTTGCACTGGCACATCTCTGTGCACCATGCCACTTGTTGCAGGGTGGGGCATAGTAGGGTGACATGGCTGACTTTTTCCTCATTACATGCATTGTGATCCCTGAGTACTTTGTTATCCTTAGAGTTTCCAGTTGGCTGGTATGGCACAAGAAAAACACAAAACCAAACAAACTATTACAAAATAAAGCAGTAAAACTTAGTGGCTTTTCTATGTGTTTGGCAGAACTTGCTGCTGAGCTGCAATGTTTGGAGGAAGGTGAAAAAGCCAAAGAAGTTAATATCCAAAGTCTTTCCTGTGTGATTTGAGTGAACCGCACTGCTTCAATTTATTCATTTTTGGTATTTTGTTTATTTTTTCTTTTCTTTATTTAAAACTTCCTAGTAAGGCAGTCTTATTCTGTCTGTAGGTGAGGCAACAAATCAGCAGCCCTGTGGACTAGTTCCCTGTTTTATGATCCCATATCTATATTTTATTTGATCTACAGTCTCTTATTTTACAATGACCTTGGCATTAGGTTGTATGTCCCTCTCTTTTTTTGCAATTACAATTACCTGTGATTTTAGTTGATTTTCTCTGAGTAACTCCACAATGTCTTCTCTACTTAGCCATGTTGAAAGGTCAGTTGTAAAAAAAAATTATTCCATGATTTTGAAAAATATTTGTGTTTGTGCAGGAAAGATGACTCTGATTGTGTTCATAGCCAATCACAGAGCACATAACCAAAATCAAATCTTGTCAAATGGTTCTGTTTGTGAACCAAACTGTTAGTAGACAAAAGCATTTAGGTACCAAGATACTATTGTATTTGCAAAGCAACATTCTCCTATCTCCATGTTTATAATTTCCAGAGCACTTTTAAATATCTACACAAAACTAATTATGATAAGAAAGGACTCAGTTTGCCAATTATATATGCTTTACAGTCTTGAATGAACTGTGATAATAGTTAGGATTTGAAAGTATCTTCAAAATGTGAGCATTCTGGCCTAGAATGCTTCCCTTTTTCACCAACTCACTGGGGTACAAACCTCAAATTTTCAAAAAGTAATCTTTTCCAGTAATTTTAACACAAACTATATAAAAATAATCTACTACCTCCACTTTTGTTATACACTGGCAACATCTTTGGCTTCTAGGAAGATTAGCTGTTGTATATTAGGATTCATTTGTCCTGTATTGATCCTGATCACAAAGTAAAACACAGTGTGTATACATAGGGAGAATGGTTACTCTTACCTCCCTATGAGAGGAAAGGCACAACACTAATTGTATGTACTTCTCTGCCAAGAACCAGTGCATAGAAACAATTTGTTAATATTATGTTCTTTAGATCTTATCAAGAAATCTGGTGGTACTATGAATGCATGACTTAAGAAATTCATACTTTTTAAGGAACTACATATGTTCAGTGGTGGAAATAAATAAGAAATGAAGGAAAATCATGTTTACCCAGTTGAAATAACACCTTTTTGCTATCTGTCTCTATGACTTTTGATGGCTGATTTATTAAAACATTTTGATCTTTTCGATGTAGTTCAACATCTGTTCAATTATCATATTCTTAACATGCATTTTCACAGTACATTTTGTGCTCTATCTTTCCTTTGTTCTCTTGGACAAATTGACTCATGTCGATTTCATTTGGGATGTGCAACATTAAAGGTTAAGTGGAGATTATGCAAGTGAAGCAAGCCATCAGGATGAAGTGGAGAGTTTCAAAGAAAAATAATGGCAGAAAAGGTGCTCAACAGAGATATTGAAAGAGTAGAGAGATAGTAAAATGAACATATATTTCAAACTCGGAAATACTGACTGTTTTGATTGACTTGATTGATTTTCTCATAAACTTTATTATAACATTCATCTGGTAAATACATAATTGTTATCTTAGATTTCTGAAAAGAATTATACTGAACTAAGAAAGTCAGAGAAGATATTTCAGCTTTTCTATTTTCTAATTATTTAATTACAATATAATCTCTTAAGAGGCTGAATGTGATATTCTCATTTTCTGAATGAAAATTACCTTTTGTTTTTAATGTGTGAAATGGTCTCTGTGCCTCAAGTATCTGTTATAATTTGTGCATTTCATATTTTCTTTCTTTATGCTTTCTTTTATTTTTGGAAGAACTTTGAAAAATCCAATAATAAAGAGAAATATAAAATCTAAGCTGAAATTTGATTTCTCTATATTTTCATCTATTACCAGAAAGAAAACTACCCATCTAAGCATTGATACATATTGCAGGTGTTTTAATGAGTATTAAGAAGTGTCTCTTGAAATAATAGTAAGTAATTATTAAATAATGCTCTAAAAATCACACATTCACACATGCACATATACAAACATCACTAGTTGACTCAATATATGAGTTCAATTCACTCTAACCACCAAGTATTTGTAACTATCAGTGTTAATTAATTAAATCATTCTCAGTTTATATTGGATTTTATAAAAGTTTTAATTATGGATTATTTTTAATATAAGTTGTGTGAATTCTAATATGTAAACAGAGGATAATTGCAGATATGTTTAGACAATGTCAATTTCACTGTTTTGAAATTGAAACTAACAAAGGAAATTTGATTTATTCACCATAGCTTTTGTTTCTATTTCAAATTGAAATGCAGTGAAATTATTTTTGAAAGAAATTAGTAGAGACAATAATGGGAAAAAAATAGTAAAGAAAGTATAGTAATCAACTGTGGCTATGAAAACTGCTATCATGACTACAAATTTTTTTTGTATTAAGTCAGATAAAACACATCACAATTTCTAGAGTGTAAAACTTGTTTCTGAATTGTTAAGAGTTTTTCTACCTCTGTTTACCTACTAATGCATTTTTAAATAATTGGAATTTTTTGATACGAATAAAATTCAGTAGAATATCAACTACTTCCTTTGTCTATTGTTCTCATTCTATTTTGTAAAAGATCTACCTCCCTAGTTCCTATCATCCATCCTTCATTTTGTTCCTTAATATAAGTATTTTAAAATACAATTCTGTTTTTTGGTGTCTATAGAAAATAAACATATGGAAAGATAAATATTTAGTTATTTGTTGATAATTATAATATAAACTTGTTCACACATAACAAAGACTTTATGTATGAACAAACAACATTTTCCCAAACTGGTTGTAACATTTGTATTTCTGCTGTGATTTTAATGAGCTTTGTAGCTATCCTATTGAACAAGTCATTGGCAAAGAAATAGCTCCATATGTATTACCAACTCCCAGATACCTCAGATAATTATTTGAATGAAATGAGTAGAGATTTTAATGGATCAAGCTATCTTATTTGAACTGTCCTGATTATGTTTCACAGTTGTTACATTAGTCTCTAGTGCATTCCATGAATTAATACACTTTCAAAAATGAACAGCCTCATTTTTCTCAATGAGGGGAGTTACTTTTTGTGTTGTATGCTGCCACTTAATATGTAGAAATTGAAAATTAATTCTATCACTCTGTGTCCCAACCAAAACCATAAACATTACTGAGATGAAGTTTCAGTTAACAATATGCTTTAAATAAAATTTCATTTGATGATACTTTAAAACAGCATGAATTTAAAATTATCTTCAGGAACTCTGTGTGTGTTGTGTGTGTGTGTGTGTGTGTGTGTGTGTGTGTGTGTGTGTGTGACTATAGAATCTTAACAAATAATTTCTTTAACTCTTCACTCAATCAGGTCTTTTTAAATATGGAAGTAGAGTATACTCATTCATTGTAACATTTATTGACAACAATAAACACATATATCAGCATTGAAATATTAAGACCCTAACAGTATTCTTCTTCTAAATTTTGTTTTGCATCTTTTTTTCTGAAAGAAAAGGGCTTTATTTATCCTTTCTTTAAATTAAATAGAGATTCTTAAGTAACAGGCTTTAGATAAATGGTCTGGCAACATTTAACAATTGAAACTAATGCAAGCAGAAAGTACATTCTTAATAGGCTAGAGTATTTGTAACAATATTCAATTAAGATAATTTCAAATGACACATATAATTTAAAATGGAAAGTCTTTCAGTATGAATTTTAAATCAGCATTTTTAAATATAATTGAGACTGTTTAAGAAAATCTGTTCATATATCTTTAAAAATTGGTTGAGACTTCTTAAATTTGAACAATTTTTGATATATAGAATATCCATATAAACTTCATATCATATTTCCTGTTTGTTCAAGATTTAGTCATGCAATTTAATGAAAATATTTTTAAAGCTTTATCATGAGCAAGATGCCATTCAAATGTTATGATTTGACACAATCTTTAATACTAGCAAAAGGAAAGTCTTGACTGTAAGACTTTATCACATCTTCAAGATAAAAAAAAATTAAATAATATTGTTAGTTCTTACCTTGAATATTCCTTTTATTACTCCCAAAAATAACTGAAGAAATTCTTAACTATGATGATACATTGCAATTAATATTCAAATTAACCACTGAAAATAGTATTCTGTAAATAATTTCTCACATGGTTATGACCTCACTAAACTTGGAGAATTCAATAACAGGTGTCAGATTTTTAGTAATAAAGCAGTAAGAGTTTACTGCTTAAAATTATTCCTTGATGCTTTTATTCAAAAATTTAATTATACAACTACATAATTTACCATGGAAGATGAAATTTCCTTCCTATTCAGAAACTAACATTTCATAGGTCAAAATTATATAAAGTATAATATAATATACAATATTTTCTGTTAATGTATATCAAAGGAGTAATAGAAGCTGTAAATCACAAAAGATATTTTCTCAATAAATAAATGTTATAGGTTAAATAAAATTACTGTAATAAAATTACTCATGATAAATTTTGGAAATTAGCATAAAACATTGATAAAGACAATTATATGGCAGAATATAAATAATCCAGGACAATGTATCATAATACACTTTTTAAAATTCTACACATAAAGTATTTGTAAATTTTGGAAGAGTTTGATTGGAAAATGCTAGTAAGAAGCATATAGCTACTATTATGTTTATCATTTTTCCTAAATGGGGTGTGTATAAACTGAAATGTTTACTTAGTTATTTTGGAGTTTTGGTTTGTTTTCTTGGAATAGCATTTATGTAGTGTTCTAAACATAATTTCAAATTCTCTTTGTTATCTTTGATAATTTTAGGTAATGATAACTCTGATGTATATGGAAGACACAGTGCATGATACAAGTTTGAAAGACAGAAACTACTTAAAATCTTCAGGACTTATTTACTTATTAAATAGTAAATTCATCACATACTATGAGTCTCTAAGCAATATAATGTCATTACTGTTGGAAGAAAGCAGGAAGAAGGTGTGTGAAAGAGCTTGGGAAATGACACCATCAGCTGGGCTTATCAAATAGTTTTTCTAGGCATGGTGAGAAAACATGAGGAGTGGATGGTGTCTAGATTATTTACAAGAGCTCTGGATGGGGTGGCAATGTTATTGAGAGAATGCCTATTGACTGTCCTCAAAAATTCAAGCCAAAATATCATTTCTGCTATCTGAGTCTCATAATTATGACACATTTCCATTGAAAAATAGTGTCTACTGAAAATCGTAATGTATTTATTCCACCCTTTTATAGTTTTTTTTTTTAAAAATCCTTGTGAAGAGATTTTCCCATATCAATTTAATTCTTGACATAGAATTTGTAAGAAAAAAGACTTGGTATAACAAAGCAACTTTTATCATGTGACAACTTAACTTGTATGATAGAAACTGAGTGGATCCTTTTCTTGACCTCTTGATCTTTCTATCTCTCTACAAATTTCCTTAACTATTAGATGGTAAAATACCTTTTTTCTGAAAAATTCTCTCACTGATTAATTTACATGGTATTTTTTCTTATTTTCAGGTTCATTGATAACTTGCTAAATCAGTGTTAGTGGGAACAAAGAACCGTTTTGAACATTATATTGACAATGCTGCAGACTCAGTGAATAACAGGACTAACAGACTCAGCTCGAAAAGAAATCTCTTTTAAGCAGGAGAATTGAGGTATGAACTAGAAAACAAAGAAACAAAGAGGCTCTTTATTGTTGTCTTATTTGATTTTAGTCATGCTATTTGTATAGGTTTTCATAGAATGAAGTAAATATTTCACTTGGAACAAGCAAAAGCAAAGACAAATCTTTCACATAATACATACAGTACAATGACTTTTTCACAATGACTTCTGGAAATAGCTCTAGAGGGAAGAGACAGTTTTATTGCCAGGTCTTTTGAAGCCTTGTCAGTATCTTCAATCTCTTGTTGCATTGTTATGCAGCCTAAACAGAAATCTTCTTGCATTTATATATCTAATGCTCCAAGGATGCTGTCTCTGGCTGTTTCTTCTAAATTATAGGACCATATATTTTTCTCTCTGACCAGAGTATTTATGACATACTCTCAGTTTTACTTGTACCTCAGTTGACATATTTTTCTACAAGTTCATGTGTCGCTTTAAAAATAACTTAATTCGACCCTTGTAGACGAAAAGAAACATTTTTTTTTTTTTTTTTTTTTTTTTTTTTGGTTCTGGTCATTCAGGATAAGCTGGCAGGACCAGAGGTCTCGGTAACAATGCTTCAGGGAAATATTTCTAGGATCTGACACATTCAGCAGAAAAAAAGAAGATGAAAACCTGGCCTTTTCCTGAAAACGTGATAAAAGCAACCTCACACCAGAAGAAAACTCACAGTGAATGGGGTAGACCCACCTATGAGACCTGAAGGTCAACATACATTCAAGTGAAGATCAGAGCATGAGTTTCCCCAGAAGAGGAAGCCAGAGATCTGAAAAAGACAGCTTTTCATAGAAAGGAAGTGGTCTATTTAACAGAGCTTGACTCCAGTATCAGTTAATTCAGGATCTTCACTACACAGAGGGAAGCATTTTAGCCGTGTCCAGAAAGAACAGGCACTTCCTGGCCTCTTGAGCAAACACAGTAGGAGGTTATTCTTCCTTGCTTTACACAAAGTGAATAATAACAATAAAAGAATTTCTTGCCCTGAAAGAATATTAATTATGTGTGTGTATATATATATATATATATATATATTTAAAATTTATATATATATATATATATATATATATATATATATATATATAGAGCCAAAAAATGAAGCCTAATTTTTAAACAATGATAAAGGAAAAGTTTCATGAAGTTCATAATGATTAATGCTCAACACAGAACATATTCTAGGAGTAGAAGTTCACTTTGAGCCTCTGAATGATTGCTCATACAAAGAAAATTCAACATTCCTTTTATAAAGAGGTCAAAATTCTGAAGGTAGATTCTTAAGGAAACAAACACACAGACAAACATTGTTATAAAACCACATGTGTGAGAGGAATATGCAATAATAGGCAAATAATCTTAAGGTGAAGTTAAAGACTGCTAAAACTTTTCATAGTTCTGTATTTTAAAAAAAGTGACAATTATAGTATGCTAATATATATTTAATTTGGATTGTCCAATTTAAAAGCTGTTGTGCAAAATTGTTTTATAACTAAAAGAGTTTTTCTGGATCTGGCATATAGCTCAGTGGCAGAAGCATCTGCCTGGGTCTTGAGTTCAATTGTTCAATTCCCAATACAAAACAAAACAACAAAAAAAATTAAAACAGTTTTTCACAAAAATACAGCAAACAGAATTTCATCTGTAAGAAAATATATAAAGATGTATTCTACCCAAATATATCCTACTTTAAATTAATTTAAACTACTTGTTCCAACTTATGTTTCATTGTATCAAGAAGATAATTTTTGAAATGTTTCACTCAGTTTTTCTTCCTCTGTCTAAAGTTTTTGTTTTCTAGTTGAAGAAATTTCTGTAATATTTTGAAGTGCACCTGAAAGACACAACCACAAAACTTGGAATGTATCTTGCATAGTAACATTTTGGATTCCAGGTAATAAGGAACAAAACAGTTGAGAGAGAGCCTCCGAATTTAGAACTATGAGAATTCCTTTACAACTATCACTCATTAAATAGAGGATTATTTTATGTTACTGGTTACATATAAAATGGAATCTTGGCTGCAAGTCGTATTAGAAAATTGTAATAGAAAAATCAGCAATTAAAAAGAAATTAGTAATTTGTTGTAAGACTAAATCTAGCAAAATGCAGTTTAATAAAAATGAATTCAGCATTGGACTTGTGTCCAAAAAAGTCCATCTGTGCATGACAGTATGAGAGACGGGTGTGTGTGTGTGTGTGTGTGTGTGTGCGTGCACGCACACACACACACACACACACACACACACACACACACACACACATTTGGAAGCTATCTGACTGTGAACTAAATGAGAGCCAGCAGTGAACTCTAGTTGCCAAAAGGACACAAGCTTAGACTTCATTATTAGTAATAATTGGTGAGGAGCAATGGTCACACTCCATTCAATCTGTTGTCAGACTGCAAATGGAATTGTGGTTAGTTGTGTTACATGATACATAAAGAGGCAAAGACAAAACCTGATATCCTGAGGAAGTAAACAGTGTCCTTAATGAATCTGTAGTATGACAGATGAAGAATAATTAAAGGAAAAAGAAACAATATGAAATGTAGAAAACTTATAAAGCAGCATTGTTTAAACTTTACAGACTTGAAGCATTTTATGGCTCCTCATCTCTCCCAATTAATCCATAACATAATAGTAATAAAATATTAAAGGTGACTAAACAGTCGGGAAACTCTGTTTCTTCTGTTCATGACTATTATTATTTTCTTTCTGAGACAGGGTCTCCTTCCGAGTTCCAGATCCCTGAACTCACCATTTAGCCCCAGACTTGCCTCAAACCTAAAGATCTTCCTGTTTCTTTCTTTTGAATGCTGAGATTATAGGTCTGTATCACCACACCCAGTAGGTGATTTATATTTTTGACATATTTGTAATATGAATTGTTTCAGAAAATATATTTGCTTCTACATCTGGATTGTATGATCTTTTTTTAAAAGTTGCTACTTTCTTCTCAGCTTCTCTCCAGTTTAATCTCACCTTTTTTTTTTTTTTTTTTTTAAGTATCCTGCCTTCAGCTGTAATTCTTTGAATGGAAGCATGATTGCACCTTGGAGTCATATACATCAAGTATTCTCACACTTTCATCAGATCTCTGCTCAAATGTTCTTACCTGTGCTCTTCAGAGTACATCATTAGCCTAAAAATGTCACCCAGTAGCCCCGTGTTGCCTCTCCCATTCCCATACTTTATTATTTTCTCTCCCATCATTCATCATCATCTCACATTCTGCCCATGTCTTCTGTTTCTTCACACTATGATACAACAGCCACGAGTGCTCATTTGTATCATTTCTTCTTTTCTAGAATTATACACCTAAACTACTCACTAGAATACTGTGGGTAGTCAACAGTGAATCCTCAGAAACTTAATGGACTATTCCTCACATATTCATAATCTCATCAATATTTTATTATTTTGAGTCTTTTATTGATTAATTATATTACATGTATATCTATATGATATATATATATATATTGTTTTTCATTATATGATTATGCAAATAATTTTCATGGAGATCACATGACTTGCACAAAGTAACTTACTGTATTAAATTCAAAACAAGAAGTCACCCTGTGTTTAATTGTCAGTGTGTCCACTGACAATATTCTTCTCTTTCATGAAAAAAATGTTAGCATGTGTTTATACCTGGTCAAAGTGTACATATACAGAGATTAGTTATAAAGAGAGCATATAGTGTTTTTTAGATAACCAGATTTTCATTGCCAATACTGTAATACATAGCACTAATTTAGCAACTGTATAGCCTATAATAAAGAACACTATCAAGCACTTATTACATTTTACCTTATTTTACTTGTCCTTTATTTGGAAAAAGGAGGAATGTCCAATAATTGATACATTTTATTATACAAGTTGAAATTCTGCTCACAATTTCTTGCCTATAATAAAAAATTGTGTCTTTCTTTGTAAAAAATCATGGATCATCATATCATTAAATAAAAAGTGGACTATGAATAGTAGATTTTATTTACATTCACTTAGCAGGAAAAATATTCTAAATAAAACACTCATAGATAAATAGAATACTAATTCTCTCTGATTGTATAGAAAACAAGTTATCTCTGAAAATGACAAAAATTAACTACTTTAAAAGGATGCTAAACAAAATAATAAAATCATAATATCAAAAATGCAAATTTACTTCACCTTTATAAAACACGTTCTCTAATTCAGTACCATACTGTTTTCTCTCTTTTTCTTTTGAAAATCAAATTTGATTACATTCAAACTTCTGAGAATACAATTTGTGAAACAATTCCAAGAGTAAAACTTTTTTACTCCCTCGTGTTTCCCTTGGGTAAGTAATCGATTATTGAAGCTTATCCTCACTAGAATATTTAAAAATTCAATCAATTCTTCAATGAGATGTTACCTCCTGGTAGAGCAGTAGTCCAGCAGGCTTGACATCTTGGTTTGAATTCCTAACACTACAGATACAAGATTAAAAATGAATAAAATAAAATGCTATACTCTTCTTATCTGTATTTATTCATGAAAATATAAAATCTAGAAGAAAGGCACTCCATAAGCACCTAAGAGTCAGACTAGCCCAATTATTAAACATATATGATATAGCTATTGGATAAGTTACTAAAAAAGCAAGTAATAGTGCTAAATTTACACGAGGCATATCTAAATTTCTGTTAAAATAAGTAAATTAAATAGAAGCTATTTCAAAATAAAGGGAGGTAAATTTAGACTAATAGGGAATAATCTAACCAGAATTATTTAGTCATATGATGGAAAATGGAATAGAACCATCCTCAGCCCTCTTTCCCCAATAGAGGCTGACTTGCATTGCTCATCTTGGAATATTTGTATATGAGCTTGAGTCCCAGGATGAAAAATTTGTCTTACTAAATAACCACTAAGAAACTTTTCAAGTACTAAGCTTCCTAAACTCTGTTAATGTATATTTATTCAGCCAATATGAACCACTATCACTTGAAAGTTAATAATTATAACAGGGCCGCCACTGTACCTGTTTTTGTTTTAGGTTAATATATTTGTGACTCTGATGTTTCTATTGCTCAGGCAAAGCTACCATGGCCAACTAAAATATCTAAAGTAAGAGCCACCCACTAGGAAATAGTAAAATGTAAAACTAGAGAAAAAAGTATTACCTCAGAAATTCAAACAAAATGTTCTCTAGATAATCCCTTTCAAGAATGTCCTTTTTATTTTATTGATTTGTCAGATTTTATAATCAAGCTTTATTATGTCTATCTCTGGCTCAATTATAGCCCGTAAATTTACTAAATTTACACAAAAATGGCCCTTTGAAGAAATTTTGTTGGGAGGAGAAAATCTGGTGATCTTTTACCTTAAACCTGTGAAAATTTTTCTTAGGGGACTAAAATAAATTTTGCTGTACATTCAAATAAAATGAACTAATTAGAGTGATAAACTTGTATTTTCTTCAAAATGTCTCAGCTGGGCATGATGGCTCGTGCTTACAACCAAACCACTTGAGAGGCTGAAACAGGAGGGTTTCTGTGAGTTGAAGGCAAGCCTGAGCTGCAGAGCAAGACCCTTTCTCAAAGAGAATAAATATGTCTCCACTTACTCTTTTTTTTGGTTGCGATAAAATTCATTCATATTGAAAGAGAATGCATTAATTTTTAGTCATGGTACTAATAAATCTAGCAAAACTGACTTCCTATGATTAAATAAAATGTTAAGAACATAAGTGGGAAGAACATAGATGAACATAGATGAAAACATGTTTTTATGAATTACCAAAAATTGAAACAACCTTCAATACTTTAAGAACTCCAAATTAACATGTGACAAATATAAGACAATTTTAAAGAGAAAATACTTGATTTTAATTTTATTTTTAAGCTAATGTATCTGTATTTTATTAGGAAGTAGTCATGAGATGTAGATTACATGTTTGAATACACAACAATGTGATATCAAGGTCAGGCTATAATCTTAAGAAAATAATGATTGGGGGGAGAATAACAACAACAAAAAAGAAAAACACTTGATGTTAAAAACTGTATATTTTTGTTGAAATAAACATATTCTGAAATTAAAATACATTAAATACTTTTGCAGAAACCTACAGTGTGTTATTTTAATATTAATTTGAAGTTAAAAATCATCTTTGAATTTAAAGCACTTCTTTGGTAAGGTTGTATTTAGTATGCTGTAAGGAGTTTCCATTCAAACCCTCCTGACCCTTTACACTTGCAATTTCCTTCACTCTGGTCTCTTGTCATATATAGGATAGGAACTGTTCAGACTAGGTGGGTGGCATGCTGATGATATAATTGGAGGGTTTTAATTGCTAATAAAAAGGCCTTTATTAATCTCCTGTATTCTTTTAAAATCATTAGAAGCCTGCTTGGACAAGGAATGTATTCAAAGTTTAACATTCTGGTTTTTAACCATAAGCCGAGTGCTTAGGGACCATGACACGTAAGAAGCCCAGTTTGTTTTGAGCAAGTGATTTGTGTGCTTTTAAAATAATTAATACTTTGATATTTCTTTAAAGTGATTTATATTTGATAAAAAAAGCAATAAAATTTTGTTCCTTTTGTCAAATAGCAGGCATTTGATTTTAGCTATGAAATCTTACTTGAGTTCTTTAGAATCTCACAAAGCAGGAATAAGAATATGTGAGTGTGCTTATTCTAAGTGAAAGTTTATGTGTAATCAGAGAACTTTAAACATAAATCTAAACTGGAGAGTTCAGTTCTGAAAAGTAAGAACACAAGAGTTTATTAACTGCATTGTTTTATAGCAATGCATTTTTAAGGTTACAACTGGCTTACCTTTCAAATATTTTTTCATTTTATTTTCATCATTATTTAACCTGACATTTTTAAATAATAAAGTTGAGTCTGAAAAAACTCAATTGAATTAATTTATTTTTTATCAAAATAATTGATAGAAAAACATTCCTCTTTCTCTACTTTCCAGAATACAATTTTAAAAATCATATTTGTAGATACGTCCAAGAAGTATCAGTGTTTTACCATATGCCACTTTGAGTTGCCTATCATATCACACTAGTAGTAATATGAAGCTGCTAAGTGAACCAGTTATTGAACCTGAAATTTTTGACAAGGTAAATACGCAGCTGTCATCTTAAATTTGTGACACTCAGGGTTCAGAGAAGAATTCAGAGTATGGAAGCCATGTGCAGTCACACACATAGCCAAAGTCCCACAATCTTAGGAGATGAGAGTTCTATTGATTTTTCAGTTAACAACACTACGAAATGCCTGCATTTTCTTCCTAGTTACGATTAATACCCTCTTCTACTATGATCAATATCTACTTTGCTCAGTAAATTGCATTAGAGCTGTTTAATAGTTAGGAGATAATAAAATAAACTAGCAGCTAATCAAACACTCTAAGGGACAGAAATGTAATATGATACAGTACATACCTACGTATACACAATCACTGCTTATAAGCTCATGTAATTATTCTATGATTTATCCACTTTGAGTTTTCTTACTTCAAGTTATTAACATAGAATACTTTGTTGCTTTAAGAACAGTTTTGTATCTCTTTTTTTTGCTAGATTTGATCTTCCTAATTGAATGAATAAATTTATGTATTTCAGTAATATCAGCTCCAATTCCAAAGTCTATCACACTCTGTGTACTCAAAGGATTTGCTGAATGAATCTCAAGAAGACTGAAAGCTGTAGATGCCGGTGTTCAATCCTTAATTTTGGAAATTTAGACATATAAATTCACCATTACAGAAAACAGAATGAAAATATTCGAGAGGCATTGGATTTTAAAATAACATATTGAATTCATTAGTATATTGTATCCCACATATTAAAACTTAAAAGTTCCTAAACGGCTTTCTTTGTAGTGTACTACCACAGAGAATATTTAAATCATCGACTGATATTTCCTATAGCAGGGGCATATTTGTCTGTAGGTACTGTATATAAACTGATTGCTGTTGAAGGCATTTTCTATTTTAACTGGCTTGTGTATATGGTAAAATGAAGCAGATGATGTTACACATTTTATCATCAAAGGTTGTGATGAATATGGTGTAAAGATAATGACACAGGGAACGAAAATCCCAACCTACTGTATATCTGGTACAAGTTCATGTTATCCTAAAATCAAAGAATAAATTTCAGAAACAATAGAGCAGAATATATTTACTGAGAGAAAGAGCTTCTGTCTAAGGGAAAGAGGAGGTCCCCTCTTAGTGGCCAACATCTCCATCATTTCCAGAGACTTTGTAGAGCAAAACCACAAGGTGAGGCAGGTCTAATGTGGGGAACACATGGGAACTTGCAAGGTGGGTATAAGGTGGGACAGAACTAAGGTCAATCTGTAAGATTAATTGCTCAGGTAAAATTGATTAAATTGAGTACAAATGAAGAAGTGAGTCATATAGCAAGTAAGCACACTTAAAGAGCAGTGTCTCTTCCCTAGGAGTTTGGAATGGTGACTCCTGATTTCCTCAGGGTGACAGAGACCTACTTAGGTTATTAATCCTTAAGATATGGGTGCATTTGTTTGATCTTTTGACTTGAGGCCTGGCTCACAGTAAGACATGTCTGTTTCACACACAGTTGTGAGGTATTTAGCCTTGTACCCTGACACCTTTGAGGACCTCACCCTGTCTGACAGCCTATAATATTTCTATCTAATTCAGTTGCTTATAACAAATAGGACTCAATCTGTTTCAGACGGGTATATCTGCAAAAAATTTGAAGGTTATAAAAGAGTTAGCCAATACATTACAAAGGAAAGGACTATCCCAGAAGAAAGAATGGTTAGACCACACTTGGCATAATCAAGGAACATAACATAACAAATTCAGGGTATCATAGGACAGGTGTCAACAGGAAGGTTCTGGATCATGAAAGAATGTGCATAACAGGGGCTGAGGATTTAGCTCAGTGGCATAAACGTCTGCCTTGCAAGCAGGCAGTCGTGAGTTCGATCCCTGGTACGGATAAAAACGAGAAAGACAAAAAAAAAAAAAAAAAAGAATGTGCATAACACTGTAAATAGACTTTGTCTTTGACTATGGGCCAAATCAATAAGTAGTTTGAGTAAAAAGTCATGTATCCTTTGTCTGAAGATCTTTTTAAATGCATTCATTGATTTAAAAAGAGCATGGCTAACTGCAGGAAATAATTTTTGGAGTATATTCTCATAATCTAAGGTAAAGTTGAAGAGGATATGAGCCCAGATGGTAGCAATGAAGAAGATGTAAATTGGCTGTGTTTGAGACATATTTTAAATATAAAGTTAATAAGATTGCCTGTCAGATAAAGTGTGGAAAGAGAAACAGATATTTCAAGTAGGGTTTAAATACTTGGACTTGATCAATGCAATAGTAAGGTTATATATAGAAGGACTTTGAGAGAAGAATTTATTTTGAGGGAGGGAAAGGTAAGATTAGAAATTCTGATTTACATTTAAAAGTAATATTAGATATATAAAAGTAGTATTTTTTCTGTCTGAAAAAATAACAAATAATCTTAAAAGAAAAAATAAAAAGGAAATAAAATTCTCCACATTTCAATTATCCAAAATTTTTAATGGATAGTATATTAGAAAAGAAAAAAAAATGTGTATGTGCTTTGTGTACCACCAGTGAAATCACATGTTTAAAACTATATTATGTGGTAGGGGTTGTATAAACAAAATGTAACTAAATAATTTATAGAATCCATTTCTTGACAGAGACACTGCATGAGCAGCCATATATGAAGCAAAACACCTTTATAAGACCTCAAGAAACAACTCTAGAGGTTATAGTACCAGTGACAGGTCACAGCTGAAAATTCATCCTGAAATGGATAACAAAACATCTTATTTCGTTATCTATGATTTTCTTTTTTTTTTATTTTTAAAAGAATAAAACCAAATGAGAAAAGAAAAAATTGGATCATTCAAAACAATAGGATGGACATAGTACACAATTTAAAACCACAATACAAGGTGATCTACAATGGTTACCAAGGTGTCTCTTGTTATCTTCAATAGAATTGCCCATATCATCAAGTACAGTAAAATTGAACATAGCAGTAAGGAATAAAATCAATAAAACCAAAACATTGGAGACATTATAGGACTTCAAAAGAGGGTAATAATCAAACCAGAATGGATATCCTAGTGAATCTTATCGTGTTCAGAGTAGTTGCCTATATTCTCAGACTTGATACTATAAAATATAACAGATTTGAATAAAATCAGTCAAGACAAGACAGCAGTCGAACAAGATAGATTCAAATAACATCAGTGAAAACAAGACAGTGAAAGCAATGCAGGGTTTCAGATTAAGTTAATAGGAAATTAAAAATGGTTACCATAGTATAACCTGCTATCTTTGGAATAATTGTCTATGCCCTCAAATCTAGTACAAGTAGACAAACTGGAACAGAATGTAACCAAACTAAACAGAGGGATGAAAGCAATAGAGGTTTCATATCATAATACAAGATGGCCAGTGTCCTCTGCCTTCCCTGTTTAGACAATTCCTCCCCTTTCACTTTCCCAGGGTGCATTGTACATTTTGTATCCCACTAACTCCTTTAGTTTTTAGGTTAAAGAGACAACTCTCTATTTACCTAAGTGGTTCTGAACCTTTTTACCCCTGGTCTCAAGTTTTATCCATTTACTTACAAAAGTCTCAAAGCTTTCCTTTCTTATAGCTGAGTAGTTCTCCACTGTATAAAAGTGTTAGGTCTTTCTAACCAATTTGCAGCTGATAGGTGAGCTATCTCCACTTTTTCTGGATCCCTATCACATAAACCATAATTTTTTCATCTTTGATTTTTAGTCCATAAGCCCTCTTTTAGGTTAAATACATTTCTTATATATAGAATTTTTATGGTCCTATCTCCTGATCCACTCTGCTTACCTTTCTTTTTATTAGTGTATTGAGGCAATCCATGTTAGTGATTATGGCCAATTTTCTCTGCCTCATCACTGCAATGCTATTTTTCTGCTGTTGGTTGTCTACTTTTTCCCTTCATTCCACTGTTTTCTCTCTTCAGTAATCCTCTTCTGTTGCTATTCTTGAAACCATAGTCTTTCTTTCTCTCACTCAAGAATGTCCTTCAGTATTTTTTGTAGGCTTGGGTTGGTGGTTATGAACTCCCCTGGTTCCACTATGTCATGGAAGCATCTTGTTTCTCCGTTAATTTTGAGAGACAGTTTTGCAGGGCACATCAATGTGGGTTGGGGTATATTTTCTTTCAGGGCTTGGAATACTTTGCTCCAAACTCTTCTTGATTTAATGGTTTGTGTCGAGAAGTCTGTCATGAGTCTTATGGGCTTTCCTTTGTAGGTGATCTGTTTCTTTTCTCTGACAGCTATTACTATTCTGTTCTTGTGTTGGATTTCTAGAATCTTGATTATTATATGTCTGGGTGTACATCTATTTTGGTTATAGCTGGCTGGATTTCTGTATCCCTATATATCTGGATATCATATCCTTTTCCTATGCTTGGAATCTTTACTCTCTGGTCCTGAGACATCATTGCTTAGATTAGCTCATGGAAGTTCCCTCAGGGGAAAAAAAAAGAGTGAAATGTGTATCTGAATACAACTTTTAGGAGACTTGCCAAGACAATGGTGTATGTGTCCACTGACTTACAGTGCCAACAAAATCTAAATTGTTTGTATTCCTGAGGGATGCTAAAACAGGAGACATCAGGGGGTCTGAAAATCTTCTGTACTACAAATAGAAGCCAATAAGGCTCAGAGTGATCATAAAATGTTTTGAAACTCATAGTCACACAGGAGTGAAGGAAAAGAATGGAGAATGTATCCAACATTCTGAATTTTTGAAGAGTTACTCAAAGAACTGATGTATACTCTACATGATGTGGATTTTGGAAAACATGTAGATTAATTTGAAACCTACTTATGATGGAAAATAAAGTACAGAAAGGTAATCTGCTACAGTGATACCAACTGCAGTCTTTCAGACAAACCAGGGAAAGCTCGGGAAGTGAGTCAGTCCAAGATCCATGCCATGAGGGCTACAAATGGCAGTACTACAGAAGTGGCACCACTCAAGTATTTTGGTGTTCATATCTTGACACAGCTGGCCCTGGGTGCTGGTCATGAACTTCCAGATTTATGTGTATGTTGCTGCATTTATTGCTTTAGGCCATTTTCTTATATATTACCTTTTTATTCATCTTAGAATAGTAATATAGCAAAATAGAATGTGTTATTTTATGATGGAACAACTTAACTTTGTTTAATAGGAGCTCACAGCTAAGATTTGGCCTTGAGTTTCAATGTAGACTTTGGACTTGGACTTGTCAGCAATCTTGGAAATGTCAAGACTTGGCAACTCTAAAGAGGTGGACTGAATGCTTTCAGCATAATGAGATAAACATCAGTCTTTGGGAGCCGTGGAAAAATGTAATGTTTTAGATGCAAAGTATTACCTAAATAGCTCATGGTTCCCATGGTGATTGGATCATGGTGCTCTATATCTATCAATAAATTTAACCACTGATGAGTTCAGCAGATGACTGTCTTGTCAGATATGAGTTCTGTTTGGAGTTGGATGATGTCACCAGCTCCTGCTTTCTCGCTTTACTTCCTGATTTTATGAGATGGCATGCTGTTTCATGCTTGTTTCTATCCAACTGAAAATACTGAAAAATGCGAGGCAAAGATAACTCTCCTTAAATTATGGGAATTGGGTATATTCTCACAGTGATGAGAAGATGACTGAGACAGATTTTGTTGCCAGAACTTACATTTTACCACTATGTGTTCTGAGTTCTAGAAATCAAGCTATGTATAGGTCTTAATATTTGTTCTGTTGGTTTCAGTCTTGTACTGATCCAATGATTTTCTACCCCTTTATTACCCCCATTTGGAATAAGCATGTTCACCCTAACATTTTATGTTAAGATTATGTAACGTTCTATGGTTTTTACAGAAACTCACACCTGTAAATGGGACTTGTGCTTCAGTAGAGACTTGGGCTTTTGAAAAACATTAGAACTATTGCATCTCTGGGGAAGAGGTTGTGAAGTTTACAGTTATATACAATATTGTTGTATAATGGTAGGTGGACATATAAACTTACTAATGTGTTTATCTGTATATTCAGTATTGTTTAAGGAAATGTGTTTGGGTAGCAATGAAATATGGTGGTTAGGGTGGAATTTCCATTTGAGTAGTTTTGGGATTGGTGGAGCACACTACCTGCTTTGCCTGGGAAGATCATGGAAGTGTAGCCATGGCCTGTCCTGCCTTGCTTTGCCTTCTATGCCATAAATTAAACAGCTCTGCTCGCCATGCATTTCTTTCATGATATCATTGGGTAGTGCTAACCAATCATGGACTGAAACCATCAACAAAGTAACATCTCCTCCTTTAAATTGTGGCTACTGAGAATTTTGTCTCATTGAGGAGATTCACCAGTAGAGTATCAAACTTATTTAACTTGATTCTGAATATAATATCTTGTTTTATTTTTTACTTTTTCAATCCCATTTTTATTTTTCTCAAGCAACTTTCCTCTATTTTTGTTTTAATTTCTAAACTGTGGGCTCCATTAGGGCAGACATCTTGGTTGTCAGGTTCAGATTTTATTCCCCTAGGCAAATGCCGACATATATTTGCTCATGACTAGAGACAGATAATGTATTTGGTGGGAATAAATCATAAATAATGCGTTCTCACTTGAGCATATTCTAAAAGCACATAATGTCAATTTATCGCAGTGTTGATGATGTTAATTTCGATTACTATGTTAATGTGTTCAGCAAATTTTACTCTTTAATATTATTATATTCTTTTTGCATTGAAATATGATTTATGAGAAATGTTTTCAAGTTTTTTAAATGTCATGCTCATTTTGAAATTTTTACTGGTATGTTAGGAGTCATTGATGATTCTTGCCTGAAAAATCATTACTTTGGAGGTTGCAAAAAATTTTCTTGCTTTTTCCTCTGTATTTTTTATTAAAATTCTAATGCAACAAAGAATTTTAACCTTGAATTTTTGTTTTATTATATGTATATACCAGTCCACTCTTATTTTTACAGTTTTTCATATTTTTTATTATTTTATTTATTCGCTTTTATTTTAAAGAGAAAAAGAAAAGAAAAACAAAAAAGAGATATGTAAGAACAATAACAGCACAATAACAAAAAACCCAAAACAAAACAATATAGGCTTTCAAACCAAGGTGATAGGAATGTAACAATGGTTGAAATAAGGCATATTGTTATCTTCAAAAGAATTGCTTAGATTACCAAATATAAACATGCAAAACTCATCTAACTGTATCAGTATTAACGGTTTTTGTTAAGAACTATTAGAATTAGTAGTATAATCATCTTAGCCATTTTATGTATATATATATATATATATATATATATAATTATATCTTTTTCCTTCCTTCTTTTCTACTTTCTTCTGTCTCAGTTATTTTTCCTCTTTGAGCAGTTTCTTACCCTTTAACAATATCTATTGTAGATTTTGGGTTTTAATTACTCTTTCAGTTTCTTACACTAGGGAGATAATAATGGTATTTACACACGTGGGTCTGGTTTACTTTACTTATGTGTATGGTCTCAAGTCTCATCCTTTTTACCTATAAAAGCATCAATGTTATATGTTTTATAGCTAAGTAATACTCCGTCATACAAAAATACCGTATCTTTTTTTATGCATTTCTCAGTTAATGTGCATTTGGCTTGTTTCCATGATGTGGCTATTACAAATTGTGCTGCTATAAACATGTGCATATATATCACTGTGGTATGATGTTTTCAGTTCTTCTGGGAAAATGCCCAGAAGCAGGATAACTGAGTCAAGTGGGACCTCTAGTCCTAGTTTTTTAAGGTACCTCCAAACTGATTTCCATAGTAATCTTACCAGACTACACCCACACCAACTGTGGAAAAGGGTTGTTTTTTCCTCCCAGTCCCTCCAGCATTTCTTATTGGTTGATTTCTTGATCTTTGCTATTCTTTCTTGAGTGAGATGTAATTTCAGTATTGTTTTAATTTGTATTTCATGTTTAGATGTTAGAAAGACTTCATAATTACTGTAAAGTGACAAGATTTCTAGAGTTATAAGGTGGGTATTTGTATATGTAGAGGGAACAGCGAGACGATTAAGAGCAGGGTTTCTTCCAAAATATGTCCTCTATACAAAAGATATAGAATTGCTGAGCCTACTTAGTTAAATTCTAAGTTTGTTAAGTTAAAACAATCCATCAACAGTTGCCAAGAGTAAGAGGTCCTTATTTTTTTAGGAAGAGCAGAAGAATGCCTTGGCTTTGAACAGAACAGAATACAGAGTTTCTTGTAGTGAAGTGGTGTAGTGCAGAGGAGTGACTAGATGTGGTAAAGTGAACTGGAAGGAAAGGGCTGAATCTATGTTTTGGATTACAGAGATTTTTAGTCATTCTGGTTGGAGATCCAGAGAGAAAAGATCCGCACTCACGAGTTCTACCCTCTTGTGTTTCTTTACTAGGCTTCAAAGATCAAGAAATAGAAATCTCTCCCTTCTTTCTTATTCTACATTCAACATATACTAAATCTTACTGGTTGAATGTATTCAGAAAATTTTACATTCTAGTATTGTCATTTTCTCTTTGACATTTCTTTTTATCGTCTATTAATATATACTTGGTGGCAAATTTTTCCAAAATACACACATACAGAATTGCTGGTTCTGAAACACTCAGATGGGAAAAATAAATAAAGGAAAAATATATGTTGAATCCTAACAGTTTGAAACTTAATCTTTTGAAGCACCACTCTTTCTAAATATAGAAATCATTCAAGGCTTTAGAAAGCTGAGATGACTGGCCATACAATTCAGTGCTGTGGAGAGGACAGGAAAGGGTAGTACCTTTGCCCCTATCAATGCAAGTTCCATCCATTCACCACCATCCTGATAGTAGTAGAGGCTACATTCTGTAGAACAAAACCCAGCAGGACAAGGAAACAGAGTGGATTCTTAGGATGGGCAATCAGGATGTTGCTACCCGCTGAGGACATTTTGTGCAAAACAATCAATCAACAAACACATAGTAGTGGTTTAGACAAGACATTGATCTGGTAAGACCCAATAGAGGGCACCCTTGGAGGCAGTAAGGTACAATACACATTCAGCACTTTATCCAGTGATGAATTCATAGGTAAATGGGCTGTGAGGACACAGAGCTTGTTAGTAAGAATGATGTCATTCAAGGTGTGACCTAGAAAAGTATAACTCTATCCTCAGGTCCATGATCATAGTGTAAGCAAATTTTTATGTTGTTTCTGGAAGATAGAAAGAAAGCAAAAAAGTAAGCAATCTAACAATCAAAAACAAAAGGGAGAGAAATGGAGGAATACAAGAAAAGTAAAAAGTGAGATATTCACATCAAGAATATATTATTCTTTCTTACTCCTAATAAGAAAATTGGAGATTTCTCTAAGCTTCTGCAACCAGGAACACAAGTCCCCCTCATGTGCACACTCATGGAAAGTATTTTACTTGGAGTAGAAAGACATTATGCACTACTTTTCCTAGCTATTTGTGACTGTGGGTCATTCTTGAAAGATACTGGCATTTATAGAAAATCCATTCTTATATTTGATGATTGCTGTATTTGTCTCCTGTCCACATTGAGACAAAGAACTTGACCTACACAATTTCCAAGGAGGAAAGTTAGATTTTGGCTGGATATTAGTACATGTTCACTGCATGTCAGTCCTCTGCAATGAAACACAGGTGAGGCAAATCCATTACAGTGGAAGAGATAGGAGAGCAAAGCTCTCTCTACATGTGAACCGGGAAGCAGACAATCAGGGAAAGAATCAGGGAGGAAGGGCCAAGGGGTCAAACAATCCATGACCTACCTGGGCATACAGAATTTTACTTTTCTAATCTAGGCAGATTTCTCAGTCAAGCGGATAATGAAGATCATGATACTTGCATAATGGTGGAGAATCTTGGCTGAGCACTCTGAAAATAATTTTCTGTGAATTCCCCTACTATTGATTAAGAGTTGGCTTTGCCATGATTACAGAAACAGGTCATAAGTACCGGGCTACTTTCCTTCTCCATTACTTACTGAACTGTTCCCTTTGGGTGTCATTCAGAGAAAAGATGACCATTGTTTCATACCCAATTCTATATCACTGATGCCAGAGTCTGCACCTTGTCATAGGGCAGCTCTTCATTTCCTCTCATCTTGTCTATTGTCACTTGCAATGGAGGCTACAAAGTTCACGTCTATTTGCTCTTAAAGAAGAATGCATGCTGTGTAAAAAACCATTGAGAAAAAAAAAATCTATTTCATAATATACCCTGAGATACCTGGTGGTCAGCTTGTAGGAGACAACATTATGGTAAACATGACACTAAACAATGAAATCAGAAACTCTTGAGGACCTATACTCAAGATATGGCACAAAACTATAGCAAGTCAATGAGCAGCAAGTCATGTTTAACTGCTGGCTCAAACCAGACAGAGGGAAGAACACCCGCTTCTCTGACTGTGGGCAGCCCAAAAGCTGTAATATTGTCACGAGCAGTATCAGTCATTTGACATTTTAGGTAACTGGAGCTCCATTTATTTTTGTTTGTTTTTTTCAATACCCTCACCTCCCTTCAGCCCTATTCCCCTTAGTTCAAAAGAAGGAGGAATTAGGGAAAGGTGAGAGGCAAAAGAAAGAAGGCAAAGTAAAAAATAAGTAAGTAAAAGAAGGATAAAACAGAAACAAAGCTTTGTAAATGAAGGGAAGAGTTAAAAGGAGGGAGGAGAGAAATAAAAAAGTTCTTCTACAGCTGTGTGTGTATAAGTGAGAGGTAATAATTGGCTCTTGAATTCTTTGATCTTTCAATTTAGTCATTTTTTTGTTTGTTTGTTTTTTGATCTTTTTCCTTTTTATTGGTACTGGGGATCGAACTCACGATTGCCTGCTTGCAAGGCAAGCCCTTATGCTGCTGAGCTAAATCCCCAGCCCCAATTTAGTCATGTTTTGTGATGCAGACAGTTTAGTGTATTGTCATTTGTATTTTAACTTACAGAAAAGTAGAGTATTTCTTATGCTTTAAACTAAGTCATTTTATAAGTTGAGGCTCCATAGTATGTAACTGACACATAGAAGGAGGTATAGTGGGAGAAAATAAATCAATGCAGACATTAACCATGTGTTATTTTCTAGATAATGAGAATAAACATAGATATTAAAAATTGATCACTACCAAAAGAGTAGGAATGAGAGAAAACCTTTATTTGCAAGTGATTTCTTACAAATCACTAATGACAGAACCTTACAGATAGTAATCTCTTAAATTGATCTGTATGCATTTGTTTGAATTGTTAAATATTTTAATAACTGGGTAAAACTGGGGGCACATTGTAAAGAGGAAGTAGCTGTTGGTAAGCTTTTCTTATTTAAAATATTAGGCATAGATTTTTGAAAAAACAATTTACTTTTATTTTATTGTTCAATGGAAGGAAGTATGGTCTACATTCTCTTCTGTATTCAGCCTTGGGCAAAATAAATTTTGAAACCCTGTTAAGTGACTGGGTCATTTATTTCCATACTTCTTTTATGCAAAATTTTCTTCAGCTTTGATCATAAGGAACTTTTATTTTAACATGCTGTATTTCTATGTCATGTCTAACTTGATCTTTCATCATTTCTTTATCTTTTACCATACTTAAATTTGAGATATTTAGAAGAACCAAAGGGAATAAGCTACCTGATCCTCTTTCATCTGTGTAAATCTCCTGTTCTTATAAAATGGAACAGAACAGGAAGTTATCACAATACCCATGTAATGTTTGATTGTGAAAGACATTCATTCAGCTAAACTTGCCTTCATTTCACTTATCAAGTCAGACAGCTTTTGGAGATAGACATTAGCTATTTGATTCTTTACAAATACATTAAAATTTTTTTGTTTATAAGGATTTATATTTCTCTAAGGATCCTCTATCAGAGTCTAAATTGTAATTATTTTTCTTATATGATGAGTATAAATTGTGAATGATTTTGTTTTCAGACAAGCTACAAAGTTCATCAATATTTTCAGTTCATTATCACACTTAAAATATATTTAAAATACAAGTATTGCATAATAACTTTTGACAAGTTGTAAAATTGAATAATTATTATTTAAACATGAGACAAAAAGTGAAGAACACAGACAACAAAGAAAATAGAAGAAAAATGTTAAAAATGAAATGATTAGCCCTGGGGATTTAGCTCAGCAGTGAAGCACCTGCCTGGCAAGCACGAGATCAAGAGTTCCATCCCCAGTACAATAATAACAACAAGAAAGAAAGAAAAAAAACAAACAAACAAACAAACAAAAAAACATTAGAACACTGTGTATAAAAAATGAGAAGTAAAAAACCAGAAATTTTAGAATGGTGTTAAAATACCTTGAGGTATTCTAACACCAAAAAGCAAGCAAACAAATAATAAAAGTTTGAAAATATCAAAATGAATTAGTTTGAACAATGATTATGTTATTTTTAGACTACTTCTGTATAATATTGTCACTAAAATATTAGTCAAAGTTGTGAATATAATAAAACATGATAACTTTTGTAACAATAGTTATGTAGACAACATTTATTGGAAATTTGCTATATCATGGATAATTTTTAAGGTAAGTTCATCATTTACATTAGCAATGTCCAAAGAAGTATGTGCTGTTGTATTCCAAATTTTTAAAATAAAAAGCTGAGGATCACAGTTTTACTATCACTTCTTAATGTCATCAATCTGATAAAATGCCAGAAGTGAAACTCAAAAGCGTGTTATATCTTTCCAGAATGTAGGATCATAAACATGTCATGAAACATGATTTACATGTGGTGACTTCTTCTATGAGTAAAATTGATGTCACTAACAGTTGGGGCAACAAAAAGATGGCAAAACTTAATGTCATAGTTATATACCTTGATTAAGTGTAAAAGTCAATCAAGATATTAGAGGATTTTTTAATGCAGATTTTTGAAGAAATATAAATTGGCTGGGTATGGACTTGCTTCCCTGCATACTTAAGAGGGAGAAGTTTAATGGAGACAATTCAGCTTCAAAATTACCCTTTGAAAGTAAAGACTGATGATGATGTTGTTAAAATGCCTAACAACACAATAGGCGGGAAAATTTTCATTCACACAGTTTTCTTGAATGCCTGGCTGTCTCTTGAGGAAAAGTTATGTATCATACATACTAAAATGCTGTGGGGGCAACTTTTTTTCAAGATTGCAACTTTAAACACTAATTAACTGTAGGGAAATATGCTTCGTTTGGTTCTAGATGCTTAGCACCACAGTAGCAGTAACAATCAGTCATGATAGATAATGAAACCAAAACAAAAGATTCTCAGGGAATAATATGCAAACAAGTTGCACATCTGAAGTGTTTTTAAAAAATAGTTATGCACATAGATTATGACATTGTGTCACATTTTTAAACCAGTTGGAACATTTTGCCCAATACTCTCTCTTAGCCACCCATCTTTCTACTATCCTTTGTGTCATGGAGGATATAAATATTGGTTTTTGGCAAGCTGAGGAATAACTAAGGGATGTGAAAAGTGGTAAGAGAGATAATAGTCAATGGTGATCCAACTCTACCTGACTGCGATTAAAATTACTAACTCTAACCTATAAATATGAGAAAGTTTTACCTTGAAATGAAATTCATCATTTAAATTGTAGTTTATTACACATATTCATGATGCATGATTTAGTTTTTGTTGTTGTTGTTTTAATAGACTTTTATTTTTATAGAAGTATTAAGTTCACAGGAAAACAGAGCAAAAGTATAAAGAAATTCTCATGTACTCCCTATACTAATGTAGGTACAACATAAATCAACATATATTAATGCATCATTTTCACCCAAAGTTCATAGCTTACATTTGGGTTCCCTGTAAGGCTTGGGAAATGTATCACAATCTGTTCACCATTAAACTTTTTTTGGTCTTGTTCCTTTTTTTTTATCGGTACTGGGGATCGAACTCATGACTGCCTGCTTGCAAGGCAGGCGCTTATGACGCTGAGCTAAATCCCCAGCCCCCACCATTATAATTTGCAGTATAGTTTTGCTGCATCAAATATATGCATATATATGTATATGTTTCAACTAAAAATGTGTCTCACTCCCTTAGGCTTGAAAAAACAGTGCCCTTTTTACTATCCACTATTTTTGCCTTTTCTACAATGACAAGTACTTACAGTTATATAGCTATTAACCTCCGAAGGTGAGCTTCCTTAACATAGGACTATGTATGCAACTTTCTACATGTCTTTTCATGGTGTGGCAGCAGGTTTCTTTCTCAGTCCTAAATAATATGCCATTATTTGAGTAAATCAGAGATTATGATTCATTTGCATGATGAAAGAAATAATGGTTGCTTTCAAATTTTAGCAATTATGAATAAAACTGGTATAGTAGTTCATACTAGGGGCAAGTACCTGACATTCCACCAATTAAAGGAAGAGAAATTTAATTGATCTCATTGTTTCAGAAGTTTCATTCAAGGTGTTATGGCTTGTATCTAGATGTCTCCTCAAAAACTTGTAGGCAAATAGCAGGTGCTTTTCTAAGGTGGCTGGATCTAGAGTGTACAAATACAGGTTAAGAATATGTCTACTGACTGGTTTAGTGAGTTCTGGATATGGATAATTGGAATTTGCATCCGGGGTTTCAGTGTTATCAAACAACAGACTTTTGGGTGAATGAAATAAAAGGGAAAGGAAGGCTCAGAACTATTGCTTCACTACTTTCTATCTGCCCTGCCATGTCCTGTTTCTCTTCTGCCATACTGTCCTGCCTCGGAACCATCCAACTATGAACTGAAACATCTACAAACTGTAAACTAAAATGAACCTTTTCTTCTTTAACTTGTGCATGTCAGGTAATTTGTCTCAGTAATAAGATGGTAACTAAGCACTATAAATATCTGGCATTAAGATAAAGATGTCATGGCAGAAGGTCATGGTGAATTAAAGCTGGTCACTGTAAGTTGTGAGGAAGCAGAGGTGGAAAGTCTCCAGAGAGAAAGGGTCCAGGTCCCAGAAACAGGCTCTTAATATCATGTCTCTCTGATCCACCAAAAAGCTTTATAAAGAACTATGTTATTCCCCAGCCAATTAAGGTGAAAACTGAACTCAACCATCACATTTCATCCCTTGCCAATTTTAACCCAAAAACATTTCCTTCAGTCACACCTAATCGCTAGAGAAAATAACAAGTTGATAATTTTGCCCAACAGAAAATACAGTTGCAGATAGCAGTAAAAATAAAAAGTTGTATCTTCTCAAGGTATAATTACACAGGGTAAAAATTTCAAGTATATAAGGAAGTAATAGAGTGATAGAACAAAATAGGACCAAAGCTGGCCCAAAACTCTCTGAGGAAAATATTATGTTCTATAGCTCCATATTCGGCATATTTGACACTTGGTTATGAGAAGTTAATTCTAAACTTCTTGGGTGGCCCCTCCCCACTGTCTTATGGATCACAGTCACATGGCCTTGCTCTTGAGCTAATTCGGCTTATTTTCTTATTTATATGCCATCTTTGGCATATACTCCATGTTCTGCTATTCTTGACATACTAGGATATCCTAGGATATCCATGCCCATTTGACTTTAATGTCACGGCTTCATGGATCACCATTTATAGGCACTTTTCCTGGGTTTCTATACCTTCTTTTGAAATCTTGGTTGAAACTTTTAGGATCACATACTTCATTCATTCTGTATGTCCAAACAAATGCGATCAAGAGAATATTCCCAGTTCAAGCAGTGGTCAGGTCTCCTTGGGTCACAACTGTGGTGGACACTGAGTACTTGGATGATCAAGCATAATGAAATGAATCATGGGGAACAGATTTCCTAGGAGACCTTCTCAAACAGGGACTCAGACACGCTCTTATCAAATGAAAGCTTTATATTTTTTGCAACCTTGCTTTTGATTCTGTAGGTAGAATCTTGCTAGTTCCCAAAATGTCTTCTCTTTTTGTGCCTGTTCAACGTACTGGAGTGGCACCCCTATTCTCTTGTGAAATTGTGTTTTCTTTGGTCACATTATACATTTTTCTTTTCAGACCAAAATTTAAAACTTTCACATGCACTTGCCTTATTTCCTTTCTTTTCATCATGTATTTTATTTAAAGCACGCAGCATTAAAACACCCATGTCACAGCCTGAATGTTGAGTCATCTTGACATTTCCTTTGCCAGACTAATTAGCTCACTATTCCTAAACTCAGTGCTTTGCAAAGTCTCAGGCCACTGGCAAAGTGTAAACATTACTGTTTTCCTTTAGTGACAGAGTGTAACATGTAATCTAGTCCAGTTCCCAATAGAGCACTTATTCCCACTTGAAGCCTCACCAGACAGGTCTTTACCATCTACATTCCAAAAGTAGTCTTATCTTCTGAGTTTAGGTCAGAATTTCCCAGCAGACTCTGCTTATGGCATTCCAGAGTTTTCTAGCTTGCATCTCCAAACCTTTCCATATTTCTCCTGTAAACAAATTACAATAATCTGAACAGATATAGTCACAAAAACCTACTTTTCTAGTACCAATTTTCTGTAGTAATCACCTTAACCATTGAGCAGAGCAAATTCAGAACCTACAACTTAAAGGAGGAGATATTTAATTTGGCTTATGTTTCACTGTGAGCTCATGACTTCAGTCTATGAACAATTGATTCCAAGGCAAAAATATCACTATGAAAGGGCATGGTGGAAAAAAAAAAACAAACAAAAAAACAAACAAAAAAAAAAAAAAACAGAAACTGCTCACTTCATATTGGTGGAGAAGCAGAGTAAAGGGATAAATCACCAGAAAGGAAGGAACGGGAAAGGAGCAGATATGCATCCCAAGGTCATTCCTCCATTACCCATTTAGATAGAACCAGAATTATGCGTAACTAGGTGGGTCTCAAATCAGTCAGTTTATCAAGTGAGATTTAAATGTCACAACTGCCATAAACACTTATTTTCAGATTTTTCTTGATGTATCTTCTCAGTTCCTTTGGGAAAATACCAAGGAATTTGCCTGCTCTGTTTTATGATAAGAGTGTTTCCTTTGGAAGAAATTTACAGACTGTTCTAAATGATGTGTGCCTTTAACTTTCTACTACAAATAAATGAGATTTTCTGTTGTTTGATATTTATGCAGGTATTTGGTGCTGTCAGTATTTTACAGATATAAACATCATTGATCAGAAACTATTATAACACAAAACTAGGAACTCAGAGGATTCATCCAAAATTCCATCTTGATGTATTCAATATCCAACCCAATAAAGTATTGTAAAAGTAAAGAAGAGTCACAAAGAGTTCCTGATTTTTATATTTCTGTCATACTTATTCACAGTATCATAAGGTAGCTCTACTGCATATAAATTATATGACTTTAAATTCAATACAATGCATCTATATAGTTTAATGGAGATTTAAACTTTTATTCATCCTGCCGTTTAATGAATTTAGAACATATGAAAGCATTAACCCAAGGTAATCTGAAGAATATTCATTAGTTTTATGCATTGATATAAAATTCACTAAGTCCTTTACCTAAATGTGTCAGGCATTATGTAAAATCTGGGAATAAATATATGAATAAAATATAGCTTTTGTCTTTAAATAATGTATTAGACAAAGTTCTTTTAGCTAAATATGACAAAAAGTTTGTTCATATGGCAGAAGCATTAATATTAAGTTATTGCCAAATAATCGGGGAATTCAGAATGAGTTTTGCTTTCAGAATTCAGGGTCTCTTGTCTTGCTGTTTCTCTTTTGGAGTTTATCATTTCTTTTTGTTACATTTTTCTTGTTACAGATAAATTACCTTAGGGCGGTGAAGATTAGAGGAGTGCTGCAACTTATTTCAGGAATACATCATTCCTTTTAATGATTCCAGAGGAAGAGAGAGTTTTTTCCTTTGTTGTAGTCAGGGGTTGTGCAGAAAACAATTAGAATCAGGACATGGAGTTTATAATATATTATTTATGATAGTCACCCAGAGTTAACACAAGAAAATGCAGGAAATCTATCCACAATACTAAAGACATAGAATATTTAGCCAAGGACCCAAATCCCACAGAAATGCCCCATATGAGACCAGATGAAGATCCAGAGCTCATGACAATGCCTCCAGTGAGTCCAGAACTGAAGGCCCAGAGCCCACAAAAAGAACTCACACCAGTCTCTTTTATGGATCTGTGCTGGGAAGTTCCAAAGGTCAGCGGTGGAAGCTAGGAAGTCTATGCCAGCAGGGTGAAGGAGCTGTGCTGATAGGTTGAGGGTTTTGTGCTGGTAGGTTGAGGGTTCTACACTGGAGCTGAGAGGTCACACTCATAAAAAAGACCAGGGCTGTCTTGAAAAGCACCACAGCCATCCTCAGTAACATAGAGGCTCTGAGCTTCTCCAACTATAAGCACAGTTAAGAACATGCCAGGAAGCCAGTGTTAGGAGTTCATCCTGGAGACCAAACAGCACACGTCTTCCCCTCCAAAGCCAGGAAGCAATGCTTGATGTAGGGATCAGAGCTTCTCCAGGAGAACCATAGCTCAAACAGCAGCACATAGGACCCATAACACCTCAAAGCCTCAACACATAGTTTCTCCTTCTCCAAGTTGTCATTTATGATGGCAACTTTCCTCAGGTGAAACACTCAGCACCATGCTGGTGTAATCCAGCTGGCATTAAGTTTTGACCATCAGTTTTTGAGTTTTTTTGCTTGTTTGTTTGTTTGTTTTAGCAATACTGGGGATTGAAATCATGACTGCATGCTTGCAAGGCAGGTGCTTATGCTGCCGAGTGAAATCCTCAGTCTGACCACCAATTTTTAATCCAGAACACCCTTCTTTAACTTATTCCTAAAACTGTGATTGTACCTACACATACTACATATTCCTCTATATGGTATTTTGTGGGTTATCATGTCTTGAATTAGAAAGGGTTGGTACAGATAGTTACTGCATCTATCCAGAAAACTCAAATATTTACAAAAATTCCACAGATATATGAAGCATAAGAATGTGTGTACTTATATGTACACATGTAAGAATAACAGGAATAATAAATAAGCATCATTTATTTAAACATTTCTAGGTTACTCTTGCATGATTACATAAAAAAATACTTCACCTCTGACTTATGTGTTATTGAGGTATGTGAAAGAGATTTTGGTTTCAGAAGATCCTGAAGTTTCCAATAGCTCAAACAGCAACACATGGGAGAACCCACAATGCCGTAATGCCTCAATGCCTGAACGCCTCCCTTCTCCTTCTCCTTGTCTCTATATATTGGCAGCTTTCTTCAGGTGAAAATCTACACTCAGCACCATCATAATTTAATTCCACTGGCACTAAATTGACCACCAGTTTTTAATCTATGACAAAGTTTTTCATCCATTCCTCAGTTGATGGGCATTTGGGTTGTTTCTAAGAATTAGCTATTACAAACTGTGCTGCTATAAATATGAATGTATGTACTTTATAGTTGAATAATACTCCATTATATAAAAACCATATGTTTTTTTTTATCAGGTCTATTGTGGTGTAATGTTCTTAAATCTTCTGGGGAAATACCCAGAAGGGGAGTATCTGGGTCAAATGGAACCTCTAATCCTAGTCTGTTGTTTTGTTTTGTTTTTAAGAAATCTTTACCTTGATTTCCATGGTGCTCATATCAGTCTACCTACCCACTATCAGGGGAGAAGTGTTTCTGTTTCCCCACAGTGACAGCAGCATTTGTTATTGATTGTTTTCTTGATGATAGCTATTCTTTCTGGAATGAGATAGAATCACAGTATTGCCGTATTTGCATCTCTTGAATGACCAGTGATGAACATTTTTTCATATATTTATATGCTGTTTATTTTTCTTCATCTGAGAAGTACATAGCAATCTCAGATGCTCGTTTTTGGATTGGGTCTTGAATTTGAAAGGTTTGCTTTTTGCTTTTCAATTTTTTGTGTGTTCTAGTTATAAGTCCTTTAACTGAGGGACAACTGGCTATTAGATTTTCTCAATTTATGGATTGTCTTTTCTATTTGTTAATGATTTCATTTGTTGTGCAAAAGATTTTTTAATGAGATCCTATTTATTTATTCTTTGTTGTATTTCCTGAGCAGTCTTTTTTGTAAGATAACATGAAACATTATGCTAGTCATTGTTGATTTTCTATTAGCTTGTCTTGAGGCCTTGTAATGCTCTTGCTGTTTTGATTTGTTTTATTCTGTTTCATTTTGTTTGGTTTTATTCTCTTTAAAATAAAAAGGAAATTAATGATAGTTAATATAACTTATTATCTTAGAAATAGGTTATAAGATTTAGGGATCAAAAATGATCAACAATCAAATAATGAAAGCATGCATTGTTCTTTTAGTTGAACTTACAGAGATAAGTAGTATAGTTGTGTGTGTGTGTGTGTGTGTGTATACATCCCCTACATATATGCATATACCTATATGCATATGATCTTTTCCCTTTTTTCTTTTCTCCTTTCCCCTATCCCAGTTGTTTTTTCCTTTTGAGGTCTTTCTTTCCCTATCATTTTCACAATATCTATTGTACATTTTGGATCTTATTACTCTTCCAGTTTTTTTTTACACTACTGGACAATATGAAATTTATGCATGTGAGTGTGATATATTTCACTTATGAGTATGATCTCAAGTTGTATCCATTTAGCTATAAAAGCCTCATTTCATTCTTCTTTATAGTTGAATAACACTCCATTGTTTAAAAATCATATCTTTTTTATCCATTCTGTTGTTGACCATTTTGATTGTTTTCAAGACTTTTCTATCACAAATTGTGCTGCTATAAACATGGGTGCACATATATCAGTGTGTCACGGTGTTTTCAGTACTCCTGGTAAATATCCTGAAAAGGGTAGCTGGATTAAATGAGATCTAGTTTTTTGAGGAATCTCTAAAGTGATTTCCACAGTGGTTTTACCTGTCTATACTCTCACCAATAGCAGAGAATTATTTCTTTTTTTCCCACAGACCCAGCAACATTTGTTTTTGATTGATTTTTTTGGTGCTAGCCATTTTTTATGGAGTGAGATGGAATCTCAATGTTGTTTAATTTGATTTCTTGAATGACCAGTGATGTTGAACATATGTTCATGTATTTGTTTGCCATTTGTATTTTTTCATCTGAAAATTGTATGTTCATCTCAGATGTCCATTTTTGGATTGGGTGTTCCAGTTTTGGGGCCCCGATGTTTTTCAATCCTTCATATGTTCTAAATATAAGTCATGTCTCTGAGGGACAACTGGCTAAAGATTTTCCCACTTGGTAGGTTTGCTTTTCAAATGTTGGTGATTTCCTTTGAAGTGCAAAATCTTTTTAATAAGATGAGGTCCCAGTTGTTGATTCTTTGAAGCATTTCCCATATTGTTTGCATTTTGTTCATGTACTCCTTGCCTACCCTTGTCTTCAAGATTTCTACCTACTTATCTTCTAGTAGATGTATGTTTCTGTTTTAATATTTAGACCTTTGATCCATTTTAACTTCATTTTAGTGCATGGTGATAGATACACGTCTAGTTTTAGTCTTTGGCATGTGGAAAGCCAATCTTCCAGCAACATTTATTAAAGAGACTGTCTTTATTCCAGTAAAGATGTTTGGTCTCTTTGTCAAAGATAAGATGGTTTACTGTTTTTGTTGTTTTGTCTCCATCTTCTAATCTGTTCCATTAAATCTCTGGTTTTATTCTTAAAATTCATTTGGAAGCAGAAGAGACCTAGAATAGCAAAAGCAATCCTGGGCAACAAAGGCAAGACAGAAGGTATCACAATCCCTGATTTGAAGTTATACTACAAAACTACTGTGGTGAAATCAGCATGGCATTGGCTTATGTTTTGATATTATTTTCCTGTTGGTGGTTTCCTGTCTTTCTCCTGTTTAAGTACTTCCCCAGATTAGTGGTTTCTTTCTATTGGCATTTGTGTGCTTATGGTTTTCATTAATCCTTTCTATGATATCTTTCAGGGCATTCTGTAGTGCAGGTTTGGTGATCATGAATTTCTTCACTTGTTCTTTGCCATGGAATTTCTCAGTTGAATTTGAAAGATGGTTTTGTAGGATACATAAATCTGGTTTAACAATTGCTGGCTTTAAGGGCTTGAAATATCTCACTCCATTCTTTTCTTGATTTGAAGGTTTGAGTTGAGAAGTCTGCTGTGATTCTGATGGGCTTTTCTTTATAGATGATTTGTTTCTTTTCTCTAGTTACTTCTAGTATTTTATTATTGTGCTGAATTTCTGGAATTTTGATTATTATATTTGGTGTAGATTTATTTTGGTCATGGCTATTTGGAGTTCTATATGATTTATTTATTTCTCTGTCAATTTCTTTGCCCACATTTAGAAAGTTTTCTGCCATTATTTGTAAAAAAATTATTTTTCATGATGCCTTGCCACTTTAAAATTAACTTTCTTTTTATAGTCACTAGCCACATTCCTGACTTCTAGGTCTAGTTTTGCATCATTGACTTGATTAAATCCTTTGTGGATACTTTTAGTGGAGATTTTAGTCCCCTGGATTTTTGTCTGATTTTTTTTTTCATTGATACCACTTATTGTTTATGGCATTTTTGGTTTGCATCAGTTTCCTCTTTTACTTTTTAAAATTTTTGTATTCCTTAATTTCTTTCATTCTTGTCTCTCTCTGTGCTCTGGACTTGTGCTGGGTAGACTAAACATTTAGGGTTGCATTTTGCTTCTTCCTCTTGTCTTTTTCTATTTTTTTTTTATTTTATCTTTTTTTGTGTTTTGATGCATTTAGATTCCTTATGTTTGTTAGCTTTATCCCTGGTGTCAAGGATTTCCTAGCTGATGTCTGTTCCTCAAAGATCTCTTCTAGATACAGTTGATTTTAGGTCTATCTTTCAATCCTAAAAAATTACCTTTCCAATATATTAAGAGTGTTGAGTTGCTATATTTTTTACTCAAAGCCATTCCATTGATACTAGATAATGGTGACAGTTATGGTAATTTGCAAGCTCACTGTTGTCATACAGGGAGAAAAACTGATTAAAATAATTAAGACATACTGGTTAAAGCAGTGCTTTTATCATTAACAGCAGACTCAAGTACAACACAGCTATTGACAAACCCTGGTAACTAGCCTGATATATTTAACAATGGGAGCAAATTCTATAGTTATATAATATAACCCAATATATGCCAGGAACATGTATGTAATATTTCTCCACTTGGTGGAGTGATTTTGCCCTGTTATCCAGGGATTTAAGAGGGATAGGGGATAGCATGAAGAGGTATATAGGGTTAAATATAGTAGGAGCAAATTTGATGGGCAAAGGATGGTCACTCAAGTTCTAGGTAATTGTAGGATACCAGAGCGAGAGGTTGGAAGAGACAGCAAAGGAGTATTGAAATGAACCAGAAAAAAGAGAGTAAATGCTTATCCCCATGAAATCTCATAAAATCAAATGAGATAGTTGATGAAAGAGAGGAAGAAGACAAGTGGAATGATACAACGGGAATGTTTAGAGATTAATTCATAAACAAGAGAGAAAAGAGGGTAGAAAAGAGAAGGAAAAGAAGAAAAATGAGAAAAGAAAAAACAGAGAACAAAAATAATTACATACATGGAAATAAAATAACAAAAAGCATACAGAAAGAAAAACAAAACAGCAAAATTGAATAGAGAGAAAAGCAGAAAAGAAACAAAAACACAAACAATAAAAATAATAAACATCAAAATAAAACATATTAATCCAGGGGTCAACCAAGAAGAGAACCTATCAGACAGAGAAAGATAAAAGAAGTGAGATTTTTCTAGTGTCTACATTTTTTTTTTTTTTTTTTTGTATTTTTACTGATACCAGGGATCGAACCTACGACTGCCTGCTTGCAAGGCAGGTGCTTATGCCGCTGAGCTAAATCCCCAGCCTCAAGTGTGTACAGTTCTGTGATATGTCCAAGTTTGATCCCAGAATGTGTACTTCAAGCAGACTTGCAGATGGATTTGTGCTGTTTGGGTCTGAGATTTGTCTTTGGATTTAGAAGATGGGATTAATCTTCTGTGACTGGAGTTCTCAGCGATTTCAAAAATAAAAAAGAAAAGAAGCAGAAGGAGAAGATGAACAAGGAAAGAAGAAAGAAAAAGAACAAACAAAAGAATAAAGGAAAAGAAAAGGTGTCACTACCCACTTAGTTTGCATTCCTCATGTCTTTGACCCCAAGCACAAAGCTAGTTCTCCTACCTTGCCACCTGCTGGCTCACATTTTTACAGTTGCTTTAGCACTACTAGTCCAACTGCTGTCCATCATGTGCACTGTGCACTGTGTGACCAGACTCGCTAGTCTCTGGTCCCTGAGTCCCATCAATACAGGGAGCAGGAGTTTGTCTCAGATCCCCTTTCTGCCAGTCTTCAGCGATGGGACAATGGCTGTAACAAGACCCTATCTCTGAGCAGCTTCTTGCCAGATGTAGCAGCTCCCAGGAACAAGAATAGCAGGAACAGGAATAGCAGGAACAAGAGCTCATCTGGGACGCCTTCCTGCCAGTCACAGCAGCTCCTGATCAGTAGTAGTCAATGGCAAGAGCAGGAGCCAGTCTTGGACCTCTCTTGAGGTTTCCAGTAAGAGAGAACTTTGTCTCAAAGTAGAAGTAGTGCAGATAAAATCTGGTGAAAAAATTTTTAAATTAGGGCTTCCTAGTCTCAAAGAGATTTTAAATGTCAAATAACGTGCAAGAAAACCTGTTTGCTTCCATTCTGCAGTCTGATGTCAATAAGTTCCTTAATTATACCCTTGTCATTGTGTAACAGAATAACATTTGAGATTGTTTTGTTGTTATAACAGATTTCAACCCTATTCCTTTTCCTTGAACTACATGTATGAATTTCTAATTGCTACCTAATGTTCCAAATTTTACTTGGTGGAAGCTTACTTTTTATAATATCCTTTGCTCCTGCTCTGACCTCATTTAAAAATTAATCTTGGCATTGTAAAAATTATGTTATTTCTGGCAGTGTCTGTGAAAAATATATCTGAATGCAATTAGTGTTTGAATCTTTGGACTCAGTAAAGTAGATTGCCTCTGATGTAGGTCACATCATCCAATCCATTGAATAAAATAAAACAAATAAAATAAAAAATAAACAAATAAAATGAAAATGAAAAACAGCAAAAGGAAATATTCACTCCTTCATGACTTATTGCTTGAGCTAGACACCAGTTTTCTCTTACTCTCTGAGGTCCTGGTGGTTATGTTTTCAGTCGTGGATTGAAATCCACATGCTATTTCAAGCTTTCAAGATCATACAGATCACACAGAAGATTTCTCTCGTGCCCTAATTTTTCAGAAGGCATATTAGCAGATTGTTTGATTTCTCTGTCTCCATTATGGAGTGAATCACTTCTTTATACATTTTTTCTTTTTATACACATATATAAAATGCATACACACAAATGTATATATACTATATAAATACATATATACATGTGTACATATGTATAGACATGCATAGATATACATACAAACATGTATATCTTATGAGTTCTATATATACATGCTCTGTATACACACACACATATATACACACATATATTTGCAACACATACATACTCTACATATATATACTATACACATACACATACAAAATATATACAATAAATACATATACATATATATAATGTAGATACATACATATTTTTATATATGAAGATATATCTCCTATGCGTTTTGCCTAGAAAATTTTGTCTAACAGAAGGTTTGTATTGAAATACAAAAGATTGGACTGGAAAATATTGCTTGTTTTTAATCTTCATCAAAATTTCAATTCTTCTAATTTTCCAAAGTGACTACAATCATTAAAATATACATTTTCCCCCCTCTTCTTGAATTGACAACACTGAAAGATAAAAATTTGGCTGACTAAATTCTTATCAGTATAAATAGTCTTCCAAATACTTTTTACTCCCAAACTAAAGAAGATTTGTGAGGTAAAACTTGATGACTTGAGACCAATCTCAAAGAATCGTGGCTACATTAGAAAATTCATGAGAAGTAATTTTCCTGGAAAGTTTCCTGTCTGCTCTACATATGAAATCTGGAAAAATGTTTGGACTATGAATGCCTTTATATGACTGATAACCATGACTGGAAAACAACTAAAAAAACAATAAAATCCTTGTTAAAGAGTTTAAAAGTCATAAATGAGTGATTTTCCTTCAGCAACATCTTGGCGTACACTGAAATGGTTAACCTTGTGGTTCAACTCCCAGCCATTTGCATTAACACATCATTTCATATTAATAATGTCTCATTGCTTTCATTTTAAGTATCTGTTTTTAAAAGGTGCTTCCAATTCAAGCCTGCAAGCCAAACAGATTCTCAAATAATGGTTCAACTGCATTTGGCAGGAAGCACTCCCCAGAGAGGCCTTCAAGGAATATCTTAGAAACAGCTCCTTCCTTTAACGTCACCACTCAGGAGAACTATATTCACTTTTGGATCATTTCTATGAAAATAGTAATCATTATGAACAAAAGGAGCAGAGCTGAAAGTGTTGACGTTTATCTGGACCCTGAGCATCTGGAAACAGTAATGACTGAGAAATATCCCAGTTCTGAGTTAGGAGAAATTGCTGATGGCAAAAACTCTACACATGCTCTGAATTCATTACCTGCAGCCTGTCTGCACCCTTCTTTGTGTGCCATAAGACATCTTGACCATACTTTCTGTTTTTACTTGTTTTCTAAAATCCAGGCATCCATTATTCTTCTTTCAGATGTTCCTTGTTAATGGACATTTCCCTAATTGCATTAGCCTGAGTACAATCATTTCCTTAGTTTCCAAGTACATCTTTATTTCCAATAACCTTGCCTAAAGAATATTTTCATATAAGTGTTGGAGTACAGAATTTGAAGTTCTTTTGAAAAATAAAAACTGAAGATTAAAATAACAGAGGAAGTTGCAAAATGATTTCTTGAGCTCAGATTGTAATAATTTTATTTTATTTTTTGTAGTGAAAAAGGCTCTGCACTTATCTCTCCATGAAATAAAATGGTCTTAGAAGGAAAAAAAAAATATTTGTATTAGTACTCAACACCTTGGCCCAGGATCCTAGACAGACTATGGAGAAATTATCCTGAATTCAAGAGAGAATATTTACAAGAGCCAAGAAAATGTGTTTATATTATCATTTCACTTTGTTATGCTACTTATAATCACAAACACCTAATCACTAGAGTCATCAATGTCAATAATTAAATATATATTTTATGTAAAAGAAAACCGAATATCTTCTATATATAAAATATTTTCATAGGAATTATGCACTTTCTGAAATCATCTTTTAAAATTCTTGAATTATTTAAAAAGCTTTAAGATAAGTGACTTGATGTAATGATCAAGTAAATAATTTTAGCAAAGACATAAAATTAAATGAAGTGACAGAAAGAACTGTCATTTTATAACATATGTGTTAAACTATATCTTTTCTGACATACATATTTCCAAGAAAGTGATCATAAATCTTACTAAAATCATTAGCTCTAAAGCAATGTGATCTAAAGGGATCTCATCTTGTCTTGATTTTACTTTCCATGGTGTTATGGTTTAGAGATAAATGTCTCAAATGTGTTATATTTATGAATGGGGCTTTGGAAAGGTGATGGGAAGCATTAAGACTCTTTTTCATCACTTGACTAATAACAGCTAAATGAGCTATTGGGAGAAGGGACCAAAAGTGCAGACACAAATCTCTGGGAATGAGACCTGAAAGAATGCAACTCTCTCTCTCTCTCTTTCTCTCTCTCTCTCTCTCTGTCTGTCTTTCCCTCTCTCTCTCTCTCTGTCTCTGTCTCTCTCTCTCTCTTTCTCTCTCTCTCTCTCTCTCTCTCTCTCTCTCTCTCTCTTTCTGTCTGTCTCTCCCCACCTCTCTCTCTTCTCTTTCTCTGATGAGGCTGAGTGCTTCCTTTTCCTATTCCTATTATGTCATTTATGTCTTGCTGCCAACTGACCATTGATTGGCTGATTCCTCTGAAAACCACAAGCCGTGTTAAATCTCTCCATTAAATTGTGGATATCAAGTATTTTGTCCCAGTGAAAGGAAAGCTGAAAATACACATCCATGGACATGAAAATATTATTATAGCCCAGAGAAGAAATAAAATATTTTGGGAGAAAAAGATCATATTCACAAGACTTCATTCAAGTATATTGATATAACTGTTTTTTTTTTAAAATTCATTCTCTGACTCTGCTTAATCTATAAACTAAAGTGATCATAGCTATACATGTGTAGTTATTAACACAGATGTAGAACTCAGAGACAACTTGAATTTCAGGCATCTATTGGTAGTCTTGGGATATATTCCCCACAGATAATAAGGAACTACTGTAATCATTCCTTTAATTAGCTCATAATTAATTCTCATGATAAAATACAAGAAGACATTTTGTGATTAGACCTCTTTTTGGTCTCACTTTTGAGATTTCAGATATTGCCAGTACTGAGATAACTAGCTGCTTTAGACAATTTGAGATAAAATCAAATTCCACAGTAGATTTACATTCTTTTCTTTACTGGCCATAATTTAGCATTTTATTTTATTTTTAAAATTTACTTTAAAGAGATTGAGACAAAAGAGGACATAACAAAGCAGATCAGAACATAAGACAGTATTTCACCTGTAATTAACCTGTAATTAACAGTAACTAGTATAATGTTTCTTTCTTTGAAATAGTTGAGCATGAATTCATAAATAATAGTATCAAACATAACAAAATAGTATAAAACCATTAAAGAGAATGAAAGTATTACAGGACACTCAGAACCAAATAACAGAAAACAAATAATGGCTACTATATAATCTCATTTTCCATAGAAAATTTGTTTATAGTATCACACATAATACAATCAAATAAGATACAACATGATAGAACCAAAGGAAACAAAAGAGCAAAAGCATGGTAGGACTTCAGAGCAAGATGATATTAAATCAGCACTGGCTATTACAATGTCTTGTTTTCTTCAAAATAGCTGTTCCTACTATCACAGATAATAAAATCGAAGTCACACAAAGCTATAGACTCATAATTTCCAGTGACTCTGATAGGAATGGTGCTGATCACTTTTATCCTGTGACGTTTAGGTTAGATGAAAAAATTTAACTGTCATCTAGAGCAAGTATAATCTAAGACAACACATATTTGGGCATCTAGGCTTTCAAGTTCAGCAATGGGTTAATGGATAGAAGCTGGACCTTGACCACAGTATTCCACAACCAGCAAGTGCTGTGTTCCCCTTTGGTTAATCAAAATAGTAAACACTAAGAAGTTGGCAAGATGAGTGCCTCCTCTAAAACATTCACTTTAATTAAATAGTTCCTTGAACAAGGACATATTTATAAATGGTTCAGTACCATGAATACATTTGCCTTCCAAGGGATATAGAATGCTTTTCCTCAACACAGCTATAAATCACATGTGATCTGATTACATATGTAAATGTACTTCCTTTAAAGCTTTGGCTGTCCAAACTAAACAGTTATACAGGATTAATTTCTTAGCTGCAAAAGTCAAAATACCAAATTGTCTGTATTTAACATTTTTTTTCAAGGCCCACGACCTCCTCACCCTTAACTCCTCCCTACTTTCATAGGTCCCTCCCCCTCCTGCACTCCCCAGCACCCTGCCTCTCCCTTGGACCTTCGAAATGGCCCATACTGCCCACCCTGCCCCCCACTGCCCTTAAATCCTCAATGACATTAACAGGCCCGCCTCTCCCGAGAGCCCCCTCAGGCTGCTGTCAGACAGCTCCACCCTTAACTAGCTCAGCACCCTCATCATAGTCCTGCTCCCTCTTACACCACAGCCCTCACAGCCCTGGCCCCTACCCCACAGCTCAGCCTACAAGGCTGTCTCCTCATCCTCAAGTCAGCCCTACCCCACCCCAATTACATCACAGCACTCACAGCCTCACGCAGCTCAGGCTCAAGACTCGCCCCTAACTCCATCCAGCCCCTTTGGCCCTGCCTGTCCCCAAATATGCCACAGCTTACAACCCAGTTCTGCACCCCTACCAGTATTCATTCACCTACCCCACTTCAGCCCTGCCACCAATTACACCACGGTGTTTACAGTCTCGCCCCATTCATATCCCTGCAGCTACACCTGGCCCTTTTCCATCCCAGGTAAATATCAGCAATCACTTCCCCGCAAGGAACTTTCACAGAACTCAAGGGCCTGGCTTCAAGCATACTTCACAACTCACCTACCCTGCTCCACCGTGAGCTTCACCCATCCAGCCCTACCCCAACTATGACCTCAGGAGGCACAGCCCCAGCCTCCAATGCTCCCCCACAATCACAATTCTACCTCGGGATGCAGGCTATTGCCCGACCTCCACCCCTATGCATTCCATGGTCCTGCCTCCAACTCCTTCTTCAGCACTCAGGCACTCTCCAAAACTATTTCAGCATTTAAGGCCTACCACCAAGTCTACTTTCCCATCAGCGCACAGCTTTCACCCCAACTCTCATCAGCCCTAACTCTATGTTTAACATTTTAAGTAACTGTCTTGGAGGTTTTGTGATTCCTGCTCTTCTCCAATTCTCTATCTCCATCTGAAGGTGTGTTGAAAGCTATTGAAAGACACAATCAAGCAGATTACTAGCTGGCTACCTTTATACCTGACTGTCAGCAAACAAGGAACTTGGGTATGGCAAGTGACAAGATCCAACTTACATCAATAAATGAGAAATATACACTCTGAGCATTTAGAGATGCTGTTTAGTTGATTGTTAATTACGTAAATTGAAAATCAGAGTCTTGTAGTCATCTCGACCTTGATATCAAAGAAATTCCATGTCTTCTCCATTGTCACGGTCAAGGAGTAAGCAACAAAAACCAGCAAAACTGCATAGAAACAACAGAGAGGCTCACTGGTCTCAGAAGACAAAATTAAAACTTGAGCTCTTATATTGAGCAAAATACTCATCACTAAAATCAAATGAAGTTTTTAAATGGCAATTTGAAAACTATGAAAGGACAATCAAGAAGAGTGGGCTAAATATTTTTTCACATCATTTACCAGTGATTATTGTAAATGTACTTCTACCTTAATTAATGAGATGATTTCAAAATGAATAAATCACAAAAGATTGCCTTCCAGCCCTTGGCCTAATGATGAATAAAGGAAGACAAAAGAATTCTATTGGAATTTACAGATTTTTTTTCCTTAAAGGTGAACTAAAATGGTTTATAAAAATACACAAAGAAAATGTGTTTTGCTGAAAAGTCTTCATTCACCATATTTGACATTAAAGCTAAAGAAAATCTGTAGAAATAAAGTCTCTTTAAAGACCTCGTTATGTGTAGGCGTTCTGATTAACCGATTGAGAACAGAACAATAATATTTTTCCTCCTCAGATTAAAAAAAAAAGTTAAAAATAAATGCATTTAATACAACTGCAATAAAAGAGTCAGTCAAGTGGAACAGTCAATGTTATAGAACAGCGAGATAGCAACAATCATAATAAAGGAAGTTTTAAAATAAAGAAAGAAACAGAAAATGCAATTTATTGTTGTGGTAAGGAGATGGTTTATATACTTATGAAGGAAAATGTCTCAGAATACTTAGACATTCCTGTGTATTTATGTGTTGAGGGTAACTTGATAAAGTAAGTATTTTGGAGTAGAGATACAGACTTGCTTCTTAATGCTCAGTGTTAGGATTTGCTAATGTTGAAGAGAGAATTACAATTGGAATACTCAGGTGAAACTCTGACTTTTCCCATTAATATCCTGTTGGTTTTGTAGAAGTCACTGATATCCCAAAGCTTTAGAGGATTCATTAGAGATCAAAGTGGACCTTTAAAAATACAATCTCAAAGGCTGCTACCAGTACTGACTTTAGCTTTTAAAAAACTAAAACATGACATTCAATATCAGGAAAACAACACTTAAAAACAATAATTATAGAAACCTGCTGCATACAGGTCCAGGGCATGTCTGTAATCTCAGCTACTGGGAAAGTGAGGAAGGAGTATTTCAAATTCAAGACCAGTGTGAGAAATTTAGTAAGACCTTATCTCACAACAAAATAATGAAGGGAGTATACCTCAGCTTTTCTGAGTTAAGTCCTCTTACCAACCAGTCCAAACCAAACAAATCCAAGCCAACCAAAGCCAAAACTAACCAAGCCAACAAATTTCACCATGGTTTCAATACTTATGTTCTCTCAGATTTATGTGTTAAATTCAAATTCTCAAAGTTACAGTGGAACTTTTGGAAATGTTTAGATTGTGATTGGAGTAAGGACTTTTATAAAATGAATTTATAGAGAGATACCTAGGCTTTTCTTCAGGGAAGAAAAGTAAAAAGAAGTGATTGATGGGAAGGGGATTCTTTCCAGATACTGACTCTGTTGATGCTTTTATATTGGCCCTCTTAGCATCCAGAACTGTAGAAATACATTTCTGCTGTATATAAATCACTTGATTTATGGTACAGTACTTTGTTATAGCCTCTTAAGTGGTTTAAGAAACCCAAAGATCCTTATCCAGTACTGTTTCATTACTGAATTCTGCTTTTTAATATTTACAGAAAAGTTGTCAAAACAAAGCAAAATGAAACAAAACCATGTCCATGCTTTAAACATAGAAATAAATGAAAACAAGTCAGTTTGGCACAAGAAAGTATTTTCAGTATATTTACCTGAGATAGAGTTTCTCATAGAGGTAAGGATATGATGCAAGTTGACTACAAAAGAGCTACAGATAAAAAGCTATCATCCAATATATGACAGCATGTCACAAAGAAAGACATTCAGTTGCTATCAAAGTCAGATCACTGCAAACCCATTATCACAGTTACACTTTCTAACATCACTTTTCAATGACTAGGAAAGCATTGTAAGTCAGAATGCAGTAAGCATTATTCAGTAAACATGGACTGAAAGCCCCTTTAAAGGTTAATTAGCTAATTCATCTTTATTTCAATGACAATTCCTCATAAAAATAAAATATTTTATATTCTTAATAACAAGCCTTCCTGTAGCTCATTGTGTTTGAAACTAATACTCAAATTTCTGAATATGGAAGAAGTTCTGAACTGGCATGCTGCACATGTAGAATTTAATGACAATACCTAGATGTGAGAATCTGGATGTCACAGAACTCTTCCCCAAGTGGTACATTAAAAAAGGGTTTTTAATATAAAATATAAATTTCTTTTTTTAATTTTAAAGAGATTAAGATAAAAGAGGACAGAACAAAGCAGATCAGAACAGAACAATGCAAGCGACACAGTACTTCACTGCAAGACAGCCCGATACTAGCATAATACCATAATATCCCTTTTTTTGAAATAGTTGAGCGTACCTTCACATACAATAGTATCACACATAACAAAATAGTATAAAGCAACTTAAGAGAATGAAAATATTACAGGACACTCAGAGCCAAATAACAGAAAATGAACAATGGTTACTATATTATCTAATTTTCAATTAAAAATTCATTATACTATCACACGTATTAAAATCCAATAAGATACAAAATGATAGAACCAATGGAAATAAGAACAAAGCATGGTAGGACTTTACAGCAAGATGATATTAAATCAGCAATGGCTGATTTTCTGCAAAATAGCTGTTCATACCAGCACACACATGAAAATCAAGCAAAATACAATAATACCATTCCAACTAATGAATGCAAATATTATAAGGCTTCAAAGCAATGCAATGGGGAATTATGACTGCCATAAAATCTTATGTACTCTTGCCATTACTTATATTAGGGAGACTATATGGTATCTATACATGTGAGTTTGATTTATTTCACTTATGAGTATGGTTTCAAGTTGCATACATTTATTTATAAATATCTCAAGTGATTATTCTTTAGACCTGAGTAGTACTCCATTGTACAAAAATATCACAGCTTTTTAATCCATTCCCCAGTTGATGAACACTTAGGTTGTTTCCAAGATCCAGCTATTACAAATTGTGCTACATGGGTGCACATATATCACTGTGGTATGATGCTTTCAGTTCTTCTGGGAACATGCCTAGAAGTGGAATAGTTGGATAAAATAGAACTTCCAATCCCATGTTTTTGAGACATCTCCAGACTGACCTCCAGAATGGCTGCACCAGTCTACACTCCTATCAAAAGTGCAGAAGACTTTCTTTTTCCCCACAGCCTTTCCAGCATTTGTTGTTGGTAGTTTTCTTGATCCTGGCCATTGTCTCTGGAGTGAGATGGAATCGCAGTGTTGCTTTAATTTGCATTTCTCTAATGATCAATGATGGTGAACATTTTTTCTTGTATTTATTTGTTATTTATGTTTCTTCCTTTAAGAACTGTGTGCTCATCTCAGATGCCCATTTTTTGATTGGATCTTTGAATTTCAGGGTCTGACTTTTTAAAATTCTCTATATGTTTTAGACAGAAGTCCTTTGTCTGAAGGACAGTTCACTAATATTTTTCCCAGTTAGTGAGTTTTCTTTTCACTATACTGGAGATTTCTTTTGACATGGAGAAACTTTTTAATAAAACATGATACCAGCTATTGATTCTGGGAAGTATTTCCCATGCAGTTTGATTCCTGTTCATGAATTGTGTACTTACTCCTAGGTCTTAAATATTTTTACCTAATTTGTTTTCCAACAGATATAGTGTTTCTGTTTTAATATTCAGATCTTTGATCCATTTAGATTTTAGTTTAAAACATGGTGAGAGGCACGGGTCTAGTTTTAGTTTTCGGCATATGGAGAACCAGTTTTTCCCAGCACTATTTATTAAACAGACTGTGGTTCTTTCAGTGAACATATTTGGTCCCTTTTTCAAAGATCAAGTGGTTGAATGGTTTGTAGTAGTGGTTGTGTCTTCTAATCTATTCCATTGATCTTCAGATCTGTTTTTATTCCAGTACTAGGTTGTTTTTACTATAGTTCCTTTGTAGTATAACTTCAAATGAGGGATTGTGATGCCTTCTGCCTTGCCTTTGCTGCTTAGAATTGCCAATTTGCTATTCTAGGTCTCTTGTGGTTCCAGATGAATTTTAGGAGTGATTTCTTCAAATCTATGAGGTATGTTGATGTTATTCTCATTGGGATTGCATTGAATCTGTATAACAATTTGGGAAAATGGCCATTTTCAAAATATTTATTCTTCCTATCCATGAATAAGGGATGTCTTTCCATTTTCTGTGATCCTCTTCAATTTCTTTTTCAGGATATTATAAATTTCCCTGTATAGATCTTTGATGTCTTTCATTCCATTTTTTTTGGATGCTAGTGTGAAGGATGTGACTTCACTTATTACTCTCTCAGTGATTTTGTTGTTAGTGTATAGGAATGCTATTGATTTTTGAGTATTGACTTTGTATCCAGGTATATTGCTGAATTTATTTATTATACATAGGAGGATTCAATGGAGTTTTGGGGGTCTTCTATGTAGAGTATCATTAACCTGTAAATAATGATAATTTAACTTCTTCTTTTCTTATCTTTACCCCTTTTATTTCCCTCTCTTGTCTAATAGTTCTGGGTAGTTTTTCTAGTACTATGTTGAATAGGAGTGGTGATAAAGGACATCCTTGTCTTGTGCCTGACTTTAAGGTAAAGGCTTTTTCAGTTTTGGGCCATTTAATATGATGCTGGCTGTTGGATTTTTTGTAGATTGCCTCTGTCATATTGAAGTAAAGACCATCTATTCCAATTTTCTGTAAGGTTCTTATCGTGAATGAATGTTGGACCTTATCAAAAGCTTTTTCTGCAACTACAGAAATGATCATGTGACTGTTACTTTTGGCTCTATTTTTATGGTGGGTTACATTTATTTATTTATGTATGTTGAACCATCTCTGCATGCCCGGGATGAATCCCACCAGGTCGTGGTATGTAATCTTCTTAATGATTTGCTGCACCCTGTTGGGAGATTGGCCTGTAGTTCACTTTTTAGTTGGGTCTTTCTCAGGTTTTGTTACTAGAGTAATATTTGCTTCCAGGAATGACTTAGGAAGAATTGCTTCCCTTTCAATTTCATTGAAGAGTTTGAGGAATGTTGGAATTAAGTCTTCTTTGTATCTCTTGTATAGTTCCACAGTGAATCCATCAGGGCCTGGGCTCATCTTTGTAGGTGAGAACTTAATTACATTTTCAATTTCATTAATAGAAATTGGGTTATTCAGCACTTTTACATCTTCTTGACCCAGTTTTGGTACTTCATATGTTTCTAGGAATCTGCCCATTTCTTATGTGTTTTCAAACCTATGAGACTGACTTCCGGGAGAACATGGCGGACAGATAACAGCAACTACCGGAGGCTCTCTGAAAGACTTGGCTCAGAAGCCAGGAATGGTGCGGACTAAGGAGACATAAGCAGGTGGAGATATGCTCTGCTGACTCAGGAGCGAACTGGGCTGAGAGAAACCAACTTGGAATGCAGTCCTGGTGCTAAAACATGAACAGAAAAGCCTCGGTGTGGAGGCTGGACCCCGCGCCATTGTGAGCCGCGATTTGGGTTTCCCGCCGCGTGGCGGCTGGCTGCCTCTACAGTGGCTCGGCAAGGAAAGAGACGTGCAGAAGCTCTGAGAACGGCAATCTGCGAACGGCAGGGAGGTGTGCACTGACTTGTGGTGAGGTGAGTGAGAGAAACTGACACTCTGCCACAGTTTGACTCCAGCAGAGGACTTTCTGGGCCCGAGCAGTCCTGCGGGAGCAGGGCGCGGTGGCGACTCCAGCCACACATCCCCCTCTCGGGCGGGATTGGTGAAAAGTGCCTGGCCTGCGTGACGCTGCCAGCGGACCTGGTGGGCTGTCCCAACCCAGATCCCAGAGCCTGATGGTGGCCGGGAGGGTAGACACATAGGCTGCCTGGTCCGTAACTCCCTGGTGCGCAGCGGTGAGCGGGAACACCTAACTGGCGCAATTCGATCAGGCTGTGGCTGATAAGTTTGCATATATAAGGAACAGAGAAGAAGAGGCAGCATGGGAAGAGGCAGCAACAAGAAAGGCTCCTCGGCCCCCAATTCTGAGAAACAGGCAATAGCAGACACCGCACCAATACACATAAGGCACCATATAGAGAGCCTCATAGACCAATTCAGGAATGAAGTTATCAACGACCTGAAGCTAGAAGTATGCAGAATAGTTAGAGAAATGCTAAGTACCACCCAAGAAAAAACAGGTGGTGGAATGGAAGAACAGAAAAGAAGGGGAGAATTGTTTGATGGAGAAAACAGAGAAAGCATAGAATACGTGAAGCAGGTTCAAAGGGACTACCAAGATACTAAGAAGTCTATAGAAGACTGGCATAACAGCTTGAAAGAAACTAAGGACAGACTATCTGAACTGGAGGGCAGACTTGTAATATGGGAGAATGAAATGAAAAACTTCTTAAAAATAATAAAGAAACAAACAGCAATAATACAAAGACAAGAAGATGATAAGAGGACCCATAACTTAAGGATTAAGCACATAAAAGAAGAAGTAGGGACACAAACAAGTGAACTACAAAAGCTACTCACAGAAATAATCCAGTAGAATTTTCCTAATTTAGCAAAAGGTAAAGATACTCAGATGTATGAGGCATACAGGACCCCAGCTACCTACAACCCAAACAGAGCAACACCCAGGCATATAATAATAAAAATTCCAGAAATTCAATACAAGAACAGAATATTAAAAGCTGTAAGAGACAAGAAACAGACCACTTACAAGGGAACACCCATCAGAATTACAGCAGATTTCTCTGCACAAACCATCAAATCATGAAGAGCGTGGGGGGAAATAATTCAAGCTTTGAAAGATAATAATCCCCAGCCAAGATTGAGATATCCTGCACAACTGTCCCTGGAAATTGAGGGAAAAACGAGGTGCTTCCAGGATAAAGAGGAACTGGGGGAATTTGCAACCACCAATTCAACTCTACAGAGAGTATTGCAGGATATTCTAAAAAAAGAAAAATACAAAGAATCCAGAAATAATGGCAGAGAGGCCACAACGAATGGAGCAGAGAACAAAATGAAGAAGACAAACTGACAGCTACTGACAGAAAAAGAGCTCAACAGAAATGAGGCAGAGAAGATTGGATGATAGGAACAGCTATTTTGGAGAAAATGACATCTTAATAGGTAATACTGATTTAGTATCATCTTGTTTTGAAGTCTCATCTAGCTTTTGTCCCTCTGTCTCCAATGGTCTAAATAGGCTGTATCTTATTGGATTTTAGTATGTACGATAGTATAAGCAAAAACCTTTTAAAGACAAGGAGATTATACAGAAACCATTGTTCATTTCCTGTTAGTCGATTCTAAATACTCTGTAATGCTGTCATTCTCTTGAATGGTTTTACATTGTTTTGATATACTTAATGCTACAGTATACGAAGTTGTACTCAAGGATTTCAAAGAGAGAGACAATATGGTAACTACTTTTAGGTTAGGATTATCTGGTGGTGAAACACTATTCTGCTTAAATGGTTATGTTTTGATCTGCGCTGTTTCGTTGTTATGCCCTCTTTTATCTCAATCTCCACTCCATTATTTACTTTTTTATCTTTATCCTTTTAATTAAAGGAAAAAAAATAGCAGGATATATTATAGTAACCCACTTTGACTTTTCATTACCTTGATTTAAAGCCCTGTATTACTCTCACCATCTGGTTTTCAACTGATGTTCCCCTATTCTGTTTTGCTGGATAGTATCAGGTTCGAAAGTTTAGGCATCAGCTGTAAAGATAATGAGATTCATTATGACGCCCATTCTTGTTGACTTTTATCTACTTTTGAAGACCTACAATGTCTCCAATGTTTTGGTTTTGTCGGTTTTATTCTTTACTGTTTTGTTCAATTGTATTATAACTAACGATATAGGCAATTCTATTAGAGATAGCAGGAGGCATTATGGTAACCATTGTTGATCACCTTGTATTATGTTTTTACATTATCTATTATGTTCACCCTTTTGACTTGACCGATTCTGTTCTGTTATGTCACATTAGGTTTTACTCTCTTCCAAAAAAGTAATAAGAACCGTGGGAGCAATGAAACCCAAAATGTGTAATAGTCATGATACAAAAGAGAGGAAAAGAAAGTGCTCCAAACTATATAACTGCATGTATATTTAAGTGTATAAGATAGAAAATGATATCACGGAGTTTTATTGGATCAATGAACAGAACTGTTTGCAGTATCATTGATGGAATGTCCACTTTACAAGCTTTAATTTTGTGACTTGAACAATTATTTCTAAGATGACAATATGTAATCCATTAACTAGTGATTTCCTACTGTTCATTTTTTTTCTGTAAATCTGTATAACTTGTACCCTTTCCCTGCTTTTTTTTTCTTTTCTCCTTAAATAAAATTAAAAAAAAAATACTAAAAAAAAAAAAAAAACCAAACCTATGAGACTAGAGGTTTGTGAAATAGGTACTGATGATCATCAGTATTTTCACAGTCTGTTGTGATTTCACCTTTTTCATTCCTTATTGCATGAATTTGAGTTTTTTCTTTCCTCTTTTAAATATGGTTGGCTAGGGCCTTATCAATTTTATTTATTCTTTCAAAGAACCAACTCTTCGATTTATTGATTCTTTGGACTGTTTCCTTCGTCTCTATTGCATTAATTTCTGCTTTGATTTTTATAATTTTCCTCCCTTCTTTCGGCTTTGGCCTTGACTTTCTCTTCTTTTTCTAGATGTTTGAGGTGTAGCATCAAGTTGATTATTTGTTTCCATTCTGTTTTCCTGATGTGGGAACTCAGTGCAACAAATTTTCCTCTGAGGACTGCTTTCATTGCATCCCACAGATTCCAGTAAGTTGTATTTGTATTTTTGTTTACTTGTAGGTATTGTTTAATTTCTACTGACTGCTCAAGGGGGTTTTATTCATTTTCCATGCGTTTGTGGGATTTTTGCAGTTTCTTTTATCATTAATTTCTAGTTTCATAGCACTTTGATTTGATAACTTGCATGGGTTAATTTCAACTCTTTTGCATTTACTTAAATATGTTCTGTGGGCTAGTATTTGTTCTATTTTAGAGAATGCCCCATGTACTGCTGAGAAGAATGTATATTCTGTTGTTGTTGGATGAAACACTCTGTATATGTCTATCGAGTCCATGTATTCATAGGTATGATTCAGTTCTGTTATTTCTATGCTGATTTTCTGTCTGGTTGATCTCTCCCTTGGTGTCAATGGTGTGTTAAGGTCTCCTGTTATAATTGTGTTATTGCTTATTTAATTTTTAATTTCTGTTAATACTTGCTTTCCATAGCTGGGTGCTTAGCAATTTGGTACATATATATTTAAGATTGTTATCACTTCCTCTTGAAGTTTTCCCTTAACTAGTATGTAGTGATCTTCTTTACCTCTTCAGATCATTCTTGATTTGAGTTTCACATTGTCTGCAAACAGAATAGCTACCCCACTCTTTTCAGAGTTCCTGTTGCATGAAGTATTGTTTACCATCCTCTGACATTCAGTCCATGAGTTTCCTTTTGGGTTAGATGGGTTTCTTATAGACAGCATATGATTAGATGTTGTTTCTTGATCCATTCTGCCAGTCTGTTTATTTTAACTGGTGAAATGAGACCATTTACACTTATGATTATAATGATTATATATTGGTTTATTGTTGACATGCTATCTTTCTGCTATTGCTTTCCATTCTGTTTAATTGTCTGCCTTGCTTAGTGGTTTTTCATATGTGCATCTAGACTGTCTTTCATTATTCTTTGCAGGGTTAGTTTGGTGATCATGAAGTTCTTCAGCTATTCTTTGTCATGGAAATATCTTATTTCTCCATCCATTTTGAAGGACAGTTTTGTAGATTACATCAGTCTAAGTTGGAATTAATGTTCCTTTAAAATCTGAAATATTTGGCTTTATGCTCTTCTTGACCTCATTATTTTTGTTGAGAAGTCTGCTGTAATTCCAATAGATTTTCCTTTATAGGTGATCTGTCTTTTTTCTCTAACTGCTTCTTATATTCTATTCTTATGTTGGATTTCTAGGATAGTCATTATTATGTGTCTGGGTATAGTTTTATTTTGATGATGGATATTTGAAATTCTATATGCTTCACTAATCCAAATGTCAGTTTCCAGTCTCATGTTTGGAATATTTTCAGCTATCTATAAATAGCCTGATATTATTTGTGTTGTCCCCTTTTTCCATTTATCCTTATCAATCTTATGTTGTTTTCCTTTGCATCATCTTGCAGCTGTTGAATTATTTCCTGATTCTTTGTTATTTTTAAGAGATCTTTTCTTTACTGTTCACTGGCTGAAATCTTGTCTTTAAGGTCTGAAATTCTATCTTCACTTTCATTGAGATGGTTTTAACAACTCTAAATGGAATTTTTGATTTCCTGTATATCTCTTTGAATCTGCTTCATGTATTTCATTTGTTTCCTGTATTGTTCATTCAGGGATTCTATCTTTTTGCATTGTTCCTCTAAGTTTTTAACTGTGTTTTCTTTAGATATGTTCAGCATTTCTTTTATTTGTTTTATCATTTCTTCTTTTACCTGGGAGATTATTTCTAATTTGAATTCTTTAAAGCTTCCCAGAGTTGCTCTTTTATTTCAGTTGCTATTATTTCAGGCATTTCAGATATATGGCATATATTTCCTTCTATGTACATGGCTTCTGGGCTTTCTTGGGATGGGCTGGAAGTTTGAGATTGAATTTTGGTCTTTTGTCTTGTCTTTCCTATATTTCTGCTTCAAGTAATGGTTCAAAGCTTCTGCTTGATAGGATTATTTCCAAAAGATGAGAAGTATAAAACAAAAGAGGCCTTTATTTTGAGAACACGGAAAGAGAGAACCAGCACCCCCAACTGCTCAGTCTGGCTTTCTCTCTGGTGGACACGTGGCGTCAGAAGTATGTAAGTAGCCTCGATTTGGGGTGAAACCTAAGGGGGCATCAGGGATGCATTGTTTGCCCATTGGTCCTAGGTTTGGTGCCATAGGTAAGCTCCAAGGGGTGGGGAAGATGATGCCACAGGTAAATTCCTAGGGGTGGGGGAGATAGGAACTTCCTGGTTCTGGTTGAGGCTTTTCTGGCTACAGAGTCCTGTCTGGGCCAAAACCCTTTCACTGCTGGGTGTGTTGGAAATTGCCTCCTATACCCTCAGCTCCTGGGACTGAATGGAGGTTGCTTAGCATGATTCAGTCATGTTGATAGGACCTCCCTTGCCACCTCTTGTGTTCCAGGAAGCTGGTGGGGTTCTCAACCACTGTGTGTGATGGCCCAAAGCTCTCCCCAGACTAGCACTAATGTGCTGGAACTTACCTCATGTGTCCCCAGTTCCCCTGATTGAAGAAGGTCACTGGGCATGGTCTAGTTGGGCCTGAAAAAACTCCCAACCTCTAAGTTGGCCAGAAGCTGCGTGGGACTTTGTCCACTGCGAGCAATGATCTTAAACTCTCCCCAGACCCTGCTAGTGTGTTGGAACTCACCTTATGCAGTCCCAGTTCCCTGGATTGAAAGAAGGTCCCAGGGCATGGCCCAGCTAGGGTCATGAAACTTGCAGAGCCCAGTCTAGTGTCTAAAATACAAATTTCAAAAATTCATTTTTAATCTGCCTCCAGAGTATGATCTTAATAAACCTTTTGGATCATGGATTTATAATGTCAAAAAATAGTAGAATTGAGAAATGGTTGATACTATTTTAGATTTGACCTTTCACCAATATTAACCAAATCATATTAAATCTGATAAATCCTCAATAACTAAAATTTAATTAATGAAGCAAACATTTACTGGAGCTTTTGAGGATCTATAATTTTGTTATATTTAACACATCTACAATTTAAAACTATAATCAAAGCAGTTATATTAGCTTCTAATTTACTTAATCTAGTACTAAATGGTGAACAGTATTTTCCAATTGAGTTATTATTTAAATTTAGATAATCTTATTTCTAGTGACATGTTAAATTTTAAAAATTTGCATTACAAAAATTACTTAAGTAATTGGATTAAATTACAGCAGGTAAAATCAATCAGAATTCTGGAATATGCAGGGGCTAAATTGACTGATACCATGGGTATAAAGATTATTAAAGTAAAATTTCTTGATCAGTATCATAGCACATTGACATTCATAATTCCGATTGGTGAAATTTCTTATTTATTCTGAAAAGATGTAGATTTTTTTAAACATTAGGAAGAGCTCACCTCCACTTTTTGTGATTGGTTTGCATATCTTCATCTGACATTTTTATATTCTCTTAAAAATATTTTTTAACATTATAAATATTGAAATATAAGAAATAACTTGTTTCATATATTTGCAAGGTAAACATATAGTATATTTTCCCTTAAAACTAAAATTTCTGAATATAATATTTATTATGAACTAAATATTTTGAAACAAGAAAAATAATTCATGAGCTGAGTGTTGAGGACTTTCAGCAGAAATACAGTGATATAGCAAAGGAATGATATATTTCTTTCATTTTCTATTATTTATTTTCCAATTTTATATGGCATTATTTTCCTTAAAATTAAAAAAAAAAAACCTTCTCAGCTTTGCAGAATACTAAGAAATATAGAGACAATACATCGTTCTTACTAGCACTCAAGATATCCCTTAGAAATACGTGTTAGTAATACAAAAATTTAGGTAGCTTTTTTCTGCCAATTAGATTATGTTTTTTTTTTTTAAATGCCAGTCTACTTTTCTGACAGTTTGCTTTGATGGAAAATACTGTAATTTTTTTCAAAACTAAAGACACAGAAGACATACAAGTAAACATTGAAATATAAGTTAAAGAAAAATGTAATATCTACAGTACTAGATTTCACTTCGACAGAATCTAAAATTCATGAAAACCAGGTGATTGAATTTTACAGACATTTCCCCCTATACATTGTTAATATTAAAGATGTTCAGTAGATATTTCTAGAATAAATTATCAATAGATGCTGATTTATTTTCTAAACTCTTGAGATTTCTTTCTTTCTTTCTTTTTTGGAGTACCTAAAAAAAGTTGTGTCCAATTACCCATCATTTAAGGAAATTTTTGTCTAAGTACAAAAGGATAATTCTTCTTTCCAAATAACAAATTAACTAGTAGATCTTTCTTATAATAGTATAATAAGTAATTAATATTAGGAAATTTCTAATTTACCTACATCAACTGAAAAGGCTTTTAAAAATGTCTTTTATTTCCTATTCATGGTAATAAATATTTATGATAATACTACCTGTTGCTCAGCCCTTTGTGGCAACCTCCCTGTCTTACAACTGTTCCTTGCATCTGAGAAACAATATTGAGACCCTTCTCCTCATTCCATGCCCCTTAAAAGAGACAGAAGAAATGTGTTTATCTAAGGTCAGAATCTGTGAATAGTAACTATTCATTACTCCTTTATGTAGGGATGAAGTTTTTGCTTTCTTCATATCCAAATCCTAATAGAAATAATGTTCAATAACACTTCCTTTCTTACTTGAATTCAAAGAACTAGATTTCTTCTACATTCTATATGAATCATCATAAAATAGAACATTTGTAACAGTTTTCATGATATATTTAAAATATAGAAATTTCTGTTCTCCTTTGTTTATTGTAACTTTTGTATATTACCCTACAGGGACTGAATGGCTTCACACTGTGTTTTTCTTAAAATAGTTAGTGAGTTCCATATGTTCATAGTTAAATGAAACAGTGCCACATGGTAAAGAGAAAATAGCTTGGGCTGACTAAAACTGGATCTGCCAAGCATTCCTTGGCACAACTGTTACCCTTCAGGGTAATGTGCTTTGCCCCAGTTTTACCAGGAGTGCTTTGGATGTTTGAATGATAACATGTGTCATCTTTTGAAAACTCTAATTTTGTATCATCTTTATGCCTTAGCAATACACATCTAGTTGCATATTTAAAAAAATGAAACAGATTTGTGAACTTAAGACAATGAGGTTAAAGCTTCATAATGTTGAGCTAGAAAAAGCTTAAATGACCACTTCCTTCCTGATTATGAGCCAGTATTTCCATTAAAAAGTAGTGCTTTGCATGTGGCATATGGTCTCTCATAGTAAAGTATCCTTTGTGTGGGTACCTCATAATTTTGAAAAGTATATGTTACTATTATGTTCTTCCAATTCTATCCGGAATATTAATATAGGTCCTGCTAGCACATTGCCTTATATAAGAGTATAAAACAGACAAAAACATTTATATTGAAATATGTATATATTGCGGGTTTATATATAAAACCCAATGCTAATCTGCAATAAATATTACCCACAAGCTATTTGCAGAGTTGGCTTGTGGATTACAGTATTGAATGAAAGGCAATTCAGTTGAGGCCTATACAAGACCCATTAGTATGTAACTTACAGTCTCTTCACAGATATGGTTTAAGTTTGTCTTGAATTGTAATTAACCTAGGTACACCAGTGAATCCTATCTTCTTTAAAAAAAAATATGCCTCTTAGGGTAGGTGGTTAAGACACCGGAGAAAACTGCAGGAGGAAGCTTGGTCTTCCAGCTATTATTCAAAACTGCCTGCATTGGCAAATCATAGCAAGGACTATGGTGCAGATCAAGATTAAGTAAGGGGAAGTGACCTTCAAGGGACAAGAGTGACCATTATTCCTATCCAAAGAGCATGTCATGTTTACTTTATAGCTAAAGGTAAAGCTTAGGAAATATACCTTGAAATTGCCTTCTCTAACTCAGTCTGCCCAAGGGCAAGCTGTCTTCATTGATGACTTCCAGCCAATTGGTTTACTCAGAGGAAAAATAAAACAAAATGCAGCCCTTTTCCACAGATTGTGATTTACAACATTGACACACCTATATTTGCTTTAGTTTGATGAGACAATCTTCAGTATTACTTATCTTCTTTATATATGAGCAACTTTAGCCACACTATGGAATTCTAATTATTGGAAAATACTTTTGAAATATTTGTAGAGGAATGATTTGAATATATATATATATATATATATATATATATATATATATATATTCTCCAGAAGGAGAAAAACAAAGTATTTGCAAAGTAAAACTTTCAAAGGAACAGGTGCACAGACATGTATTTTACAAATACCTTCAAAAGGGACTGACTGTTTGCATTGTAGATTTGTGCAAATTTCCCCATGGTGAAATAAAAGCAACGACTTATGAGTTTTTATGATGCTGGCTATCTGTCCCTACTAGAAAAGCAGTATGTCTAAGAAAATAGAGATGACAGTGCACTATATCCAATAACTAGTGTATCGTCATAGAATTTAACTCCAGACAGCATTTTATTTTTCTATCTACTGAAGCTCATAGTTATCTATATGCATTTATAATTCAATGAAAAAAGATCATATGAATAAAAATTATGTTTATAGATGGTATGGTTTGGAAAGTCTAGAACAAGTATTTGACTTGAAATCCCAGCTTAGCTTTTAACTGGCTCTAAATTCTTGATAAAATGTTGTATTTCTTTGGGCTTCAGTTTTCTCATAATAAAAGAGAAGACAAGAACTAGCCAAAGGATTTGTCCTGATGAGAAACTGAGGTGCTGCAGCAAAATAATCTTAGTAGTATCATACTCAGCAAATATTCATTATTATTATTCTACATTTAAAATTTTCCATTAATATTTACTTTGTAAAGTATTTAAAATGAATTTAAGTGTCCTGAATTACCTTATTTAGATAAGACATTCATATTGAAAAGATATATGTAATCGTTTCAGTCGTAAGTTGTAAGTTGTAAATTTTTATTTTTATTATTACATGTGCACGTTAGCATAAACTGTATTTCTGATAATCCATATTTTACAACCTGCATATTGCATTAGTACTACATATGTTATTCCCATCAAGGATGAATAATCCATGCTTTCTATTTATTTAAATTACTAATGCTAACACATGTAATAAAGTTCATAGGTGACAGCAGTTTGATTAAAAAATGCTAGAACAAAGGAAAGGATTGGCTGTTTTTACAAAACTAAATCATTTATTTCCACTTAGAATCACCTTTTACACCATGTATAATGTCAAAGTATCACTATGTTCCACTTTTGAGACTTTTGTAAAAATTGAGCATTAAATGTCATGCCTCATTTATCTTGACATGATAATCATTTTACTCAAAGACCATCTTAATAATGGATGCATATTTTCCAAGGTCATAATTGTTTAGATACATTAACTTTATAAAATTAACCTATTTTTGTTAGAAGACATTTTGTTTTTGAAGCATGAGAGGTTAAATAGAATTTGGAAGTATTAAACAGCAATTGGATATACATTTAATGTTATTTTAAATGCCCTTTATTGGTCATACATGTAAATTCACTTAGATGGAAGACTCAATATTTCATTCTATCTGAGGGGAAGAGAGCTTAGGTGACACAGTGAATTAGCTTTAAGGCTGTCTCTTTTCATCTCTAAAGACCTGAAGGTCACATTTACTTATATTGACTTGCAAATAGGAAGTATAGTGCTTCCAGAAATTGACTATGTACCACACAAATTACGAGTCATGGAGATCTATGTTCAAATGAGTCCCACTCCCCCTCCGAAAAAAAAAAAAAAGATAAAGCCCCCATAGATTAAAAAATGATATTATTCTTCATAAGAAGTTGATTCATAGGCCGCATGATGAGCTCTAACTGTAACTCTTAATGCCATCCATAATGTTGTTCAATGATAAGGGCTAGTAATCCTTTTTCCATTTATTCTTAGTTTTAATTTACTGAGAAAACCATGGAAAGAAAAAAAGTGAATAAAAATAGGTGACCACGCAAGGTCAAGCTCACAAAATAAATTAGAGCAAGATGCAGAGGGAACCATTCTGTGTGCTGAATCTCTTAATAAAATTTGAAGAATCACTGGAATATTCTAGAAAATTTGATTTGTTAATTTCTCTGTAACTCATGTCACTTTTTGCAATAAAAGGCAAGCTGTTTATGTATTGTGATTGATTTAAAATAGCTAAGTTTTAACATCTAACTGGGGTATAAAACATTAATAGAACATATAACCATGACTAGTATTTACAATTGAAGAAAACTGAAAAGATGCTTCAGATAGTTTCAAAGCACATAGCTTTAGGATATTTCAGTGCTGTGTTAGTATATCTTGTGCTATAACAATAAAATATGTAAAAAGGTCTTCATTATAAAGAGAAGAGATATTTCAGCTCACATTTTCATTGGCTGAAATTCCACCATCTGGCTGCTCCCCGAACCAGTGCTTGGTGCCAGCTAACTTGATGTAAGCAGCAGCACAAACATGAATGAGAGGAAAAAACACAAGGCTGAAAATGATTCAGAGGTCAGATCATGGCTTTTTATGACAGATTTTTCTAGCAAGAACTCACTCCAGAAGACCACTGTTTCCCTCTGGGGGAGCTAGCCCCATGATCTCGGGGCCTAATACCTTCTTTTTACTATTTTAAACATTTTTAAAATATTTTTGAGTCTATTACCCCTCACATTTCCATGCTGGGGACCAAGCTTCCAAAACATGAAACTTGCGGAACACTCCACCTGTATTCAAATTACAGGAAGTACAAAGAAATTAGATATTACTTTATTTTCCTTGGAATACTGAAAAATTCATCTCCTTTCTCACTTACTGTTCTTTGTAACTCTGAGTACCATTGGGTATCCTTAAGCAGCCTGACTCAGACTGTGATTTATTCTTAGATCTGTTGCAAGTATCTGGGGAATTGGGAAGTTTATACTGGACACCAAATTTATGAATATTCTCGATCAAAAAGTAGACTTTTTGACTTAAGGGGATTCAATGGTAGAGAATGTGGTATTGAATCTTCAAGTAGGCATTAAAAATACCAAAGCTCAAGTGAACTAATTATAGCCAGTCAAAAACTTTTTTTCATAGATCACCATCTTTAGAAGAAAACACATCTCCTCACCTTCTAACATGTTTTTCTCAGGGAATATTCACTTTAAAGTTTCTTATTATTCTCCTTAATGTGATTTCATTTGTTAACAGAAGCAGATTTGATCAACTAATTTTTTAACACAGCCTTCTCCAATTTTACTTATATTTCTAATTTCTAATTATGCTTAGTGAGGAATAAGGACATCAGTGGAAGTCCATGTTCCAGTGGTGTTAATTTTATTTATAAAAAGAAATTACAATATCTTGTCTAAAAGATTCAATATTAACATTAATTGCAAAATTAGAAAGTGGAATTTTAAAAGATATATTCAATGCTCACATACATACTTTAACAACACAACTATAAAATAAATATACAACTATTGTTTTCAGAGTACAAAACAACATAAATGCCATTACTTTCTCCAGTTTATTTGGGTATTTTTGAATAAGTAATTTTTCTTTAAATCTAAAAAAGAGATAGCTACAAGTTAACACAGATTGAGAGAAGATATATAGGTAGACAGATTATCATAAACATACATCGTTAAACGTAAATATATTTTCATATTTTCTGTACCATTAGTTATCTTTATATTAGTAGAAATTTTCATTTATTTTATTCTCTATAGAGTGAGTCTCCTAAAATGATTTGTTTCATACCTACATTTCCTTAGCTACAATTTTTCCTGGCAGTTTTATCAAGTATGAATTTATGTTGTTTGAAAGTCCACAGCTAATTCTTTAAATGACTTACTCTAAACATTCCAGTTATATGCTCTTCTGTTACTGATTATTTTTCCAAGTGTAAGTCTTCAAATAGCTCCAAATCTTCAGTGTATGTTTTTTTCTAAATCTATTTCTTAATATTTTTGTTGTTCTGTTTCTGCTAGTCTTTACCTGTCACATATACAAATACATATGCAAATTATATACAAATCCTATTGGTATACTGCTTAGTGCATTCTACCCTAAAAAGATTATATTGAAATCCATATCTTAAAAATGTAAATCCAAATACGTTAATTTCCTCAACTCAAATCCTAAGGACATATTTACATCTATACCAAACAAAGGTAGTGGAGACATTGATATAAAACAACATACATTTATTTCTGGTGTAACTATAACAAATTCTCTGAAGACTAGAGCTACATATATTGTACTTTGTTTCTTCCAGCTTACAAAATTGAGAGAATATAAAATCTCTAAATACCTAAAATTTATTTCATCCAAATTACATTTGGTTTATTCAAGATATGTTGCTACCCTCCAAACTGATTTTTTTCACTGAAATGAAAATAAGAAATGACTTATTCAGTGTACAGAAAATATTTGTTTGACTTGCCCCTTCAGGTTCATAATCTACACTGTAACCAGTCTTCACTTCTTTATTCAATGATTTTATGCTATTATTAGGAAATAAAAAGACAAAATAATTCATATTATGTACATTTTCATTTATTATTTTCTTGTATTGTGCTATAGACCATCAGAGGAGTACTCTTAAGTTGCAGGCTTTAAATTTTAGATATACTTAACAGTTTTTACACTGCTCAGATATCACTGCTTGATTCTTTTGGATTTAATGAAATATTCATAATTTCTAATTTCCAGAGAGTTCTTTGACATTTAAAATACATTCTTAGAGCCCATAAAGTGAATTATACATTTTCAGGCAATTTCAAATGATCTGATATTCTAAAAATAGGTAAACTGATCCATTTAGTAGTTTCCTTTTTTCTTGGAAAATTTTTTATAGTTTTGTTAAAATACATTTATAAATATATGTATAAAATACATGTGAACATGCATACATGCTGACATACATGTTAAATATATGTACCAAATACGTAGACAATATGGAATTATTTATTCATTAGAGAGATGTGTATGATTTAATTGTTCAGTTTTTAAATTAAATTAAATATTGAAGATTTCCTTTTAAAAGTTCCTTGATGAATTGCCTAAAATGTTTGTTTGGTGCAAGGGATTTTGCTCAGTGTTATAAGCACCTGCCTTCATGCACATGGTTGTGAGTTTGATCCCTGGTACCAAAGGAAACAAAGCAAAATGTTTGATCGTAGCTTAAAATGAATGTTATTTATCTTGTAAAAACTTCTTTTCTGTACTTTTTTAAAAAAAGAATAACAACTGTCAATGTATAATTCTTTCATAAAATTATTTTAATTACTTCTATCACAATAAAAATGACAAATACCCATCTTGAGTCTGATATTAGTTAGACTTAATTAGTCCTCATGACTTATACTGTATCAAATTCATAAAATATGCACTATTTTCTATAGTATTCTAAACAGTTTGTTTCGACTAAAGATTTCAGAATAAAATGCAAATAACCTCAATTTATAACACTTTGTACAGATGATATATTTTTATTGTTCTCTTCACATGTACTATGAACAAATTTAAAGGAAAATAATTCATTGATAATGAAATGTCTAATGAGCTAAGTGAGACCTTATCGAAACTTCTTTATAGATGTTATGGCATTGCTGATAGTGATATGCTAGACTTAAAAACAAACATTGATAAACAACATTTCTCGTAAGCTACAGGAGAGGCTATGAGAGTATAATTAAAAGCAAAAACTAAAATGTTAGAAACAAAAAAATTATGTTACAGAGATTTTAGAAGTTTATTAAGATGTCATAATGATACTACATAGTCATGTGCATTAGATTTCTAGGTGTTTATAAGCAATTTAGCATATTGAGCATTATTTTATAAAAGACAATACTAATTCTTTTATACATAAGTAGCCAGCTATTTCCAGGTGGTTTATCTTCTTTTTCGTCTCTAGTATTTTTAAACATTTTCCTAATAAACATAATATGCTTACAGGTGTTGTGAGGTTTGTGTGATGCCTGAATTAATAATTCAGTCACCTGCTTAGAGCTTTTATTTGTTGCTTTTAGGCCAATTTAAGCTATATCTTCATAGTTATGAAGCAACCAATAAAAATTCCATGAGTATTGCTTTTTATTCTTTCTTATTCATTTATTTTCATTTAGTTCTGTAATGGGCTTTTTTCTTTGTTTATCAACTACCATGGTATCTGACATAGTAGAAACTTATTTTAAATGTTAGATAAGTGAGTCTTGGATGAGAATATGATAAGACCTGGATATCAGACTTTTTAAAATCCTATTTTTAGGTCATATTTTGTTAAATATGTTTCTTCTTGGGTTACACTTCTGAATCTCTTGATTTATACTTGAAAATTCATGCAAATATATTTATCAAATAGTTCTTTTCTTTAAAATGCATTCAACTGTGGGCTTTACAAGTCATGCTACTTTACATAGGCTTTCATTTCCTGTATGTTTTTCTAAATCAATCAAAAAGTACTCACTTATCATTTTTCTCAAAGTTTATAAAGACCTTCTGTGCAAAATATTGGAGTTTAAAAATCTGAGGACAAGCACAGATTTAGAGCCAGTATTTGAGTAGGGACTTTATGCCTTGTTTCCCATTTAATATCAGAAGTTTGTTTGCCTTCCCAAGAGTCTCAGTGTTACATCTTCTGTTAAATTGGAAACAGCAACCCTTGCTCCAGCTACACTATTGAATCTAGACAATGAAAAAAAAATTTGAAGTTGTTTTATAACATTTGAGACATTTGTATCTTTTTTTTCCCTTAACCAGATCAGCTAATAAAGCATATCTTTGAAACAGTACTATATGAGAGCCCTACACTACTGGCAAACTGAACTACAGTTGTAAGTAGAATAGTTGGAATATTAAATTTAAAAAATCAAACACTTTAATTATATATAAGCATTGCCTCTAATTACTCCATTATCATTTTATGCAATTTTGCTAATTGTTGGGGGACATCAAAAAAGATACACATTTTTCTTGCAAAAATTTAAAATCTAACCAAAAAAAGACAATAGAAAATTTAAGAAAATGGACTAGAACATAGGAGAAAAATTTGATAACTTTAACAACTTCCGAGTCCAAAAATCTTGAAGAAATCTTTCAAAGAAAGGTATAGTAATTATAAAAAGCCAATGATGGGATGAAAGTGTGGGAAGTTTCAAACTGTTATGAATTTTAATGAACTTGTGAGTGTTGTGATATGCATTACCAGTGATCAATAAAAGATAAAAAGTCAACTAATATTCTACCTTCCTGAAAATGAGTCAAGAGCTATAGAAAAAGTACACAGTTTATGAGATGGAACATTTACCACCTTTTGTATAAACTGAGGAATTACATTGAGGCTAGGTCAACTTTTGTGAACTTTTCTCTAGCTGGACACTATTCTTTGCTTCCTTGGTGCAGGTTGAAGAGAGAGCCATGTGTTGCCTCTGAGTAACAAATGATTATAATAAGCAAAGGTTTTGGTGAGATAACAATGTAAGTGGTACAGCCACACTTGATTTCAAGGGCCGTACCACCTGAGTGAAGAGTTGGCATAATATTTAGACCACTTTACTAGAAAACCCCAAAATAAAACTACATTAAGGGAAACATCTTCATTAAACTAGTCCAGTTAAATGAAAACATATTGTTTTGAGCCTAATCCTATGGGATTAGTATACTCATAATAAAAAAAAAAGAAATATGACACACCATATGATGACATAGAGTAAAGAGGTAGAGAGGACACAGAGAAAAGGCACAGTCTGAAAGCTAAGACAAACAAATTTATTAACATTTTGACTTGGGGCTTCAGAATGAAAAACAAACAAACAAACAAATGCTGATTTTTGTTTGTAAGCCACTCAGTTTAAGGTACTTTATTTTGTCAACTCTAGAAGAATATGTTCCACAAAGCACCATATAAAGAAACAAAAAAGTTGAACAGCTTACATTGATTTCAAATAGAGGGAAGAGAGAGAGACAGAGAGAGAGACAGAGAGAGAGAGAGAGAGAGAGAGAGAGACAGAGAGACAGAGAGAGAGACAGAGAGAGACAGACAGACAGACAGAGAGAGACAGAGAGAGATGGAGCAAGAGCACATGATCAAATTTGTGAAACGAAAACTTTTTTGGGGTCAAACCAGGGAAATTGAGGAATGAGTAATCATGAACATATTGTGGAAGTTGAATCTGTACTACTGAGAGCAGGAAAGGCAGCAGGAAAAAAAGGCAGATGATTTTTAAAAAGAGCATTAAAGAATTAAAATCAATAAATCATCGTGATGAGTTGGCTATGAGCCTGATAGACCAGGAAGGGGCAAGCTCTGGAATCATGTCTAGGTACGCTGAGTTTGATGCCATTCCAGCAACGCTTTGCTTAGACCACAACGGGCCACCTTACCTTGGTTGGTGTGTGTTTATTTCCAGCAACGGACAGCAACTGACATTTTTATCTTCTTGTCAGAGCAATGCCCTCAAGATCAAGAAAATTCCTTAAAATCAATCTACTTCTCATGGTTCTCACACTCATCATCCATTGCTTCTCAGAAATAGGACTGACTTAATCATAGACTACTGCAGCCCACAGAAGACACAAGTATGCTTTTCCCCAAACTTGAAAAGCTTTCTAGTCATATAGTGCTATCAGCATTGTGCAACATATATTCTTTATAGAAAGCTGTAGTTTAAATTTCTTTAATTAGGTATTATATACCAAATAGTATTAAGATCCAGGACTGTATGTTTGGATTTATTATTGTAAAATTTCATAGAATACAGCATTCTTCATCTTGTTGATTTGTTTTTGGTAGATTTTGGCAGTATGACACTGGCAAAATATAGCATTTGCTTGTGAAATCTATTTTTATGAGTGGCAGAGTAGACAAAAATATATTACTGCAACTCTCCCATGGTTTTCTCAGATAAATTTCTCAGGGTTCATGTTGCACAAAATAGAGTTATTTATTCTAGGAAAATCTAAATCTGATCAATAATAAATTGTGCAGTACCCAATACAATGTCTTCTTTCCTGCCTATTTTCAAGAATGACCACAGACTTTTTAATCAAGGTTTAGTGTTTACTGGCAAAAGGATGAAGAATTTACTTGATTCTTAGAAAATTCTGTCAGTATATGTGGAAGATTGCTTTGATTTAGCAAAAAGTGAATTAGGCCTTGAGACTCACCCTGAAGAGTTCATTGTTTCTGGAAACTATCATTTGTCCATGAGACAGCATTTTAATCTGTTCATGAATGCTGTGTATTTTTCACAACATGCCAGTGTGGTACACCACTGTACATCCATTTCATCTGTGACTTGTCTGGATTTGCTGCACTTTTATAGGAATATTTTCTCATAATTCATGATATTATTTATCTCCATTTAAAATTTTTTTGTTCTACTTTTAAAGTTACAAGAAACAAAAATGAAATATTTACAAAAGTTACAGGATTTTTAGGAATTGTGGTAAAAATTATCTCAAAAAATGACTCAATGACAAAAATGACTAAATAGTTCTGCATCTGTTTTGGCCTTTTTGTTTAAATTATCTTGTGTTCACTTCAGCAGCACATATACTAAATTGCTTAAATTACCTTTATTCCTGACAGTGCATCACTTTGGACTGTGTGTAATAAAAATTAATTTGAAATAAATATATATATAAGCTATTCACACAGAGATAATTTTTGGAGTTGTTGCTATTACAGAACATTAAGATTAAAATTGCAGATAATCCCAATCATTCAACATTTTAGGTGGTAAATAAAAATTGCTATTATTAAATATTAAATGTTCAAATGTTATTTGAGTATGGTTAGAAGGCTTCAGAAGAACTTTTAAAAACTGAGGTATAATTTTTATCCATTGAGACAAATAAACGATCCTAAATATTCAATTTTTCATAAATCCATACATCTAGAAAATTTCAGTTCTTTATCAAGATGTAGAAGCCCCCATTTGTCCTTTTACATATAATACTCTTGCAAATAGAATCATTCTTACTAGTTCTAGTATTGTGGACTAATTAAGTTTACTTGTTCCAAGACATCATATGCATGCAGTCATATGATGAGTACCATGCTATATATGCCTTCATTCACTCAACATAAATATTTGGAGAATGAACTTGATTATATCATTATTTTGTTTATTAACATTTCCAAAGATAACTATCCTAAAAATGTATCACAAATGTATCCAATTTTCTGTTAGATTTTTCTCCAAATTTCATTTTACGTTGAAATGTAGATCTGACTCACGTTCTCTGTCTTGTTCAGAAACAGTGGTCTATTTAACACTAAAAAATGTAAAATAATCACAGGATGTAAAGCTTTAACATTATGGTAATCTTATGACATTCAAGTGCAATATTATACTTCAAGTACATATTGCTTATGTGTGTTTTATTAGGCTACAAAAATGATTTAGGAAAAATTCAACTCAGCTCTCTACTACCACTAATCAAGTCCTTTGAACTATCATACAGTTTTTGTTGTTGCTCCTTCTCAAGAGTTATAAAATAAACAATCATGAAAGCCAAAGTATATCACATTTAGATATTCATTTAGAACAAAGCACCATCTGTACGAACATGAAAAAAAATCCTTGTTTACTTTAGCTGTGGTACGTTCACTTACTGCTTTTGAATTAATGTCTAGAGGACTTTCACTGAGGATTCTAGGATCCTCTAGGAAAGGATCTCTAGGAAAGGTGGAAACCATGGTATTGCATCGCTGGAATCTTCCTTCAGTTTAATCTACCTCTCAGCTGCAGAGATAGCTGGTATCCATGTGTTAACACCTTCAGGATTCTGGATTTTCTGCTGATAGGTTGCTGTAGTTTGGGTCCTTGGTAGCATTATGTTGCATTTTTCTAGGGCAACCTTTGCTCAAACTTCCTTTTGGATTGGCTAAAACTAATGTCTACAATCCGGTTTGCCAATTTTGTCCCACCCAAATTCCACTTCTTTTATCAAACCTAATTCTATCACTTTCTACCACTTGTGGAGATATCATAATTAAATGTTAAGAATTATAATTGAGTCATATGAATATATAAATATGAAAACTCTTTTACTCCTGATTTTTAGTTGGGCTCTACAGGAGTCAGATGCATATGACAAATACTGTTTTTAATTCCTGGAAGATATTATTATGCTATTTGAAAATCATGAACCTCATGTTGATATTTGTGTCTCTAGTAAAAGTCATATCTCACACTATACTTAAAATGTTTCATCTGACTTCACGAATTTCTATGTGACATAATGGTTTAAATACCATGAGTAGCAAAATAATACAACTGTATTTTTTTCTGTATTAATTTGGGGCCTTGGAAGACTTAATCCAAAGAAAACTACTGCATGTGACATTGTTACAAATGGGTTTAACAGCATAATTTTTGCTTTAGAACTCCCAGTGAAAGAATTGTAAAGGTCTACACCACCAAAACAGAATTTTCCTTCATAAAACATTTAATACAACCCCACAATCCCAGAAGTTTCTTTATATTTATTAAAATTCTGAATGGAAGCCCTGAACTCATTAGCTTCCACCATTTATCCCATATTTTCTGGGTGAGTAACGTAATCAAAACTAAATTGGCTTTGAAATATTTTAGTAATGTAATAGTACATCATAAGGGTAAATTCCTCATAGCATACCTCTTCAGAATCTGCAATCTCCTAGCATTCAATGTGTCTCAAGTGCTTAATAATTAAATGTGGTTTTGTTCAAAATATGATAGCCAGTTATTCATACTTCTTCATTCATTTGTTCTTTAATTTATTCACTAACGTATTGAGTGTATATCATGTTTCAATTCTGGAGAACATAGAAATGTAGTGTGTGACATAAAGCAACAATTAAATACCTCTGTTGATTTTCTTCAGATCTTTCAGTATTGAAATGAATACACATTTATTGTAATGTATTTATATACAACAGAGTTGCATGCATAAAAGTTCAGTCTTGTTCAGTCATTATTAAAGCCTGAAAGAATGATATGGACCATATACACATATAATAAATAAATTATATACATTGACATGGAGGCTCCAGGAAATATATACTCGAATAGATTATGCATGTTTAAAGAAGAGATAATGAATATATACTATAAAAATCAAGTGTACATATTGTTTTATAAATACTAGAATCCTTTAGCTCACTATGAAAACTAGAAAATATTAGTAAACATGATTTTATAAATAAATATCATAAAACAAATAAAAAATCCATATAAGTATTCTCTTAATACTCAGAAAGATAGATGTATAACTCAAGTTTACTTTTAGAAACTTACTTACTTTTTTTGCATGTATGTGATACTGGTGATCTAATATAGGGCCTTGTCCATGCAAGGCAAGAACTCTATCACCTCAGTCCCCATATATTTATTTAAATTAGTATATTTAGGTGTGTTTTACTTGGTTATGAAAATACAACCCTTCTCTTTATTTCAAAGTTAGGTCATTAGGGAGCAAAGATAAAAGACATTGAAATTTTTATGTTAGAATAACAAAGAGGAGAAATGCATAAGTCATAAGTTACAATTTTCATAACATGAACATATCCATGAAATAAGCATTCAGATCAAGACATAGAACCTGTCCTACATCCCAGAATGCTCCACTGTGCTCTTTACTGTGTCAGTCAGGAGTCTTTAAGAAGCATTTGGTTGTTTTGTATGAAAAATTCAGCACATTAAAAAGTATAAAACACAGATAGTAGGAGAAAAGAGAAAAAATAAGTTATTTTAATCAAGCGTCATTTGTGCATCTAAAACTGTACAACAATTTAATATAATTGTCTTATTTTTTTATAGTTTTGGCCTATTAGTTTGGCACTTAATCTGCATGTATGGTGCTTAAATTTATAAGGACTTATAAATAAAAAAATATGGTGATGGCAAAATAAAAAATGGATGAGTAGAACAGTAAAACTTTGAGAGGTGTTGTGTACATGTACTAATCCCCTATAGTGAATGTAACCATTAGTGCTACAAACATGAACTATTGAAAATTAAAAATTAAAATCAATAAAATGTGCCATAGATTATATCTACAAAAACTAGTGTGTAGACTCTCCCATTGCCTCTTTAGCATCATGGGAACCCAAGTAAACAGTGCCAATGGCAGGAGCCACTCCCATTGGCACTCCACAACATGGTAGCAACCATAGTAAAGAAATAAATCCATGAGGCTATGGAGGAAGTCAGATCAGAAATAACTTTTCAGGTTAAAAAAATGTATTCATTTTTAAAGGAAATGCTAAGTGAATCCAGAGCACATAAAGATAAGAAAATAGATGACAGAAAAAGATGGAAATTATGAACGATCAATATGGGAAAGAAAAAGAAATTCATGAAAAGGATTAAAAAAGATATTCACAAAAGCAAAAATTTCATTGAAATGTGGCAAAACTGTTGAAACTGTAGACAGACTTTCAGACTTTGAAGACAGGATCACAGTGATCATGAAAGGAAAGAACTCTTGAAAAAAACAAAATATCAGGAAACAGCAATTGAACAGCTACTAGATGATGCAAATAAAAATACTATAAGAATAATTGGTGTCAGTGAGAAACAGGAGCCAACACAAATAACATACCAAGAAAAAAACCTATTTGCATAAGTAATAGTAGAAAGTTTCCCAAACATGGAAAAAAAACCTGACATATACACACAAGTGAAGCAGCCAAAATAAAAAAAAAATCAAGATTTATATAACTTTCAAAACTATCTTTCAAAATTAATGGAGAAACAAGATACATCTAAGAGAAAGAATAGCTGAAGAAATTCATAACCACAAAACCAGTACTACAAAGGACACTGAGAGATATTCCAGACAGAGACAAAAATGACCACATTTCCAACAATAAGAAGAAACTACCAAGCAGGGCAAGCAATTAAACAAAGAGGAAAAATAGGGAACTAAGTGCATGAAAATAACATGACAAAGGCAAGTCAACACATATCAGTTCTTACCATCAGTGTAAATTACCTCAGTTCACCGATCACAAGAAACAGACTGGCAGAATGGATCAAGAAGCAAGAGGCAACAATATTCTGTACACAAGAAATGTATTCATCTCAAGAAGAAATTTACAGATTAGAAATCAAAGGATGGGGAATAATATTCCATGCAGCAGGAAGCCAGAAAAAAGCAGGGATAGCTATTTTCCTTTCAGATAATGAGAGTTTCAAACAAAGAATGATTGAAAGAGATAAAAAAAAAGTCACTACATACTTAGGGAAGTAATTCAAGAGGAAGAAATAATCCTAAACACATATGCACCCAATATGGGAGCACTGTACTATATAAGACAAATATTAATAGACATGAAAAATATATAAGCAATAGCACAATTGTGACAGGGAACTTGATACCCTATTGTCACAAAGTGACAGATAAATGAAACAAAAAATATTCAGCAAAGAAATAACAGAACTGAAGCAAACCTGTAAAAAAATGAACTTAGTAGATCTTTACAGTTTATGCCACCCATATCATAAGACTATACATTCTTCTCAGTTGCACATGGAATTCACTTAAAACACACCATATGCTAGCTCATAGAATATGTGTAGGTAAATACAAAGGAAATGAAATAATACCATGAGAGCCAGGGAAATAACTCAGCAGCAAAACAGCCTACCATAAGCACAAGGTCATGAGTTAGATCCCTAATACAAAACACAAAACAACTCAACACAACAAAACTGCATGCATATTATCTGACCATAGTGCAAAGAATTGGAAATCAATGACAAAAGAAAGTGTAAAAACTCCATAAACATATGGAAATTAAACAACAGCCTCCTGAATAATCAATACAACACAGAAAAAAATAAAATAAGAAATTAAAATCTACAATCAAACAAAAATGTAAATACAACTTACAGAAATCTATAATAAAAGCAATGCTAAGAGGGAAATTTATGGCAATGAATTCTCACAGGAAAACAAAAATAAAAACACAAATGAAAAACCTAATGCTACACCTAATGCTAGTCACATCTAGAAAAAGAAGAGCAAATCAAGCCCAAATTCTCCTTAAGGGAAGAAATTATGAAGATCAGGGAATAAATTAATGCAATTGAGACTAAGAAAACAACACAAGGAATCAAAGAATCAGCGTTGATATTTAAAAGAATAAATGAAATAGACAAACTCCTAGCTACTCTTATGAAAAAAGTAAAGAAAAATTCAAATTCATCATGCAGTAAGTAATAAAAATTGTGAGATCACTATGGATCCTGTGGAAATTAGATTATCAATAGCCACTTTGAAAACCTTTACTAGCATGAAACAGAAAACATAGAAGAAATAGATGGATTCCTACAAACTCAAGCTGAATGAAAAAGATATAAAATATTAAATAACCCAACATCACTTAATGAAATAGAAAGCATATTTAAAAATTTGCCAACAAACTGGTTATGGTGGTATACTCTGATAATCCTACACTCAGAAGGCTGCAGCAGGTGAACTGTAGCAAGTTCAAGACTAGTCTTGGGTTACAAAGTTTTCCCAAGGCCAGCCTGAACTACATAGTGAGAACTTGTCTCAGGCAGAAAAAAAAAAAAAAAAAAAAAAGGTAAAAGAAAAATAAATAAAGAAAGAAAAATAAAATTTAATGACAAAGAAAAGTCCAAGTCCTGATTAATTCATTGTTGAATTCTACCAGAAATTTAGAAGAGATTTAATGCCAATATCCTTCAAACTCTTTAATTAAATTGAAAGAGAAGCAGTTCTCCCCAATTTATTACTGGAGGTAAATATTTCTGTGGTACAAAAACCAGAGAAAAGTCCAATCAAACAAAAGAACTATAGGCAAATCTCCTTAATAACATAGATGCAAAATTCCTTTACAGAATACCAGCAAATTACCAAGATTATACACCATGACCAAATGAGATTAATCACAGGAATGTAGGGATGTTTCAATATACACAAGTCAATAAACATAATACATGGTATCAAAAGAGCTAAAGACAAATATCACATTATCTCAGTAGATGCAGAAAAGGCTTTTGAAAAGTCCAACACTCATTCATGGTAAAAAATCCTAGAGTAAATTTGAATATAGTCTCTTTACCTCAATATCATAAAACCCATCTATGATAAATCAACAGTCAATATCATACTAAATGGGAAAATACTGAAAACTGTCAATCCAAAATCAGGAATAAGACAGGGATGTCACTAATACCACTTGTACTCAATATAGTTCTGAAGACATTAGCCAGAGAAATTAGACAAGAAGGAATAAGAATAGTGTTGTAGTCAGGGGTTGTACACAGAGAACAACTAGGTTTGGGACATAGAGTTTATATTTTTATAATGGTCACCGGAAGTTAACACAGGAGAATGCAGGAAATCTATCCACAACACCAAAGACACAGATTATTTAGTCACGAGCCTAAACCCCACAGCAATGTCCCACATGAGTCCAGATAAAAACCCAGAGCTCAGGACAATGCCTCCATGAGTCCAACTGGAGATCCAGAGCCCACAAGAAGGACTCTCGCCAGTCTCTTTTAAGGATCCTTTCTGGGAAGACCCAAGGGTCAGCGGTAGAAGCGAGAAAGTCTATGCCAGCAGGATGAAGGAGCTGTGCTAGTGGGATGAGGGTTCTACGCTGGAGCCGAGAAGTCACACTCACAACAAAGACTGGGGCTCTCCTGAAAGGCACCACACGTGTCCTCAGTGACACAGAGGCCCCGAGCTCTTCCCACCACAAGCACAGTCGGGCACATGCCAGGAAACAGCTTGACAGAGTTTATCCTGGAGACCAAGCAGCACATGTCTTCCCCTCAGGAGCCAGGAAGCAGTGCTCAATGTGAGGACCCAAGCTTCTCCAGGAGAACCAACAGCTCAGAGAGCAACTCGTGGGAGAACCCACAAAGCCTCCTTAACGCCTCAACCCTCTCACCTTCCTTCTTCTCCACCTATTTATCCTGGCAACCCTCCTCAGGTGGAGCAGCATCTTCACTCAATGCATGCTGATGTAATCCAGCTGGCGCGTTAAACTGACCACTAGTTCTCAATCCATAACAAATAGGAAAGGAAGACGTTAAGCTATCATTCGCAGATGACATGATACTCAACACAGAAGACTCCAAAAGCTCCACCAAAAGACTTCTAGAATTAATAAACAAATTCAGTAGCATAACTAAACACAGAGTCAACACTCAAAAATCATTAGAATTCATATACACAGCAAGCACACTGAGAGAAAAATTAAGGAAACACTTTTCACAATAAGATTGAAAAAAAATGAAATAGCAATCAATGTAACAAAGGAAGTAAAATTTTCTACACTGAAAATTACAGTATTCTGAAAAAGGAGATTGAAGAGATATTGGCAAATGAAAAGATAACACTTTCTCTTGGGTTGGAACAATCAACACAGTGAAAATCTCCATACCTCCAAAATTATTATACAGAGTGAATACAATCCTAATCAAAATATCAATAGCATATTTCACAGAGATAGAAAAAATATTCCTAAAATTCATTTGGAATCAGAAGAAAATCTAGAAGAGAAAAATCAATTCTGGGCAACAAAGGGAGCATCATAATCCTTGTCCTGAAATTATGGTATTCAGGTACTGTAAAAAAACCAGCATGGAACTGGCAAAAAGAACAGACCCAAGCATGGGTTGGACTGATTAAGAGATGTAGAAATAACTTCAAACACAGTCAGCCATCTTATCTCTGACAAAGGGGTCAACATGTTCCCTGGAAGATAGTGAGTGTCGTAAGTGAATGTCTCTGCAAAACCTGGCATTGCACATGTTGATGACCGAAGTCTCTCAGTATGCACTAAACTGAAATCAAAATGGATCAAAGACCTAAATGTTAAAACAGAAACACTAAATCTGCTTTAATAGAGAAAAGGTAGAACTGTTAAATACCTAAGTGTAGGCACAGTCTTCATGAACAACTTTGATTGCATGGGAAATACAGCAAAAAAATCAACAATTGAAACCTCATCTTACTAAAAAGCTTTTGTACATCAGAAGGAATCAGCAACTGAGTTAAAAGAAACAACTCACGGAGTCAGGAAACATTTTAGCCAATTGTCCCTCAAACAAAGGACTTCTACCTAGAGCATATAAAGATTAAAAAAAAAAAAAAAAAAAAGGGTCTCTCAAATTTAAGACCCAATCCAAAAATGTGCACCTGAGATGAATATCCTTTTCTCAGATAAAGAAACATAAACAGATAAGAAACATAAGCAGATAAACATATGAAAAAATGGTCAGTATCACTAGTCACTTGAGACATGCAAATTGAATCAACACTGAGATTCCATCTCACTCTAGAAAGAATAGCTATCTTCAAGAAATCAACCAATACCAAATGCTGGTTGTGCTGTGGGGGAAAAGGAATACTTCTCCACTATTGATGGGAGTGTAGACCTGTGGAAATCAGTGTGGACATTCCTCAGAAAACTAGGATGTGAAGTTTCATTACTTCCAGCTATCCCACTTCTGGGTATTTTCCCATAAAAATTGAAAACATCATGACACAGCAAAACATGTGCACCTGTGTTTATAGCAGCATGTTTTATAATAGCTTAATTTTGAAAACAACCCAAATTTTCATCACCCATTGGATGTATTTTTAAAAAGGTGTATTTTTATGCAATGGAGTACTACTCAGGTATAAAGAAGGATAGACTCGATATTTTTATATGTAAATGAATGTAACTTGAGACTATCTTCATAAGTGAAATAAATCAGACTCACAGTAAACCTTTTCCTTAAAAAACTGAAAGAGTAAATATGATTAAAATGATGTACAATAGATACTGGGAAAGGGAAAGAAACTGCTCAAAAGGAAAGGAATACTAGAAAATTGGTATGGAGAAAAGGAGAAAAAATTAGGGAAAAGATTATTTATATATATAAAATCTTGTGTGTGTGTATATATATATATATATATATATACACACATACACATATACAATAGGATAAATTGTACTACTAATCTCTGTTAGTTCATAAAGAAGAACTATTTGTGTTTTCATTGTTTGATCATCTTTTCATGCATATATTTTGTAATCTAATAAACTCCTGTTAAGATAACAATACACAATATACTAACCATTGTTAATATGCATCAGCATTATCATTTTTATTCTTTTTTTTAAAGAAAAAATTGTGTGCATATTTATAAATACATACATGTATGTCATTTATGCATATATGTATATGGTCAAAACACAGTGAACGTTCAAATTTTTAAAATCTATTATAATTAAAAACACATTGACATTACTCTCCCTCAAAATGTTCCCCCTCACTTTGCACACATTTGTCCCATCATTCTGGTCATTGTCTAAAGCAACTCTCAAAGTCCTCGTCAGTATCTTCAGTTACACTGTTGTGGCTGGCTCAATGTCCTGAATTAAGGAGAAGCATGTACCTCCATGGTCATATTTATATTGGGTAAGATCCAGAAGTTTCAGGGTGGCATATCTGGAGAATAAGTTGGGTGAAGATGCACTACAGTGTTTAAATTCAACAGAAATTGCCCTCTAGAAGTGATATGTGACATGGAGCACTATCATGGTAGAAGATGACCATTTCTCAAGCTGTTTTCTATGTGCACCATTTCTTAAATGTTCTTATAGTACTCAGAGCTCTAATATTCACAGTTCATCATAGTATCCCTGAGTTCAATCTCAGCTTGCATCTTTCCATCCAAGTAAAAACTAAACACCTCTAACATTTCTGTGATGCTGGATATTGATTGATAGGCCTTGTTTACACAACAAAAAATGAGTAATTTTAATTGAGAATTCTGAGCATTGGTCTCAGTATCATAAACAAAGACACAGGTTTAATGCTCTGTCATGATATTTCTTAAGCTAGAATATGAAATAGCATGATCATGCAACTCCAATGAAATTGATGAAATGTCACATTAATGTGATGATCATGATTCATGATTTTTGGCACACTCTGAATTGCAAATTTCTTCAGCCATAGCTCACAACCAGCTAACTACATTGAGCAAGTTGAAATTTGTCACACGTTGTTACTAAGGTTGCATGAGGTGATTCCCATGTTAAAGTTCTCTCCCTATTCTTTGGATGCTACTCTGCAGCAGCATTCACTGTGAATTTTTATTACTTTGATCATAGCAGTACAAGATTATCTGTATAGCATACCCATTTTTCCTCTCTTGCTCACAGTGAAAGAGAGCACAAACAAAAGAGAGCAAGAAAGACAGAGACAGACAAAGGCAAGAAGGGAGGAGAGAGAAGGGGAGTGGAAAAGGAAGGGGAGGAGAGGAGAGAAGAGAGATCCAACAATCTACACACTCTTCCATCTTCAAGGCAGAGACCCAGGACAGCCAGTATTATAGTTTGGAATACTAAGAGACAGCCAGTCAGTAATATAGATTCCATACTGAGTCTGAATATCTGAGGATGAGAAATGTCAAGAGAAAAATATCTATGTTTCTGCTCAAGAAAAAGGGTTCAAAACCTAAAATTCTACCTTTTCATTTCTAATCAGGTCATTGCTGGAGTGGGTAATGCACATTCATATTATATATTTCATTCAATACAAATTATAATGTATTCCAGTTCAAATACCTCTTCCAGAAATACCCTTATATTCATATCCAGAAATAAAGTTTAATCTGATATCTGGGAATTTCATGGCCCTGTTATACTGCTATATAAAATTAACCTTGCTACTTTCCAATGATAATTATTATCTTTGCAAGGGTAACTCTGTTTTGATTCTTGACTACATAATTCTGTCTGTTATTGTTCCTGCATAAATGATATTATCTCTTTTATGTCTGCATTTATTGCTTATCATATTTGTTTTTTTTTTCATTGATATGGCTGTGGGTAGAGTCAATTTACTTATTCTCAGGAATATGTGATATTCTATTGTGTGATTATATATAATCTGTTTACCTATCCTACATTTCTTATCCTGTATCTGTGACCTCAATTACTAACAATATTGCTTTGACAGGAATGGGTATAAATATATCGATATTCCTAATGACTGAATTTCTTAATTAAACATCATATTTTAGGATGATCCTAATCTCATTCCTTTAAATTAGCCCCAGTTTGAAAAAAAATGGATACTGAAATTCATAAGTTGAACGCATATAGTTAAGATGTGTATTTATGTGTTACATGTTATGATTGTTGTATCTCACCTTAACATAATTTGCTTATTTTTATACATCTATTTATCATTAAAGAATATAACATGTAAAGTTAAAGACAATTCATTGAAAATATACATTTTTTCCTTTAATACAGTCTCACTATGTAGTTCAGGCTGACTTTTGACTTGTTATGTAGCCAAGGCTGGTCTGAAACTGTCAGTGATTCTCCTGCTTCAGTCTCCCAAATGCTGGGATTACAGGCATGAACCATCATGCCCTGCTCTAAAATGTGCATTATGGAGAAGTAATATAAACAAATTTTAGCAAGTTTTATATTATAAAGATTGATGAATCTAATTATGCTTGTGTTTGAAATCCATATTAAAATAAAAAGCTACACTAAATAGTAAAATCAATAAATTGACCTGTAATCATAAAAAGTATAATATTAGCAAAAAAAACCCAAAATTTTATACCTATTTAATGAAAGAAAGCATATTCTATGTCCCTTCCATAATCAAACAATGCACTTAAACTGTATTAACTGCATGTTCTAAGCCAAAGATGTTTAACAAATCTAGATAGATTATCAAATATTTGGATTATTTATTTAACAAATATGTACAAACAATTCCACAAATTATCAAACAATAAATCATATGTCCAGATTGATGTACATTAATGCAATTAATTCTTATTATATTACTATGAGGGATAATTAACTTTTACTGTTTGCAGAAATATTATCCTACAGACTTAGCACTAATGAGAGCTTACCTATAGTTAGAGCTTTCATAAATAAAAATAAAAGATAACAAATAAAGCATTGCAATTTTGTTTAAATCGCTTATCTATGTAGAAATATATGCACCCCAGTCACTGAATGGAATACTTTTTAAAATAAGAAAAATAAAATAGATAATTTCAGATCATGTAGTTATGTTTTCTCTCCAAACACAGAATAGAAACAAAAAAGAAATTTATTTACATAAACTGAGAGTATAACTAAGAAGTCATTGAGGGAAAAAAAGAGATTTGAATGATGTTTGAAATTAAAAAATGATTAGTTTAATGATAACAAATTGTGCATATTGGACTAGATATGGGATACAAAAAAGCCAATTTTCCCACATAAAATGTTGAGCAGGTGACACCAAGTACTCTGAGACACTAAAATCAGAGACACAGCTAAGAAACAGAAGCACTGACTGACATTCTCCAGAGAAAAGAAAGGGCTGAGGAACACCCGGTGATCTACTTCCTCTAAAAAGTGGTCCCCCTAAAAGCACATTCAGCTGTGAACTCAACAATGGATTAATCCATGAGCTTTTGGAGGAACACTTTTGATCCAAATCACATCAATCTCCATTCACAAAAGAAAGTACCCATGAACAATGGGCCTCAATCCAAGAGTTTTGGTACAAGCTGAAAATGATGGATAATTATGTTGACTTCTTTGCTAACACACTCAAAAAGCTTAATCCAAGCATATAATTTCTCAAATCTTCGGAACTCATTACATAATAAAAGACTGAATTAATATTTTCGTATACAAATTGAAACTCCCATAGGTAAAGACATTGTGTTATCTGCCACAAAGCATGACATAATGTGAGATAAAACAGATGACAACTCTCACAGCTTCTAACAGGACTGTTCATAAATCTTCTTAAATATCACTGGAAAAACACTTTTATTAAAGATAAAAGAATGAAAATTTATTCAAAATATAAATTACCTGTTTAGGGTTGTAACCATTTAGTCGTACTCCAAGTAAAAAACATGCATATCACGGAAACAGAAGTAAACTTAAGGAAGATATCAGTAAGGAAAAGGGCAGATGAACTCCCACTGTGAGTAGATCCACAACAGAGAGCCCTCTTTAAACTCAGTCTGTAGACATACAACATGAAACTGTCACATGTTTACATCTTTAAGAAGTAATTTTGTAGCATTAATCACACTTCAGGTTATGCTAACGATTCTAGCCTGTGACATAAGATTTTACAACTTTTTTTGCTATCACTGCCTCCTGATTTCTTTATTTTCAGTAGGGAGCCATTTGACACAGAGTACAGTTTATAGACTTACCCAGAGCTAGAAACAAGTCAAAAGATATTGGTAGCTACTGAATGACACGGGATTCTCAGTGACACAGTGCTTCTGTGATTAGCTCTTTTGTTACTTAAAAAAAAAAAAAAAAAAAAAAAAAAAACTCAAAACAAATCAATTTAGCCACTCTTTTATCTAGAAACAAAAATTAAGAGAAATAATCAAATTAATTGTCTATAAAATTAGAAATTTTATTACGATTCGACAATGGAAACAAAACAGGTTAGTTAAAATAGACTGAGTCACCTGGGATAATAAACTTCAATTTCAGTAGATAAATACAACAAATATACTTGCTCACTCATATCTTGCCATGTGTGTGAGCCACTCTCTGGGGTCACTTTTCTCCACGTTCCAGCTCAGTGGTTCCAGATGTTTGCTTCTCCAGCATCCATATCTCCACATATGCTTCCGTTATAGCGGTGATGCAGAAGGCAAAGAGATCTTTGGAGCTTCACACTGGTGAGCAAATATTCTGGCTTAGAAGTAACAAATGCTACTCTCTATCACAGGTGATTGGCACCAAAGGAATGTTTGACTTCAAGAAACCAAGAGTGCAACTCTTCTCTAAGTAATAACATAGGGAACTGGTACAGAAAGTACTTGAAATCTCACAGCTAAGGAACAGCTCCCGAAATGCTTAATGGGATTTGACTAGTCATTGAAGGATTAGACAAAATGCATAAAGCTTTTTAAAGGTATGATATTGGGAATTTTCTGATACCATAAATTTAAAGGGAAAATCTGGAAATGTTAATATTACATAATCGTTAGCATCCAGAAAATCAGTCAATCAATGCTAATTAAAGGAATAAATAATTGTTTCAAATTTCTTTTGAAATACTATAAAGGACAGCCAAAAGTTGTCATAGAATCTTTACCTTGGTATTTTCAAAAATGGCTCTGAGAGACAGTGTTTAAACATTATTGAAGGTAAAAGTCACTTAGGATTTTTTAATCTTTCTCCTAAAAATAAGATTCAGTAAGTCTCTCTTCAGCTTGGATATTGTACTTACTTATTTAGTGAGAGGATGTATGATCAGCAATAATAATGTTACCATAATGTACCCATATTTTTCTTCTTATCTGTTAATGTTCTCTCGTTCTAATTACACAATTCTATGAAGATTTTTTTACAGTGATAATTTTAAAACTTTATTATGTAATTTAACTTCAATGGCAATTATTTCTTATAAGTTAATCTCTAGATTTAAATTTTAAAGAAAAATTTAATGATAGCAAAGGTATGTTGGTATGTTTTAAGAAAGTAATTGGCATTACAGTGTTACGAAGTTTATTGTTTTCATTCTGTTTCACATGAAATAATCATAAACAACAGTAAATACTCCTAGTAAATTATCTACTATTAATTAGTCATGTAAGAGATTATTGCTATAAATTAAAATCATTGCTTTAACTTCTTAAGGAGAGTTAAATTAAAAGAAATTAGATCTCTACATTTTTGCTTCAATATTTTCTCTCATGTATAAGAATAATTTTTGGATAAATGCCACATCTGCGTTTAGCTATTTAACTCAAGAATGATTTGATACTTTTACCCTCAAATTTGTTTATTCAAACAATACGCATGTCACAATATTATACTGATTTTCTGTTCCTTTATCGGAGGTAAAGCACAATCTGTTGTAATCTAGTCTCAGAACATTGTGCTACACAGAGTATCACTGAGCAGTGTACAAATGACTAGTCAGAGGACTCTTTGTCTTGCATACAAATACCATATTGTTACTTTGATTCAGATTTACTCATGGTTAAACTAAAATAGTATTACTTATGAGTTAAAGACAACAACTGTAGTTCATTCAGATGATTTTTGAATTCCAAATGGTTTTTTTGTTATTATTTAACAATGTTATTATTAGTCTTATTACTTAAAAATAGTTTGATTAGTGTTTGCAGTACATCATAATTACACTCATCATGGGGAGGTGGTCTATGGATATACACATCTAAATTTGTTTCTTACCTCCTTTTCTCTCCCCACCCACTGACTCCTGGTCCTTTCCTTACGCAAAGGATCTACTTCCTCATTTCTTGCTATCCTTTATTTTAATAGTTATATGATTTAAAACACTTTATAGTAAGATAATAGATACATTTGAAGTGTTAAGGCTTTGTGAATAATTCTCAAGTGATTTTTTAAAAAATGTGTTTTATTGTATTTTATTTGTGAAATGATTAATCTATATTTTAGTTTCAAAGTCCAATTTTGGGTAATTGAAATTTTTGTTAGAACTAGAATATATAACTGGATACTCTTTATTCTTCATTCTTTTAGGTTGAACAATCAAAATTCGTAAAAACTATATCTGCAATGATGAAAATTTTAAATATAAAAATGCTAATGTCCTTTATAGTGTAACAACTTGTTAAAATGCTGTGTACATTTATTGAATATAAATTTTCATGGTATTTTAAGTAACTGACAAGAGCAGAATAAAAATAGCATCTTTATGTGATATCATTTATAGTTGATTACCTTTTTGAAAATCATTTTATCATATTATTCTTTGTATTTTATATTGTGCACATTGTATGATCAAAATATATGAAGGATGTTTAAAAAATGTATCACAGTAGAACACACATTGCCATTAATTCCTCTCAAAACACAACCATTTCCTTTGAAAACACTTCTTTCTATGTTCTGAAACAGTTTTGGAAATCCTGTTTTATGGATGTTTTTACAAGTTGAAATAAAAATACATCTAACAGAAAGGCAGGGTCATAAAAGCATTACAGGTGTGTACTCATCTGCCTTATGCATAAGATCTGGCATCCTGAAACGTCTAGTTCTTTCCAAAAGTCAAATGACTATGAAAGGTAAATATTTTGAAATGATTCAGGATATCAGTGCAGCCACAAATCAGAGGACCACTGCTCTGGTTCTCCTTCATCTAATCTGAAAGTGTGATCTGGAGCTGCTTTTTTTTTTACAAATTAAACACTAGATTTGCTTTCAACCTCATCGATTATAGGTGGAATTAATTTCTTGCTACAATAGAATCAAATTGCTGTCAGCTTTCAAGGTCCATCAGCTCCCTCTGGCCACATGGTCATATCCCCAACAGTTCAAGTTGCTTTTTTAAGGTTAGCAAGACTTTGAAATCTGTCAAGGAACATTAGACAGAATAATATTATCGCTAGGTGATTATCCCAGTCTGTATAAAGCAGGTAGTATCTACTTCATCATATGCACAAGTTCCACTTCACTTCCCACTTTAGATATGGGGAATAGATTTTTAAAATTTTGCCTATTATATTGATTAATTTAGCATATGATCAAATGCATACAAAACTGTGGTAAACTATTTAATTGGAAAAATGACAAAAGGACCTTCATATGAAAGTTCAAATATACTTAAAATATTTTAAAATGTATTCTCACAGAATATATCTAGAAAATACAAATTTTTCTCAAGTAATTGATTATTTTACCTTTTCTATTGAGAAATCTAAGATAAATAAAATGAAAAAACAGAAAGAGCTGTTAAATTGCTAAAACTATACAGTAGGTAAATATCAACTAAGTTATTTAATGAAAAACATCAAATTCACCTGGTTGTGGTTGACTATTCCTGGAATTATAACTATTCTGTAAGTTGAGGCAGGAAGATCTCAAATTCAGGTCCATCTGGAAGTGTAATGAGACTCAAAAAAGGAAAAATTAAAAATTATTAAATTATATATAGCAATGCATATATTCCCATATAGGGAAAAGAATTATAATAGCTCATCTAAATATTAAGTTGCAGTTATATTTATAGTTATAGTTATATATAAATTATAGTATTCATATGTATTTTATCATTTCTTAGATTTAAACATAAAATATTTATGTTATTTAAACAATAAAAATAAAATAGAAGTTATTTTAATTGAATGATGTATTCTGTATTCTTTTCACATTTAAAAGATTCGATTATTTATAATAAAAATATTCAATCCAATATTGTTAAAATAAAACAATACCTACACATTGTAATCAAAAGTCTATTATAGGGGCTGGGGATTTAGCTCAGTGGCATAAGCGCCTGCCTTGCAAGCAGGCAGTCGTGAGTTTGATCGCTGGTACTGATAAAAAGGAAAAAGAAAAAAAAATCTATTATAATAATTCCATCATAGAATTAGAGCAAGTCAATTATTAAAGTAAATTGGTAACTGAGGATTTTGACAAAGAAATGGCAAACATTTCAAATACGTTAGAAATTTAAATTCTAAGTACTCAAATAATATTGACTCTAGGTTCTTTTCCTTAATTAGGAATTACGTTGGTCTATATATATTCTCTCATGGAAATAGTGTTCCAGCAGCTATACTGTGGCCTGTGGTTTGTTGGTTTGGTTTAATATGAAGCATTGATTGCACTCCCAATTTTAGATTATACTTAGTATTTGTTTAGGTAGTCACTTATCATTTTATATATTACTTTAGCTAATTCTTACCAAGTCTTTTTGAAATAGAGACAGTTTTTTTCAGCAAATTTTCAATGGAAAGTTAAAGAATGGGTATTTAGGAGTGCTTTCAAATCCTAGGTTTAATATTGACATACTTAATCCTGAAAGTCTAATTGCTGTTAAAGCCTGTGTTATGTTGTGATCCTAAGTACTATGTGCTTTTTCTCTAATAGCCTCTTTGACAAAGTCTTAAACAGAGATACTTTCAAAATTATTTTTAAGTCCTGAATATATGAAAGATAACACATTGAAAATCTTTCCTCTAGACTATGTTGCCATTAAACTATGTGGACTGTCTTTTGTAAAATATATGTTCATGTTCTTTATTTCTCCTTTTCTTTCTCTACTGAGCTGTTAAAATTTTATTATCCAAGTACAGGAGAGCAGTATAAATAACACTTTCCAAATGGCACAAGGGTCTGGAATGGCTTTGGGGGTGAGATGGTGGCAAGACGCTGTAGTGGGTACTTAAATCCAGTCTCCAAAATTCCATCAATTAACTTTAAAATGTGAGTTATAAAAATATTCAGAAATAAGCTCTTGTCTATAAAGTTATAAATACTCATCTACTATTATATGAATGTTTTATATTTCACAGTTTGTTCCTCTCAGACTACATCCAAGCGTCAGGTATATGACTGATACGGTACTTAACTTTGCTCCCATTCCCTAATCAGTTACTGTGGTAAAATTAATCGAACATTCCATCACTTCTTTCAATGACTTGAAGTGTATTTACTGAATAAAAAAGTTAAGAATATACTTTTGCTTTTTTTTTTCAACTCTGGTTCTTGGAGCTACAGATTTGTAGGTATTAAAATTCTCTTTGAAATTGCTGAGATTTCATGACTAATAGGATGATTCCTCTACCTTGTACTTTCCTTTCAAGAGTTTCAAGATGTTCAAAATTGTCCCACCTAAACTTTATCATCTTTTTCTTTGGCGCCTTCTCTTTTTATCTCAAAACCTTTCTCTGTTGAGATCATGTGAAACTTACCAGGCAATTCATGGTGAATTGTTGCTTTTTATTGATATCAGGCGCTTATGCAGCTGAGCTAAATTCCCAGTCCCCATATTGTTGCTTTTTACAAGGCAATGGACATATATTCTTTTTCTGGCTTATTATGGCTCTTTTATTTACTTACAGCTTTTATGTATAGATTTTTATTTTTGCTACAGGAAGGTGGCATGCCTTTGTAAGGTATGGTTCATCTTTCTAACTGAAGAAGCTTTTCAAAGTTTCAATTTTTCATATTTCTTATTTTATATTATTTGTAGACAATACATCACTTCAATGGTGATGAAGACTCAGGCCTTACTCTCACTCTTTATGTGTTCTTAAGTTAATTATGTACTGATATTAATTTTATACCACTATTTTTAACTATGCACACTACTTTTTCAGTGGATTCCCATGTATTTATCAAATTTGAAATATCATTTGCAAAAATGTGGGCTGTTTTCCTTAGTCTGTCACGACATTCTAAAATGCTTATTTCTGAGATACATTTAATCATTAAAAAGATAATTATTTGCCTCACTTTTTAAAATCAAGTAAAATTCTTTAATATTTAGTGTTATTTTCTAGACTTTGAGAGGAATTTTCATGTAATATTTTAAGTAGACATTACTATATGCCTTAGTCTTTTTATTGTTATCATAAGATAATACAGAGTGGAAACTTGTGAGTAATACTTTTATGAGTTCGTAACTCCAAAGCTTGCACCTCAGGGACACACTGTCAGTGTACCTGGGGTTCTCCACGCTTCACTATCCCATGGTAGAATAACAGGGAGGCAAGGAGGAAGGGCAAGAGGAAGACCTGGTCCCTGAATTTGTTAGTGTAACAATTTATAAGAATGTGTTAAGTCCTCTCTGAGCTCCCAGGGGGCCACGTTTCTCAGTACCGCTCTATCCCACTTACCAACACACTGAGTTGTTGATTAAAGATTCAACATTGGAATTATTTGGAGATACATTCAAATCAGAGTCATAGATTGGAGTATTTAATCTATGTCCATACTAGCTAGGTGGTTTTTTTTTTTTTTTTAATTTTAGTGATGATTTACATGTCTATTATCTCACTAGTAGTTATGTCATTCATAAGTATAAATAAATTATTGTTTTGAATTTCAGACTTCAGTCTTGTCTTTGCTTCATTTCAAGAAAAATTTCTCAAAATGTTATTAAGCTTATATGGCCATTTATGTGCATATTTATTCAGTTTTTGTTTGATTATTATATTGTGCTATTTTACACAATATTTTCATTGGAATCATTGATTTGAATTTGTAATTTTTAAAGGTAGATTTAGTAAATCAGGTTATTTGGAAGTCATCCATGACCAAATAATTGAATGTCTTTTCATGATAAAATAAAATGATTCTTTCATATTTGGTTGTAATGATTTTATTTCAGAATAAATTTTTGTTTTTACTTTTTACTGCCTGTTTGTTTTTAACTTGACATCTTACTTTCTCCTATTTTATTATGTTTGCTTTGCTGTTTTCTCTAAATGTTGAATTGGTACTTCAGCCCACCATCCAATTCTATTGAAGTAATTTGTGTAACTTATATAAATACTATTGTTTATTTTTTCTTTAAATAATTTCCTGCTGTTATTGTTGAAAGTCTTGCTAGAATGCACTAATTCTGTCTCCCAGCTCATTTATTATTTATTATTATTCTCCACTCAGTTGTATTTAACTGATTCACGCTTTACTGCACCATAATATTTACCTGTGTTCTCTGACTCTAATCATCACTGTGAATTTTTCCCTAATTTTGCAAATCAGTCCAGTAAATTCTCACCAGTATTCTCTTGCTTTTGTGTCCCCTCACATTTCACTTGTTTCTCCAAACATTTTCCTGTGATATCTTCATGAGAACAACATTCTTGAGTTTTTGCATATTCAAAACTGATTTTCTCTTGACTTTATGCTTATATATAGTGTGTGATAGATATAATTTTTCAAGGAAATTTTTCTAATGATTTTAATCCGCAACCATGGAATATTTGCATTGAAGAATATAAGACTAGATAGATCTCTGATGCTGATCTTTTTCAGGTGTCATCTTTTTACTCTTGTTTATCTTTTTCATTTCTTTTTTGTATCTTTTTTCTTTAGCTTTATTTTATGAAAAAATATAAAACAAAATATCCTAATGAAATAACAAAAGGGCAACAATAGTTAACACAGTGCATGTTATTATCTTTAAGGTAGTTGCTCAGAGTATAAGACATGGGAATAAAAATTTCTCTAATTCATATTAGCACCACCATTTATTTTCAATAAACTAAGAGACAATAATATTATAACTGGCTTGTGTGTTTTCTTTTCCCTTCCATCCATCCTGCTTTTCCTCACTCTAGTTCCTTTTTCCTTTTGAATAATTTCTTCCTATTTCACGGTATCTATTATACATTTTACATCTTTTTTTTTTTTTTTCTACTTTGTTATTTTGCTTTCTTTTTAGAAGATTTCCTATTAGGAATGTGGAGTCGTACTTTTTCTGACTTACACATGTCTTTAATTCATTTACTATTTGTATGTATATCTTTGGGATATCTGTATTTTGCATTATCTTTGTTTTGTTTTCCTAAAATCATATTTTAACTATTTCCTATCTGTTTCAATTTCACTTGTGTGGAGCATTTCATTTGTCTAATATTTCTATTTGAAAAAAAGGTATAGTATATTATCACCTCCTGTTTGTCAATTGTTCTAAGATATTGCACTTACGCTTTTAGTCTTTTCATATTATTTGCCTATATTTGATTGCAATGTACATCATTTTTAGGTTTTACATCGCTATGGTAAAAATATTTCTTTTTCACATCCTTTCTTATTATTTTCATTTTTGGTATAATTTTACATGAATTTTATGCTTGTACCTTTCAAATAATAAGTACTGAATTAACTGGGATTCATTAGACCATCTTATTTGTGGAGGATTTGGTGATAGAGAAGTTTTAGGCTGGGATATTTCTTGGTATATGAAGTAGCATCACTGTATTCATGGTGGGATTTTCCCAAACAAGAAGAAAAGACAGTTGTTGATTATTTATTGGTCCCAAAACATCCTCTGTGCCTGCAAGTGTGCCTTGAATGACTGAAGTAGAACTTCAGACTCTTTCCACTCATCCCCTCTGCCTACTGTAATTTAACTAGAGCCCTAGTGATATTGCTGTAAACAAAGGGACTCCCTTTCATGCAGAAACCAACAAGAGCATAAAGGAATTTATTTATGTGAAGAAATGTGAAATTTTGCTTTAGAAAGCCAAAAAGTCTTGATGCTGAGTTCTCTCTCCAGTTTCCTTGTTCCATTTTCTTACACAGACACTTTTGTTATGTGATCTTTATAGCTTTTAAACATCCTTCAGTCATTTTTTCCAACTATTATGCATGCATCTTTTAATTGTCTGGCTTCCAGCACCAGGACTTGTTTGTTTGTTGAGACAGGGCCTTGCTCCATAGTTCAGACTGGCCTTGAATTCACTATGTAGCCCAGGTTGACCTCCAACCCACACTAATGCTCCTGCCTCAGACTCCCAAGTGCTGGGATTTCAGGCTTCCACCACCATGCCCAGCTAATTGACCTTAAACTCCAAAATTGCAAAACCAATGGATGCAAACCTGATTTTATCTATCACAACTGAATTGGGAATTATAAAGCTCACACTTTCTCTTCCTCTCACTGATTTAGATTTGGACAGTTTAGTCACCTAAAAATTTCTCTTCATTACTGTGAAGAGGTATGATTTCCATACACAGACATTGTTACGTTACGATATATCACTTTACATTCTGTTCAGTGAGATTTAATATAACACTTATTTTAATTATTATTAATTATTGACTTGCTTTATTCAATTTTAGAGTCTTTTTTATCCAACTTCAATTTACCATAATTTTAGCCCTTTTGTTAATATGAAGCTTAGAGCAATGGAGTTAGTTTGTGTGTTGTGTCTTGCTGAAAGCCCCAGTGGGAGAATATACTTTATATTTATTTTAGAAAATGATTTGATTAATTTTACTTTTTTATTGTAGGTTATTTCTGTTTTTGAATTAGGTTTAGCTTTTGTACATTTAAAATAAGAGTTTACATTTCTTCATTTAAAGTGGTAAATTAATCTTCTTTCTCTACTAATAATGCCTGATTAAAAAACTTTAAAAGCCTTTGCCAATTGCATCCCTCACCGAAAGAATTTTTTCCTTAATATTTTTTTTATTTGTAGTGTGGTAGAATATGAGTTTGTTTTTACATATCATGTTTTTACACAACTAATTTTTAAACTTTATTTTTTATTTTACTTTAAAAATTACCATTTATAGTTTTAGACATTTCTTAAATATCAAGAATGGTGTTTCTTCTATAACAAAATCTTTATTCAAATACTCCACATACAGTAAGTCACTTTGCAATTACTGATCTAGATTTCAGATATTTTCCCAATTTCTAATTACTCAGATTAATCTGTTTGATTATTGCTCACATTCATCGCCTCTCTTTTCATATTTTTCCACACTGAGATTTTAGTTCTATTACATTTTTTAACATTTTTGCACCTTTTATTAAGTATTGTTTTTAAAGTACATATTTGCAAAAACACGTTTCATGTAACATGTGAAAGACATTTCAGCAATGTATAGAATTATTGTAAATAAATCCTCATTTCTGATAATTTTATAAATATTATTATGTTTTAAGTGTTTAAGTTATCAACTTCTGTTTACTTTTTATTTAAGAAAACAATTTTGTATTTTGATATAATTTCACAGGTATTGTTTTCCTTCTTCCTTGGCAACTTCGCAGAATTCCTAGTTACATTTTCTATGTTATAGCTCAAGTTATATTATTTTCTCATGTGTCCTACTGTATGCTTAAATAACTTTCAATCAATACATTTAGTATTCCTTTGTTATTTTTTAATTCTCTTGAAGTAGGGCACAATTGTTAAAGAAACTAACTTAATTTTTCTCTCTATAACATATTTTCTCAGTTATATTTTACCTCAATTGTCTTAAAATCTAGGTTTCCCCAGGTGGAATAGATAAACATTGTGCCATGCTATAGAAATAGCATCTTCCCTATATGACAAATGGCAATGTCCTGGGTACCCATAAGCCTTTGCAGACCCTGTCTCAGGATAATGATCAACCAGATCAAGATCTAACGAAGACTGCTAGCAGATTTCTGTGACTCTTGAATTATCCTTCTGTGTATAACCCCAAACCTATTACTGACACCTTAAAGACGTTCTTGAGATCTGTCTTCCTGGTAAGGAAACATTGAAACTAATGGCTCCTGGCCCACTTTTCCATTATTTTTATGTTTGAGTATGCTTTTGATGTGAATAGCCAGGCTGCTGCAACAACTCTCTTGAATATTCTCCCCTCTGATAATTTCATGCTAGTAGTGTAGTGTTTGCATTTTGATCTTTTCTGACCCATCTACTGTTCATAGTTTGTATAGTGGTAAAGTAACTCCATGTAAATTCACATATTTTAGTTATATTCAGTGGGAGAAGCAGGACAGAAAGTACTTATTCCATCTAACTCAAAACAGTAACTCACTGGAAATAGAAACGAAAAAAAAAGCTAAAAATAAATTGATAAGATTAAAGGTATATATAAAATTATTGGAAAATTAACAAACTTAAAGAGTAAAAGTATTAAAGAATTTCTGAAATATGAAGAATAATTTATAGTATATGGTAAAGGAGAATTTGAGAATAAAATTATATAGAATGATTGAAAAGCTTTCGAAGACAATAGCTAAGAAATGAAGAATATTTATAAAGTGAATAAAACTTCTGATTACATAACACAATCTTAAAATATGTGAAGCTGGGGGAATATAGATATGACATCTAATCAAATTATATTTTTGTGTAGATCTATTTAAAACATCTAGAAATCAGGAAGAACAGAGAAAAGCAGGTGAAAACTTTGAAGATACTACTTTTATCTTTTAAAAGACAAGGAATTTATAGAAAATAAAAATGCACGTACTATACAGTGTCATTGATCACCAAAGATACACAAATTAAAATATAAAGATATTTCATTTTACATGCCTTTACAATTTATTCAACATGTTTTACTGAGTAGAGAATAAATGATTTTCACATAAGTAGAATAAGAAAATATTAGGTTAATAAAAGGGATGTATGGAAAAGAAGATGTATTACCTCATTTACTTAGAGAGCATTAATGTTATACAAATAGCTTCCTCAACAGTAAAAATACAAGGCTAACGTAAATTATTTTCTCTGCAGTGTTGGGAATAAAACGCAAGGTCCTGATGCCAGGAACACTCTATCTTTGAATTCCACCCCCAGTCTACAACTCAATTTATTTATTTATTTTTTTGTGGTCTATCAAGAGAGAATTAATAACTTATTTTAGTTATACTATTAAGCTATTTTTCATTTAAAAGGAAAAAGAGAAAAAAATAACAAAACAAAACTGAGTGTAAGGGTACAAGTAATACAGAATTACAAAAAAAACCAGTAAGATATAACCAGTTAATATATTACACACTATCATCTTAGAAATGGTGGTTCAGGTCACAGGATCAAAGCATGCAAAGTGAACATTCAAACAGTGAGACTGCAAATAGTTGTGTTCAATGATCCAATCAAAAATATTAATATGGTCATATATTTAACACACCTAAACACACTTGCTGTTGTATCCTTTAGGGCACTTTTTTTTCATCTCTTTATTACAACAAAATTTATACATTTTGGGTTTTATTGCTCCCATAGATTTTATTACTTTTTTTTGTAAAAGAATAAAATCAAACATGATAAAACAAAGCTGTCAGTCAAAACCAAGGATAGACATAGCGCATGATGTAAAAACAGAGTACAAGGTTATCAACAATGGTTACCATAATGCCTCTTGCTTCCTTAAGAAGAATTGTCTATCTCATTAGGTATTATAAAGTAGAACAAAACAGTAGAGAACAAGACCAATAAAACCTAAACATTGTAAACCTTACAGAACTTCAAAAGAGGATAATAGTCAAACCAGAATGGGCATCAAGTAAATCTTACTGCCTTCAAAGTAGTTGCCTATAATCTGATACTTGATACTATCATACAGAGCGGAACAGAGTCTAATCAGTCAAAACAAGACAGTGGGAGTATAATAGGACTTCAAATCAAGTTAGTAGGAAATAAAAAAACTTACTATAATATATTCGGCTATTTTAAAATTTCCCCCTTAGTTTAAAAAAGAAATTTAAAAATGAGATAAAGGAGGGCATAACAACCTAACAATACAGGTTAAAACATGACAGTTTCAGCAACCTAGTACTTCACCACCAAATAACCCGACTTAATAGTAGTTACCATAGTGTCTTTTTCCTTGAAATATTTGACTATAACTTCATATGCTATAGCATCAAACATATCAAGACAGTGTAACACCATTCAAGTGGATGAAAGCATTGTAGAGTATTTAGAACCAGGTAACAGAAAAATGAACAATGGTTTCTATATTGTTTCTTTGCTATAACAATTTTTGTTTATACTACCACATATGATAAAATACAGCAAGATACAACATGATAAAACAAATGGAGACAGAAGAGCCATAGTTTGGTGGGGCTTTAATACAAGATGGTATTAAATCAGCACTAGCTATTATGATGTCTTGTTTTCATCAAAATAGCTGTTCATTGCATCACAGGCCATAATATAAAACAGCCCAGAATAAAGCCATTCCAATTAATGAGTGAAAACTTTATAAGGCTTCAAGGCCACATAATGGGGAATCATGGTTATCACATACTTTTATATATTTGAATCATTTCCTACACTAGGGAAACTATTCGGTGTTCACAGGTGCGAGTTTGATTTATTTCACTTACGAGTATGGTTTCAAGCTGCGTCCGTTTATTGATAAATATCTCAATGTGATCCTTCTTTATAGCTAGTAGTACTCCATTGTATAGAAATACCAAACTTTTTTATCCATTCCTCAGTTGATGGACACTTGAGTTGTTTCCAAGATCTGGTGATTACAAATTGTGCTGCTATAAACATAGGTGCGCATATATCACTGTGATATGATGCTTTCAGTTCTTCTGGGAATATGCCTAGAAGTGGAATAGCTAGAACTAATGGGACTTCCAATCCCAGGTTTGAGAAATCTCCAGACTGACCTCTACAATGGTTGTACCAGTCTACACTCCCACCAACAGTGTAGGAGAGTTCCTTTCTGCCCACAGCCTGTCCAGCATTTGTTGTTGGTTTTCTTGATCCTAGCCATTCTTTCAGGAGTGAGATGAAATCTCAGTGTGGCTTTAATTTGCATTTCCCTAATGACCAATGATGATGAACATTTTTTCATGTATTTATTTGCTATTTGTATTTCTTCATCTGAGAAGTGTGTATTCATCTCGAATGCCCATTTTTGGATTGGGTCTGATTTTTGGGGTCCAAGTTTTTTTTTTTTTTATGTTTTAGACAAAAGTCCCTTGTCTGAGGGGTTTTTTCCAGTTTGTGGGTTTTCTTTTCACTATGCTGGAGATTTTTTTTTTTTTTTGGCTTGCAGAAACTTTTTAATGAGAGGTGGTCCCAGTTATTGATTCTGGGAAGTATTACCTGTGCAGTTTGAGTCCTGTTCATGAATTCTCCACCTACCCTTATGTCTTCAAGGTTTCTACCTAACTTGTCTTCCAATAGATTTAGTGTATTTGTTTTAATATTCATATCTTTGATACATTTAGATTTTAATTTAATACATGATGATAGGCTTGGGTCTAGTTTTAGTTTTCGGCAAATGGAGAGCTAGTTTTTCCAACACCATTTATTGAAGATACTGTCATTCTTCCAGTGACCCTACTTGGCTCCTTTATCAAAGATAAGGTGGTTGAGTGTGTTTGTAGTTGTGGTTGTGTCTTCTAATCTATTCCATTGATCTTCGGCTCTGTTTTGATTCCAGTATCATGTTGATTTTACTACAGTTGCTTTGTAGTATAACTTCAAGTCAGGGATTGTGATGCCTCCTGCTTTGTCTTTGATGCTTAGAATTGCCTTTGCTATTCTAGGTCTCTTCTGGTTCCAGATGAAATTTAGGAGTGATTTCTCTAGATCTATAAGGTATGTTGATGGTATTTTTTATTGGGATTGCATTGAATCTGTATAACAGTTTTGGGAGAATGGCCATTTTCACAATGTTTGTTTTTCCTATCCATGAGCATGGGATGTCTTTCCATTTTCTGAGATCATCTTCAATTTCTTCTTTCAGTATATTATAATTTTCCCTGTATAGGTCTTTCACTTCTTTTGTGACAGTAATTCCTAAATATTTCATTTTTTTGCTTGCTAGTGTGGCTTCTCTTATTTCTCTCTCTCTGTGATTTTGTGGTTAGTGTATAGGAATGCTATTGATTTCTGAGTATTGATTTTGTATCCAGCTACATTACTGAATTTATTTATTATATCTAAGAGTCTTTCAATGTAGCTTAGGGAGTCTTCTATATAGAGTATCATGTCATCTGCAAACAATGACAATTTAACTTCTTCTTTTCTTATCTTTACCCATTTTATTTTTCTCTCTTGTCTAATTGCTCTGGCTAGTATTCCAGTACTATATTAAATAGGAGTGGTGATAAAGGACATCCTTGTCTTGTGCCTGATTTTAAAGTAAAGACTTTTGATTTTTGGCCCTTTAGTATGATACTGGCTGTTGGTTTGTGGTAGATGGCCTATATTATATTGAGGTAAAGACCATCTATTCCAATTTTCTGTTCTTATCAGGAATGAATGTTTGACTTTGTCAAAGGCTTTTTCTGCATCTATAGAAATGATCATGTGATTCTTACTTTTGGCTTTATTGATATGGTGGATTACATTTATTGATTTACATATGTTGAACCATCCCTGCATGCCTGGGATGAATCCCACTTGGTCATGGTGTATAATCTTCTTGATGATTTGCTGCATCCTATTTGCCAATATTTTATTGAGGATTTTTGCATCTGTGTTCATTGGAGAGATTGGTCTGTAGTTCTCTTTTTCAGTTGGGTCTTTCTCAGGTTTTGGTACTGGAGTAATATTTGCTTCCAGGAATGACTTGGGAAGGATTGCTTCCATTTCAATTTCATTGAAGAGTTTGAGAAGTGTCGGCATTAGGTCTTCTTTGTATTTCTTATAGAATTCTGCAGTGAATCTGTCTGGGCCTGGGCTCTTCTTTGTAGGTAAGGAATTAATTACATGTTCAATTTCATTGATTGAGATTGGGTTATTCAGCAGTTTTACATCCTCTTGATCTTGCTTTGGTACTTCCTATGTTTCTATGAATCTGTCCATTTCTTCTGTGTTATCAAACCTTTGAGAGTAGAGGTTTTCGAAATAGCTGTTGATGATCTTCTGTATTTCTATAGAGTCTGTAGTGATTTCACCTTTTTCATTTCTTATTGCATGAATTTGAGATTTTTATTCCCTTTTTAAAATAAGGTTGGCTAGGGGCTTATCGATTTTATTTATTCTTTCAAAGAACCAACTTTTTGATTCGTTGATTCTTTGGATTGTTTTCTTAGTCTCTATTGCATTGATTTCTGCTCTGATTTTTTGGTTTTTTTTTTTGCCTTTTTCCTTTTTATCAGTACCAGGGATCAAACCCACAACTGCCTGCTTGTAAGGCAGGCGCTTATGCCTGCTGAGCTAAATCCCCAGTCCCTTCTGCTCTGATTTTTATAATTTCCTCTCTTCTTTTGGCTGTGGGCTTGACTTGCTCTTCTTTTTCTAGCTGATGTGTAGCATCAGGTTATTTATTTGTATTCGTTCTGTTTTCCTGATGTGGGAACTCAGTGCAATAAATTTTCCTCTGAGGACAGCTTTCATTGCATCCCACATATTCCCGTAAGTTGTATCTGTATTTCCATTTTCTTGCAGGTATTGCTTAATTTCTTCTTTAATTTCCTCTGTGACCTACTGATTACTCAAGAGTGTGTTATTTAGTTTCCATGTGTTTGTGGGATTTTTGCAGTATCTTTTATCATTAATTTCTAATTTCATAGTGCTATGATCCGATAGCATGCAAGGGATAATTTCAACTCTTTTGCATTTATTTAAATATGTTCTGTGAGTTAATATATGGTCTATTTTAGAGAATGTCCCACGTACTGCTGAGAAGAATGTGTATTCTGTTGTTGTTGTTGGGTAGAACACTCTGTATATGTCTATTAAGTCCATTTGTTCACAGGTGTGATTCAGTTCTTTTATTTCTTTGTTGATTTTCTATCTGGTTCATCTGTACATTGGTGTCAATGGTGTGTTAAGATCTCCTGTTAGAATTGTGTTACTGCTGATTTGGTTTTTCATTTCTGTTAGTGCTTGTTTTATATAACTGGGTGCTCTGGAGTTTGGTGCATATATATTTAAGATAGTTATCTCTTCCTCTTGGAGTTTTCCCCTAACCAGTATGTAGTAATCTTCTTTATCCCTTCTGATCATTATTGGCTTGAAGCTCACTTTGTCTGCAAACAGAATAGCTACCCTCGCTTTTTTTGGGGGGGGTTCCTGTTGCATGAAGTATTGTTTTCCATCCTTTGACTTTCAGTCTGTGAGTATCTTTTTGGGTTAGATGGGTTTCTTGTAGACAGCGTATGGTTGGATTTTGTTTCTTGATCCATTCTGCCAGTCTGTTTATTTTAATTGGTGTACAGAGACCATTTACATTAATAGTTAGAACTGTTATATATTGGTTTATTGTTGACATGTTATCTTTCTGCTGTTGCATGTTTATCTTTGTGCTCTGTTTAATTGTCTGCTTTGTTTAGTGTTTTTTTTTTTTTTTTCCTAAATGTATCTAGGCTGTCTTTCAGTATTCTTTGCAGGGTTGGCTTGGTGATCATGAAGTTTTTCAGCTGATCTTTGTCATGGAAGTATCGTATTTCTCCATCAAATTTAAAGTACAGTTTTGCCAGGCACATCAGCCTAGGTTGAAAATCATTTTCCTTTAGGATCTGAAATAACTTCCCTCCATGCTCTTCTTGACTTTATTGTTTATGCTGAGAAGTCTGCTGTGATTCTGATAGGTTTTCCTTTATAGGTCATCTGTCTTTTCTCTCTGACAGCCTTTAATACTCTATTCTTTTGTTCAATTTCTGAGATGGTCATTATTATATGTCTGGGTGTAAATTTATTTTGGTTATGGCTATTTGGAGTTCTGTATGCTTCATTGATCTTGATATCAGTTTCCAATCTCATGTTTGAGAAATTTTCAGCTATTACTTCTCTAAATATCCTCTTGACATCCTTTATGTTGTCCGCTTCTTTTTCATTTATCCCTATCAACATTATGTTGTTTCTCTTTGTATTGTCTTGCAGGTGTTGAATTGTTATTTCCTGATTTCTTGTTATTTTTAAAAGATCTTTTCTTTCCTGTTCACTGGCTGCAATATTGTCTTCGAGGTCTGAGATTCTATCTTCACATTCATTGAGGCAGTTTTTACAACTTTCAATGGGGTTTTTGATTTCCTGTATATCTCTTTGCATCTGTTTAATGTATTCTGTTTGTTTCTTATATTGTTTATCCAGGGATTCTATCCTTTTGTTTAGTTCCTCCAATTTTTTAACTGCATCTTCTTTAGCTATGTTTAGAATCGGCTTCATTTCTTTTATCATTTCTTCTTTTACCTGAGAGATTATTTCTAGTTTGAATTCTTTTAAGGCTTCCCAGAGTTGCTTCTTTATTTCAGTTACTATTATTTCAGGTATTTCAGTTGTGTGGCATGTGTTTACTTCTATGCACATGGCTCCTAGGCTTTCTTGGCATAGGCTGGATGTTTGAGATTGCATTTTGGTCTTTTGTTTTGTCATTTTCCTGTATTTTGGAGCTTCAAGTGTTGTTCCAGGTGTGAGAGAGAGAGTTCTGCCAGCCTGGGTTGGGGTTCCCTGCGGTGGCCCCCCTCACTGTACCCAGCAGGGAACCATGTCGTGGTCCCCAGACCAGGAAGAGAGTTCCCTCAGGCTGTCGCGATTCCCAGTGGGAGCCTGCCAGGTCCCCAGGTCAGGAAGAAAGTTCCCTCAGGCTGGGCAGGATTCCCAGTCACCTCTGCTCCACTCACCAGTCTGGTAGGGAACCAGCCTGGTCCCCCGGTCAGGAAGAGAGTTCCCTCAGGCTAGGTGGGATTCCCAGCCCCGCTGCTCCACTCACCAGTCAGGCAGGGAACTGGCCTGGTCCCCAGGCTAGGAAGAGAGTTCCCTCAGGCTGGGCAGGATTCCCAGTCACCTCTGCTCCACTCACCAGTCCAGTAGGGAACCAGCCTGGTCCCCAGGTCAGGAAGAGAGTTTCCATTAAGCTATTTTTTATAACCTAAAATTATTTCTATGTATGTCAAATTCTTTAAGTGGTGAAAAAATTAGAAATGATATATTTACATTCATCTTGTACAGCCAGAATTGAACAGATACAAGTTTAGTGTCTGTTCCATAGCAAACTTTAATGACATGAACAAAATATTGCCACTCATTTGTTCAATGTGATAGAAATTGAATGCCAAGTAGAGAAATCTCTACTTTCTTTGTACACAGTGAAATATCAATGAAGATGGAATGACATGAACAAAACCATATTGTAAAAATATTAATTTACTATCCTATGAGACAGACTGAAGATGGCAATAAACTTAGTTATAAGGCAATTAATTCAATCTAGTATGAGAAAAGAAATAATTGAAAAAGAGTAGCAGCAAAAGAGTAGAGATAATAAGATCATTCAGTAGATAAATCACATAGTAAATGAAGATTTTAACAGCTCATATACTGAGTATTGAATGATGCAAGAAAACAAAAGAGGAAAAGATGAAGAACATCTCTTCTGTTTGAGACTCATCTACAGTGTATCAGAAAAGTCATTATGACTCCATATTAGAAAAAGAATTAAGCTAGTAAACCACTTAAGTAGAAGAAAGCACCAAACTGAATTTTATGTCAATAAAAATCTAGATATACTGATAATGAAGTAGAAAATATTGACTTTATGTGAAAGCATACACAAATTATCCAATATCAAAATTATTTCTGGAAAGTGGTGAATTTTATAAAAGATTATATTAACATAAGAACAAATGAAGAGAAAAATAGAAGTAGCAGGTGTTATTTTTTGTTTCCTACCGTCAGAGCACTGTGTTCTATGTTCTCATCACTATGATTTGTATTCTTGCTGTTCATCATCCACTAGGCATCAGGTGTTTAAATGTAATCTAAATATTGAGGATGAAATCTAGAAGCATTGGTTCTTAAGTTTTAAAAAATTGACCCATATATTGTCAAACACCTTATATATGACAGATCAGTATGAGTTGAGACTTTTGCAGTATGATTTAAGACATTAATGAATTGAAAACTTTTTCAATCATTTTAAATTTATCTAGACATAAATAGTCTATATTTCTCATTCTATGTGATATATACTCTAATAATAATCTATAAATATAAAAATGATATATTCAAATAAACTAAATATTTCTGAAATCTTATAACTGTTATTGCTGAAGTTCTAAAAATGTATCTTAAAATATTATTTTAAATTTGCTAGTATCAGTAATACTTTATACCAAAAGTAATGAAGATCCTGAGTTGTCTTTGCAAATTTAAAGCTTCATAGACATTCTATTTGAAAAGCTCTTTCACATGCTTTTTTTCGGATTGCCAATATGTAGTAGTTCAAGTGAAAATTTAGTACATTATATTGGTGACTTACCATGTTCCATTAGGCAATCACTTTCCTATATTTAATAAATCATAATTTGCTATGTGTTTTCATATGTTTTATCACATAAATGTAAAATTTTTGAGAGAATATAAAACTTTCATTAAAATATCATAAAATGTATCATCTTAATAAACATTTTCTCTACCTCTTATGCTTGGAAATGGTATTTGCTTGTTTCTACCTGAAACGAAGTCCTATTTGATGACAAGTACTGATAACAGGACTTCTACTACTAGGAAAAAGGGTACTGTAATGCAGTCCATAAAAATTGATTAGTCACTATTGCTGTAAAAGATTATTTCTCCATCAAACATTTATTTCTGATTTTATTTATTCTCATTTTTAAATTGTATTTTCATTTTTCCAGAATTATTATCAAACAAAGCCAAAAAGAAAACTTTCTCCATTTGAAAAGTATCAGAATCATATTAGTGAACCAAACCCCTTTCTATGAGTCATTTCAGACAGATATTGCAAAACCACCAACACATTTTGTTATCTGCATAGTTGAAAAATCAGATTGTCTAGAAAATTGTGATTTTATAAATAGCTTTATCATAATTATAATTCACACATAAATTGTCAGTGTGAAATCAATAAAAGCTATTAAAACACTAAAACATTGAACACACAGACCTCACCTGTAAGTCTTAATGCTTTATAATTTTGAATGCAAAAAGCTTATAATACATTGAGTTCATAAATACATAGCTTCACTGTTGCACAGTTAATCTGGTCTTTTCAGTTTGTTGTAAAATAAAACAAAACTTTCAATATAATATGTCAAAGGGAAAATGATCTTGGTCTTAGTTTAGGGGTTATATGACATTGATAAAAAAAAGTTTTACTTGTTCCAATCCTAATAAATTTAAATTTAAAATTCACAATCACTCAAATATTTCATTCTTATTTTCACTATTCCTAGATTGTGACTTTGTATGTTGAATATATCTGTTTGATATTTCATACATCTTTTATAGACTGTGTATAAAAATATCAATTTAAAATTTGGGAGATATTTATAGTTGTAATTACAATGAATTTTAGAAAGAGAATCATTTCATATATTTTTTCAGCCTGAAAAAACAGGAATTTATCTACCAATCTACATAAAGTTCATTTATTTTTATGCACATAAAGAAAAATTAAGATAATGTCATTCAGTAAGTTAATTTGTGTGACAAGTGGTTAAATTCAGACATTAACTATGTATCACACTTGTTTGCTTGTTTTGAGTCATTTTGAAACTATAAGATGTAAAATAATTTTAATTATGTGTACACACTTGTCCCATTAGAATAAAGCTCTGTCAAATTTTCAGATATTCACAGTGCAATAATCTGAATGATGTCAAAGTGCTATGATCACAAGGAAAAAATAAATACCAAAGTAAAACTTTCATTTAAAGTACAGGAATTTTTTAGATTGGATTTGAAAATCAATGAAAATTTGTATTTTATATCTTTAAATTCATACATTTTTAACAATTTTCATATATGAACTTAATTTATGGGCCAAAAATTGAGTCAGGATCACAAATGAAATTAAAAAAATAAAAACACTAAGTATTCTAGGAATAGAGGTTTTGGGTCTTTATACTCACCAAATATATATCTGAATTTTAGAAGAATTTTGAGTGCCTAATACTATGTAATAAACTAGAGTTTAAATGTGATTTTCATTACCCACTTTTATTCTACAAATTATATAAAATGGTTTATGGTATTTTATATGATAATTTAAGCACATAATATATCATTTGACAATTTGTTAATATAACATTCACAACATGATTCATAGTGATTCACTAAGACCAGGCAACCATTACTGGAAAAGGTATATATATATATATATATATATATATATATATATATATATTCATTCTTTGTGAATAACAGTTTAAATACTTTATGAGGAACACTGATGTATGTGATATAATTAGCCAAATTAAATTTTCTACATAGTGAAACATTTTGAATTAGTAACATTGGATAAAATTTTGTAAATTAGAAAACAGCATTTTAAAAGATGAAATATGTTTATACAATAGGAACTTTTAATAAGTTATATGAGAAATAAAATGATATAACATTTATATCATTATAACATTAGTTAAAATTAAAGGAAGCTTGCTTCATAAATAAATCCATGATTATTTATTTGCATATTTTCTAAGAGTGGCTTTAAATTGTGAGAAAATCTGAGATTTTTAATCCATAAAATGTAATACTAGATTGGAAAAACTAGTAAATGGAAATTCTATATCTTAGTTTATGAACTAAAATTAAAACATCTGTGGATGTGATTGATAGTAAATAGATTATGAAATAACTTTATATTATACAGGAAAGGAAAATTTAAAACTTTTATATGTTTGAATACCAAGATACAATTCTGTATTGTGTAAAAACAAAAATATTGCTTAAAAGTAGTTGTTAATACCAATACAGTATATAAATAATCGCAGAATGAAGGTATAACAGGACATGAAAGAAATAACTATAGCCTTAAATACACCTGTAAGAAAAATTTAAAATTTAAAATTCAATAGCATACAATTAATGAGATACATAATTGAAATTTAAACAGTCATCTTATAAAATAATTAACAAATGATTCCTTAAAAAGACTAAATGAAACTAAAGAAGAAAGTAGCAAGATAATAATAATTAATATTAAGCAACTCATTACTCTCAGTTTTGTAGAACTATATATTAAAAGAACATTATGAAAAAATGATTATGTCTTTCAAAATATTAAAAAGTAGATTAGGTTTTAGAGAAAACCACAGCTATAACTAACCTAACCTAATAAAATGGTATATACAAAATCCAAAATTGTTTTAAAAAGTTATTGTGAACATATTGTAAATATGAGTAAAAAGTAATATTATATCGTTAATATGTCTTATATTTTCCACCTACACTCTAGCACTAATGTTTACAATACATATGTTGTCACATACTTATCTCAATGTTTGTAAATCTAGTCATTAATGTACCTTCTTCTGATACAATTGAAAAGAAATGACATATAGTATAGTTTCTCTTAAATCAACGTATTGCTATAAATTTTTCTAATATGGTAAAGCTGATGTATAATGCACCTTACATATTTTAGTTGAGGATCCATTGTTTTATAAGTTTTATAAGTTATACTTGTATAACCCAAAATGTTAAGATATATATATATATATATATATATATATATATATGTATGTATCTGCTGAAATTACAGGAATGTATGACCATTCCTAGAGAGTTAAGATGTTTTTGAAGAACAAAGTATGAGGACTTGTATTCAAGTATGAGGACAATATTCTGGGAGCCTGAGGCAAGAGGATGGCAATTTTGTGCCACGCATGTGCAACTTAGTTAGAAACTCTCTTGAATGACATTATGGTAACCATTGTTGATAACCTTGTATTCTGTTTTTACATCATGTACTATGTCTATCCTTGGCTTTGACTGACAGCTTTGTTTTGCCATATTTGATTTTATTCTCTTCCAAAAAAGTAATAAGAACTAAGGAGTAATAAAACCCAAAATGTGTAAATTTTGTTGTAAAAATGAGAGGGGGAAAAAAAGTGTTCTAAAGGATACAACTGCAAGTGTGTTTAGGGGTGTTAAATAGCTGACCATACTGTTTTTGGTTGGATAATTGAACACAACTGTTTGCAGTCTCTCTGTTTGAATGTTCACTTTGTATACTTTGATACTGTGACTTGAGCAACTATCTCTAAGACGATAATGTGTAATCTATTAACTGGTGATTTCTTACTGTTTTTTTTTTTTTTTTTTTTTGTAGTTCTGCATTACTTGTACCCTTACACTGTTTTTGTTTTGTTTTGTTTTTTTCTCTTTTTTCTTTTTAAATAAATTTTTTTTAAAAAGAAACTCTCTTGAAATAAGTAAATAAAGTGAGCATACAACTTGGTGCTTCACTTGAAGTTTGCTAGAATATCTGCTGGATAGTTGATTAAAAATGTGGATTAGAAAGTTTACAAATTGGCATTATACGTGGAAAGTGAATAAAAGATTAAGGTTGAAGCATTTACATGGGTCTTTAATATGGCACATGAAAATAAGGTTGGGTTTCTATCCTTGATTCACCCACTTGTTATTGCAGGAAAATCAGCAGTAAGGACAGTAGGTCAGTCTAGATGATGGTAGAAGTAACCCTGAAACAAATATCTGTTAGTTTTCCTTAACCTGTTCTTTGGAAGTGTATATGCATCCAATAGTTTTGTTTTGCATTGGAAAACATTAAATGAAAGAAACTCGTAATGAAAGAATTAAAAAAAAAAAAGAGAGAAGACTTATGAGAAGTAGATCATTCTCCAGTAATGGAAAGTGCACAAAACCCTTCTGGAACATAATGCATACAGTAGTGGGGGAATTGGTCTGTTCTCATGTAGAGTCTGCTGACTGGCAAAATATTAAGACTTGGTATGATAGGAAAATGTTTGCTTATTAGCTTAGGACTGTTTATAAAGTGTCTGGCTTTATGACACTGCTGTGTTCCACTCAATGAATTGGTTAACAAGATCTCTTAAGTCATTCTCAAAAATCAGAAACAAAACAGTCATTAAGTGTCTTTCATCAAACTCTTACAAGATATGATACTGTGAGGGAAACAGCAGAGTCCAAGCTTCTGGACACCATCTACTCAGCCAAAGTGGGATGCCTACATGAGAAGAGAAAGCCTGGTAACCTCCTGCGGGTGCCCTGTGCATGGCTCTATTCTCTTCCTGTTTCCTCCAAGGGATGGGAGGCAGGAGGAGGGAGGAGAAAGGAAAAATGTGCCCTTCAGTTGCAGTGAACACTTGGAGGAGCTTGCAATCCCAACCACAATGCTAATTCTTGAATTTAATTTCCTAGCTTGTTTAAAATATAATGAAAGTTAGACTTAATTAGAAAAACTTAAATTTAGTTATCTTATTAGTTATCTATCAAAATAAAAGATAACAGGAAGTATGAAAACAGATCTTTCTTAAAGGAGAAAGGGATCAGTTGAAGGGAAATGCAAGAATAGGGGAATTAAGTTATATCATATCCATGTCACAGCAGTAAACAAGGGATGTAGACATAATGTACTGAACACATATACACAGAAAAGGAAGGAGATGGAAGAGAGGGGAGAGAAAGGAAGAAAAAAGGATGGAAAAAGAAATTAAGATGTATTATATTCATGTGCCAACTTCCTGTAGATACAGTAAAGCTTAAGTTTTACAAGCATGCACTGATAGAAAAATCAAATTTCCTCTTAAAGGAAATTTACTTATGTAATAAAATTTTATTATTTATTCAGATCAAAGTTGTAATTATCCAATTTATGTCATTTATAAAAATGCATTGTAATACAAAAAATGTTGCTTTTCTCTTAGTCACTTATGACTCACCGCAGTTGGTCTGGCTTTATCAACATAGTAATCTGTCACCTTGAATTCTTTGAATGAATGAATCTTTAGCTAAAATATTAAGTATAAGAAATGAACTAGGTCAGCACATAGCTACAGGTTGCTGTGGGAGGATATGGAGTGCTTTCAATATATTATGAAGTGACCCGGAGAAAGACTCAAATGTTTGAATACATGATGAGACAAGATGTAGAAATTATGAGAGAAAACACCTTTTGAGCATGATGAATTAAAGGAAAAGAGAAAATTGATAAATTAAATATTTCATTGTTAGTGAAAGACTCTAGAGCACACAGAGTCTATATCCCACAGCTTTTCTACTATGAGCACCATCATGCTTTGCTGTGGCTATTCTTCTATGGTAACTGTAAGCTACCAGAAATACTCACCAAAGCAAGTGTATTTACCATAGTATATTAAACACCTATGTTGGATTTTTCAGAATTCAGGTTACGTGTCCTCAATAGGTTATAGAAGGCAAAAGTTATTACTCTCTGAAGCAGCATGAACCACGGTGGGATTTATTTCTGCTAAAAGTAGAAAACTTTACACAGGTTCACTGGCAATGGATTTCCACAGATGTTAGCGATATGTTATGTTTGTAATGTTTGTATAACTTTATCATTGAAATCCATAATACTTGATTTCAGTCACTTAGAGGACAGAATCCAAATACATAGTACATGCTACAGGGTCTTGTGGTACAGAAAAGAGGGTAGCAGTTCAAAAAAAGTCTAAACAACAAGGTTAAGAAAAACTTTAGGAGAACTTGTAATCAAAACATGAAAGGCAATATTTGTTTGTCAAGTTTCACTAAAGTCTTTATGTTGGGAAATAGAGCATTGAAATCCAGTTTTCATTATACTAACACACATACACTTATGACTCATAACTTATCAGAGCTCAAGTATACTTTTTCTGGTAATTCCTGTGTATAATGTCTTGAGTCACTTTATGTAATCACAAGTATCTCTTTCTACCTTGAATAGTACTAAAAATTGTATCATTTTTCTGTATAATAGAATACATTTGCAAAATCATTCATGAGATATTAATAGACAATTCATGATGAAAGAAATTACAATCATTAAGTTTGATAAATAATAGGAAAGAGTTAAATACTTTTATGTATTTTAAAGTTTTTCAGAAATATACTAACTTAATGAGAACTTTAACAAAATGTTGGGAATGATCCTCAGGTTATTCAGGGCATCAAAATAGATGCTTTTATATTTGAGAACTGGGGCCTTACAGAAACTGAAATAAAGTTACAAATGTGGAATAAAAAAGAAAGGAAAAGGAAATGTATTATGTGGCTTTGTAGGCTGTTTTACAGTATTTATCCTATTCTGGAATAAATACAAAAACTTTGAAAGATTTGAAATAATAAATGTGATTAAAAATCACTCTGAACAAAAGCTTGAATATCACATGGTTTCTCTTATACAAGAAATATGAAGAACAAACAATTTACAGAGCAAAAAATATAGATACTGTGATAGGAAACAGGGAAATATTGTGTCCCTTTTGCAAATGGGAAGGATATGGAAGAAAAGAGGGTTGAGAAGAGGTGAGGAGAAAGCAAAATAATGACTATTATGCATTATGATTCTTCAAGATGAGAGAAAATTGATTTAGTGGAGAAGATGAAGTGAAAACTTCAGAAAAAGAGGACATACCAAAACTTTACATGTGAAAAGTCTTAAGAAAGTAGTTATGACTGTGGAAACAGAGACAGGAATATGTTCAGAAAGGTTTTATCAACTGATCTATTATTTAATACACCAACAACATAAAAATTATATGAAATCATCAATGGATCTAGAATTGCTTTAGTCAGAGCAAATATATAAGGGAATGTGGTAAATGATTCTGGGTAGGAATATTGTTGTTTCTGGACCTTACAGACACCCACCAAGCACTGTGATTTTTCCTCTGTTTTATGGAGTGCAAGATGCAATACTTTACTTTGCAGAGTAGGCCTGAGCATACTCCCGACTACTGGATCCTTGAAGCTTTTAAGTATATCACAAACATTTGTTTTTCCCAGGATTAATCTATGAATCTTTAGATGTGAATATGCATTGGTTAGTGTCCACTGGCTATATGTTTAAGTGTTTTTATATGTAATTATATAAGGGGATTTATCAAGTAAGTTTAGAGATTCAGAGATGGAAGAATCCTTAACAGCCAAATGCATTCTGAAGGTCAGGAAGATCCAGTAGATGTTCAGTCCTAGAAGCTATAAATAGAATAGAATCTGTAAAAAGAATAAAAGATGCAGAACCAATCTAAGACTGAAAGACTGGAGAGTTTCAGATAGTCTTTACTGGAAGACTAAATTAACTAGAATCTGAAATCCAAAGTGATAGCAGCAAAAGACTTACTGGGAACTCTTCAAACATATTCTAACTTCCTTATTTTTTCCCATATGACAATCAATGGTCACAATGTGTTTTACCCAGATCTCCAGTTTGTCCAATTTTTGCTTATTTTAACCAGTCAGTATGATGTCATTGATGAGAATATCAACTTAATGTTCTCATAGGTACTTGGATATTCCAGACCATTTCATACTCTAACAGATCACATAAAATTAACACAGCCTTATGAAAAAACTGGAAATACAATGCCTGCTTCATGTGAGTTTTCAAACGTCTGATATTGTTTTCTAATAATGAGAAAAAAAAGTGTTCAGTTGACAAATCAATGGCTGGATTCTGTGTCTGGCATTTTCTTAATCTTCTCTGGAAAAAATATCATATCTAGCATAATGTCTGCAGTCAGAGAAAAAATTTTGATGAGTTTTTCATAATAGTCTGTTATTGTTCTTCAGGAACTGTCTGGTTTTAGCTGTAGTCATACCAGTGAATCAGTTATAAGTGTGAAAGAGAACACATACTGAAATTTCTTTGGATCCTTGAGGGTGACACTAACTGCTGTCAGACCTTCTAGCCCAACATATATTATTTTTGACTCATTATCTTGACCATAAGTGACTAATTCCAAAGACTTCCAATTTTTCCATTGCAATGGCGCTTACCCTACAGGCTCAGATCCAATGTTGGAATAGTGACTACTGTCAAATATATTAATTCTATTTTTTTTTATCTTGGAGTTAGGAAAAATTTATTCACTGAGTGTCTACAGTGTAAGTCATACTTCAGTGTTATGATTTTGGTCTAGATTACCCCCCAAAGCTTTATGCACTTTTAGATGGAATGTCTTGAGAGAATGTTGATCTAGAGTTCGGAATTGATTCATGGTTCAATGCTGGGGTTAAGTGTGCTGGAATTAAGGGGGCGGTGATTATTGGATCACTCCACTCAATGGATTGGCACTCGCCTCGGTAAGATAAAAGGGCGGGAAGAGGAGTGTCTTTCCTTGTATTGTAGCTTTTGCTGTTTTCCACCACCATTAATACTTACCCCTCTGCCATGTGCCACCCTTACAATTATGAACTAAAACCTTCTCGAACTGTGAGCTAAGTAAATCTTTCCTTACTTTGACTTTGGTTATTGAATATTTTGTCTCAACAATGAGAAAAGTAACAGACGCTTGGTAAGGTATGTATATATATTTTCTTCAGGCACATATACTCCTCTTAAAGATGCCAATGTAATCTTTTGGATCTTGTCCTATAAATGCCCTTTCAGATCCAGGATTTATCAGTTCTCACAATATCTGGACATTTTCTCTTTTTATTAGTCCACAGTTATCTGTGTAAATGGCCACATTGACAATGATTATTACCTCATGTACTCATATACTCACCGTATTGTATCTTGGTACCCGTATACCTCTTTGTTGAGAGAGTGAAGGGTACTCAAATAGCTGCGTTGTTGAAAATGAAGAGGAAATCTTCTTGGAGGACAGCTCTCAATCACATGTTCATTTTTTCCCATTGTGTTTTCCTGCTCAGTATCACCCAGATCAGCAGCCACCTTTGCCTCAAGAAACAATATATTGATCAAGCATCTTCTTAATTTTTGGAGCTATGACCATGTAGATTGTTGCAATGCAACTCCCACACAATTTATTTAATAAATAGAAGTTAAGAGCTCTATTAGCCTCTGTTGTTTTAAGGTTCTGTCATCCCTGTGCTATTTTTAAGCTGAGTTATATTACAATCTTTATCACCAACCCAGGTGACCAACTAGTATTTTTTTTTTCATTCAGAACTATAGGGCTTATAGGGTGGTAGGGATTTCATTGTTAAAATTAGCAGTCACACTGGACTACGTACCACACTATGACCACCTTGAACAACATAGGACAACAATCTATCTCCAGACTGTCTAATCGATGCTGCTGCCTCTCTAGCAGAACACTTTTCATGGCTTAAGTAAATACTCTGGTCTCTGTGTCTTCCAGTACATCATAAGTATTCAAGGTCTTCTGGCCATATATCAAGGTTTAAGTCCCATCCTGTCTGGTTTGTCAAGGCAAACCTGGCATTTCAATCCATTCAGTAAAATCGAGAATCATTTTTTTTCCTGACGTATCTTGGAGCCACTTTTGTAATGAATTAATGAAATTCCCTGGGGGCTTGCCTTTGATGTTAAATCTTATTTCCTGAAAGAGTGCTCCCAAATGAAAAGAGAAACTATTTATCACCTATTATTTATTTTATCACTGACAGTCTCTGTATTCTATCTTCTCACAAAAGAGATGACATCTTTCATCCTAATGTATAACCAATGTGGTCTCTGGCTTTCATACTTGGCTATTTGTGGTCTGTTACTCAGCCTCAGTCACTAATAGTAAAGCAGAACATCAGCTGTACTCAGCAAAAGCTATTCCATCCCTTATTTTTATAGCCATTGTATCCTTGATACATTTCAATTGTTTAACACACCATGTGGGCAAACGCACTGTCTTCCAAAGGAATCAGCTTCCAATTCATCATGATGAAAGTTTCAAAAATTGGACTATCACACCGTGCCAGCAGCAGCCTATGTTCCATCTATCACCAGTCATAATTATGGTCCTCACTGCTAGCCATTTGTTGAAGAATTCAGCCCTAAAATGCTGTATTTTAACCTGCTTTATTGGACTACTGTGAAGTATCAACTATTGTAGGATAGGGTTCTCTAAATAAAAGTGGATATTATTTGAAGTGTAAAAAGTAAAGTAGTTATTAAGGGTTGATAAATACAAAAAGAAAAGAAAATAATTAGTACTAGGAAAATGAAGACATCAAAGTGTTGAACAAATTCTTAGCTTATCGATGGGAAACACATCAGAATGTCCAGCATTACACCAAAATGACTGCACGGTTTACTGTTCCTCCTGCCCTCAATAGCCACAGTTTTCTTCAGGAATAAGGTCCCTGCAGAGGTACAGTCTCTCAGAAATCCCACAGCCAGAGTGTGTGGGCACTCTTCCATCAGCTTTGCAGTAACTCCTGCCTTAAAAAGAGACCTGGGTACAAATGCCACTTGCTACAACATCATTCTCTGAAATTGTGTTACAAGGGGCAAATAAAATACATATATTTGTGAAGTCCATTTTTCTTTATTATTCAGATCTACTTTTGAACAAAAATATTTGTTAGACATACTTAAATCAGGCCATTTCAATAGTGATTGTATTCATAGTATTTTATATTTATAGGCTTTGCATCTATCAGTTAAAACAACTGCAAATTTTATATGGTATTATAGTTAGGCTTTTGAAGGCTGTATCTGAACTGAAAACATAGGCTTTTTTCTTGTCATTATTCCCTAAACAATGAAGCATAAAAACTATTTATAAAATATGCACAATCACTAGTTTTATTATATGTATTGTAAGTAATCTAGAGGTGGTTTATTGTATATGATAGGATGCATGTATCTTAAATGCAAAACCTATGTTTTACATTAAAGGATGTAAGCATCTGTAGATGTTGATAACCTTGGGTATCCTGTGACAAATTCACCAGGATACACAAGGATGACTGGATATTAAATTGAAGCTATCAACATGGTACATACAAGCACACTAAGGCAGATATTGAATGAAAGCTTGGCCGTATTGCTCTGGATTGTAATGAAAGCATAGGCCAATTTGGATCTGGTTCAGATATTTGTAAAAACAAAAGTGACAAAAAGGCAAACAGTGCTAGAGTTGAATAACTGTTTGTTTTTCCTTTCTAATATTAGTTGAAAGGTAGATATCATAAGGCTGGATTGTTGTTTAAAGTCCCACAGTCCTTTTATCTTTCTTCTTTACTAGTCTCTCCTTTACTACTCTCAGCCTTTCTCTTTTATCCCCATGGTTATAAGGTGGTAGTTACACTTCAGGCATCAAATGAAGAAGGGAAAGAATAAATGGAAAGGAAGTTGATGAGTCTACCTTTTATCAGGGGAAATATAGCCTTCTTGAAAGGCTTCTATGTGCAATTTGTGCTTACATCTCGAAGTTTTAGAACTGTATTACATGACTGCTCTCATCTATACGGATGCCTGTAGGTGTAGTCTTGCAACTTAGCACATCGATATCTAAAACTGTGTCAAAATGTGTTTACTGATAAAACAGTATAATGCTACCAGTGGTGTTTGCTACCTGGTATGTTCAATTTTTTAAATGACTAATCACTGACTCCTAATCCTATTGGTATGGTGGAAATAAACTTCATGAATTTAATATTTTAGTTTCATATATGTAGTATTATATGCAATGGTCAACTTCTTTAATTTACAAAGTATGCTTAGTTTTAACAAATAAGTTTACTATGAAATTATCTTATATAATTTTAGTCCATTAAAGGAATGTATACCTGACATAATTCTTCTAAATTTAACAGCACACTTGCAAGATAAAAATATTAAAATCTTTTACATTAACTGCAAAGAACATATATCACTTTCGACCAAATGTTCTTAAAATAGGCTTAGAATTTTACTTGTAGCACATCACAATAATAGAGTTTTTGAAAAAAAATACAAGACTTCATTCTAAAATAAGATGAAAAAACCTAGTGGATCAGCAGTAAAACAAAAGCTTAATGAGGTAGGGTAATGCTTGAGGTCCTTTGGATTGCATGACCTGATGCAGGAAAGAGTGGTCAGGAGGTCATTTGCTATGGTATAATGGGGGATTCAAATGTCCTCTTGAGATGATGGCAACCAAAGTCCTTTGCTTAATATGAAACTGCAGGCTACAGCAGGGATCTTTGTCCATGTGAAAGAGATGTACAGAAGCAGAGGGCAATGATTGCTCAGGGCTGTAATTTCTATCAAGCTGTCTACCTAGGGTATCAAAAGGAAACAGAAGGGGTCTAAAAGTCAGAAGTTTAGTCATGATTCATGCTAGCTTAATGACTCATTTGTTATATCCCCAGTATATCTTAGGGACCCTTTGCATCTCTTCTTTCTATGCTGATTAAACCCATAAGCTAATAAGATGATTTTTTTTTAAAAAGTACCATACAGATAGAGGTTAGTACAGGATTCCTTCCCAGTCCAAGCACCTCTTACAGCCATTCTCCTAATTGCTTGGAATTTGTTCACATTTCCTTTTCTTCCTCTTCTGTTATCATAAATCCAAATTATGAAATATAGTGATCTCAGAAGCTTGAATAACTTAATTTGAAATTTATATCTTAAGGATTCATGTCTCCAGCAACTTTCAAATATCTATCTGTCTATCTACAGATATTGAAATGAAATTGTATATATTTTATATATATATATATCCCCTCCTTCTATAATGATATGACCTAATAAAATCAGTTCCATACATCACACTATTGCTTTCATTTAAAATTTATCACATAAGGATCACCTAAAAATGTGTTGATAACTAGACAATTTGTTTTTGCATATAAGTCACATACATAAGTATTTCACATGGAAGAAGGAAGCATTAATAATCCAGAATTTCATCTTTATCTGAGTCACTAGAAGAGGTAAAAAAAAATGCATTCAAAGACAAAACTCCATACATGGCTGGAAAGACATTTAGTCTATGAGATTAGTGGAACTCTCCAAACATTGTCTACTCAAGAATCTAGACTAGAAGTTCTACATTTTTAAAATGTCTAGTGCATGCAAATTATATATGTGTGTAGATGATCAGATTGTATGTAAATACTTTTTATTTATTTTAATCAGATAGATTATACCTAGAGACCTGAGAACTGAAAATTCATAAATATAGATTCAAGCAAGTGCATATATTCATATTCATACCCAGCAAAGTTTAAGCATTTAAACATTTATGGTGAATACCTTAATTCTATTTTTTTGCAGGGACAGAGCTATCTCCTACAAAGCACTTCAGCAGTCATCATGTTTAGATTTGATAAGAGAATAAATAGATTTTACTGTCATTTGTCTGACAGAATTGCTGTATGAGCCATTGACAAGTTAAAGAAAACTTGGGCTGAACTGAAATCTATAATAAACTTCTATTTTTTTTTTCTGGGCAAGTCCAACACTAGACATAATTAGAATCTATAAAGTTATCTTCTTTTTCTCTCCTTTCTATCAGTCTGTTGCTCTCAGGCTACCTCCCTGTTGTTTATTCTACTTCAACTTTTCTATCACTCACCTCAACTGATGAGTATTGCATGATACTCCACTGCTTTAGTGCTGTATTCATAAAAAATTTGCTCCAAGAAATCCACAGCCCTTAAATATTTTGTCTTTTACTTCTGGTACAAAAATATAAAAATTAATGAAAACCCTGATGTTTAAATCTTGATTTGCAGCTTTCCTCAGAAGCAATTAGGAATTGTAGCACTGTTAACTTTTGCCTCCAAACGTGGCAGTAATTGGCAGGGGCTAACCAGAAGTTGTTCTTCTGGAAAGGTTAGGTGATGTCCAGTTCACTGCATTTCCTCTGGCCTCCTGGACGCTGAGCTTGGATTTATGTTGTTTCTTGCATTTATGTTAACATAGCCTCTGTAGACTTTTGAGATTTTGACCCCCTATTATATAACTTTCTATCTCAACTGTCAACTAAACCCAATTAACATGTTTATTGATAAGACAATATCTCCCACTGGTACATATTATTAAGAAATACTTGAAAGACTTCAAACTTAAATCTTTAAAAATCTTAGAAAATAAATTTTATCAAGGAAATGAATAAAAGGAATGTTGCCCAGAATTCCAGGCAGAGATTCAGGACTTAATGTTTGCCATGCTAGATCTTAGTCTTATTTTACTCTCATTCTTTTTTCTGCCCTATTCTTCAATTTAGGAATGGAAAAGTTTATCCTGCGTAATTGTACCTTAGGATTGTGCCACTTTTCTATTTTTACAGTTTTCAATTAAGTGTATGCTTTGAGTCTCAGAAAAGACTTTGATTTTGGGTGAAAGTGGAAAAGAGAGTATGGAAAAGCTTAAAAATGTAATTCACTTATACTATTAGTATCTCTTAGTTCATGAAAAGGAATGTGTATATAATATCAATTGAAGAAATTTTTATGCCTACATTTTATCCTGAGCAGTTGCTTTAAAAATAACAGCCTGTGATGTGTCAACTATTATTATTCTCCTATTATTTTGTTATAAAATTTTTGTTTTACATTTTTTTATAAAATACAATAAAATGTAAGGTGTGAGAGAGTCAATTTCAAAAAGAAGAAAAAACTAAAAAAAAAAGTGCTGAAACTGTTTAAACTCGTGAAAGGACTTTTCATTTTTGAGTTGTATACAAGATAGTTGTACTGTGTGAGACTTCGTGCTTAGCTGAAGGTTAAAAATGGCTTAAGGAATGTGTTTGAATGTTAACTTGACAAAGGATGAGAAACAGTGATTGTGTCTACATAATTAGCTTGGAAATGTCAATAATATGAAGGAGCACACACACACATACAATGAATCATGGAGTTATGGTCATGGGTGCTCTATCTGGTCCCTTGCTCTGTACCATCATCTCAGACACAGTTCCCCTCATGTGCTGTGTGTGTGTGTGTGTGTGTGTGTGTGTGTGTGTTTCATTTTTATTGGTATTACGGATCGAACTCATGACCGCCTGCTTGCAAGGCAGGTACTTATGCCGCTGAGCTAAATCCCCAGCCCCGCTTTTTGGTTTTTATCAATTAATCATCTTTTATCTGCCTTTCTTTTCCACCAGGGTGGAGAAATCTGACCATGGACTAAATTCTCTGAAACCATGAACCAAAGTTGTTCTCTTCTCTTTTAAAGTGTTGGGAATTGCAATATTCCCAAGCTAACTAATATAGTATGTAAATGTAAAGAAATTTAGTTATATGATTTATTTAATACTTCCTTTTGTAGACATACATAGCCTCATTCTTATTTACAGGGAACACTTGTAATCCCAAAAGTTTTATACATACCTTTATTATAATTTCAATCACAAAAAATTTTCTATCTTCATATTTAATGGGATGAAATTTATTTGATGAAATATAACAGATAAAATTGTTATATCATTTTTATTTTTGAATGTGTTCATTAAAGTGGTGATCTGCTCTATAGTCTAAATTGTATGCTGAAGGAGGATCCAACTCCAAGTCTGTTAAGAAAGTACTTCCTCCTAAAAGCCAGAAAAGTCTCATGAGATCAAATATACTCAAGGACAAGCCTTTTCCTTGATAGACGTTGTCAGTGCTAACATTTGTCCTGACAGGTCCCCTCTCTGCTTTTTCAAGCATGGGCCGGAGTGATTTGGCTGGGGCTGAACGCCTAATGGCTAGAATGTAGTCCCCTTAACAGTGTATTCAGCCTAGATTTTCTCATAATTGTCATAGATCACTTTCCTGAAATTATTGAAACCACTGGCTACTTTTTTTTCTCTTGCTTTAAGAAAATGATTCAAAAACTCTTCAAATTCACATATCTCTCACTTCTAAACTTTGGTAAAACATTTATAGAAATCTTTGACTTCTGTACACTCTGAATACCTGGATAGAGATTAAATTTTAGGTTCTTTTCAATTTTTCCTTCTATTGTCAAACTCTAAATTTATTAAGAAACTCCTAATAACAGAAAAAATATTTTAACAAGTTAATTGATACAGATATGTGATGAGTAGAATGCTGAGATGACTTTTATGCTTCCTGCTCTTTGGTATGTATACTTTGTAAAATGCTATTCGCTTGAAGATTGGAGGGCTCCTTCTAATCAGCAGAAACCTCTCAAAAGAGGGCATATAGATTTAGGGAAAGTCAGGGAAATTCAAAGACATGTGAAACACACTTTGCTTACATTGAATGAAGAGAGTGACATGTTGTAAAGAGTGCTATTCTTTGTATAGGAAATGTAGACAATTTCTAAGTTTGTCTTTCAGGAAATAAATTCTGACAATAGCTTTGAACAGGACCCTGAAATCCACTTGAGAAAATGTATTGTTTAGCAAATTGATTTTGCGTTTATGAAATTCAACCAAAAACCCAGTTACTTTGTGTCTGAACTTTTGGTCTACATAATTGTGGAATAATTAGCACACACTTTTTTGAATTGTTGAATTTGAAGAGCCTTATCTGTATCGTTGGAAATAAAAATGAAAAATTCTAACAAGTATCAGGAAAAACATACTAATATCTGAAAGATGTATACAGTATTGATAGTTTTTTCTTACTAACCTGTTGTTCATGGAGGGTGGAGATTTTGGTCTTAGGTGTCTTTACATCCTAGGGCTCACCTATGATCTGGATCACAATATAGCAAAAGTTTATGCTTTTGTTTGTTTGTTTTTGTTTTTATTGTTGGTATCTTTTGCCAGTGTTTGGAACTGAATATAGTGCACATGTATGGTAGGCAGAGGTGTATTGGTCAGATTTTTGTGGCCGCAACAAAATACTTGACATCCAAACTCTTGAAGCAAAGTTTTATTTTTGCTCATGATATTAGAGATTAGAGTCCACAGTCAGCTATCTCTGTGTCTCAAGAATTATGATAGAAGAGCATGGTGGAGGAGAGCTGTTCAGTTCATGACAGCAAGGAAGCAGGGCAGGTTGGAAAGAACCTGAAGGTGGAGATTGAAAGGACATATAGCTTCTGAGATCATGCCCCCATGGCCTAAGCAGACACATTCAGATGTGTTTTTGATAATCTACTCATCAATTGAATTGCTAGGCTTAAACCAATGTGCTTGACAACCAAGATTCACACAAACACAAAGGGCATTTATTATTTTGTTGAATAAATTGTTAGATAATATAAACCAGCCTACATTTTTATATCAAGAATATTGACAATGAAAGGGAAGAATTAATCATAATGTGAGAAAATTTCAAGATTGAGTGTAGTACTTTTTACTGTAGCCTATATTTAAGCTTTTTGGCAAAAGAGTTTGAAGTTTAATGGGGAAAAGGTGTGATAAATTGACACAAAATTATGATGAATCTTTCACCACCTAATGAGATATACAGTCTATTAATTGTCATTTTTGTTTTGGAAACAATACTTGAAGTTATAAGACTTCTTTTCTTAGAAACATTTATATATCATGTAAAAGTAAAGTCACTTTATCTGTTAACAGTATGAACGAGCACACACAGATGCACACACACACACACATAAAATGAATTAACTGAACACTAGTGTTCCTGAAAAATCCTACATTCAAAATAAGGTATGTGTGAACACAGGAGGCATTACAATCTAATATTATATAGCAACAGAATCTAATACAATTTGAGACTTCATACAGAGAGCAATCATATCAGAGAGTATGAAGGTAATAGTTCCTCTTTACTAAATTCTGCTAAGAGCATTGGGAATACATTTCACATTCAATCCTGGGATCACTGGACTGAGAAGGGAAAAAAAGAAATTTATCAGTGAGAAATAGGTGAGAGAACAGATATGGAAGGTTGGGATGTTAGAAGAATTGAGACATTTGGGGAAAACACGAAAATAACATAACATCTAATTGACCTAAATCATCTGGAGTAGGTGAAATCTTCTTCAGTTACATGGGTAGTGGAGTCACAGAAGACACTGAAGAAATTATTTAGGCAGTGTTTCCCAAAGGTTATCTTGAAAACAATTTCTTTAGAAATCTGAATGAACTCTGGAAAGCAATTCAATCTTAAGATTTTTTTTTCCCCAATGATCTTTCCTATCACTTTTCAGTCTGCATCTTATTTAACATTTGTGTTCCATCGAGTGCTTCATTTTTCTTTTTCTTACAAACCACAAAATAGGTCATGCAGAAATTTTTCCTAGTTTTGTTGTGGTTGTTACTGTTGTTAATAACAATCACAAAATTGATTAAAATTTCAAAATACATAATTAATATATTCTTATTTAGCAGGCTTTTGAACTTCTTAATGTGATTTATCAAGGTAAACATGAGCAATATTGGTGATGGCATATTGCAGCTTTTGTGCATTGACTTGCATGTTAGGGAAATTCAGAATAATACAAAAAATGGAAGGTGATAGTGCTTTGATTCTTAGTGATTTGATTCATTTAGAATTCCAAGATATATGCTCTCTGCCTGTGTTACATTTGAACTTCATTGGCTTCAGTGTCACAATTACAAGTTTCTAACAGGAGTGTTTTTTTTCCTTATAGTACAATTTCTTTTTCCCTCTTGAGCCTTTCATAAAAAATAAAAATATTTTTAATAAAAAATAATTGGACCTTCTTGACATAGTTTTGCATCAAAAATAATGTTTACACAATTTGGTTTTTCATGCTGTTTCCATCTGAGTCATGTAACTTGTTCCAGTTTCTGCTTTATTAAGTAATTCTTGATCACGTCCTTCCTGAAAGAGATAAACCTGCCAAGCCCTGGTGAGACTTCGGGTATTTTCGAGATAGGTGTTGTGTATTCCAGCCTGCTCACAGAGCAGTGTGTGCAGCATGTTAATACTTCTCATTCCCTCCCTCCTCCTCTCACCTCTCTTTAGGAAAGAAGGAAGGGTTAAAAGATATTACCTCTTCCCTTTGAACAATTACAACTTGAAGTTGTTGCTATTGTGTCTGTAGTGAATGATGACACAGAAGACTAAAGAAACTGGATCTCAGTCATTTAGGAGGAGGAGATGTCTGCCAAAAGAGAGTTAATGGTAACCCTCTAAGTCTCTTCTGAGCAATTGTGTTTCTACTCAACAAGAAGTTAAAAGCTTTTAAACTGCATTTTCTAATAACTTATTTTTTAAAGTCAGTTCATTTCTGTCAAAAATAGGTCAACATTATACCTTGAGGCCATTTTGTAATGTATGAATTTGCTATTTTTATCAGTTATAAAAATTGATAAATACAGTTAGTATGTGTGAAGGCAATTAGTACTTAATGAGCCACTTCTTAGCAATTTCCTCTAACTGAATTCATAGAGGTGTTTCAACCAATTAGAGTTATACGTATGGATTTTTCTTATACTTATTAATAACCTTGCTTTGTCAAATCTATTTTGCTGGTGGGAAAAGGGTTTCCTCACTGTATTTTTAGTCTGACTCCATTTTTGAAAAGTAATTTGAATCTGTAATTCAGTATACTCAAAATTGTATCTCATATTTATTTCTTTTTTTTAAAAAAAAACTTACTTATTACATCAAGATAGGTGAATTATAACTCTATACAAAAGAGGTGGCTTATTCTGCTTCAGTTGCAACCCAGAATTAACCCTTTGGCTATTATCGAGAGGAAGGATTAAGTGAAAGATTCTTTACACTACCAGTCTTAATGACTGGATTTTCTCTAATAGCACTAATAAATTTGTATTATTTTTGAGTTTCTGCAAAATCATGAATGAATGCAAAGTTCTTCACTATTCTTATTTTTATTTTTTTCTGAGACAGAGTCTCATTATCTAAGTTCAGACTGGCTTTGAACTCACTACATAGCCCAGGCTGGCCTCGAACCCATGGTGATCCATCTGCCTCAGCCTCTCCAGTGCTGGGATTACAGGCATGTGCCACCACACCTGTCTTTATTATTGGCCCCAGTAAAGATGTAGTTTCTGGGTCAGTGAGTAGAACATACAGAGATCTTCACAGTCCTTCACGATCAACTCTCAAGCATCTTCTTTGGCATTGTTGGTTCCTTTGAAGATGTGACTGCATCTGATTTGTTTCCAAAATAGTGATATACCAGATTACTTTGATGGGCTTAATTACCACCAACTCTATCAACACCTATCTCAACCATTTTCTGGGTTCTTAACTCAGAGGATAATAGGCAAAATTCAAACTCCTTATCTCTTAAAACAAAAATATCAGGCTTCCTTCATACCCTCTCTCTGTTACATCATAGAGTACAGTAATTTGCCGATAGTGTTCTTTTGCCATACTAAAAGTGATCAGTTCATACTGTAGATAAACTTATGACCAACTGGAGTAAGATATTGAGCCCAGCTTTATAAAGGCCACTACAAATTTCTGAAAGTCTTTTTTACTACTTCCACGAGTTTAAAAGGAACAAAGGGTTCAGTATCATCCCATATTTCTTTAGGAATGTTAGAAGGAACAAATGGTTTAGTATCATCCCGAATTTCTTTAGGTGGTGTCAGCCAGCAACCTCTCAGAATTTAGCATGTTTTATTAAATGTCATACTCACATGCCCAAACTGAGTAATTTCCTCAGAAGGAGGTCTAGACAGATAGTGAGGTGTCCAAGGAGACTTTGTGAGAATGGAATAACAGATACTTCGTCCCAAGCATTTGTAACCTTATATAATTATCTTATTATTTCAAAAGTTATATAACTTATGGATTGCTAGTTCATATTAGGTACTCAATTTCTAAAGTAAACTTTTAGGCGAAATAAGAAGATGCATTATGAGGAAATGATAACTACAAGAGAATGTGACTCACTAATGTACAAGTCAGTTTCTGACTTCTTAGTGCTCCCTTTTCTGCTGTGCTTGCTCTCTAAATAGAGATGTTTCCTCAAAGAAGCCAATGTAGTATACAAGTCATGCATTCATAGCAATTTACATTAAGCCCAGTCCTCCAACTTCTTACTTCAATCATTAATAAGGTACAAACTAACTTATAATCATGTTAATATATCTGAGTGCAATCAAAGAAGTGTCCTAGTTTAGTATTATCTCCTTCATTATTTCCTAATTTACTTTTTAAACCACAAATGGCTTCTCTCCTGTGCCTAACACCTATTCAACTGATTAAACTTCTATAACTGTGAATTTTTTTATTTCTTTTCTAAGATTACTCTTTACATAGAGTATTTCACACTATACATTTTTTCATTCTTGGAGAGCTATGGGCTGGGCGATGTCATCCTCAGCCCCTCAGTTCACACATGGAAGTCTGATCTCCAATAAGACTATATTTATTGATAGGTTTGAAGGAGGTAGTTAAAGCTAAAAGAGCCCATAAGTATATCTGTGTTTGTGTGTGTGTGTGTGTGTGTGTGTGTGTGTGTGTGTGCTTGTGCATGTAGGGGAAGCAATCTGGTAGTACTTTGATGTTACTAGGAGAATAAATGAGTTTATTCTCCACCAATAAAAGGCCATTTAGGTCCACTGAAAGATACTGTTTATCTACAAAAAAGAAGAATAGGTTTCACTATGACTCATCTTACTGGTACCTTGATCTTGGACTTCTTAGCCTCAAGAATGTGGCTATAAACCACAGGTGTTCAGCTCACCCAGTTTATGATATTTTTGATGTAGTAATTCAGGTAAACATGAGTAGAGATGCCTACCGTATCTCTTTACTGAGTTCTTCAAATTTCTAAGTCATGTCCTTAACTTCAAATATGATTCATGACTTGATCCTACTCTTTGGCTTACAACTTCACTCTATTTTAGTTACATTACAGAGGCTCAGTGTTTGACAATGCTTCCTTTTATTTCATGTCAACCGGGAACAAAGACATTGGATACAGTTAACAATTACTTTCTATGATCCAGCCTAGTTCTAGAAGATACTTTAATCTCAGGGGGCACTTCATCCTCCAAGATGACCCTGAATCTTCATGAGCAAAACTAAGATAGCAAAAGAAGAAACTACTATTTTGCTCCATGAGTTGTTATAAAACCACACACACACACACACACACACACACACACACACACATATACACACTATCCACACCGAAGTACTATGTGAAAAATAGTATCTCTGTCATTATTATTACTTCAGAAATTATTCTTTAATTTTCCACTATAGCTTCCTTATGGAATAATTTAAAAATTCATTAGAAATTTTACACTATTTCTAGACAACTTCATTGTTACTCTATAAACATTTTTCCCTATCATATATCATCTACCTACTCCTCTTTCAAAGTATGTTAACTCATTTGTATCAATGTGTGGAGACAGAGTTCTCTAAAGACTATATAAAATTGTAATTATGCATTATGGAGACAGAAATATTAATAGTACCTGAGATAAGGGTGTATGGGAAATTATTATCATATAATTAGTGATAGATTCCAAGAAGAATAATGGACATAATATTCCAGAGATCCTGGAACAGAGAAGTTCTAAATGCTAAGCTAGATATTAAATTTCATGATTAGCTGAATTAATTCAATGCATAAAGCACAAAGAATGAGAATATGTAAACTAAAATATTTCAGGTATTTTCAAGTTGAGTAAAAATTACCCCTTGAAGGGAAAACATAAATTAGTAATTATATAGGTTTGTTTATATATGTAATCACATGTAAAATGTGCATTCAACATAATGTTCATACTCATTACTACCTATTTTTGTCTATTTTACAAACAAAATCATAAACCAACTCTCCAATTAAAGGTAAACTGACACAATAAGTTTAATAAATTATTGGCATTATGTGACTTTAAGTTCAAATAGTAATTTTTATAATCTGTTTTTATTAAAAAGATAGTCGTCAATGTCTTTTATTATTGTTACCTTGGGAGATTTGAAAAAAATTTCAACCATACATTGTATCAATTTGCAGTTCCCATACTACATTTAGTGTAACTGCTGGGAATCATTTATAGCAGAAGGGCATACACTGCAAATATTCTCAAGCTCTAAATGCTGTAAGATTTTATTTTCATTTGTAGTTTTATAAATAATATTTAAAATTTACATTTAATTATGCTTTAATAATGATTATCTTCACTATTTTCACAAACTGATGTACTTTGATAACTCTTTTATAACCCTCGTCATTGTGTTCCATAAATATTTTCCACAATATAGCAGGCTACAAAACCTTAAGAAAGGAAATGTGGATGTTTATAGGGAAGAGGGGGCAGCATGTGTAGGAAATCAGTTAAGATGGGTTGAGGCAGGTGGCCTGGTTTTAGATAACACTCTCAGGCACAATGAGGGAGGTCTGCATGTGAGGTAGTGAACTGCTCTAGTATTTTGTGTGCACAAGAGATTATAGAGGGAGTGAGTGGCCTAACATTATCATAACCACATCAAAGATGTTTGGTCTACTTTTGGATTTCAGATCTTGTACTTGATAGACAAAGATATTTAAGGGTCATGTTGGCATAAAAACTCAGAGTTCAAATAGAATGAAAAGAATCATTCATCCATTATTGATGGTGATGAATGTTAGAGCCTGAAAAAGGCATGGCCGATGTACTCACTTGGAGAGTGTTCTCTGTGCATGTTGGAGCATAAGCTAGGTAAAGAGTGTAATGTGACATGGCGTGGGAGGTCAGATTGCAGAGCAGGGCAAAGTATCTGTCTATATAAATGCCTCAGCATTGAGTGTCAGAACTCAGACCATCAACACAGTGTTAATCGAAGGTCTTACTTTTTTCTGTGTTACAGAGACAGTCTTTGAGGATAGGTACTTTGTAAGCAAATGGTGTTTATTTATAAGATATTTTTAGAGGTTGACGATCTAAGATTGTGTGACCATGTGTGTTCAGCTCTGGCCAGGGCCTATTTTACAGTATCACAATGTAAAAGATAACAAGCAGGAAAGAAGATGATCAGGTATGAAAGTGACTGATCATGTAGATAGGAACGGTCTTTACAAAAGTCTGCTTTATCTAGGATGAAAATATTTTATGACACAGCAGTAGTATCTTCTGAGACACTACTTCTTTTGCCTAGTTATGTTGTATTACACCCTATATCTTAAAGGTTGCAACATGTCAACACCACTGCCTTCAGGATGAAATTCACAGCACATAAACCAGTAGGGTGTGCTCAAATCATGCATGTCTCCCAAGGTTCATGTCCTTCTCCAAAAGTATAGTATAGTCATCTATCTCTAGTAATCTCCAATCTTACGTCATGCTAATAGATCTAAATTCTACATCTTGTCTCAGACATATGGCAAAAATTCTTGTAACTGTATGCTTATCAAATAAAAATAATCTATTCTCAAGGTACATCAGGCCAGTGATAGGCTAAAGGTTTCTATTCTAAATGGAATAAAGGAGAAGTAGAAGGAATAACAAACTCAAAGCTAGAAGAAATTCAGCATAACAGATATTAAATCTGAAAACTCTTAAGTCCAGCATCCTGTGCACACTGTGAAAAGAGATGGACCCCCATGGCTTGTCTGGTCACAGTTAATATTTCTATTCTATAAACTAAGGTCTGTTACTTTCCTAGACTAACACTGCATGTTGATAATGGCTTTAAGTTTTGGGGATCTAAAGAGCAGTTGTCTAACTCCACAGGCTCTTACCTACCCTAATGCAGAATCTCTGCAGCAGCTCTGCTGCTATGCCAGGTCTGTATCTGACTTTCACATATTTACTTTAAAATATTGAAAACTACCATACCCCATAACTCAGACATTCTTTACATCTCAGGAATCAATACCATATGGATACCAAGATCTGCCACTTGCTTCCTTTGGAGGTATGATTTGAATAACATCAGAATCCACTGGAACTATAGATGATGCTATTACAGAATAGTATTTTACAGAGACAAACCTGAAGGCATAACTAGACAGTAAGCCTGTGAAAAGTACCCCAGGCCTGATTGTTGGAACAGTTTTTTTTTTCCTATACCTGTGGGTCTGTGATAAGTGGAGCAACCTTGAATATTTCTGAGATGTCCTGAAGGCATCTGTCTTCTTTCTATCCTGATTAACCTCTTTAACAAATTGTTGCTGAGTGCCACACTCATTTTGTTTTCCTAAACAGGATTTCATGTTAGGCTAGAAGGACTCCAAATTTTTACCCCAGAGACTTACTGTATGTCCAACTGAAAGCAGCCTATAATCACTATGAAGCCATTTTAATGGTTTGTTGTTCAACAATTTCATCTGCCAATTGTCCTTTTCGGTGCTTTTAAATTTTGCTTTCCATTGCTTTCTATAAACTCAAGGCAGTCAAATTCTTCACAAAGGTGTGACAGAGTAGTCTTTACTCCAATTCCAAGAAAATATTCAACATTTTGTTCCTGATCACTTATCCAGCCCTCAGATTTTCTAGTTCCTAACTCTCAGAGAACTCATTAAACTCACCTGTAATGTGTTAGGTTTACAGCATTGGAGGTCTTTTTTCACCTGTTTCTCTAAACTCTTCAACTTTTGCCTATTGGCAGAAATGATTCAGAAATGGCTTTCCAGTACCCAACCTGTTTTCCGGCAGCAGCAGAAATGCTGCTGTCCTTGGCAAACACAGGAAATATTTAAAAACAAAAAAGGTAAGGTAGATCATGGATATCTGAAGACATGCACACATTTACACCAGATGCTCTGTGGACTTTTGACCACTAAGGCGTTGAACATTTAGAGAACTTTGGCCATGGGTATTTCCCAGACCTCATCACCTGAGGTCCCTTGCCTTATCTCTCCACTACACCTCCTCATCCCAGCCCAATAAAAGGCTCTGCTTATTCACCTTCGGTCTGCCTGCATCCAAGCTCAATAAGGTCCATGCCATGCTGCCTTTCTATAGGCTTGGTGACCTCTGCTGTATCTGACTCATGCCATTCCTTACGCCCATTATTCAAATATTCAGTACTCATTACACATAAGATGTCTGAGACTAAATGAGGTATTTGGGTATCCACATGGGAAAGAGAAGGACAAATAAAATGGGATAGTTATTAAATATAAGGAAATTTATCAAATTTACTTTCAATATTCAAGTCACTTTATAGCAATAACTGAGCATGTTGGTACCAGTTTGATGTCTTGGCCCATTTTTGTTGTTAATTGTGAGATATTTGATAATGAATATATTATTAAAGATGTTCATTTAGCTTACACATTTAGACTCTCAAAGCTCAGGATCAGGCAACTTCATCTGTTCAACATCATTAGTAATTCCCTTTGGCTGCATCATGCATTTTGGAAAATTAGAAAGGAATAGGGTCATATCCAGAAAAGGTGAGATGCATGGAGTAGTTTTGTATTATGACAACCTGATCAAACAAGAATTAAAACTGCTACATGGGAACTAAACCCTTTCAGGTCATGGCCCTTATGATCCAATTATCTTGCACTAGACCTTGTAACCTAGAGGTTTTGACACCTCAACACCACTAGAACATGAACAAGCTTACAGCATGTGAAACATTGGGATTACATTCAAACTATAGTGATTGACATAGTATGTCTGAGCCCAGATGATGTGTTGGGATAGCCATATGGGGAAAAATGACAAATAAAATGGGGGTAATTATTAGATACAAGGAAATTTATCAAATAAATATTATACTAATATTAGAAAACAGATTTCTTACTGACATAGAAATATTTAGTTATAGAAAGACAAAAATGATTAGGGCTGAAGATTTCACTCAGTGTCATAAGTGCTTGGCTAGCAAGTATGAGATCATGAGTTTGATCCCAGGTATCAAAAAAACAAGAAAGACAAAAATGACAACTATTGCATTAAACACATATATTTGTTGATGTATATATTTGTTATATATATGTATTTGTGTATGTATATATCTATATATGTATGCATATATTATGCATGTGTATATATGTGTACATAAATCATATGGTAATATTCACACTTCAGTAGTAATGAGGATAATCAGTTCATTACAAATAAAATCCAGGTTTTACATAGATGTTAATTTAAAAGCTAGATCAACAAACGTGCAAGGTAAGCCTCCAGTATATTGTTTCCAGAATAAAAGATGTGTTTAAAGAAAGAAACATGTCTAAATGAAACCAAAGCCAGTTTTATTGGTTTCTCAATGGTCAAATTAAGGAGAATTTGAACTTCAGATGATAATATTTGCAATACTAGTATTTGTATTACTCAGGGCTTACAAAAACTTGCAGGAATGGGGCTAGGCTCCTTAAAAGATTGCACATACTCAAATCAGATTTAATCAGAACACAAAAATTTACAAGTTTGGCTTACAATGGTGGCACACAGAGTCGAGTGTGGTAGAGTGCAAAAGATCTGTCTGCAGGTTAGAGATGCAAAGGGTCCAGCCAAAGACCTGAATGCCACAACAATATCCTGTACAAGTGCACATCTGGAGCTCAAAGAATTCACAAAGACCTACAGGGTCCACAAGAGCAGGCCAAATTGTTGGCACTAGGAACTGAAAAATCATTGTAAAAAGCTGGGTGAGGAGGCCCAAGGCACAGGTGAAGGCTGCAGCTCTTCCAAAAGAATGGTCAAAAATCCTCCAAGGAAAATAGGTAGCAAAGAAGCTATTTCAAGGAAAATCAGCTGAAGTCCTTCCCTCTCATACTCTTCCATCAAAAATCCTTTTCAAAATAGGCCATCTGTGCCCAGAACCAAGCAAACCCAATTCAGCTAGGCATTCTCCATTAAAATTGACAATTAATTAGGTAAATGCCACAGTATTCTTCACTGCATAAAACAGGAAACCAGGAGTCTATATAGAAGTAAATAAATACATTGAGAGAGTTTGAGAAATGGTACATTTCTATACAACTGAAATATTTCCCCCTGAAATGCTTATTAATGTTTGTTTTATAGGGAAAGAAAACTGAAGAAATGTGGCAGATAAAACCTTAAGTGATCCCAGTGAATATCTTCAATAATAGGAATGTTTATAGAGCTTTCCACTTGACAGGAGTAGTAAGAAATCCTATGAGATCCTAAGCAAAATTGCACAACATAAATCTCAACCTCTCTCTGTCTCTCTCTTTCTGTCTTCCTCTCTGTCTCTGTCTATCTCTCTCTTAATCTCTGTCACCTTTTTGAGACAGAGTTTCATCATGCAGAACTCACTCTATCGCTCAGGCTGGGTTTAAACTCACAGCAACCCCTTAACTCAGGGTATAAATCTCATAATGAAAAAATGGTGGTCAAAAACAAATGGATCAAAGTCTACAAAAAAAAAAAAACTGATACCAAAACATTTAAAAGCATTAAGACGATGAAAATCAACACTAAAGAAATTGTCCAGGCAGAAGTGATAAAGGAAACAAAACACTGAAATGCATGGCTTATGCCAAAGATAAACTTTTGCTATAAGGAATGTGATTGAAACTTTACAAAATTTGAATTAAAAGGGATAAATCAGAGTCATCTGTAGAAAAATGGATACACCTGGAAATCAGAATATTATGGGGGCGGGATTTAGCTCAGCAGCATAAGTGCCTGCCTTGCAAGCATATGGTCATGACTTCAATCCCCAGTACAAAAAAAAAAAAAAAAAAAAAAACAAAAACAGAATATTGTATTAACTAACTCAGACACATAAGCTTAAATATAGTAATATCTCCAGTTTAAAAAAATGATAAAAGAGGGAAAGGGAAAAAAGGTATTGTAATCCAGTGGGGACAATGTATCTAAAAGTGTATCTTGACTTAGAACAATTGTCTTATATATTTTTGGACTATTAGTCTGATTTTTCAATCCATATATATGATAATTAAATTTGTGAGGCTTTATAAGTAAATTAATCTGATGTTGGAAAATAAAATGGGGGTAGATGAAAAGAGAGAAAAAAATGGAATTGAAATGTGTTATGCACATAAACCAATCCCCTATAGTGAATGTATCCATAACATACTGCAAACATGAACTAATAAAACTGAATAAAATATTTGAAGTCTGAAGATTAGATGTTGCAGTCTCTTAAGATAATTCTAATGGCTCCCACCGCTGGCATGGGCAACATAGTGTAATTCCCTTCATTTGTGAGTGGGCACTGGATTTAAAAACTCCCTTTAATCAAAACTGTATGATAAAAGTGGTAGCATTCCTGTCCTTGTCTCATAGAGAATGGTACTTTAACTTTGTGTCACATCATCTGTCCACAAACAGAACCGATATCTTTTTGGCAGTCTTGCAGCCCCCCTGAATGACCCAGGAACCCATATGCTGATTCCTCACCAATAAAAAACTTCTGAAATAACATATACTTGCTTCTTGAAATAATAATGTTTTAAATGAGGTAAGTTAACTTTGAAAATAAATGGTAGTGATACATACCATTTATTCTGATGATTTTTAGTATGGTCTCATAAGAAACTGTCCTTGTTTTTACGAAATATACACAAGTATTTTGAGGAACAATAAGGAATCACACTGACGAATTAATCTCCAATGATTTAACAGCAAACATTTCTTTGTAATATCTTCAAATTTTGCTATTTTAATTTTTTTTCAAATACAAAATAAATATAGTAAAGCATATATTTTCCTTACTGAGTAATCTCTTTCTTCTTGGAGAAACTATTATTTCTTTGACTTCACTTTTGTTTGTCTATCAAGAAAATAAAGTTTGGCTGTCTTGAAACCTCTTTGCTTCTCATAGATTTAAGAAAAAGGAAATCAAATATCAAAGTAGGTGAAGAGAAACATGTGAGTTCAATAGCTAACCCCTGTGGCTCTCTTCTCTTTATTTCTGGGTAAAGCTTTGATGATATGGAAAGCACTTACTAGAATATATACCAGCTACCTCACCTGTAGAAATAGCTGTCTTATTAGTATTCATAAACAAGAATTAACTGAACCGAAAAATTATATAAAAGTGGTGGGAAGAAAACATCATAACTTGTAAAACAAGCTAAAATTTTTCCCAGTTGCAAAAAAGGTTTGTGATTTTAAATAAAAAATATAGTAGTAACTGCTATGTTATTAGGATTCACATTAAATGTTTATAAATTTTGCTTTTCTATGATCTTGTTTTAAACTATGCACTTCACTATCTACATATCTGCATTTTATTTAAGCAAATGTTTCTTTTTAAAGGAAGTCATTTGATAAGATGTTAAATTTCTATCTGTTAATGGTAAAGGACGTAGAGTACTTCTATAGACACTCCATTGAAAACTGTGTGCTTTTTATTTAACTAAGATTCTGTCAATGTTTTCTACCTTGAAATTATTATTTTTATCAGTTTAGGTGATTGGTAACTCATTAGCATCTGCTGGGATTAAATTTTTAAATTTGACTTATAAATAGTCAATGGAATTCTTCATAGCTAGAGAAAATCCTGTAGTTTCTATGACAGGAAAAATAAAGTAGCATAGATCAGGATTAGACAAACTACATTCTTGTGTACTACAGAGAAACAATAATCCTGAAAACAGCCTTTGTTGCATGTGGTAGCTTTTTTTTTTAATTCTGGTTTTTATTTACTCTCTTTTTTATGCTTCTTTTTGTTTGTTTCTCAATACTGTCTTTCTGTTGCTGTTTTCTAAACCTCTCTCTTAGTTCTTTGTGTTTCCAGCAACTAATGTTATCATAAAAAGATGGATTCAGGTAAGAGTTATATGTCAATAAATTCAAAAGATTTTTCTGGAACCATGTGCCATAAAAATTATTAAAAGTTTAAGAGAGTTAGTATGTGCTCTAAAACCAATTATAATATAAAATTGTCATACATGATTCCAGGTTGCTAACACCACTTCCTTTTTTCACGTAAATGATGTGATTGAAAATTATTTTATTTAAATCCAGATTGCATAGTCCAGATCCTCAGAGGAAAAATGGTGATCTACATTAGCCCCCACCTTTACTAAAACAGAGAACCAGTCATCTCAGTGTTTTTTAGGACTACACAGGAAATGTTATAGTTATGAAAATGTTTAATACAACCACGATCTTGAAAATTTTTTCATGAAGCTTTAGAAGTTTGTGTGGCTTTTTATAGACATCTCAATTTTAGGAAATTTGGCATAACATTTAATTACCAGAAGGAGATCTTATTATTAATCACATTTGGAATTGCTATCATTACAAATAAATGATTGTAGGCAAATTGAGGATTTAATTATTTCCTTTAGACAAACCATTTTGTTTGCTTTTTCTCTGAAGTCTCCACCAAATGAAGATGGTACAATAGCATTATGAAGCAAACACTGATAAACTTCATTTACTTTGCTTCCATTCATTTTAAATTTCTATTCTTATTAAAAAGAAAAATGCTTGTTGATAAGAAAGCAGTGTGGTATTATGACAGATTCAATCTCCTGAAATTACTGACTCCAGTTTTGTTGCACTGAAAGATTATTTCCTGAGATTAAATTTATTTAGCTTATTCTCATGTAGTTTAAAATACATAGTTGAGTCAAAAATGCTAAAGGAATAAAATGGTCAGAGAAGTCTCTGAAATCTTATTAATTCTGTAATGCTGTTGGAAGCTTACCAAAGGTTTTGTTCCCTAAAGCTACTGCTTTGTGCAAATCAGAAGGGATTTCTCTTTAACTGCAGAAAAGAGGCAGCATTTCTCTGATTCGTTGTGCATAAAATAACAAATGTGGAATCTATAAATGTGTTATGGAAGTATGTCTGAGTATGTCTACAATGATTTTTAAGATACCTGAACCTAAGCATGCATACACATACAAATGCACATACATATATAAAACTTTAATAGTACAGATAAGAATCTGCAGAAATTATAGATAAATCAGAATAGGAAAAGTAACAAAAGACATCTTTCAACTTTGCGTATGTAATAGTGTTTGTCATGTACTATTATAGTACTGATGGTAAAATACCTTTTAGATTTATGACTATGATGAACTATAAATTTAACTTTTGCTATCACTAAGAGTTACAGAAATTCCAAAAAAACATTGCTTATGATGTAAGTTATGATGTTTATTAATGTAGCTTAATTAATTAGGGTTAAATCAAAGGTCAATGGTAAACGAATCCCAAATGATGTAGGAATAACAATAGTGGTAAAGACTAAGCATTGTATTAAGTATATGTTAGTAATACATAATGAAAACTCCATATTTCACTTTTATCATGTATATATTATTTTAATTTGTATTATTTTAATGCATTATCTCAGTGGTCAAAGAAATATGTTGCCATTTATTTGCCATGGGTAAAGTATTGAGAGAAGTATTGTGAAAACCTATGATATTCTAGTATATTTGAAAATATTTGAGGCACACAAATATATTATTCCATATATACATATACTAACCTATTTCTATCTGAAACTGATCTCTTGTAAAAATTAGATTATAAATGCAATTTATATTTAATTCAGTACCTTGTCTTTTTATAGGCTTTATCCTCCTCTACTTCTTCACTCTGCTAAATATTAGGCAGACATTAGCTGAAAAATATTTTTAAAATGTGAAAATCTTTTGTTTTGTAGAGAAAGTTTTAATCCATTAACTATTCCTATAATAAAATACCTGATACTGGGTCCTTCAAGTACAAGTGATGTATTTAACTTCGTTTTGGTGGATGGAAGTCCTGAATGAAATGGTTCGATTTTTCTAGTCCCTGATGAGAGCTGTCTTGGCTTTGGTATAATAATAGTGACACAGAATAAAACTGCATATAGATGAGAGGCTACCATTTAGAACATCCACTCTTATGTGAACTTATCCATGAGACAGAATTGACATTTTTCAAAGGCAGTGTCTTTTCTGACCATTCATAAAATCTCACCTCTTAAATACTCCACTCACTTCCAAATATTATCAAATGGAGGCCAAGCTCATAGAAGACACATTCGAAATATATCCAATCTGTGCACACAAACTCCACACTTAATAGGTTTGATTAACTACAGGTAGGTTATGTTTACATTCACTTAGAATGAAATGGTTAGTTTAGTGATAATTTCTAATGAAATAATTGTCATAATCAATATACTACAAGATATTTACATACTTTGATAGAAGTCTACTAGTGGTACACTATTTCTTAAATTCCAAAATAAATGCCAAACAGTATGTGTATTTTTATGTATATATAATTGTAAGCATTAAGTAACACCTATATGATAATAGAAAAAAGATGTTTTGATTTTGACAGTACCAAAATAAAGAAAAAAGCATTAGTGAATTTTCTCAGGAATGTTTTAAAAACAGATATCATAGAAGAGGAAAAGTGTATTTAAAATTGCATTTCTGCTCTTTTCACTTATCATTATGGTCTTAAGATACACAATATATAAATAAAGAATAAAATTAATGATGGATAAAAGGAATTAGGGAGTTATTTTTCAGAAAGAAAAGGAAATAAAAATGGAGCAAGGGAGATGAAATAAAGGGAAAAAAGATGAAAGCAAGAAAGAGAATTGCAAACAAAAATAGAGCTTTTGCAAGTGAGAAGGAAAACAAAAGTTGGACACAGCAGGGAAAGATGGGAGGGGAAGGAGATGAAAAGGGATTGTTGTGTGTTATGTACACGTACACAACGCTTCATGGTAAGTATGATTATGTCCTGCAAATATGTAGTAATAGATAAAATTGAAAATAAGCAAAGATATCATTGTGTAATTCATATCCTAAAATGTTATAGCTTTGTCCTCATCCAGTGAACGAATACAAGGCAGAATTCACTGAAGTTTTCATTTTTATTTTTTTCTGAAACTCTAACTGAAGGAGGCTTTTTAACCCCATTTGTATGATTATCACATGAGGATTTCTCAGAGCTTTCATTTGTGCCTCTTTCACAAACTTGTCACAAACTGACAAAGACAGATAATGAATATATTTTATTCTTTTAATACTTTCTTTCATTGGAAAAATGATATATTTTAAGTTAAAAATAAATCATTACATGATATACACATTACTTATTAAAATTATCCCCTTTGCCACATTGTTCATACTGTGTTTTTTTTGAGTACACTAGTGTATGATTCTCTCATGTAGATTTTTTAATAACCAAGTGAAAATATTTCAATATTTCAGAATTTTTTAAAAATTTTTATGTAGAAAAGATTTTTATTCAGGAAATTGTCATATCTTCTGACTGCTGGTAATCTGTAAAACAGCTCTGATTTAAAGTTTTAAATGTGATGAAAAAAACCAAAGACGTCTTGAAGGAATCTGTGCCATTTTCTCATTTTCTTTGACATAAATTTTGCTATTTCACAGTTGTAGAAACAAGCACACAGACAAATGATCTACACTGTTGAAACATACTTTAAAGATAGGTGAGTTAGGATGAGAATACTGCTAGAGATAAGTGAAAAGTGTTTTACTGAATTTCAAAATTTTATTAAAATGAATTACAAATCAAAACTCACCATGTCATGTAATTCTTTAACAAATTCAGAGACTCCTTAGAATGAACAATAATAATACAATTTAGTAAAAGTTTCAAAAAACCTGTAAAATAGATATTATGGTACTGTGTTTCATTTATTTGAAACAGGAAATTTTTAAATACTAGGAAAAAACAAAGAAAAACAGATCTTAACAATGGTCAAAATATATTCTAAAATTATGTTAAGAACTTTGAATTGAAAGGAAATCTTTACAATGTAACTTGAAAATAATATAATTAAAATTATTGAAATTTTAATGTGTAAGAACTTTTTAGGATTACTTCTTGACTTTGGTCAATATTCCAATAGAAAATAATAAGATTGTTTATTAAATACATAAGATTTAATAGAGCTTTTTGCCACTCATCCCTCTCATCAGTGTTGAGGCTGTCACAGACATACACAAAAGGAGGAAGGAGAGGAGGAAGAAGAGGAGGCAGAGAAGGAGGAAGGAGAAGGAGAAGGAGAAAGAGGAGAAGGAAGAGGAGGAAGAGGAAGAGGAGGAAGAAGAAGAAGAAGAAGAGGAGGAGGAGGACGAGGAGGAGGAAGAGGAGGAGGAGGAGGAGGAGGAGGAGGAGGAGGAGGAGGAGGAGGAGGAAAGAAGATGCATGAGAAAGAAGAGCTAACAACAATTATGTGGTCATAAAATCTAAGCAAATTTTTTCTGGCTGACCTGGTTAGCATTTACCAGGTAAATTATGCCAAAAGAGTAAAATAATTTTAAATGTCCAGCTAATACGAATATTATGCATACTGAAACAATGTTCACCATTCTAGACTCCACATTTTGTGAGATATTTATTCAGATATTTATCTAGAAACTATAAACTGAGAGCTATTTACTACAACTTATTCTAGGAACAGATAAGACAGTGAGCAAAACCAATGGAACATGTAAAACTTACCCAGAGGATTTGAGAAAAAACAAGTTAGTTATGTAAAATAAACAATTATTATATGTCACATACAATTTGTATATATGGTTTTAGAAATGTATATAGCACTTTAAAATATAATAAGTTGTATAGTAATAATAATTAAAAAGAAAGACAAAGCACCAAAGTGGGTGGTAGTTAAATTTTAATTTGATGGTTATAGAAGGTGTCACTGAGAAGGCCATTTGTGTAAAGACCAGGGGGCACCCATGGGCTATCTCAGTAAGATGTGGGAAATAATTGTCTATATAGTGTTGTCCCAAATCAATGGACTCAGAGAAAATGGGCTATGCATTGGTGTGTTTGAGAAGGAATCCAGGAAAACCTCATTACAGCTATGCAGAAGAGAAGAACACTAGGATACGACATGAACTCAGAAATGACAAGAAAAATAAGTACTGCCTCATAAGCCAGGAGCAATTCCGGCTTTGACTCTCAATGAGCAGGAAAGCATCGAAGGACTGCGATGCATGTTTTTAAAAGATCCCTCTTTTGATTGCAGTGACAGCTTCATGGGTATATACATATGTCAAATCTTATCAAAATGAGGACTTAAAGTATGTGTAATTTCTCATACCAGTTATGCCTCAATAAATCTGTTAAGATCTTTCTCTGGCAACAGTGTTGAGAAGTGTACTAAAGGCAAGGAAAATACAAGAAGACTTGTCTGGGGCTAATGCAATAATAGAGTTGTAAGATCACAGAGCCTGGGACTAAAATACCATGAGTGAAAGTCTTGAGAAATGAATTGTGTGCCAATTATGTATCAAAGCTGGTATAAATAAAGTTGTTGATGAGTAAGACATTCACCATGAAAGAAAGATATGAAAAAGATATTAAAAGTTGTTGGCCTAAAGAATTTCAAAATGGATTTCTCTATATGTAAGATGTAAAGAAACATATTTGTTTTAGAGTAACAGAAGCCCAGTTTTAGAAGTGTTAAGACAGAAATTCATATTAAACATCCAAGTAAATCTGACAAAAAAGCTGTTGGACGAATGTGTCAAGTTCTACCGGGAGTCTGGGCTAGAGCTGTAAATTTAGAATATATCCATCTAACCAACTATCATCTATCTATCTATCATCTATCTATCATTTTTCTAACATCTATCCATCTATTATCTATCTGTCACTTATTTTTATCATCTATATGGTTATATCTATATAAACACATATATGTCTATTTATATAATATTGTAAAAATAAAAAGTATTGATTTGACTCACAAAAAGAGTAGATATTGAGAGGGGGAAAGAAAGAGAGAGAGACAAAGATACTGATTTATAGAGGGAATTGTCATAATTATAAGTTGGAAAAATGATAAAGAAATAGTGAAAGGAACCTGACAGGGAATAGTCAGAATGCAAAAGGAAGACTAAAGGAGGAAGAGAGAGAGAAACCCTGTGAATTATAGCTAATATGTCAAGTCAGATGAACCTTATAAAAAAGCTTGAATATGATTGAAGGCATAGGCAGTGGGGAGTGGAAAACCCAATTAGAGAAAGCTTAAAAAACTTTAGGAATACAGAAAAAGTAGATAGCAAATACACAAATTCCTTTCCAGTGTGTTTTACCAAAAGAATGAGAAAAATTATTTCACTCACAGGAGAAACAAGTCAAATAATTTGTTTAAAATGGAAAAATGCATATATCTATGTTAGTAGGGTTTCTAGCTTGAGAAATTTTAAAGCAATAATAAGAAGGAAGAAGCACTGAAATACTGTCTATAGAGAAAGAGAAATTGTGATCATGTGCATGAATATGGTGACTGATCTTTATCATGTGGTCAACTCATCAAAAAGTCAATGGTAGCACATACATCACAAACAGGTATGTGTACAGGAAATCAGATAGATAGGGGAGTAGTTTGTAAATCATTGTCTGATTCCTTTTCATTTCAATAAAATATAGAGAAAGGTAAATTAATTCAGATTGTGGTAAGAGATGCTACTAGCTTCAGGAGAAAAAGGATAGTTATGAAACAGTTATTTAGGAAGATAGTTAAGTGAGCTTGAGATAGGCACATATATTAGCTACCTGGTACCTGTAAGCCTACTTGAAGTTCATGTTACAGGTAAAAATGGATACCAGTGAGCACAGCACCATGTTTGCACTCTAAGTGTGTTTATAAATGTGAGTATAATAACAGAGTAGAGAATGGGTTGAATTTTAACTAATTGAAATGATTTAAGCTTAAGTTTTATTTTTCATTAAAATAAGAAAGACAGTCATTAAATCCACTTGTCAGAGCCTTTTGCTTAATTTGCTAGATTCTTCTTACAGTGTGATCTTATATTGTGATGGCCAGCTTGACTGGATGAAGATATCTAGCCGATCAGTGAAGCACATTTCTGGTTGTGTCTGGATGGTAGTAGGGTTGGGGTTTTAGACCCCACAGTATCTGGTTTCCAACACCTTCCTTTCTGGAACTTTCACTGAACTACTTTGCTTCTGGCTGTCAGGAGGTCAGCATCGCTCCTCTTCCATAATGTCTCTGCCTTGGACACAGCTGGTCACTCACTGACTTGAGCCTGTGAACCATGAGTAAATCCTTCTTAAGGTTATTTTTTTCAAGCATTTTGATCCTTGTGATGAGAACACGACCAATAAATAAAATAACCACAGATACAAAGAGAAATGTGACGATGGAAAAATAACAACAACAAAGATTCAAATGTTACACTTCTGTTAGATTTATAGTATTAGTAAAATTGGAAATGTTCCATGAAGGCCTATTATGTAAAATAAATATTTCAAGGAGATTCTTCTATGATTTTTCGACATGCCAAAAAAGTTGTGATCTTATATTTCTGTTTACACTGTAAACATTGCATTACTAGAAAATAAACCATTTTCCTTAGTTTTATATCTTGTTAGAAGAAATATTCTTCATATTGTTGTTAATATGCATGTATATGACAAATTAAATGTCCAGTGAATAACATCATGAGATTAGATTCAATTGTGCATATTGTTTGTTTCAAATCATTTTTAGTATTTCATCACACATGGTATTTGAATACTTAACATTAATCCAAAGAATTAAATATTTGATAAAGTTAAAATGAAAGTGCATTTAAAAATGTTAAGTATATAACCTCTGCCTAAAGCTTACTGCAAAACATAAAGATATGACAATATAGCAGATAAATATGGCAACTAAACTCAATTTTCCAGATGCTGTTTTCAGCATTTTACAAGAATTTATCAATTGAAGTACATGAAATCAGCACTCTTCAATAACAACTATAGCTGTTTTTATTTTACAGATCAAATTGCAGAGAGGATTAACTGCAATGTCATATATTATATACTTTTAATAATGTATGTGCAAATACTTGTGTATATGTCAGGTATTTATTATAGACAATGCTGCAAGTTTAGTTTATAAAATCAACTTTTATTCATTTGTTATTCAGTGAAATATTTAAGTTTAACGTAGGTAAAATGTCTTTAACAAAATTCAAAGAAGTGCCCAATGGAAAAAAGTGAGAAAGAGTACATATTGATTACTACAAAATAGTAGGTAATATAAATAAATAAATAGGTGGTGAAGAAAAAAGACAATTTTGTAAATTTTTGGAAAAAATTTTTGTAGCCTGAAATAGAGGTGGCAACAATTAAACTATATTTAAATACATTGGTGTATATATACAAAATAATATATGTCTGTGCATTTCAATGTATATACAATATTTTCTACTATTGTATGCTATGGAATTATATCAAACAGATTCAGTATCCTGCACAGGCTTCACAAGAAAACAAACATGATTAGGTATTTTTCAAACTTCTAGCTGATGTTATTTGTTTAGAAATCAAATTCAATGCAAAAACATGCAAGTTGATGCTATGATTGCTAAAATAATATTTTTCTTAGGTTTAGACTAACATATTGTAATGTTTGAGCAATTTATTTTATTCAGGAAAATGAAAATATGTTGTTATTGTAGTTTCTTGAAAACAATAAGTACACTTTAATATTTGTTGAAGACTTTGTTATATGGTTTCTAAAATATTTAATGTATAATATAAAGATTAATTTATCCTTTTATTTTCAACACATTTTGTGAATGGAAATACAGATATTCAAGAAAAAATTCCTAACTTCAAAATGACCATCGTTTTGTGAAGGGAAATGAATGATAGAATTTAATAATTACATTTTTCCAAACTTAGAGAGGAGTTGAAAACCGATAGGATGAATACCTAAACCAGATTAATATGTGTGTTTCTTTACATGAGAAGCGATTAGTTAGTTGAAGTCAGCTGAAGGAAGAAAGTAAATTTCAGTAGAAACACTGCTGCAAAGCTGATTCAAGGAACCGGAACCTTTTCCCCGGAAGATTTTAGTGCTCTCTTACCTGATATGTTGGCTTCCAACTCTGCTTCTAGTTCTGAGTTCAGCGGCTCAATTAATACTTAAACTGATCCTTTAGTATCTTCCCATGAATGCCACATACCTTTCGCGGCCCTCTGATCTACATTCCCAACATTTCACCTCGCTAATTTTCACTCCTCGCTCAAATTGTTCATTCAGAGAGCAGGATTGGTTGTTCTTTCCGGGACATGACAGATTCCTTAAGAACTTTGGACTTGACGTCCTGTCTCCTTTTCCTTATAGCTATCTTCTTCATTTTCTTCAGTGTATGTAAATGCCACCTCTATCCAACCTGACAACCCAACTAGTTAAAAATTTCTTGTATGTATTATGCTGCATGAATGTTTCTTATTCTTTTCTTTAGCAGTTAGAACCAGTTAACTTATCAGGTGCTCTTCTCATTAATTAAGCTGTTTTTGTATATTTTGTTTTCTGTCCTTACCTTCTAACTTTTAAACTACAGGAAGGCAGGAACTCTTCCACTTGTTACATGCGTCAAATAACAGAAATAATATTTAGAAAATAATGAATGTTTATCCTAAGTAAATAAAGTTTAAAAAACCCTAGGACTTATGTTAAATCATAAAAGAATGTAGATTAAAAGGCTGTAGGGTAGTACTTTTAAATAACAAGAATTACTCAGATGTAAATGGTCTCAGCTTATTTAAAACCAGTCAAAAAGAAATATTTAAAATCTTTATCCCCACATCCATTACAAAATGCCATGCGGATAATTAAATATGTTGACTAATACAGAAGTATAAAAACAGGATTCTTTGCACTGGTCTTTATAAAAGAGCTAAATTTTACCAGATAAAGTATCTATTAAATGGATACTCAGCACTCTTATATTAAATGTTATAATAAACTATATATGATTTAAAAATAGAGAAAAATTCCTTAGTTTTCTGTGAAACAAAAGACAAACAGATAAGGTTTTGGCCCTAAATTAATTATATTAAATTGTCACTCTGTCTCTGTCTCTCTGTCTTTATCTCTGCATCTCTGTCTCTGTCTCGATGTCTTTCTTTCTCCCTCTTTCTTTCATACTTTTTATTTTATAAATTAAGAATAAATTTTAATATGTTTGAAGATTATTTTCTAAAACCAAGAAGCCAGGCAGGAGTATAATATATTCTGAAATTCATGAGCAAATCCTTTAAAATGTCAGACAACAGTTAAAACACTCTATGATTAGGGCATATTTTAATTTCCTTAATGTCAAAACTCTGCTGTGGGGAAGCGAGTACACCCTCATTCAATATTCACGTTAGTTAATCTTAAAATCCAGCCAGACTCTCAGAAGTACCAATGTCAGGGTTAGAGAATACTTTTTTAAAAGACTACTCTGACCTTCACGAAGAGGAGTACAGAATAAGGCGAACCAGAAATGAAACCATTTTAGAACAAAAGATAGCATAATTTATTTTATGAAGAACAGGTCTGCAGGTGGATCATATTTTTCTTAGGAATTGTTGCTCACTAAGCCAATTTGCCTTTGATAACAGGCTGGGAGAGGTATTAGTGAGAGTTAGATAGGATGGTTTTAAATGTAAGAAGCTAGCTAGCATCATTTCAAATAAAGCATTAAAAAACAATCAAATGATTGTGTAAATCAGACAAGGGCAAGTAGATTTACTACTGTTGATGTTCTAAAATTATCTCTTAAGGGTATGCAATGTGCCAGGGCTAACAACAAGATTTCCTCCATCACACAGCTTAGTTTTCATAGGTATCTTTGCACTTGGCACTGTGCTACATACAGTGAACACTGAAAATACTCTGCCCTCAGGAGGTTATATTTAAGTAAGAAAGAAAATAAAGGTATAAATCAACATTTAACATCAAATAGAGAACAGTTCTGTTAATAAAAGGCAGGTAGAATGTGGGAATAAAATAATACAGAGAGGACTCTTTCCCATGTTATGGTTTAGGTAGGTTATGTTGGAGGAGGGATTATTATAATAGCAGGGCAAGACATTAGAAAAAAAAAACACATGTAAGGATACACGAGAAGAATGCTTATAGGACTAGGAATAAGAAGATGATCCATTTTAAGATGCAAGTTTATTGATTTTTGGATGCAAAGATGCTTGGTATTTTTCTTTCAGAAAAGCAGAAAGCTAGCATGACTGGTAAGGAGAGAGAAAGCAGAAGGCAGGTAGATAGTGAGGTAAGTCCAAGAGGTATAGAGCTTCATGTCACCTAAAATCTTGTAAATCATTGTCAAGGCTCTTAGAGCCATTGGAGGGCTTTTATCAAGGCAGTCATGGAGTGATATAATCTGATTCACACTTTAAAAACGCACCGAGTAATATCCTAAAGTTGATAATTTAGGGGTTATTGACTATGAAGACATATACTTGAGTTTGAAATTAATAGCTGCAAGCTAACAAGAAACTTTCCATGACCTCATATTCTACAGTTGACATTAGTTAATGCTGTTTTTCTATACGAAAGCTGTATTTCCTGAGTTAGCAGGCAAATCTGTGTCCTTTGCATACACTGCTTCCATTCAAAGGAAGATTTTTTTCCATGACTTGCCTAAGGATGGCGAGATAAACTCAAAGATAACATGCCCCGAATAAAAGGATAGGGAAAGCAAAACAACAAAATAATAGTGAGGACTTCACCTATTTTATAATATCAAAGTAATTGTTAAGATGATAAAATGAACACTCTAAAATGTGGTTGTATAAGATAAAGTACAAAAATTTTAATGATGACTATAAAATATGCACTTAATATATAGAGGAAAATAGCTATGACTGATTTAAAATAATGCACAAATATCTTACGGTAGTAAGACTCTTGTGATTTACTGTGATGTGTATCCTGAGATACACTATTCCAAGCAGTTGCTGACCTCTTGGAGAATACACTGATTTGCAGATTTCACAAAGCTCTAGAGGAACACTCATTTCAGTGCACAGATAACAACCTTAGAATTCCCTGATGGCTTATTTAAAAGGCTAATAGCAAATACTCCTTAGTTATACAGAAAACTGAATATCACATAAGTATCTCTTATTTATTGCAAGAATTTATGAAAGAATTTCATTTTCTGGATTGTTATGCAATCCTATAGGAGATATTTAATTGATGAAGGACTAATGCTGAAAAGCCTCACTTAAATTGGAGACATGTGAATGAAAGTAGTATTTTAATGTTTTGTGACTAGCCTAAAAGTTATGTATGAGAGTATGACTACTATGAATTATTAAAGTCAATTTTAGATGTAAAACATCATTTATTACATTAAATATAACAAATTTGTTAAACCCTCATTTAGTATATGTGTAGTTAAGATTAAGATTTCCTGTTTTATTTGCATGAACTGGCTTTGTGAGATAAAAATCGTGATTTGCTTTCCAAATATTGATGATGCCAGATGAAAGCTGAAGTGAAAGAGAAATATGATTATTCAGATACTTGGATTACATATTGAAAGTAATGAATTCTGTTTATTTGATGCTATTTAGATGCATATAGTGTTTTTTAGTTCTTATCTGACAGCTAACCCCAAAGGCAAATAAATATTTATTCACAAGTTACCCTTAAATGTCATGCTTAATTTTCCACTAGTTTTTGGCTTTTACTATTTGTGATTTTTAGTTTAATGTATTAGAAAACTATTCAATACATTCCATGATGATACTGCTAGATTATTTTCACAGTCTATCTTATTTATGTGAATCAAGTCACATGGTTATACTGCTATATATCAAATTATCCTATATATACTATACACACACAATTTTCTTAATCTCACAATCACTAGAACATTACCTACATGATGTATGAACTACAGATAACATTTTTATCCATTTTTGTCCTGTGATCCTTTGATACATATCTTCAAAGAAATGAATAAATGATCATTTTAAGTCTCATCTCAGCTGTGCTCCATTACTGTAGGTGTGGTTTGCATCATGATCCTCCAAATTTGAATTTATTACTTCCTGGATTTTCTTACTAGAGATGCTTTCCCAGTTGACTCTGGTAATGTGTTGCGTCTATCCTCAGGTTTCAGTATTTTCGGTGCATCATTTTCTCTCTCCTTTTACATTCCATGCTTTCTTCCCTTTTTTTCTGCCTTCTTGCCTTCCTGACTGCTTTTCTCTTTTGCCTTCATTCCCTCTTTCATACTGGTAATTGAATTGAGGGAGTGATAAGTTAAATTGCAAGCCCTTTTATTCCTACTTATTTTTATTTTGGCATATAGTCTAACTGAATTGTGATCCTCAAATTTATGATCCATTTGTTTCACTGTCCCAAATAGCTATCATTACAAGTGTGCACCACCAGGGCAGAATGACACTCAAATGTTTCTGTTTTAGACTGATCACTTCTTGAAACTCTAAACGTTTGATCATACTCCATACTTATTGGTACTTATATATTGTATAGGCATCTCAAATTTGTTCAGATTTGAACAAGTGGTCAAATTTGGTCAAATGAAAATATTTAGCTTCGCTTACTATGGCAAAAGGCTTTCAGGTAGTCTTCCTCCCATCTGGGTTCAAGTTTGAAACAGATATCTAACCTGAGGCTTTCACATTTCTCATTTTGTATGCCCAAATTATCAGTAAATCATATTAGCTACTTTTAAATATAGCTTGACTATAGAACTATGAGGACTTTTTTTCCTATTATTATTAATTTTATCCTAGCCAATATCATGTACTGTCTCTAATGGATTCACTTTCAATTTGTACTCACACCTATTTACATATAATTTTTTATATAGCATTATATATATGTATATATATATATACACATATACATATAAATGTATTTGTATTAGTGTATTTTTGTATGTTTGTAGTACCTAATGTCTACATATCAGTAGAGAACTGATATGTGTATATAATAAATCTTAATTCCTATTTTAATCCCCTTTCCTTCTCTCCCTGCCTCTTCTCTCCATCTCTTGATGCTCTTCTCATTTGAGAAAGATGTATTTCCCAACATTCTGTTTTTAGTTTTTGCCATTTTGACATGAAATCATCCATGAAACAAACACTAAAATCAAACACTAAAATCAAAAGTGTTCCTCTTGTATTTCTTCCTTTCTGCTCCTTCTTCCCCTTCATGTTATACACCCAATCAACTGTAGATCTGTTCTGAAGGATTAAAAATAAACTCATAAATAGAATAAGTGGAATTATAGTGCATGCCCCTATTATCTGAATTTTTTACAAAACATAATTATTTTGGTATTTTTATGCTATTGTATATATTAATAACTGATGGAATACTTTTTACAGAAACTTTGGGCCACTCTTCAACCATATCTAATACTTCTGCTTCTAGTGGATGTTTGGCATGTTAATAACTGTCAAATTTGTTAGAACACCTTATGTTGTTTATGAAGTTTTTAAATTACTCACTTACTTGTTTCCTATTGTTATAACCTATTATTACAAATTTAATGGCTTAAAGCAGCCTACATTTTTCTTGTGTTTACTGTCCTTTAGAGATCTAATGTCTGCCCGAATTACTTGAATCTTTAGGGAAGAACCCTTTCCTTTCATGGTCCGCCTTCCAGAGGCTTTTTTTATTCCTCTGCCCAGGATCTTTTCATTCTCCTTTAGAGTGTGCAGCACAGTGTCTTTTCTCTTGAGAAGTTTCCCCCTCTACACTAGTTATATGTCTGTCCTTTTTTTCCCTAACCTGAAACTATAAATTACCTGTTGACATATGAAACAGCATACTCACCGTTTACATATGCCACATGTTAGAATGTGAATATGTTCACGGGAGCATTATTCAGCCTACTTAAAGAGGACTAACTATGGAGTTAAAACTTCATATTTTCCAACCTTGTCCATGGTGAGAAAGTAAGCAATCCTCTAAGATCTATCAATCATTATCCTTCATACAGGATTATGGTATAGAGTATGAAGATATAAAGGTAGGAAATGGAATTATCTTTTACCATCCAGAATTAATTATATTTTTAAATTTTCCCAGGATAGCAATTGCTTAACATTTGGATCTTAGTCCTAAATAATTTGTAAGTGGAAACATTGTCATCTAGAGAAATTGTATATTAGTGACAAACAGTAGTATCAGTAAAATTTTTATGAACTAAATTTTTATGAACTAAATGATTTGGAATTTTTTTCTAAAGAATTCTTTGTTTATTTCAGATATTATTTTACTTTTCTAACTCTTCGGAACATGAAAATGGTAATCTAGAATTGATTATCAGAATTAGATAAGTCTCAGGACTCTTGTGATGATGGTTAAAATATAGAATGTAACTTTTTTCATCACATTAATTTGAATTATACAACATTTAATTAAACTGTTTTCTCATTTGTCCAGCAATAATTGTCCATCAACAAAGTCTTCGAGGACAGTATAACTAGAATTAAGAACATAAGAACTACGAACTCTGATTGAGGTTGCATTACAGATTGTTGATTACAAGTCACAAATCCAAAATCTTGACTTAAGGAATCCTTAGAGAATGATGATGTTTTGTTTGTTTACTTAGCATAAAATTATGTCAACTTTAGAAGAGCTGACATGATTAAGTCATTGTATAACTCATATTTTTGTTTTTTAAATGAGAATACAACTTAACTTTACAGTGCTACTAGACTTCATTCATAAGAGGGAAGATAAAGTAGGAAAATGGTGGGGACTTCTGATTTGTAATGGGGCATATGAGAAGACATGGTCCTCACAAATTATCCTATACCCTAAATCTTTTTCCCTGGCTGATAATGTCAGTTACTGCGTGGTTAGTGATCTTTTCCTAACAGTCCTTGGTACATGTACTTTATTAGAAGAACTATTTTTTCTTCCCACCTAAACAACTTCATTAATCTTCATGAGTAGAGATAATTGTCTATAAGACTCGAAGTAAATTAAGTCACAACTTGGATAAAAGAAAGCATGCCTAAAAAATTAAACTTTATAACAATAAGTAAAATGAATTCTGAAGATCAGAGAAAGGATTTAAACTTGAGTCAGGCTAAATTTATCAACATAGGCACATTTGCCAAACATTCTAAATTCAATATATAATTTTAAATAGCTCTGAATAATTCTATTTTATATAACATTTTTTATCAATATGTTGGATTGAATGTGAACTTTCTGATGCTTTATGAGAAATGAGATAGAAAAGTTTAAATTTCATGACATTTTTCAAGTTGATAAATAAAACCTATTAGAGGTCATTATTTGGAGTAAGTTCCTATATTAGATTCCAGTGAACTAAACCAGAATGGAATTACACTTACTAGGTTCCATGCCATCTATATGAATTTGAAAATGAAATTGTGTTCTCAAAAACAGGAAATTTATAGTAACCAATCTGAAAGGGTCAAGTCAAGATGTATCAATATGATAGAGAAATGCTCGGTGCTTTAACCTACACACACACACACACACACACACACACACACACACACACACACACAAATAACTGGAAGTCATTTGATGCTAAAAAAAAAAAAAATCTGCTTGTATTGCACTATGCTTTTTCTTTGTTCGTGCAAAAGCCTTCTTATAAAAGCCAATATTTGTCATGCCCAGCAAAGCTCTTGTTTGTTTTGTAGATTGGATGTTACCTGGTTCATGAACTGCTAATAAAAGTTAATTAGAGCTGGACTGGATGAGGCAAAAGGATGGCACGTCCCAGTCCGACCTGTCACCTTTGCAAGACTCTGTGTTAAAAAATGAAAAAAAAAAAAAAATAAAAAGCCTGGTGAGGCAGTTTAGTAAATGTCAAAAGTTGAGCTAGTAGCTAGTTCCAAGAAATAATAAATATATAAATAATAAATAAATCACAAAATAGATCTTCAAAATTCAATTACATACAAAGACTTAGGAAATTTAGGAATGTGGGGATGGATTTATCTTGTACAATCTAATAACCTCCTAATCACAACTCTATTTCCAGTGGACCCTTACATAACAGTGTTTGACAGTTTATCAAGGTATTGAGAAAGATTTCGTGGGTAAGGACCAGTATCCATCTTGCTTGAATTTAACCCATACGTTCAGTAGGCTTAGAATTCAAGGTGAGACTGCCATTAATATGTTTTTGGTGTAGCAGAAACTCCACTATGTTTATAATACAGAGCAATCTTTATGTGGTTCTATAGTAGATACCTAGCCTGACATATCAATACATGCATACAGTTTCCTTTCCTTGTTTGATATCTTGAAATACGGAAGTGAAAATTGCAACCGTGTTTCAGAGAAAGAACCTGTACTTTCAATTTTCTTGATATTTATGATCTTAGAAAATAAACAGAAATAAACTATCATTAATGAAACCTAGTTTACTAATACTATAACAGATCTTTACAATGTACACATTTATTTGATCTAGTGTTGATGTGTTCATTCTCAACAGTATATCAACAAAGTGTGATGAGCCTAATTTTTATGAAATTGTAATGGATATATTATATTAAGGAACTCCATTTTATATAAATAATACTTTCAACTTTGAAGGGAAGTAGCAAAAAGATAAATGAATAAAAAATTAGAAAAGACTTCTAAGATACAAACGTCAAGGGTAAAATTGGAATCGCTGATCAAAAACATTTTTTAAAATTTGTTTGAAGTTATAAAGAGCATGTTTGAAGACAGTTTATTTTGGGAAGTAAAATCAGGAAGCCAGTGAGGCCCAGTGAAGGATTCAAGTAGGGAAAAAGAATATAATGGCACGTTATTATGCTTGCTGCTTATAAGAGCAATGAGTTCAATGCTTTTCAAATCTTCTAAAGAGACTTGGCATGGAGCTCAAAATTGTCTGCATCAGCAACAGAAAATGCTTTCAAAAGGATTATATGATTTTACTCAAGGGTTATATTTGTTATATATCCAGGTTGGGGCGTACAGGACAGCTGGCTGGTTTGCTTAGGTGTCCCAAGCTTTGCATTTCCTAGCAAGTTGTTTTTCACTTCTCTTACCTCTATTTAGACTGATCATTTTCTGATTCTATTATGACAAGCCATGTGGTGATAGCCTAGGAGAGAAAGACATTGATTTCTGTCTTTACCTCACTCTCAGGAATGCTTTTAAAATTGTGCAATATTCACTTAGTTGATTTTTCTTGAGTGAAAAATTAATCTAGATGCCATTAGAGTAAAATATACTTAGAAATGCATTTTAGTTTGAATATAAAGCTGGTAATTAGAGAACTTTGCATATAAAAAAGAAAACTCTTCACCTGAAATAACCCAGTGCCTGCTGTTCATTTGCATATCTTCACTTTAACTGATTTAGGCAGGCAGAATATGCTAATAGCTGCAACCATTTCACATCCTAATACAGGAAATCCAAAAGCTCAATGATAGGCATGTATGTGCCTTACAGAGAATCTCTAAAATTACTTGGAAAAGAAAAAGTATTTCTTGCAGTTTTGCACAAATTCTCAAGAAGCCCTTTCAGGAGCTCTAGTATGCAGTCTATAACCACCAGTCTTGAGCTATAAAAATGGAATCTTTTTAACACAGGCAATATGTAATCTGAATTTTAATCATCTCCTTTTCTTAACATGTCTAATCTTTATCCTCAAACAGACGATCAATTTAGCTCTACTTTATAAAGAAATCTGTTGCATAAATTCTGTTCTGATATAAGAGAGAAATTCTGAGGTGGGTAATGTTCTTTGTTAAAATTAGAAGACAAAAATTCAAAACTTGGTTAAATAACCTCATTTGACTCTATGCTATTATATTAGATCTCTATTTAATTTCATACTTCAGATGCTCAAAACATTAATCAAGGTTTTTTTTTTTTTTTCAAATGAAAGACTCTAAGAGTTACATCCAAAACTGTAAATTTAGTCAGTTTAAGAGTGTCCTTTATTTAAATTTTTTCAGCTGCGTGATTAAGATTCTGCTTTGAGAAATTCCACTTAGGATTTTTGACCAAATGTAAATAATGAATAAAAACAACTGTGGCTTGTATGCTATATATTTCAAGAGTACACAGGATTTATTAGCAGTACATATCTACATTATAAATCTAAATGAAACTTCCAGTGCATACTTTCATACTAGTTTCCAAACAGATATAGTCAGCGTGAGTACATGAAAACTGCCAGTAGTAAATTGGAACATTGCATCTCAACTACAAAATGATAACAGAAGCTGCCAAATGCGGAACACCTGCACCATTATGTGTGCTCTTATATTACACAGTCAATGTATAAAATTTTCAGTAGGTCAGAGGGGAATGATGCTCAACAATTAAGGGTAGTTGTATAAACCTCTTAAGGGCAATTCTTTAAGTATGAACATTTAGTGGATGCATTTCCATTATGTAATATTCATATTTGATTAACCTAACTCTTATTTTGTGTACTGTACTTTATATGTTATTCATGCCTGCCTCTGTACTTTTTGAACTTAGAAACTCTTCTGTTAATGTTTATAGTTGAGTGGGTGCTGGTCTTCAGTAGATTTGGAAACTAAAATATTTACTTGACTTAGATCCAAATGTTCTCTCTGTTTGCTCCCTTATTGTATATGTCAGAGCCATTTATATTAGAAGCCAATTTTGATGGGGCTGGTGGCAGCATTTCAAACCGAAGATCCCTGCTCAGTGAGATAGTTTTATCACCTCCTTTCTTGAAAGATGTTTTGGAAAACTTCCCAGTTCTACCTGGAAAACAGGTGGGACTAGGAAAGACGTGGCTGTCAACAGTCCTCTATTACTACTTCAGTACCTGTCAAGCGATCCATTGGCTCAGTTACCCTCCGTGCTTTGCTATTCAGTATCCCAGCATTCGACTGTTGGCTGATGAACTGCTTGCTGTCAGTGTGAGCAGCAGTCCAGACAGAAAGCACATCTATTGGAGCTGCCTGTGCTCAGAAAAGTCACTGTAACTATTCTGGGGAATGGAGTGAAGAGTAGAGACTTTTGAGAAGGTCAAATTTATTACAAATGAAAGTAGAATGGGCATTCCATTGTTTGTTAATCCACAATTTAAAGTCAAGTTCTACTTTTTAAAATAGAATTTTCTCCTCTAAGTGAAAGTTGGCTTCATGACTTGGGAACATAAGCTCAGCATATTATGAGCAGCTTGCCAAATAGGAAGAAATCACCACTGACCTGAGCAACTTGATTTAGAGGGTTAAATGATCTACATTTCACTCATCAGCCTTTCAGCATGAGTTCAATGAAACTCATGGGGCTGGAAATCTGTCCCTGTTTCTAAAGGACATTTCATTTTTAAAATCTCTGTGCATTTATGTATATTTATTTTATTACAATTGTGTATAACCCTAAAATTTAAAAAAAAAATAGATGGAGACCCTGAAATACAATTAGAAGCACCATGAGGGAAACTCTTTTCTAAGATCACTTTTCAAATTGTCTTTCTCATTTACCTTTTTCATATAATGTGAGGATAAAATCAAATTAACAATGAGAAACAATTTTAGGAACATTTTACTGATATTTTTACTTTCCTAAGAAGTCTTTATTTCACACGTTATACAGGATTCACTTTTGAGAAAGCTAATTAAAAATTTCTTAGCAGCAAATCAGTTTCTGAACATATGCTAAAAAAATTAAATGTAATTATACAGACAATGAAATTGTTTTAAAAAGTGACTTTAAAAATCTTCACTGTTTACAGGAAAAACTATTCAATTTTTTAACATTTGAGGTGTATATAATGTGCCTGGCATTGTACAGATTTGCCATGAAGCATATCAATTAGAGTTTTTAATGACTCTTCAACAAATTCTCAAGCCTTACAAAATTCATTTTGAATTCAAATTAATTGAAAGATTTATCCTGAAATATTGCAGTATAGTCAATTGGAATAAAGATAAAAGAGAAATAGATTTTTAAAAACACTAGTCAAGTTGGTACTAAGCAATAATATTATTTCACAAGTCAATACTTTCATAATGTGGTGATATAAAAGAAGCATGTTATCTGTAAGCAGACAGATGCTCCTAAATTAATTCATACATATAAACAGGAATTTGATCTTTAAGTGAAATAAAATTTATCAAACTAAGTACAAGACAAAAATATGTAAAATAAACTCTCTGTGATTTAATGGACTCAGAAGAGCTGGAAAAAGCCAGAATTATCCTCTTAATGAAGCATTTGCACTGATGAGCTAATAATGTCAGCATTCTCAATTTTTAATAATATTTTAATAAGTTCTATTTTCAAAAATATAATCTGGACTAAAACTAAATATGCTTAGTAAAATTGATATATATTGAAGAAAATATCAAATATAATATTGGAATTGAAACTACTTTGCAAAGTAATATGCTCACCCTTGTGTCAGAGCCAGCATAGTTTCCTTAGTCAATGGCTGTGTAGCTGTGCAATAGTCTGTGAGTATGTGCTCTTCACTTAAATACCTTACATTTGTGGTCTGTATTACTCAGTGAGAGAGAAGATCTCTAAATTCGAGGTAGTTCGTTGAAAAAAAGAGTAATAAGTAAAAGCTCTATGGAGAAAAATGCTCTCCAGGATATCTAGGTTTTGTATAAAGAAAAGAAACTGGATATTAGAAATAATGCAATTATATGAGTGTAAATGTATTTATATGAAAGAAATTCTAGAGGTTAAGAATAGGGAAACAGACCTGAATGTCTGTTCAACTTATTTTCTAATCTAAGCCTTGTTTTAAATATCAGCTATAAGGTTATGTGGGAGTGACCAGTCCATATCCATTCTGAGAAAGCAAAACTTTAAGGTTAGTCTTTATTCTATGCTAAGTATTACAGAAATAAGACCATGCCTTCTTTAAATTGCTATAATGAATTATTGCTCGGGAAAGAACCTTGAAATATTGCCAAACTTGCTTAAGAATTATAATAATTAGTTAGAAAAAGAACTGATAACCTGAAAGCTGTCAAATTTATCTTCCAAATGTATTTCTTACAGTGTTTCCTTCTTTGTCTTGGATTAAAATTATATAAAACAAAAACATAAAAGCAACAACAGCAAAAAACTCTGTTTCCTTCTCCAAACCCATCTTTGTTCAGTCAGCTCTTTGCTTAAGCTGAAGAATTTTTAAAATATATTTTTATTAGTATATTTTTGGAGATAAGTATGACATTCATGTTGCAAAATTAATATATTGAATTAATAAATTTGAAAACGTTTTTCATATGCATATATTCATACAGAAAATGAAATAGAACATTCAGTGTTAAATTTACATATATAATTTTCTCCCACTTGCTGACTTATTCATTTTTTGGTGTATTTTGCTTTTTAGAGTTGTGTAATTTTTATGCAAATTTCATTTTATGGTACTTAGAGTTCAGAATTGTGGAAATACATACTGTTGGAGAGTAGAATATGAAACTGAAAAATGTAAGAAAAGCAAACACAATTTATTCTCTGGTATAAAATGTATACCTGGATTTTTATTTTATTAAAAATCCAGAATCTGGAGCTGGGGATTTAGCTCAGCAGCATAAGTGCCTTCCTTGCAAGTGCAAGGTCCTGAGTTCAATCCCTGGTACCACACACACAAATAATAATAATAATAATAATAATAATAATAATCCAGAATCAATTAGTGTAATAAACAAGGTCATCTTTAAATATGGCAAACATAGAGGAATCTGAAAAATAGTTAATTATAAAACCAGCCATTAAATAGATTAAATACATTGTATCATTTCTCTCTATTTGATCAGATACATGAAAAAATTCTATTAAACTGCACCCTCTCAAAATAATGAAATTTCCCTTTTTAAAATAAAAACATACTCTATTATTTTTCTGCTCAGCCAAAGGAAAGGTGAGGAAAAACACCTATATATCAAGAAATAAAATTTTAGTAAATTAGTAGATATTCCTAGTAAATTTTAAGTTATATCTAAGCAAAATTAAGCCTATCCTATTTATAACTTTTCCCTATATAGTTAGTAATAAAGGGGGTTTTATTTGTTTGTTTGATTTTTTTTTTTTTTTTTGAGACAGAATCTTTATGAGGTTCAGACTGGCCTTGGGCCCACTTTGTAGCTCAGGCAGGTCTTGAACTTGCAATGATCCTCCTAGGCAGTATTAAATTTTTAAATAACATTTAACTATAACCTATAGCTATGCATCTTTATCTTTAAATTTAGGTGCTATCTATTGGTTACCTATCATTTATTTACATCCAAATTTGCCTCTCATTCAAAGTTGTGTCACTAAAATATATAAATATTACACGGAGAAGACAAAAAAAGGAAATTAAGAAGAGGAAGAAGAAGCGGGGTGAGATGAGGAGGGTAAGCAGGAAAAGAAAGGAAGGAGTTGGAAAAGGAAGGGAGAAACATCAGAATAAAAAGTAGAAATAAATAAAAAATGAAAGAAATCAAATAAGAAAGTAAAACATGCTCTAAATGATTCAAGGAAATACTGAAGATAGGGTACTATATTTACATAGAATAAGAAACATTCATTTTGCAATATTATATCCAGCAAAATTTTTAATGCAAGGTAGTTTGGAAAGGGAAACCTTGTGGTGCTAGGGTGTTTATGGCATTGCTTTCTTTGTCCTGAATTTCCAGCATAAAACTCGGAAAGCAGACTGAATCACTGTGAACATGAGTGTGCTGCTTGTGTGCCACTTTTAATGAAGTCCTGGCCTTGGCATCAGCTTTCTCATGCTTTCTGCCAGCATCTATGACACTGAGGCAGAAACACTGTTAGTTTCAGATTCAGTAAATTCTCAAACTCTTCGCAATTTATGAGGCCTACTTCTATTGTGGGGAAATTACGAGATTCCTGTGCATGGATGATAGTAATTTATCATTGTTCCTTTTAGAAAATAAAACTGATGAATTTAATTCACTACCTAATAAATTGCATGAGAAAAAATGGGCCTTTTCTCAAAAATAAAGCATGTCTATAACAAGCATATCATACACTTTGCCCAGATAACAGTCAAACTTGGATTTTCATGCTCCTGGGGTTGATGGAAAAGATTTGGCTTCCATATTTGTCAACTCTGCCTGTGCATTAGCACCGAAACTTATGGGATCCATATCCAGTTGAGAGTAATTGGGAGTTGGTTTGGTTGAACCTGTTTTCATCTGTGTACCTGCTTTTCACAGCAAGACTGCAGATGTGCAAATACTATTGTCAAGAGCACAGTGAGATAAAAAGAATCTGGAGATGTTGTTTTTCATTGCCACAAAAATTAGAGAGGCTATGCTGAGAAGATAATATAATGTACAGCTGGGTCAATCTTCCAGGCCAAAATGGAATGTCAAAGTGTCAGTTGTGATAATTATAAGATACATTATGATTAAATGGACTTCCATCTGGAGCTCTGGCAGAAGAATTATGCCTTGAGAAATTAGGCCCTGAGACATATAACTCAAAAGGCTGATGGCACTTGGTAGTGAGTAACCCCTGGACATATTCAGTTGGCTGGATAACAGAATTCAGATTGATGGGGACTGCCCAGATTTGGCGCTCTGCTGAGATATTGCTATGATAGGCATAACTTAATCGACTGCTTGAAAAATACCGCAGAGCATTCGAGATGATGCTACTGGTAAGACAGTTTAAAACTTAGGAACATACTATGTATTACCAAATTCAGTTCTGAGCAAATTGTTTTTTCAATATCTCAAATGGAATCATGATTTTATCTTTTAAAAACAAAAATTAAGTCAATTTCTGAGGATCCCAAAATCTTGTAATCACTCATCCAAAGAAATTTTTGTATTTACTGTATTTGAATCCCATTGATATGATCATTAATTTTTCTTGCCTCCTCTCCAAACTTGGTAAAATTAATACCTAGAGTTTAATATAATGTTCAAATATTTGATATATCATTGCAATCAGTTTTTACCTCTACTAGTTGCTTTCCAGTTTCAAAATATTATTGGAGGTAAAACCAAAGAAATAAGTATGTCAATACTGAAATTAAAATGCTTATGGGTATTTTAAAATATGCAGGATGCATTGTTACAAGGAAGCAGTTTAATATTGTTAAGGAAAGATATACTCAGGTGTATCTGATTTCAAGTAGTACTGTTGAATACATGCTGAATAATTTCTTCAATAGTTCATTAAGAGATACAAAAAGGATTTGATGACCAAGAGATAAATGATTGGATTAGTAATGGTTTACTTCTCTGAACACTACTGTGACATTTTCTTTTGGTGGAAAAGCTTAATTCAAGCATATCATTAATTTGCCAAAGTATTGTATCTGATGGTAAAATCTACATATATTTTTGGCAGGTTTTGAACTTACCAATTAGTTCATCATGACTGCCCCATTACAAAGGAAAAAGCTTATTTATTTATATTGTGTTTACTCACTAAATAAAAGTTTATTAAGTGGTAGTCAGTATACTCGAGATCTTGTTAGCTTGGGAAATATATGTAGTAGATCAATACAATTTACTGGGTATCTCTTTTTTTGAGAGCAGGATATGTATTTACCATCTATATCTTTATATGTTTTAAATAACTCACATAAAATCATGTTAAATTTAAAATACAAAAAAAAACTGATTAATTCATTGTAAGAATTTTAAGCCACAATTTAGTAGTCTAAATATTCATTAGTAATTTTCTGTCATGTATTATTTATACATAATATATGTGACTCTACCAAAAAAAAACTCTATATACACACTTAATAAATAGAAAAACTCGTGTAAATATTTTAATACTAAATTTACTGAGACATCAAAAGATTCATACAAGTTACTTTTGGCCTCTAAATTTATAAGACGTGCCTAAAGTAGTGGCCATTAATTTCTAGACAGTTATCAGTACCGAGAAGTGCTGCTTGCAAACTTGGTCATTGAGATTGCTGCCCATGAGTTTCTAATTTCTTCTCTAATGGATGGAAGTGTTGCAGATTCTCTGTGATATACAACACCTGTGAGGGTGCCTCAGATGAGTGTAACATCATCTACTGAAAACATATCAAACTTTTTTCTTTTCCTGAAGTGTGTGTACATTGTTTGATTGACTGTGTACATCAATGTATATATTCATATATATAAATACATAAATTTCTATTGAAAACTGTGGCATAGTCAATGACAAATGAAAGTCACATAAAGTATATTAAGGATTGTCATATTCTTTAACAGATCAAAATTTATCTTTTCACTACTTTCTTTGCTATATACTGTCTCTTCTGAAAATAGATGTCTCATATATCTTTCCCTTATCCTTTATTTTAAGTTCTTACCTTGTTATTTTGAATTTAGCTTTCTTTGCTGATTATCTGCAGCTAGTGAGCCATGCTGGCAATATGGAAATGAGGTCTGGCAGAGGAATACTGAGATCTCCTGCTACTCAAGTAGATATAAAACAGATAAGGAAATGAAACAAATATCCTTCTGGGTATCAGCAATTGTGCAACTTTTACTGCAGTTAAAACAGTTCAGCCCCTACGTAGTAAGATTATTTTGTGGTTCGTACAGCTGTTTCGACAGATTGTTTTCTTGAGTGAAGTACAACAGGAGATAAGATGTTGATATTTGTAAGTGAAAGCTGAATTTCATTATTTCTTAATTAAGAAAATGTTGTTCAATGATGCCAAAGAACAGTGTTAGAAATGAAATCAAATGGCTAAAGAATTTTTTTTTAAGCAATAGAACTTTAAAGAAAACGTTGAAAGTGCATGCCAGCAAAGATAAAGAGCAAAGAGAAATTTGAACAGAAACCTGACAGAAGATAAGTTATATCAGGAACAAACTCGTCATTTTATGTTATTGCTTTTCTGACATTAATTATAAATGACAGGTGACCTGTCAGCCAAGGATGGTCTGCTCATAGAGACTGTGAGAAAGTTTTAGATCCCTTAATAACTCAGCTGGGAACAAAGCCTAACATTTCAAGTTAATTTTAACAAGACTGTAATATAAATAGCAGTGTTAACACAAGTCAGCTATTCAAAACATTTTACAGAATTTGCTAATTAATCCTTGCACTGTTGATAAATAATGCTTTCTTTTACCGAGGGACAGAAAGAAACAACTTGTATGTTACTATTACTCTGAAATTTCTAAATCTTAGGTAACACAGTACTAAGGATTTACCTTTTTACTCTATGTCTTCCTAGATTCAAAACATATATACACATGGACCTGAAAATAAATATAGATGACAATAAATAATTTGTAACTAGATTATAGTCTCATCATGCATGAATTTCTTGTCAGAGTAAGTATAACCATGAGGAGCAAATTTTTATTCTATAATATAATATTGCTGCTTCATTTTTTCATCGGCTCCTTCTCTCCACCTTACCCTAATTTTGGCCTGCCAAACACAAATCAGACGGCATTTCACATCTCAAATTTATGAATACTATTTACATTTTCTCTGTTATTTTGCCCTATGTGATATTATCTAGCAAATATTTGTCTTTTCTATTAGATAACATAATTCATGGTTAAAAGACCATTTTTTGTTGTTTCACACACAGTCGATGTTTAATAAATATTATTTAAAAATTAGTACATCGTGAGAGATGCAGTCAGTCCTTGCCATTCAATATGAGAGCCTTGCAAACTTAAAGTCGTGTCTTAAAACTGGAATTGTACTTTAAAAATGTTTATAATTCAAAATAACTTAGACACACATATGTATAGATTCAGCATCAATATTAGTTTAAATAATAGGAATAAAAAGTATCAGAATAATTTAAAAGCATTTCTAAAGCCTTTTTCTACACCTTGATTCTAAAAATATAAACCAAATTAAGCACACAACTTTGCTCTTTGGTCCTCAGTTGTAGGAGAAAGCACAAATTGAGAAAAGGAATATGAGACCACAAAGGAGAATGTTATTTATTTGGTTCTTTTAATACTATTAAATCCTCAAAATGTCACACAGGTAATGCAGATATTACAACCATTTTAGATATAATTAGTATGCCTGATTCATATATTAAGAAAATTACACAGCTAATCATTAGTAATGATGTCTGTTTTAGGAAGAGGATATATCTTCTAGTAAAGAATTCTTCGAATACTTCTTCTAAATTATTATTGTAAATTGATAGAATAAACAGTCCTCTATTGATAGAAAGTAGTTAATAGAAGCAAGCTTGAGAATTGACTGCTTTGCATCTGAATAGTTGAGAGAGAAATGATGTTCAGTATTGTTCAAGAATCCAAATAGTAGATCCTTTTAGTTCTTTTTAACAGAAAGCATTGCAATAAATAAAATCTCAAATAAAAGTTATGCATAGATGTTAGAGGAGGTATGGGCATGGTATTGAGACCAAAATTTCTTGAGTAATTGTCCGCAAAGTTCACAGAAAATTAAGAGCCATTCAGGCAGTAATCACAGGTACGCTCTTTCAGCACTCAAACGTGATCTTTCAAACAGTACTATGTAATTTTGCACATAGCAAATGTCTTCCAGACTTCATTTCAGAGTGGAGACAATTAGTCCATATTTACAGCAATTTCTATATCATAAGCATTGCTCCCAACACTTACATATTCATGAATAGGAAATGTTAGCAACTCTTTGTATTTATCACTGTAATTAACCACCCTTCTCTGTGTCTGGAAAGGTCTAAATGTGTAAATGGAATATTCACTCTTTTGTGTCACTGTAGAGTTCTATGCTCGGCCACTTTTCTCTAAAATGTCACATTGGTGGTAGTGGTATGTGCATTACTGGGCGCGCGCGTGTGTGTGTGTGTGTGTGTGTGTGTGTGTGTGTGTGTGTGTGTGGGTGTGTTAGGCGGCTTGAGAAAGGGAGATTATGTGTTCACATATTAAATATTATAAAAATATTCTAAACCTCAACCTTAAAACGTAGGAGTTTCTGAAAGGTCATGGAAACATTTTTCCAGCATGGACCCTCTTAATGAGCTCACTGCCATCCCTCCCTACCTGAGAATTTTTAAAAGCCTAGTGTCTTTGCTCTCCTGGGGAGGCTTATCTCTCTTCCCTTTGTGAGGGGAAAGGAGTTTCTGAACATAAAATGGCTGAGTTTTTTTTTTTTTTTTTTTTTTTTTTTTTTCCAGTCATAGAACAACATTGGGTAAAGACAAATGCTTACACAGTAGACATTGCTGCAGCAAACACAGGCTGGTATAATTTTTAAGGTACTGAACATTGAAAACAGTCCACATGCAAACTAAATATACATGAAGTCTCATTTATTCTAATGCTATCAAGTATTGGGAATGTTTTGTAAAGATGTCTTATGCATATATGAAAAATGAAGAAAGAAGAAATCCATTCTACGGAAGCACATGTTATGAAATACTCCGATGGCTTACAGAAAGAGTAGCACCCATTTTGGTTTGAGGTGCTTTGCAAAATGAGTCTTACATTAAAATGGTAAAGCGGGCGGACTTAAAAGGAATTGAGTTCTGACTTGTAAAAGTTGCACTTCTTTTTCCAATAAATAACTTAAAGTACTTGATTTTATTTTGGACTTTTTCATTCATAGACTACCTAAAACCAAATTGTAGTGTTTTTTCTTCTTAGGTAGTAGTGAAGGATGCAGAAAAATAAGGGAAAATGCCGTGATTTTTAGGGACTAGGGAACAGTAAATTCAATAAATACAAATTAAATGACAGTAATTTCTAGCTTAATTCTATAAATGTTTACTAAATTAAAGATATGGGATCATACAATGAGATAGAGAAAGTGAGAGTGAGCATTTTTTTTCTCAGAAACAATCTTTGTAACTTTAATTTCCTTTTTAAAAAAATACTCAATACATTGTCAGATTCTAAATTCAGGAAAAAGTTTTTAGAAAATAATCATATTTTTTAAAAGCCTCAAATTTGTACATCTATCTTGAGTATTGTTTCAATGTGTGCAGAGTTAAATATATTGTTATTAAAAGTCAGCATGTAAAAATATATTTGAAGATCAACATTAATAAAAAAATGATAAACATTTTTGTTATAAAAATGAATTTATTTTACTAATTTCTTAAATATACATGGAAAGAATTTTATCAAATGTGAATATTTCTGTATTTATTCAAAAACATTTATTCAACTATGAATATTTAGACTGAAGGAGAAAAAGATACAGTTCTCACCATTGAGAAACTCACAGTCTCGTGGGGAAGACGGAAATAAATAAACACCATAAAATGTGAAAGTGCTATAATAGATGAGTATGTTGATTCAAAAGGAAAAACCAATGCACTGTATGACATTGATTACAAGATCAATATGCGTCAACAGTATGATGACTGCCAAAATATCAAACAAAAATTTAGCCTGGTTCTGTGTGTTCTTAGAAGTCAAAATGAAGAAGAAAATTGTTTTAGAGTATAATTCACGAATTTGAGCATATCTGCAGTATCTTTCTGTTTGCCTATCACACTAGGAAGCAAAAAAGAAAAGTAAAGAAAACCTGTACATAAGACAATTGCCAAATGGTTTTTGGCATAATACAGATTTATGACAGTCTCATATTGAGCTATGTTGAAAGAAATATAACTGTTTATTATAAAAAAAAAACAAAGTTCTAGGACTATGTGAATATTGGAAAGCTACCTTCAAATATTGGAAGAGTTGGCAAATTTAAAATATATACTTCTGAAGCGTAGAATGATGAGTTGGGTATGATGGTACACACTTGTAATACCAATACTTGGGATGCTGAGGCAGGAAGATTGTTGTATGTTCAAGATCAGCCTAGGCTACAAAGTGAACTCAAATCCAGCCTGAAATGCACAGTGAGACCCTATGTCAAAAAGAAAAAAAAAAAAATGTAGAACTATGATACTCTGCCAAATTCCAGAAAGGAAAAGTGATAAAAACACAGAGCTTTTTGCTAATAATTAAAAATTATCAGAAATTAAAGGGAACTTTGAAACTTAGTCTTTCTGAGTGTACTCATCTTAAATGAGGCAAACAAACTGTCGGCTAGAGTGTGAATTCATACATTGAATGATCACAAGTTAGCTGTTTTTAAGGCCTTTCTCTCTATCTGTCTCTGTATCTGTCTCTCTTTCCATGTCTTTAGACATGTGTTGTTTCACAGCACTCAATCTCTTTCTCGCACCATTTACATCCCTGCATACTCAAAAATGCATACATATAGTGTGCTATACTCCTATTTAATTCATATAGCCAGAGCTATATGAATTATAAAGAATCATAAAGGGATTATTAAGCAGGCTTAGAGGATCAAAGGCTAGGGAATCTGCAGCAGTGGGTGTCTACATAATTAGGAGTGGAAGAGTCTACAATGCTCCTCAGTGAGACTAAATGGCAAAAGAATCCACATTGACCATTAGCATGTCTGAGAGCTGAATAATCCAGTAGCCCTTCAGTTCAAGAAGATGCAGTGGCAGAACAAGAGAGATCAAAGGTAGAACATCAGCCCAATGCCCAAAGCCTGGAAGGGCTGGAGTGTTGATAGGGTCATTCTGTGCTGGAAGGCCGAAAAATGAGCAAAGATGACAATAATAAGTGAAGCTCCTCCAAAACAGGAAAGCTTCCTTCTCTCTCCTTTAAGTTTGCTCAGGCTACAAGCCTGTTGATTAGTGCCAGACCCATTTCGGATGGATCTTGTAACCTCAGTTTGATATCCTGCCTGTCAAACATCCAGAGTCATATAGAGAACTATGCTCCACTGAGCTGTTGGACGTTGTTTTAATCCATTCAAGTTGATATACCACGAATAACGGTCACAGATATCTGTATTTGAAAAGGGTAAGAGAAATCCATTAACCACAGATAATATCAACAAGAGGCCATTATCCAGTGATTACATGCAAGAGTAAGTGTGTGTAGAAGAGATTATTCCTATGTTCTGCTTGATTTTTAGAAAGAAACTATTTTAGTTAAGTAGAGAATATATGTAGATGCCTAGATCAATACTTTGTAACATTAGCATCTAATGTGCCTTATATCAGTTTTTTTCATTTAGATTATGATTTTTTAATTACGTTTTTAGATTGGGCCTCATTATGTAGTTCAAGGTAGTCTTGAAGTCATAATGTAGACCAGCTTACTTTTGTATTCAAGTATTGGGCTTATAGGCATATACCACATACTTTGTTTCTGCTATAGGCTTGCCTATCATTTTTCATGGTTTTTTGAAGGCATGAATTCTTGCCAAGTTCCTTAATGCCAAACCTTTCCCTCACCTTGTAATGATTTCTATGTAGAGCCTTGATTTTTCAGTTGTGCTGTTTGTCATTTGTTTAGCTTTTGTCTGCGTCTTTACTATTGAGTTCTGCTTTGTTCTTCCGTTTTCCTCATACATATATTACCCTCGGTTATCCAATCCATTTTTTGAATTGCTTTCGTTATTTGCTTACTTTCCTGAATTTTCTGATTGATAATGATGCCTATCTCTAGGAAGCAAATCCCTATCTTTACAGATTTATATTGACTTGGAAGCAGATCTGTCTGAAAGTCTTGAACTAGTTTTTAAAATGTAACTTATCATTAAGTTCCTGGTATTAATCTCCTGCTTCTACATTAGTCTCATTTACAATATTTATATTTTAATGCAATAGTGTTGTCCTTACAAATGTTCAAGATTCATCATGTATCAGGCTCCACGCTAGTTCACTGACAACCTTTGTCTTATTTACTATCACAATACAACTTTATGAGCAGGATTTCAATATCTCCATTTAAAGAGACTGACAAAATATCCTAATGAAAATTTGTCAATATCTCAAAACTTTTTCAGTATTGAAGATAGTAAAACTGAACTGAATATTTTTACTTAGTAACCAAGTGATTTGTTAAGTGAATTAAAAAAGAATATATATATATCCCTTGAATCTGAGAACTTGAATCTCTACCACAAAACAAGCTAACAGATTTTACACAAAAATACAACAGTAAAATTAATGCAACTGTTCTAAATGTAAAAGAGAAGATGTAATATCAGAAGGTGAATGAAACATGTAATTATTACCATATTTATAATTAGGAGTCTGAATTCATGTTCCTCCCTTCCTCCACTTTCCCAGAATGCCTTAGTTTGAGAGAAGAGGGTGAGTTCATGCTCCTGCCTTCCGTCACTGACCCTCAAATCAAGCAGAGCTTGGAGTGAGGTATTTCAAGGCCTAAAGGAAAGCCACCTTAAATCCATATTGTTTTTACCTATAAAACTACATTGCACAGTTGATGGACAAATGAGATACTTCAGTGAAAATTACAACTGAAGAAATTTATAGCCACCAAACAAGCTCTACAGAATACTCTGAAGGAACTATTAGAAAGAGATAATGAAGGCCATAAACACTAACAGAAAGAAGCCGCAAATGAGAGCAAGCAATTAAACTAGGAGAAAGACAGGGAACAAACAACAGGAAAACAACATGAAAAAAGTACATATACACTAAAACCATCAAGATAAATGGTTTCAACTCACCAATAAAATGAAACAGACAGAAGGATCAAAAAGCAAGATCAAACAATATGCTGCATTCAAGGAATATATTTAACACAAAAATAAACTCATAGACTAAAAGTCAATGGATAGAAAACAGGTCGCCAAGAACCCAGAAAAAAGCAGAGGTAGCTATTTTATTTGCAGAAGATGCAAACTTTAAGCCAAAACTGATCAAAAGAGACAAACAAGGTCAGTACACACTTGCTAAGGGAAACTCCAAGAAGAAGAGATGCCAGTTGTAATTATTTATGCACCAAACAGGTTCACTGAACTACATAAAAAAAAAAAAAAAAAAAAAAAAAAGAATCAGGGCTTCCCCAGGGTGAACCACAGCCGTTCTCAGCAACAAGACCCAAGCTCCTCTGATGAGAACAGCCAAGTTAATATCTGGAAAGAAGCTCAGCAAGCCCCTCCAGGAGAACCAATGGCCACAAGAGAACCTTCAGCAACAACAATAACAACTTCTCCAGTTCTCCTTTTGTGTTGGTAACCATCCGTAAGTGGGCTCTGCCACTCAGCACCACACTGATTCCGCTCAGGTATTGTTAAATTGCCCATCAATTTTCAGTCCACCACAAAGAGCAAAAAGAATTCTGGAGAACAAAGGCAAGTCAGTGGGCATCACAATCCCAAAACTGAAATTACACTACAAAGCTACTAGGATAAAATTGGCATGGTACTGGCAAAACAAACAAATAAACAAACAAACAAAAAACATGTCTGAGGGTAAGTGGATCAGAATAGATGGTGAAGATACAACTGTATCTTTGACAAGTGAACCAAACAGGTTCACTGGAAGAAAGTTTCTTTAATAAGTAGTGCTGGAAAAACTGGCTCTACACATGCCAGAGACTAAAACTAGCACCTGGCTAAAGTCACAATGAATCAAATATCTAAATTAGAAAAATTAAACTTTCTGGAAGAGAAAAGAGGTATGAAAAAACTTGCAGGCATAAATACAGGCAGAAACGTCATGAACAAAACTCAGACTGCAATCATTAAATGGAATCTCACCTTACTAAAAGCAGTGCTGTGATTTCTCACCAACCACGTGCAATCCACAGAATGAGGAAAAAAAATTAGCCAGTTGTTCCTCAAAGGACTTATATCAACAACATATAAAAATTGAAAAAAATCAGACCTCCCAAATTGAAGGAAACAATCCAGAAATAAACATTTGAGATGGAGGCGTTGTAGGTTTCTCTAAATGCTGCTGTGTTGTGCTGTTGGTTCTGGAGGAGCATATCATGACAAGTTTCCTGATTTAAACTGCATGTATTCAAGGACACAGGTAGAGCCCATTATTCCTGGTGAGTAGCAGTTCTGGGAGTAATTTTTTTAAGGTCTCTTCTGGTTCCAGATGAACTTTAGGAGTGATTTCTCTAGATCTATAAGGCTGGTGGATCTCTCTCCCACACCTGGAACAACACTTGAAGCTTCCAAATACAGGAAAATGACAAAGTGAAAGTCTAAAATGCAATCTCAAACATCCAGACCATCCCAAGAAAGTCCAGGAGCCATGTGCATAGAAGAAAATACATGCCACATGACTGAAATACCTGAAATAATGGTAACTGAAATAAAGAAGCAAGTATTGGAAGCCGTGAAGAAATTCAAACTAGAAATATTCTCTCAGATGAAAGAAGATTTGATAAAAGAAATTAAGCAGATACTAAACATAGCTAAAGAAGAGGCAGTTAAAAAATTAGAGGAATTAAATGGAAGTATAGAATCCCTGGATGAACAGTATAGGAAGCAAACAGAATACATAAAACAGACGCAAAGAGATATACAGGAAATCAAAAACTCCATTGAAAGTTGTAAAAACCGCCTCAATGAATGTGAAGATAGAATCTCAGACCTCGAAGACAATATTGCAGCCAGTGAACAGGAAAGAAAAGATCTTTTGAAAATAGCAAGAAATCAGGAAATAACGATTCAACACCTACAGGACGACGCAAAGAGAAACAACATAAGATTGATAGGGATAAATGAAAAAGAAGGGGACAACATAAAGGATGTCAAGAGGATATTTAGAGAAGTAATAGCTGAAAATTTCCCAAACATGAGATTGGAAACTGATATCAAGATCAATGAAGCATATAGATCTCCAAATAGTCACAACCAAAATAAATCTACACCCAGACATATAATAATGACCATCTCAGAAATTGAACAAAAGAATAGAATATTAAAGGCTGTCAGAGAGAAAAGACAGATCACCTATAAAGGAAAACCTATCAGAATTACAGCAGACTTCTCAGCACAAACAATAAAGTCAAGAAGAGCATGGAGTGATATATTTCAGATCCTAAAGGAAAATGATTTTCAATCTAGGCTGATGTACCCTGCAAAACTGTCCTTCAAATTTGATGGAGAAATACGATACTTCCATGACAAAGATCAGCTGAAAAACTTCATGATCACCAAGCCAACCCTGCAAAGAATACTGAAAGACAGCCTAGATACATTTAGGAAAAAACCACTAAACAAAGCAGACAGTTGAACAGAGCAGAAAGATAAACATGCAACGCCAGAAAGATAGTATGTCAACAATAAACCAATTTATAACAGTTCTTACTATGAATGTAAATGGTCTCAATACACCAATTAAATGAAATAGACTGGCAGAATGGATCAAAAAACAAAATCCAACCATATGCTGTTTACAAGAAACCCACTTAACTCAAAAGGATACTCACAGACTCAAAGTCAAAGGATGGAAAACAACATTCCAAGCATCAGGAACCCCCCCCCAAAAAAAAAAAAGCTGGGGTACCTATTCTGTTTGCAGACAAAGTCAACTTCAAGCCAATAATGATTAGAAAGGATAAAGAAGGTCACTACATACTGGTTCAGGGAAAACTCCAAGAGGAAGATATAACTATCTTAAATATATATGCACCAAACTCCAGAGCACCCAGTTATATAAAACAAGTACTAACAGAAATGAAAAACCAAATCAGTAGAAATACAATTCTGACAGGAGATCTTAACACACCATTGACACCAAGGGTTATTACTTTGTAAACATCCTCATCCTGTGCAAAGGAGAGCGAGGAACTTTTTAGTGCTACACCCTCAATGGAGATGAAGGAGGTTGTGCTGTGTACAATGTAAGGGAGGAGAAGAGGCTTGTTTTCTTCTTTTCACTGCTCTGGCTGCTGATTTGAAGTGTTGCTCCTGTGTCATGCCACCCTGCTTTAGAGTCAGCTGATTATTGACTGAAACCTCTAAAACTGTAAGAGAAATAAACTTTTTTCCTTCATTTTGGGTGTCAGGTGTTCTATTTCAGGAATGAGAGAAAAGTAAAAGTGACCAAGAAAGAATTGTTATTGTACCTGGCCATGTGGATCTCCTTTGGGAATGCCTTGTGGGAAGAGTTTGGAATGGTTCGGAGATATATCCGGAAGGAGAGGTGCTGAAACAGCTTAGGCTGTTCTGTGGGAGAGATTCTGATCAGAGCTCAGGAGATCAGAAGGTGGACAGAAAGTCTGCCAGTAAAGACTAGGCTCAAGAGGTTTCTGCTGGGATTGCATTGGATGCTGAAATCCAGGTGGCATGTGTTATGGCTTGTGTCGATGTCCGCTCCCGGCCGGCAGGAAGGACACACGACAAAGTCTGGTAGTGGACAACCTTTTCTTTTTATTTTCCTTCTCCGTACAGCCTGCCCTGGGTTCTCCCAGCTGAAGCCTCCTCTGGTCCGCTCCCCGCGGCTCCTTTTGTGCTTCAGTCTGCCCCAAAGCCTCTACCGGTCCGCTCTCCGCGGCTCCTTTTGGGCTTTTACTTCTGGGCTTCTACCTGGCTTCTTCTTCCGCCCAGGGGTGGCACCGGTATATATACGGGTACAGTGTCCAATCATGTTAAAGTAAGCAAGGCAAGCTGATTGGCTAACATCATCAGTTGCCAGGCAGACTATATTGTTGAGCGGGTTGTTTACGCGGTAAGCAGGAAACTAACATATTCGATGGGAGGGGTAATCTACCTCAGGCTTTGCTCTTTACCACAGGCCGCACGTCCGCCGCGCAAGGCGAGCTATCACAGACGCGGCTCCCAACATCTCCCCCTATTTTATTTTTTATGAATGTGCGCATCGTAGCCCTTCCTGGACTGGGTGCAGAGGCTTATGCCCTATGTGTAGGCCCACCGTAGGTCCTTGGCTTAGACCCTGGTTGGCCATGCCATGGTCTGCCAAGGCCCTGAGGCTCTCGTCCTTTTTCTAGGGCCAGGCACAAACTGGACGGAACCTGGATGCACACAAGCTTGCACTCATTTCCTCTCCGTAAAGAAATCCCCTCGGAGAGAAATTTAGACCTGGGCAGCATCTAACAGTCCAGCGGCTTACGTGCAGGATGGGGTAGGGCCTGGCTTAGGTCGAGTCGTGCTGGGGAGGCACGCTCTTACCCGTCATTGACTCACCTACCCTGCTGTGTATTGTCACCTTATGGAGGAGAATGAGGGATGCCCGCCATATCTAGACTCGGTCGTGGGCCAATTGAGCAAGCCATGCATATGCCTGAGGATCTTCTTGTCCATTTTGGGCTACCGCTATTTCTATTCATCTTATTGGTTGGTCTGTGATGGATCTCCAGTAGGGCAGGTCTGATCTTCAGTCGAGGGCTTTGTTGCCCGTGTCAGTCTCTCCGGTATCCACAGTGGTTCTCGTCCCGGTTCCTGTGGGAAAACACAAACCGCGCCTCGGTTCCAGCTGACCACTGGATCCGGGCCCATCCATTGTCCTGTCAGGACATCTTTCCACTTCACCCACCCTTTATGGTTGGGGGAAGGGTTGCAGTGCTCCACAGCTGGGGAGCGATTATCATTATTTAAATTTAAAAAATTGTGTGTGAATAGTGCCATGGATAATCGTGCCTTTGGAGGCAGGCCTTGGCTTACTCCCCCTTTTTGTTTTTTATTTTTTATTTTTTATTTTTATCTTTTTCGTTTTTTTTTTTTTTTTTTTTTTTTTTTTTTTTTTTTTTTTTTATTGGTACCAGGGATCGAAAATCCCCAGCCCCCGTTTATGCCGCTGAGCTAAATCTCTAGCCCCCGTTTCCTTGACCGGCGTTTTTCTCAGCCTGCTCTGCAGAGAACTCTGCGTACCAGGCTCGCCAATCCAGGTAACTGCCCGAGGGCAGACACGCCTTTGCCAGCTGAATCCAGTCCGCGGGGGTGAGGGGCCCAGAAGACAGATTCTCCAGCATGGCAATGGTGTAAGGCGCAGTCGGCCCAAAGGTTGTAACTGCATTTTTAAGTTCTCTAATCTGCTTTATCTCAAAAGGCTCCCATACATTGCGTCCCTGGCCCATAGCTACTAGTACAGGAAATATCCCGTAGGGGCCACTATCTATCCCAGGTGGATGTACCTCATGAGACAAGCGTCCCCCCTGCCAAAGCCGCCTGTAAAAATACCGACCCGCCGGCGGCGGAGCATAAGACAGCGGCCGTGATTGGGCGGAAAATGGGGGCCCGTGCATCACTTCCTGTTCTGGCGAAAGGGGAGAGAGCTCCCAGGCGGCCGCCTCGTGGCGAGGGATCGCCTCCCTCTCGCGCCGGGGAGCGCTCAGGAGCTCTCTACTCCTCCGCAGACCAGGTTGAGCAGAGCGCAATTCGCGGGGCAACGCTGGAAAAGAACCCTGCGACTCCTTATTGAGCGATTTAGGCTCCTGACAGCTGGTCTCTTTGGCCTCCTTGCCATTCAACTTTCCCTCGTCCTCGGAGTCAGACGACTCCGAGGCTAGAGCCCCGTCCTCCTCCTTAGCATCCTTGTTCCCCTTGACGGACCCCTCTCGGGAGCTCCCTGACTGGGCCTGCTCAGATACCCTGCGTACTTTTGTAAGCTCTTGAGAGCTTTCTCCACAACCACCCTCGCTCTTAGTGTTGCTACCTAACATGTTTCCCATCTTTTAATATGTTACTCACCGCGTGAGGCCCAAGGAATCCGCCACTTACGCGTGAGCCTGAGGGGAGTCTAAAAGCCCTGTAGGTGTGCGCCACCCAGAGCCCAGGCTTATCCCCAACTCACCTGTCTCGCAGCTCTGTACTGGAGCGTTGTCCACTTCCATGTCTCGGGGGTGATCAGTCCCCGGGCGGGCCTCCAAATGTCGATGTCCGCTCCCGGCCGGCAGGAAGGACACACGACAAAGTCTGGTAGTGGACAACCTTTTCTTTTATTTTTCTTCTCCGTACAGCCTGCCCTGGGTTCTCCCAGCTGAAGCCTCCTCTGGTCCGCTCCCCGCGGCTCCTTTTGTGCTTCAGTCTGCCCCAAAGCCTCTACCGGTCCGCTCTCCGTGGCTCCTTTTGGGCTTTTACTTCTGGGCTTCTACCTGGCTTCTTCTTCCGCCCAGGGGTGGCACCGGTATATATACGGGTACAGTGTCCAATCATGTTAAAGTAAGCAAGGCAAGCTGATTGGCTAACATCATCAGTTGCCAGGCAGACTATATTGTTGAGCGGGTTGTTTACGCGGTAAGCAGGAAACTAACATATTCGATGGGAGGGGTAATCTACCTCAGGCTTTGCTCTTTACCACAGGCCGCACGTCCGCCGCGCAAGGCGAGCTATCACAGACGCGGCTCCCAACAGGCTTGGAAGCATTTCTCTGCATTTTGCTCATGTCCAGAGAATTTGCATAAGATTAAGGACAGTGGACTAACAAATCTGGCAGAAGAAATTATAAGGCAGTGTAATTTTGAGGCAGTGGCATGGCTATTGTGGGGAGTTTTTGGCAGATTTATGTTGTGAATCAAGAACAAAAACTCAGCAGGATGACTTAAAACATGATGAGTTTGGCCAAAAAGGAAGGTCCAGTAAAGTTGTGGACTATAAAGAGAGAGCTGAGACCTCAGTTGCTGAGAAGAAACAGAGAAAAGTGCTGATGGTATTCATCCTTACTGCTTTGCTCCTGCAATAGTAAAGACCTAATAACTCTAGGCAGATTTTCAGAGGATATTCCGCGAATATTACTCTCTGCTCTTTAATTACTTGTTTGCTACTGATTCACTTGTCCTCGAATCCAGACCGTAGGCACAGGACTTGTATTTAGAAACATATAATGGCAAACTGATCGAAAATATTCCAAAATCAGTGTTATAACTTAGTCTCCTGTTTTTGTTCAGGAGATTCAGCTCTTCCTACCAATTCTGTACTATCTTTGCCATCCTCAGTTCACCAACTTGCTGTTGTTAGGAACTTTCCATTCTATTCATAGTACATGGAATCCTTTAACTAATAAATATTTTCTCATTTATTGCCAAGAACTTAAAAAAAAAACCATTTGAGATGAACACACACTTTTCAGATAAAGAATTATAAATTGCAAAGAACTACATGAAAAAGCGTTGAACATCATTTGTCATTTGAGAGATGCAAATTAAAACAACATTGAGATTACATCTCACCCCAGAAAGAATGACTATTTTAATGCTTTATTTTGTTTTGGTCCATGGGAATCGAACTCATGACTCTGCGTTGCCAAGCAGACACTGTGCCACTGAGCTATTTCCCAACCCCAAATGGTTACTATAAAAATTTACCATTAATAAATGCTAGTGGGACTGTGGCAAAAAAAGCAACCCTTTCCATTGTTGGTGGGAGTGTAGAACAGTGCAAACACTGTTGAAATTAGAGTGAGGATTCCTTGAAAAAGTAGGACTAGAGGTCCCATTCAACCCAGCTACTGTCTTTCTGAGTATCTTCCAAAAGAATTTAAAACATCACACCATGGTGATATATGTGAATCCATGTTTATAGCAGCACAATATTTATTAGCTAAATCTTAGATAAAAACAAATGTCCATCAAACAAATAATGGGTAAAACCCTGTGGTGTTTTTTATATAATGTGGTACTACTCAGCCATAAAGAATGATAAACTGGAGACTTTTGTAGGTAAATTGATGTCATTTGAGACAATACTCATAAGTGAAATAAATAAGACACATATGTGTAAACACTGTAATGTCTCACTAGTGAGAGAAACAGAATGAGTGAAGTTCAAATGTGCAGAAGATATTGTGAATCGAACAAAATTGTTCTAAAGAAAAGATAAACTGTATTGAGGGAAAGGAACAGAGAAGAAAAACAACATATTTGTATGCAAGACAGTTAAAATAATTACACAACTAGTTTCTCTTAGTTCTTTGGAAAGAAAGATTTGTGCTAATGTTTGGACAAGATATCACACCTATATGTTTTACTGTAAATGATTACTCTACAGACAACAATATGCAATGTATTAATTATTATAACTATTCTACTAACCTGTTGGAAACTCTGCTTTATTACTAATTTTATTTTTTTTAAATAAAAACATATTTTTTATAATTAGAAAGACACAGAAGTGAAATATTATTAAGAGCCTTACAGAATAAGTCATCTAAATCTAACATACGTTAAAATACTTTATTGTTTAGCTTTTTAGTGTTATGTGTAGATATAACAAACATCCCCCAAAAGCTCTTGTGTTCAGAATTAGAAGTTTGGGGAGAGGCTGAGATTATGAGGATTGTGAGTTCTGGGATTTTAGATGTAGGACCGAGTGGGTAGAAGCAGGTTGCTGGGGTTATAACCTGTACAATGACATCTCGCATTGAACTCTTTCACTCTCTGTTTGCTTCCTGATTGCCATGCAGTGAACAGCCTTAAATGCTATACCCTTCTACCAGAATGCTTCACCTTTCACAGGGAAAGAACAACAACACTAATTGATCATGGCTTGAAATTTATGAAATCTTGAACCAAGGTAAACTTTTCTTCCTCAGTTTGTTATTCTCTTATCGTTGATCTGAGCAATGAAAACCTGACCAACACACTTAGCTATCATTAATTTCTTCATGGTGTCTATGATTTATGTCAATTAGTGTCGTTTTCATTACAAATTGTGAGCATCAAAATGTGAAACTCCCTGACTTTAAAGGAGCAAAAATAAAAATAAAAGTAATAAGCAAAAAATAAGAAAAATTCAATTGTTTTGACATTTGTTCTTCCTTTTTATCGGTACTAGGGATTGAACTCACGACTGCCTGCTTGCAAGGCAGGTGCTTATGCCGCTGAGCTAAATCCCCAGCTCCAGTGTGATATTGTTAAGAAGTGAAAGAGCCTTTAAAAAGCGGAAGTTAGTGGAAGATGGTAGCTCACCAGTGCACTTCCTTCAGAAGGCTTCAGTGCTGGTCTCACTGGGTGAATTAGCACTGTACTGGCAATGTTGGTTTCTTATAAAAGAGTAGGACTGCTCTCTGAATCTATCTGCGTTCCTGTCTTGCCATGTGATTATTCTTAACACATCTTCTCACTATCATCCTGCCATACAACGTGAGACTTTAACAATAGACAATCCTATATCTAAAACAAACACTTAAACCCCTAAAGCTATGAGTGAAATAAACCTCTTTCCTTTATAAAACATTTAGTCTCAGATATTTTGTTACAGTAATAATAAATGATATGTAAAAATTTCTACAATATTTGGGAGTCAAACATGCCTGGATAGCTTATGATCAGGAAAAGATATCCAAGGAGGGATGAGCTCCTGCAGCATAAAAGGTCTAATCTTGATCTTAATATCATCCTGCTGTGATCAGTTTACATTAATCATCATTCAGCATAATGGAAGCTTAGTGCTTTGTGATAACTACTGTGGCTACAGTAAAGTAGATATAGAATGACACTCCTCTGACTTCTAAACCTCACAGGGCCTTTGGCATATTGAAATATTAGCATATTGGTAAGCTAGTATAATGATATATGACTGACCTGATGAGGTTTTAGAAACGAGTATGTGATTTGAAAATCTCTTTGTGCCATAACAAGCAAATTATTCTGGAGAAAGAGGCTCCTAACAGTCTATGTTCCTCAGTGAAAGCATACATGAAAACCACAACCAACAAACTCAAGGTATGGCTCATGTAAAGGGGACTAATAAAAATTGTTCCATTAGGCTAACTGGAAAAATATTTGTGTGTGTGTGTGTGTGTGTGTGTGTGTGTGTGTGTGTGTGATATTTAAAGTTGATAAAAATGCAATCTTCTGTGGGAAAATGTTTAAATCATTTTTATGTATAAGGGAGGAAAATGCATAATCAAAAGTGATAAGATAATTTTAAAAATAATTGATTAATTGAAAATCACATAAAACAAAAGTAATAAAGTAATTTTCCCACACTGTGATGAAGTATTTAAAGATCTTTTAATGGGTTTGTGTTTAGAATGAATAGTAAGCATTTATTTTCTCAAAATAAACAATAAGAATATTTTAATGTCCTGAAAGGAGCTTCATTTGTTCACAAAATTACATCAGATGTGGACCTGTGTGTGCTTGCTTGCTTAAAATGAAAATATTATATGTTCTTATAAGTTCTATTTTTCATACCCTAAATAAGAGATTAAATTATTACAAAAAACATATTGATGTACAAGGATCATTACTAATAAGTAAAACAAAAGTCACAAATCTATATAAATCAGGTGTAGAAAGGACTAAAAGTGACAAAACTCTGATTTGTGCTTTAAAAGGCTCTAGTCTGTCCCTCCTCTGGTCACACCTCATCTCTTCTCAAGGTGCAATGTGTCTAAGACATACCCATGCTTCTTATTGTAGCTCACATTTTCCAGTTCATCTTGACATTTGAGTAAATCTGAACACAGAAATTATCTGCGCAATACGTCAATGCTCATTCCCAAGGCATGTGTGCTTTTCCTCTGGATTTCTATTCATACATACTGTTGCTGTTCTTCTGGTTTTTGTGTACAACTCTAGGTCCTATGATTGTATACAACTCTAAGTCCTTTAGGTCAGCTGCTTGAGACCAACTGTAAATGGAAGACGATGCTTCAAACTATGGCACATTCAGAGGTGTTGGAAAGAAACCACACAGTAAAACATAGAAGTAGGTGCAAACAGAGAATTAAACTGGACTAACGACCAGTTTCCCTAACTTACTACATTTGGCATAGAATCCCAAACAGTCTTGACCAAAAAAAAAATTGAAATCTCACCTTCCAGGTCTTAAATAAATTGTACTACATTTATACTAGATTTCAGTCAACTCAAGCACACTGTTTGTATTTGACATATAAAACAGTTGTTTGGTTATTTGTGGTTATTACACTACTTTAACAATTTTCAAGAAACATTAACATCACGATAGTGCTAAATTTGAGATGTTGGTGATAGTATCTGTGTTGACTAATTTTCTAACACAACTGGAAATTATTCTCAAATTAATTTTATCTCTGAAGCTGTACATAACCCCACATGGTCTTTGAAATATATTTATGACACATTAAAACCTACCCATTCCTAATGGTATATTTCAAGTAAGAAATGCTTTTTCCCTACAAAAGGAGCTTTTCTTATAAACAAAATACAAATTGTTATTTGTAGCCATTCTGACATGTATTTATATTTTTCAAACTGTAGCAAAAGAATGTCAAAACAATGGCATGTAAAATAAAAAAGGAGAATATTTCTTAAAGGCTCCTTTGAAAGTAGAAGTCATAGGAATAAAAGTTATAGGATCATTTTTGTGGTACATGTGTGCATAATAAAATAGTTTAAAATATTCAATATGGATTTGTAAGGTCTCTGGGGGATTGATGGAACTCATATAAATGTTTCTAACCAGAAGTACAAATCATAAATTTCTGGAAACCCTTTAAAAATATACGTAGTTAGATTTAACTTCAAAGTTAATGAAGAAATATGTTGACATCCTATATGTTTATCATCTTTCATTCACATGTGTCTCTGGGATTTTGAACAGAAGCCTAAGAAACTAAACTGGATTCAAATCAAACTTTAGAAAAACTCATCTTCCAAACCTCTGATCTCCAGAGACACAGTCCAGTGAAGCAGAATGGCAGAATTCAAGAAAGCATATTGTCATGTCATTTTCAACCATAAAGGGATGCCTAGGGGAAAAAAATACTTTTCTGAAAACTTTGGAGGCAGTTTTTGTATGGTAATCATTCCCTTTTGATCCAGCCCTGAACTGCAGTGATATCTTACTAATTATTTTAACTCACAAAGACAATGATAGTTAATTGAAACGGTTTTTTCTCTTAAATACTTATTTTAGTACAATTTTGCAGTGTACCACTTTTATATTGATTTTAAGGGGTATGTATATGTACTTAATATATACTGATTTTTTTTTATTCCTCTTCCTTTCTGCTCCCTCCTGTTTTCCTCCATTTCTATCCCTCTTCCTGAATTTTATTTATGTTTTAGTTCATGTTTGATGCACATTATTGCATGCATTTTATTATGAGCAGTAGGTGGATAAACACAACGTATTTCAATTTTCTCTAATTCACTCTTTCCTTCACCCATTCATCAGTCCACCTGCACTCCATCTCTTTATCCCCTTCCCATTTGCAAAAGATCTATCTTCTTGTTTCATTTTGTCTCTCTTTTATTTTGCTCTCTACTTTATTTATACTTTGAAATTTTCATATGAGAGAAACCACATGATATTTAAGTTTATATGTCTGACATATTTCATTTCATATATGATTTCAAGTTGCATACATTTTCCCACAAATGATTCAACTTCATCCTTCTTTGTAGCTGAGTAGTATTTCATTAAGTACAGATTTCATGATTTTTTATCCATTCAACTATAGATAGAGACACAAGCTGCTACCAAGGTTTAAATATTATTAATTGTGCTATTGTGAACATTGGTATGCATACATTCATTTACTATAATGGCTTTGACTGTTTTGAGCAAATTCCATGAAAAGGAATAGATGGATCAAATAGAAAGCTTAGGTTTAGTTTTTGAGGAATAACTGTAATGATTTCAATTGTGACTATACCAGTTTATACGCCCACCAGAAATGTAGAAGGATTCATCTTTCACTGAAGTCTTACCAACATACTTTATTATTTAATTTTCTTGATGACTGTCATTCTTTCTGGAGCAAAAGCACAATGTTGTTTAATTTCACATTTCTGTAACGATCAACAATTTTGAACATTTAAAAAATTATTTTTAAGATGACAAAACAGAAAAAAAACAATGAAAAACAGTAAAGGGATACAGAACTTAAAAAACACATGAAATAAACAATAGTTGCCGTAATGCCTTTTGATGTCTTCAAAATAGATGCAGATAACTTCAAACATAGTAAAAATCAAACAGAATGAAATTGAATAGAAACAATAAAAACAAAACAATAAACACAATTAAGGATTCAAAACAAGGCAATTGTAAATTCAAAATTGCCACGATATATCTTTGAAATAGCTACTCCTGTCATTGGATTTAACATAATCAAACAACAACAACAAAAAAGAGAATAAAACCCAACCCAACCAAAAAAAAAAAATGGAAACAATATAAGACTTCAATACAAGACTGTATGGAATCAATAATGGCTGCAACCCTCAGAAGGAGATGGACCTTAGAGGTCACATTGTGTACCACCATCCTCTGAATCTATGATCAGTCCACTGGCCCTAGACTTGCAGTGTCAGTGAAATACCAAAGCACCACAGACTTCCAATTGCATTTCACCTCAATAGCTATTATCACAACCTGTGTTTCTCTGGGTAAGCTGGTTGCTTGGGGGTGAGAGATAGCACTTATGTTTGTCAGCCTGTGCGCTGGATGGAGCTGGAGTCTGTCTGGTCCCAGTCCTGCAGTTGCACACGCCATGGTGCTGGTTTCCACACTGAGCTTGTTTCCTGGTATGGTCTTCTTCTCTCTCCCCATTCTGCAAATAGCACTGACTCCCGGGGAGAGGCTTGAGCCTGGCTATTCTCAATCAGGTGTAAGATTTTGAACATCGTTTTCGTGGATTTTTTTTGCCTGTTCAATATTTCCTCTGAGAAGTGTCTGTTCATCTCAGGTCCCATTTTGATTAGGCCTTTTAAGTTGTGGGTTCGAATTTTTATGTCTTTTTAAATATTTTAGATGTTAACCGTATGTCCAAGATGTTGCTGTATTTTTTTTTCTCATTGGGTTTATTGTTTCTTCTGCTGTGTAGAAACTTTTTAACTTGATGCATTTGTTGACTCTTGCTGTTAACTCTTGCGCAAGTGAAATTTTCTTCAGAAAGTCCTTGCTACACCTCTCACGTAGAGCTGTACTTGCTTTTATTTTCCAGAATAATCTGTGTTTCTCTTTTAATCTTTAGTACTTTGATCACTTTGATTTTAGTGTAGTACAGGAGTAGAGATGTAGGTCTGGCTTTAGGCTTCCGCATCAGGATAGCCAGTTTTCCCAATATGATTTGCTAAGTCTTCAAGGAATTAGATAATTGGCTCCACAGGAGGAAGTTGCATGACTAATCAAGACCAGATCATGACACTGGTAGAGACGGAATTTTGTGGAAGAAGTGGGTTACTGTTATAAACATTGTGTGAAAGTATTTATTCTTATTTTTGCGATCATTTTGACACTTTTAGCTATTGTATCTTTCATATTTTGTTGGCTTTCAGTTACTCTGATTGTTTCTTATCATTGTTTCTGTTCTATTTTTTTTTTTCTTTTACTTCTGTTTTCAGGCTTCCTACTCTTTGTTTATACTTTGATTCTTCTTTATTGTGTGAGTATAACTTTTGTTTCAATATTTCCAGTTCAAACTGCTTCCTTTCTTCTCTCCTATCCTTCAATTCTCTCCTCTCCTGGTTATTATACAAAGAATTCTTGCTTTGTCTTGATGTCCCCACAACGCCTCATGCACTCACAGGTGGTGCATCTTCAGAAGTAACATTGGAATAGATTCATGATACAATTCTAGGCAGAAAATGTGTGGAGTGAAGCTGTGAAGCTGCCTTGTTTCTTTGCTACTTTCTGAACACCAGGAACTGTTTCCCCCTGCCATGTGCCACCCTGCCATGGAGCCAGCTGATTATGGACTGAAACCCCTACAAATTGTGAGCTACGAAAAGCTTTCTTCCATTAACTTTGGGCACTGGGCACTTTGTCTCAGCAGCAAGAGAAAAATAACTATAAGAGGAAACAAATAAAACTCCTAACAAACATATTAACAGGCACCATCAATCTCATAGCCCCCTCTCAGTTCCTAAATTTATTACCACCCATGCACACACATCCTCCCGAGTATACAAAATTCAACACTCTACGTCATCCTTTTTCCTAGCTATGAAGCAACTCCAGCTGAGTCTAGCTCCGTATTTTCTTTTTTACCCTGTTAACATACATGCTATCTTACTTTCTTCCCATTGACATTTCCCCTTCTATGTACCCTTTGTCTCCGCATTCCCCGTGACACACCTCACAGTGCTAGGTCTGTTAAGGGTGTGGAAAAAAGAGTGAAATTGAACACAAAATCTTTCCGACCAGGCAAATAATAATATAGTAACTGATATATATTGAGCAGATACTGTATGTCAAATACTTTTCTGAACTCTTCATGTGGATCAATTTTATCTTTATAAGTTTATCATGAAGGATATAATTTTATTATTATCTCATTTCATTCAGGAGGAGACTGAGGCCTAAACAAAGTGCTTATATACATTGCCCAAAGTCATCCCTGTAGTAATAGAAATACAGGTGGAATTTGAACCCGAGAGTCTGACCTGGAAGGTACACTCGTATTCACTGTGCAAGAAGAATGTTACTTTCCGTAGTGTTATCACTTGATTTGTAGAACTCTAGAAAAATTAATCCAGAGCTGTAGGTCATGTGGTATAAAATGCTGTTTCCTTTATCTTATTACTGAAGCTCTATTCATAGTTTTCTTATTAACTCTTTATCACAAGTTCTATACTACTCAGTATGTGCTCATGTGACTGCTACCTTGTCCTTTAGTACTAAAGATTTGCTGTTTCCACTTTCTCATGCCCTAATTTGAAGCACAGCTGTCCTGAGTTTCTAGCTCCGAGAGGCAAAATATTTTGCCCTCCCAAAAGAACAAGACTAACTAGATATGCTACTACAGGAAAATGAAGGAAAGCTGCTATTTCAGAAAGAAATAAATGTACACTCAAAACACATTTTGCTGATTTTGTTACAATATCTAGTGGAGCATATTTAACTGGAAGATAACTCCTTAACAGGTGGAAAGAAAAACAATATTTCCTATTTCTGAGGAACAGTGGTATCTACTGAGGTCTGGAATAATTAGCTGTTTACAATTGGATAGGTAGACCAATGGCAAAGAATGAGAAAGCATGGCAAATAATTCTACTACAGTATGCGCAACCACCTCAAGGCATTTTTAATCATCTTTCCTTTTCATTCTTTCTTTCTTTTTTATTATTTTTTTTTTCATCCAGAGCACGAGGCAGGTAGGGAGAGCAAGCATTTTTCCTCCTTTATATTATACACAGCCACCCCTCCTCCAAGGCTAATGTAGCACTCACAAAATCTGCCCTCCTTGAGCACAGGATGGAGATATTTACAAAGTAAGAACCCTGGCTCCATGCTGAGTCTCTTAGTTAAACTTTTAAACTTCAAGTTGACAAAAATGTATCAACCATAACAACATAAGAAGTTGAATTTTATTTTATTATTGTATTAATACATGTTCCCAATACATGCAGTTTACAAACATCCTGAGGAGTGGGAGTATGTACATAAGACAGGTGGGTTCTTTTTTTTTTGTTTGTTTGTTTTTTTCAGTCCCTTTTATCTTCCCTCCCAACTCTTGTCCCATTTTTGTTCTTTTGATATTGTTAATCTTCATTTTTATGAAAAATTCAAGCTATGTATCCACTTTCTTATTTTACTTTAAATGTGAGGTTTGCATTAAAAATATTTTTTTGTTTTCAAATATATACATTTATTATTTATTTATTATATTTAGGAAATGAATGTGTTTGTTATTGTAATCAATTTTTTCTGTCTTTTGGTCTATGTATTTTACTTAAATTCAAGTTTTTTTTATTTGATCACTAATATTTGCCATGTGAGGTATGCATATATTTCATTAGTAAAAGTTATATATATGTGACATATCTTTTACAAATACTAACTTGCATTTGCTTTTTGGTTTTTATGTTAGGGGTTTTGATGCATAGGGTATTCTATTTAACTTGGTAAATATTAACATAATGTTACACAAAAAATAATCATTTTTTCCCAATAAACTAAGCTTCTTTATAAAAGAAAGCATTCATCCACTCTTGTTTAAATCATTTGAAAATAATTATGAGACAAGATGTTCCACCTCCCTACTATTTTCTAGATATATACTGATATGAAATGTAGATTTAAATATGATCTTCTGCTCCAAAAACATTATGTTTCTAATTGCCCTATTTTTGTGCCATCTGCATATATGCTTGCAGAATAGTACCTGGTTTGTGCTTAGCTTTAGTAAAAGCATTTTTTATTTGGTTTTAATAGGTTATACAGTTGTGGAATTGTTATTAGTATATCAAAACAGGTTACATCTTAGAGAAAACACTTGAGCTAGAATGCAGGGTTTTGTCACTTAAAGTAATAATTTAGCAAGAATAATTGATTGCTATCCAAAATGATAAACTCAAAATATTTTGAGATCATCACATTAACGATGCTTTGAGTGAAAAATATTTCATTAATAATGAATTTCTTTGCTAAATATGGATGTCAAAGGTTAAATGTTTAGGTTAGACAAAGTGAAGTCAAACTGGTGAAATGTATTTGCTAAGATGAGGTTTAATTAATGATATTGTATTACAGATTTTATCCATAAAAATTTATCCTAATTATTAATATGGAGATTTTTTAACTATAGTTTTTACAGAGAGTGTACTAATTTTCAAGTTTAAGAAAAATATTTTTCTGCTTATGTAGGTGAGTTTTTTATGAGAATTAAATGCTGAAAAGGAAATTTAAATATGAGACCTTACAAACACAGTCCACTTTACAATAGATATTCACAGCAGGACAAAAAGTATATTTTTAACTTCCTATTTGCTCCAATTTATATTAGTTTGAGTTAAAATTAAGTATTTCTGTATACTACACATCATAGCTTGGTAAGTATAGAATACTACTCAAATATGATCTTTTATATTTTAATGGACATGTAATCAACATTTTATGGATATTTAGTCAACATTAAAGGAATTTCATTTAATGAATAGAAACATAATAGAAAATTGTCATATATCTTGAAGTTAAGCAGCATGTTTCTTAACAAGTAATGGGTCAAAATAAGATGCGTTAGCTTCTTCCAAAATCCATCATCTAGTACCACAGATTGAGTGGTTTACTGTGGAAATTTATCTCATACTCCGGAGGCCAGAAGTAAGAAATCAATTTATTGGCAAGGTGAGTTCTTTCTGAGTGTTCTGAGAGACAATCTGTTCCTTGGTTCTCTCTTAGTTGTAGACGTTGTAGAACCTCTCCTTAAATCTCTGCCTCTGTCTTCACACTTTGTTCTTCCTTTGTGCCCCTCTATTGAGATTTCTCTCTCTTTATAAGGACAAGAATTATATTGATGAAGATCAACTCTAATGACAATATTTTTTTAAATCAATTGCATTTATTTGGTACATTTCAATCATATGTAATAATCACATTCATCATAGGAAATTTGCATCTGTACATGACAGATGTTGGGTCTTTTTTTTTCCATTCTCCCACCTTTCTTTTAACCCTTCCACCTCCTATTTAAAAAAAAAAAAGCTTTGTTTTCAATTTTTCTTTTCTTATAATTGTTTTTCTTTTACTTTCTTCCCTTTCCTTCTCCATGTCTAGTTCCCTTTCTCATTTGAACATATTTTCTTCCTATTTCACAGTATCCATTATATATTTGTGTCTTTATTTACACTTTTGTTTCCTCAAAGTAGAGAATTTTATAAATTGTAATAGTAGTACATTGATTGAGAAATAGCTAGAAAAATATTTTCCCACTCTGTGGTTTATCTCTTCACTGTGGTGTTTTTACTTGCTGTGCTAAAGTTTATAATAAGATGAGATCCCTGTTATTGGTTCATTGTGATAGTTTCTATGCAATTTTTTTGTTCATAAAAACTTTGCCTACACCAATATCTACAGAAGTTCTATCTATTGTGTCTTCCAGCAGATTTAATGTTTCTATTATAATATTTAGATTTTTGATCCATTTCAATTTTAGTTTAGTGCATGGGTCTAGTTTTAATCCTCAGCATGGGGAAGTCAGTTTTTTTCAGCATCATTCATAAAGAGGCTCTCCTTCTTCCAGTGAAGTCATTTGGCACTTTTATCAAAGATAAAGTGGCTTAGTATGACTGAAGTTGATTCCACATGTTCTAATTTATTCCATTGATCCTCAAGTTTGGGTTTTTATGCCTGTGCCATGATTTTTTTTTTTTATTACAGTAGCTTTGTAGTATAATTTCAAGTCAGGGAATTGTGATGTCCCCTGTCTTGCCTTTCTTTGTTGCCCAGAATTACTCTCGGTATTGTAGTCCTTTTTCGGTTCCAAATTGGATTATTTTGTCTAATTATGTGAGATACGTTTTTGGATTTTGATTGGGAGTGCATTAAACCTATATATCAATTTTGGAAGTGTGACTGTCTTCAGTATATTGTTTCTTCCTATCCAAGTATAAGAGATGCCTTCCCATTTTCTGATCTCCTCTCTGTTCTCCTTTTTCAGAGCACCATAGCTTCAATGTAGAGTTCCTCCATTTCCTTCATTAGATTGATTTTTAAATAGTTTTGAATACTATTGTTAAAGAAGTTTTTTCTTTTCTTTTGTTTGGTCTCAGTGAGTTTGTTGTTTGGGTGCATCAGAAAGCTATAAATTTTTGAGTACTGACTTCGTTTTCAGCCACACTACTGAATTTGATTAGAGGCTCTTTGTTTTTAACTCATCTGACTTCATATTTTTTTCGTGGTTTACTTATGTATTGTGAGAGACATTCCTATTCAGTGTAAGATTATAATTTTTTTTATTTTCTTATGCTATGATTCATTTTAATTTGATTAATAGATTTGATAGTTCTAAATAACTTGTATGTTTTCAACATTTCCAAAATATTATATTCTTTGTGTCTATATGTCTTGATCTATATTGATTATTGTTTTTATATTGAAGTTGTGGTGGCAACAATATTTTTCACTTTCCTAGGGTCATACTTTTTAACACGTTTGTTATTTTCAGTGTATCACTGTTATTCTTTTATAATCCTTAAGATTCTACTATCTTTATTTTTTAGCATCTACTTATTGATATTGGCTTATAATTGAAAAATGTTCAAGTTTTTTACTGTGTTATTTATGCTATGATCTACTTTGCAGCAAAGACATATACATGAACAATTCAAAGAAAATATTCAAGAAACATGGATAATACACACTAAAACCTAGCTCAAATAGATGCCACCCACTAGATTCATGCTCATATAAGTTTTACCAGTATGCTGTGAAAGAAATTATAGTTCAGGACAAAAATACTAATGTTTAATGAGTTTTTGCATTTAGAACACTCACACAAGAAAAACACAGAAGTGACTATTTGATTTTAACAAGACTTCACGCAGTTTTATTGTTTGTTGTTGTTTTAGGTGACTCATTAATGGTATTTAAATTTCTTACCAAAATACTCATATGTCCATAATTCCATAGTCCATCATGACATGATAAAAGCTTAAATATTCAGAATTTGATAGTGGAAAATAATCCTTAGCTGTACAAAGTTTATGAGACATAACATTTATTTCCTGAGTGTTGACCAAAAATATTTTAAAGTATCCCTTTGTGGTACTTAGTCTGCTTTGTGTCAACTTGCTTGCCTGGGAAGTCAAGGACAGGATTAATAAAACACACTTCTGGGTAGGTCACAGAGGAGTTCTTGGGCCATTGTATATGGCCCCTTCCTCTAGCACTAATCTCCTACTCTGCTATTCATGCCCCATGAACAAGCATCTTCGCTACTTGAGTCATTCTGCAGTGATGTCAGTGTCTCAGAGTCAGCCTGCCTTGAATTGAATGCCTTAAGATCAGGAGTTAAGTTCAACTTCTACTTAAGCTGTGGGAGTCAGATATGTATCCCAGAGAAAGGAAAGCTCACTGGTACACTAGCCAATACATTGGCAGATTAGCTCTTAAGGAGTCTTTTAGATTTTTTTAAGGTCATGCAATCTATTGTTAATTCATTAACCATTCTTGATTCTTAATTCATTAAATCATTCTTTGGTAATATATAATTATGTAAAGTTCTACTAAAAAAGGAACATAAATTTTACCTGATTTTATCTGACCACAGATGAGAACTACAACATTTCAGTTACAATATCCAGGCCTGTTTGAAAACAAATGAAATTAAAATCAAATTCCCATGGTTATGACAATAAATTGAAAGAATTAAAGTTGTTCAATCTTTGTAATCATAAGCAGCATATTCTGATATCCATTATATCCAGCCACAGCTTTTGCTTTATGAGACAAGTAATATGAGAATTACATAGCTCCTGCTGCTAGAGGGATGGGTACCATTAGGAAAAATAAGTAGAACTGACAAAATAATTACCTAGTTTGCTCAAAAAAGTCTGTACAATTGATGATTTTCTTAAAGCAATGAAACTTTCCTTGTATTTGTGCTGTCAATAAAAGAACCATTGAGCATGGAAAAAAGTGTTGCGAAGAGTCCTTGTTTAAATCACACTCGCTTTCTTTGTTTTTTAGAGTGCTTTAAGAATTAAGAAATATAACTTTACTGTGTAGTGTTTTTGATAGCTCTGTGACTTTCTTTCTTTTTCAGTTATTAAAGAAAAACTGACAATTGTACTTCTTTGTGATAATCACACTGACATATTGGGTTAAGGAGTCGTTATTAGCAAACTCCATCATCAATTTGTTAAGTAATCACATGTCCTTTTAAAAATTCTTTAAAATATGTTTTAACATAGTACAAAAAGTTGGCAATTAAATTATAAATATCACTAAATGTAAAATTCAAGTTGCTCCTGTTTTAATTGTCTTTTTATTCTAGATTGTTTCTTTTCTTGTTTTTAATCTTTTATAAGTACGTTAGGTTGAAAATTTTCATGTTTTGAAAAGACATGTTTAAATAATAAATATACAAATGTTAATGGCTTTCCAAAAATACATTTTGTTCTCATCATTATATGATAAATTTCCTATATGAATTCTTTACCTCAAGGTCCTCATCTATGAAAATTCTTCATGTGTTATGGAGAAAGCCAGGGAGACATTGTAAAAATAAATACTGAGGTCACCGTGTCTACCTATGTATCAGTATGTCAGATAAAGAACACGAAAAAGTTAATATGAGAGATTCTGAGAACAAACCTAAGAACCGATAACATTTTTCCACTTAGATTAACCTCAATCAGTTTGTCAGACAGAATCTTTCATGAATTTACTACTGAAAGTCTTACATCCTTAAAACCTTTAATTACAGACAAAGATGAGTGGTTACTCTATTTCTAGTCATATTGTGCAAAATAGTTCTTAATTTAGAGGTCTCAGAAAAAGGCAAAGATATCCAACACAGCCCAGCTCTAGAGTTCAGAAAAAGAAGAGGACAGTAGGTTGGGTGGACTATTGACAATGCCCTCCAAAAAGTGACTCCTTTTTCAATGGATGTAAGCCTGTTACTTGTTATCTAGCTTAAGGCAGAAACTGAATAAATGCTGGTGAAGTTTAATTAATGACACAAGTTTTTCATTGCTTCTTTAAACTTAAAAAAAGAACAAATATATTTTGATCTAGAAAAAGCTTTGTTTAAGAAAAACATTACTCAAATGTGATTTCATATTATTAATGAAATCAGCTTTCTATCCTAACATTCATTCTTCTCAGTCTCAATTAATCAGCTAGTCTTATTTTTAACAAACTGAGAAAACATATTTCCCTTAGATGGAACATTTGAAATTACACTTAATCACTTCCTTTGTCTTTGACCTTGAAGCCTTACCATATTAGGCGAATGTGTAAGATTTAATTGAAAATACTTTAGTGGAAAGAAAAAAGATGCTGGATTTAGGTGATCTATGTTTTACTTCTGAGAAGATAAATGGATTTAAAATGTCTAAACTCCCTAGACCTAATTTCATTACCTTTCAGATTTGAATATTAAACATGTTCTATTTCCAAGGGTTACGCTAAAGATAAAATTTGGCAATGTAAACAGAGTAATTATGCAAGGTAAAGTGTTATGAGAACATTAGCTCTCCTTAACCATGGTATCCACTTGCTGGGCTGTAGAAAGCCTTGTGCTTGCATTTCAGGGCAATAATGGTTGCAGGAGTTTCAGTTTATTATTATTCTCACATTTGAATTAAATGTTCAAAAACCATGAGAGTCCTGTGAAATAATGGAATTGAAATTGAAGGAGCAGAGAGCAGAGGGCCAGTGGAAAGACGGGAATAGTCTTAGAGCAGTGGTTTTAAGCTGTCTCTTGGGCAACTCAGAATACCTAGGCAGTCAAACAGAGAAAAAAATGAAGAAACTGAACAGCTATGGCTAAAAGTGCTACTTCTATTTCAACCATGGCAGTGTTGATTCTACCTGACCTTTATATGCTTAGGATAAAGAAATCTCACTTCTAAAAAGATTTGAAACTACTGCTTTTCAAAAATTAATTAATATTTTATACTATAGAAATGTTCTGTGTTTTGCAGAGAATTAACCGGTTTCCAAGCAAGTTTTATAGATAGATGATACAGGTGTTCTGAAGTGATGCAAGCTACATTATGCTTTTATAAAGTACCATGTATAGGAAATATTCTGAATTTAATAACATGTCTAAAGGAAAATGCATAAAATTGGGAATTAAGGTCACCGACCTGAACATATGAACAGCTGAGGTTGATTCAGTCATGCTGAGAGAGGAACTACAGAAATATAAGATACGGAATGATGTCATTGATCAAATTGGCCATGACATGTGACAGGTAGCTGTCACCTAGAGATGAAACTTCTGCCTGTCAGTATTTGGAACAAAATCACTGACTAGCTTAAGAAGTTAAGTTTCTCCTATGGTCATCTGAAATTTTAGAGTTTGAAAGTTCATCTAAATAACATCAGTAGTTGACATTGATGCATTTTTACTGTCAGACAGATTTTAATAATGCATATTTAGAATCTCATGCAGATATTTTATAGTATTGTTTCCATTGTTTTTAGTGCACTGAGGCTTGTGCACTTATCAGAATGTGTTAGACAAGAAGACTTACAAAAACCTCAGCTATATTTCTCTAAGTTTTGAAAACTGGGTGTTCTAAGATCAAGATGGAATCTGATGTACTACCTGAGGATGCTTTTCCTGGTTTACAGATGATTTGCTTCTTATTTGGCCCTCACATGGTAGAAGAGTCAATGCACTTCTTGGTTGGCTTAATAATGTTAGTGATCATATTCATGAGGGCTCAACATCATAACCTAACTCCCACAGTCCTCATCTCCAGATATCACATTTGGTATTAGACTTCAACTATGAAACATTCAATCTATGAGTTGAAAAGAGAATAAATTTTAATTTTTTAAGATCACACAATGGAATGTGAAAAAATAAGAATTTAGACTAATTTGGTCAAAGTGTTCAACCTTAATACTGTCGTTATTTTTAAGTTGATAAGGCATTTCTCAAATTCAGTATTTTTCATGATTCCTGTACAGCTAAATGCAATAATCTTTGAGATTTAAAAATACATTAAATATAATTACTAGTATTTATTACTTTTATTATTTTTAGGCAGCGTAAGACAGTGCCTACATCAGGATCTTAAATCAATAATGTTTTACAGATAGTATAATGACAATAAAATCTACTGCAAAGGATACTTTTAAGGTATATGTACAATTATATTCAAAAATGCTTAAGGAGGACTGTTGGACTGTTACCTCCATAAATATTTGATGTAGATGATTTCATATTCAAAATATTCTTTTTCATATGTATGAACAAAAGGCTTTGGAATTTGCTTAGAGACATATTGACTCCTGAAATCTTTAATGGAATTCAACAAAACTTGGCATTATTTGGAAATTATTTGTATCATAAATGTTCTAATAATGTATCACTTTTCTGTTTAGGAAAATGAGAAGGTATTCTATGTGTGTTGATTTTAAGGTTTGATTATTACAAATTCAGAAAGAGTAGTTCATTTGGATTTTGATCCTCAAAAGATCTGAATGAAAGACCTTTTCTTCCCATAGAAGAATTTAGATTCTTTTTCAGGAAAAAGTAGAGGCCAAGAATCAGACACAGATGCTAATGAAGGTCCCTGTTGAGAAGTTTTGGAAATGTATTTCTCACTTACACTGAGGTCAAAAACCCACAGGAAGAATAAAATTTTTAATTAAGTTTTGGAATCCATAGCAAAAGAATCTTGATCTTTGTTTCTCCTGTGGCACTGAGGAAATGGGCGAGTTTCCAAAAATCCTTCACATTTTGCTCAGACCAAAGTACAGTTGACTAGATATATTGATACAGTTATGTCTAGTATTTAGAATTAGTACACTGACTGATACGCATGGAGTTTTTGAAATAAGACCACTTTGACAAATTCATTAGATACACTATAAACGAGTGGAACAAAAATGTTGAGTAACAGGGAAATGGGAATGAAATCAAGACTTGAACATAGGTATTTACTATCCAGATATTTCAAAGACATTTTGGAAATGGACAGAAAAACCTGAATTCATTGAAAATAACTACTTTTACTAAGTTAATTATCTTAAAGTTTATTATTAATACGAACTGGAGAAAAATTAGTTAAGTTCAGGCAAAAAAAAATAACAAAAGTAAAAATGTGATAATCTCCAGACTTCTCTTAATTTCTCTATTTTACAATTTTTGTGCACAATACATATTTCTCCTATCTTATATGATGAAATATCATCATTGATAAACATCAGCAAGGGCCCAAACAGAGGCAGACTGTCAGAGTTTAAATCATAGTTTGGTTTTTAATTGCTGTGTGATCCAGTGCGGACTAATGCATTTTCCCTATGACTCATTCTGGTTATATCTAAAATAGAGAAATTGTATGTAGATCTGCATTTTTGAAATGTACAATGAACAAGTCATGAAGAAACACATGAAAAGTTTGAAAAAGTATATGAAGCCTACTTAATTCTTACTTACATTCTCCATTGTATTGTCACTCCCTTACCATCATCAGAAACATTTGCTATCTCTAAGAGTCATTCAAAGAAAAAAAAAATAAATCAACACATTAATATACTTGTGTTTTTCCTTAATTATGCGAGAAATCCTAGGATAATCCATACTTTCCATATTCTTTATGGACTAATTCAATTACTGAATGCACAAACATTAAATAAGTGTATTAAATACCCCTTACGTACTAAGCAGTGTTGTAGTAGTAAGCAAAAAAAAAAAAAAAAAAAAAAAAAAAAATCATTACATTGTCTTACAAAGCTTATATTCTACATGTAGGTCCAAACAATGAACATATTCTTTCTGGTGCTAAAGATTAGGGTAAACTATTATCTGAAAAAAATCAAATTCAGTGTCTCATAACATGGAACCATGTAGAAAGAGGTTTTTGGTCCAAACGATTGATAATTTCCTAGTTTCTATTTTTGTGTTGTTCCCCTTGTCTGACTGACTATTTGTTTAACTGGCAGAGGAAAATAGAGAGTAAGAATGGATATCTGGAGGATTCCTTAGAAATTTTATATTCCAAGGGCTACTTCTATAAACTTTTGACTATTTGCTGAAAACTCAGTGATTCAGTAAGTGATAAGAACACTGAAAATATCTTTGTACCAAAGTGAGTAAGAATATCTAAAATTGTTTCAGCCATAGGTTATATAAAGAAAATTAAGGTGAAAAATTCACGTATAGAAAGTCAAATTAAAGAGATAGAGCAAAATTAGAAATGGTATTTTACGTATTATCTTAAAAAAATCACCACTCGAATACTGGAGGAATGTACATAAAGTGAGGAATTCTGCTTTTCAGATAGCTGAAAGAAAAGAAATCCACAGAAGTTTCAGGAGAAGTGTGAAAAAAGCTGAAAAGCTATAGCCTTAGTGTGTCTATTTTCTTTGAGTTCCCAGGTAATTGCAATCTTACATAGTATGTAAATTGAAATATACAGGAATATAACAAGAAGCTAAATTGCTCTTCATTATACATTATGAAGGTACAATCATAGGAAGGCAACAGATCACACCATGAAAAAACAAGACAAATGCCCAATCAGTTTATATCTGTATTTTGCATCTGTATCTAAACAATAAAAGTTCATTGTTCAGGCTTCTAAGGGGAGCTCTTTGAGCCCTCATTTGTTCATAACGCAGCCTGATTCACGCTACCTGCTCAAATAAAGTTTGCCAAATTTCATTCGTCTCAAGTTTTTGATGCAGTATAGTGTGCTTTGGTGTTTGAAAGAGGTGGTACTAATGACCAGTAAGTATATGAAAAATTTTCAACATCTCTGGAAATTAAAATACCAGTGAGTTTCCATCTTTACTCCAGAAAAAAATGGCTGGCATCAAAAAAATCAATGTTTAGGATATGTAGGAAAGAAAAAAAAAATAATCATTGTTAGTAAGAATGTAATCTAGAACAACCAGGAAATTTATGCAGATTTCTCAAAATCTAAAACTAGAAATTTCAAATGACTTAGCTATTCCTTTTAAAGACAACATATCAAAGTGGTACATCCATATCTATGTTTATAGCAGCATAATTTACAAAAGCTAAATCTTGGAAGTGGTCTATACATCCATCAAAAAATGAGAAGATAAAGAAAATATTACTCTCATGAATAAGAGTCTCATTCAACAATAAACAAGGATAAATTTGATTCATGTGTAGGAAAATGGATGTACATTAAAACCCTTATGTTAAGTGAAATAAATCAGACACTCAAGCATAAATACACCATGGTTTATCTTATGAGAGAAGCTGAAAATATAAATAAAGAGTAAAATAAAGATAGCTAATAGGAAATAAGAGAGATAGATGTTTTGTAAATGGAAGAGGGACCAGAGATAGCAAACAGGGAAGAGATTTAGAAGAATTGAAATGTTTTAGGTATATGTATTGCATTCCCAAGAAGAATGTCATCATTATGTACTACAACCATACAAAAAATGAAAAATATAAAAATAAAATAGAATACATTTTTAAAAGAAAAAAAAAGACAGGATAATTTCCTCTGATTTAGAATGTATAATCTTTCTAACTTAAAGCAACAAAACCTCCTCTCATTCTTTTCTGTCAAGGGCTAGAGAGTAAATAATTTTCTCTCTGAGGCCACACATAAACTCTGTTGTAACTAGATAATTCTGTCATTATACTATAAACACAGCAGTACTGAAGTAGAAATCAGCAAGTGTGGCTTTTCTAATAAAATGTAACTCAGCAAAATTGAAAGACTTACAGTTGGTGAGCAGGTTTTCAGATTTCAACTGAACTGCATCATCAACACGGTCCATTAAGCCTTTTTTAGGCCTTTACTAGTTCCTGTCTTACTTTTCAAATAAGCAAGTCAATGATTTTATGCCCAACTGTACTAACAAATGCATGTTTAACAAACGCATGTGCTTGTGCTGAAATAGGAAATTGTATTTTCCCTTATATTAAGATAAATATGCTATCAAAATTGTTACAACATAAAACTTAGGGGAAATAGGAAAAGAATAAGAACTATTAATAATATTAAAGAGTGAGATTTTTTTCCTTTTCCCTCCATAGCTGCCTTTGCTGTGAATTTTTAAAATGCTAATGCCTTAGATTTTCCAGTAAAGTACTGTTATCTTTTTCTTTGAATATGATTAAATCAAAGTCCAATTTTAAGTTGACCAAGGGAATCTCAAAGTCTACCTCCATTACACTTAACTCAAAGTGTTTCTTGTAGTTACTTTTCCAAACTCTCTTTCAATTTGACCTCAGAGATATGGAAATAATAATGCAGTAACTCTGTGTTCAAAACAGTGTGGTGGAAAAAAAAAAGTCTTTCTAAATTAATGCTTGATTGGTGCATGGCGTATTATCTGATCAGAAAACATTAAAACTGTAACTCTGTATTTCAAAAAGACATGAAAATAAAATTGTGCAATGAGGTTTGTTTTTCCAACTGAAATGGGCTAATACCATTGTTAGAATTTTGGAAGTTGGATATTCCTAATCACAGTACGCATGTTTAAAGCATTTTCTTTATTAAATATTATTTCAAAGAAAATCAATTTTAATATAATTTTTAGTTAAAAAAGCTACCACGTCAACAAATCTTCAACAATCACTTCAATCACTAAACCTGTATAATGCATTTTTAGTATTTTAAAACTGATTTTAATTTTTAAGTTAATAACCATAGCATTGAACTATTCATATAAAATCATAATTATACATATATAATATCTATATGATATATACTTTATACATCGTCTACATAGATTCAATATTCTATCCACAGTGTTGATCCACTATCTTTCGAAACATTTTCAGGTTTGATATTCAGGATTGGGGAAGTTAGCACATGTTAAATTTTAGTGCTTAACAGGCAGTTCAACATTGCTGATAGAATACTTTATTATGCTTGTGTATATATATATATATCATGTACAATAATGCTTTGGTTCATGAATCTAAATTTTTCCATGATTCGATTCTGATCACAAACCAAATTGGATAAAAACCAAATCAAATTCAATGGTTGAATCAATGTTGACCTCCTTGGAAATTTGATCTGCTCTTGTTCAATTTGGTTTGTGAGCAGAATTGCAGAAAGAATTAAGTTCATGAAGTGTATATAACCCAGATATGTAGGTTAACGATTACCATGCTAAATGAAAATACCATGACAATAAAACATTTAAATCAGTTTCAAAAATGTAAAAGTACTCTAAATAACTCTCTTTAGTATTTTTAAAATTTTTATAGGATTTAAACTCCAGTTACCAACCATATTTTCATTCCTTTGGTCATTTAATGCTTTTCATAGAGACTAAGGAGCAATACGGCATACTTCTTTCTAAAAAAACTAAAAATCCACACAGCATAAAGGAGTGAAAAGATCAGAAGAACAACAAGAAGAGGACAAACTGGGCAGAGAAAATGATTAAAGAATAATTGTAATAATTCAAATTAGCAGTGATTGTCTTCCTGAAAATGATAGCCTTGAGTAGAATGAAGGAGATGCAGTTAAGATAAATGTGTTCTGCATGTTATGAGATTGTGAGAGAAATTTTAATATTAAGCTTAGCAAGATGTTTGTAGAAAAGGTTATATTTGCTCATATTGTACTAGCCATATTTTCATCCTTGAAAGTAAATAATTGAGATAAACAAGTTATAAGTAAGATCTGCCTTACTCCCCTTGGGCCTGTGGTGAGAGAGAATACCGGAGTGGAGCACGTAGTAGAAAGGGGCTGTTCCCATAATGGTTTCAGGGAAACAAAGAGAAAAACAGTGAGGGCATTGGGTCCTAATCTGCTTCAAGGGCATAACCTCATTGATCTGTCTTCCTTCCCATGACTGTGGTTTACCTCCTAACAATGCAGGTTACATTTCACCACTCCCCAGTAGCACCATGTGCTAGGAACTAATCTTTACCAAATGAGGTTTTTGTGGGGCATTTATATACAAAGAGTGTTTTGGGACACATTTAAGATTCAACCTGCAAAAGACTAAGAGAAGTGAAAGAGTGAGCCATGTAAGGTAAATGTGGAAACACAGTACCACATGGAAGATTTCAGTGCAATGGCCTTGAGTGAGGAACTTATCTGGTATAGCTCAGAATCACTAAAGGACAATGAGATTGATGTAGAAAATAAGATGGCTGTGGTGCTTTTCAGGACAGCCCTCGTCTTTATTATGATCGTGACCTCTCAGCACCAGAGTAGCACCCTCGACCTACCAGCACAGCTCCTTCACCCAACTGGCATAGACTTTCTAGCTTCCAATGCTGACCTTGGGGCCTTCCTAGCACAGATCCGTAAAACAGACTGGAGTGAGTCCTTTTGTGGGCTCTGAACCTCCAGTTGGACTTGTGGGAAGCATTGTCATGAGTCCTGGGTCTTCATCTGGACTCATGTAGGACATTGTTGTGGGATTCAGGCCCTTGGTTGAATATTCGATGTCTTTGGTGTTGTGGACAGATTTCCTCCTGCAGTTTCTTGTGTTAACTCTGGTGACCATCATAAAACAATATTTTAAATTCCATGTCTTGATTTTAATTGTTCTCTATACAAAACCTGACTACACCACCACAGAATTGCCCTAGTATCTGATATTTCTCTGCTTCACATCATCCTTTTGTAACATCATTCAGAGAGGGTCTCCCTGTTGTTAACAGTGTTTGAAATAAAGAGATATTTTAGAGTCTTTAGATATTTTTAGTGGCATGACCACTTCCTCAAGAATTTATTTCAATGTAGACATAAATGTCATAAATCCACCCTAATGGATATGAATAAAGCACATTTAGTGCTTGTAATACGTAAGGGAGCCTCAGAAAGGGAAAAGCTCACACAAGAATTTGAATAGTAAAATATGAGAAAGATGGCATTGAGATTATTGTAAGTAGAGAATTAAGATAAAAACACACTGCACAGTTCAAGATCATTGCCAGTCTATAGAAGCTGAAAGCACAGAATGTTGGTCAATCTTATGATTTATGAAGGTGGTGAAGTAGCAAAGAGAGCAAAAGCTTAAGATCTAACAGCAATGATACACGGATCTTCAAAATTATAGGGAAACTAACCAAATTTCAAAGAAGAAGTTAGAAGTGTTTTATCAGTATAATATCCTGAACACTGTTAATATGTAAAAGAATTCAGGAGGAATGAATAAAAAGGGATTTGTGTCATTAAAACTTCTCAAGTAAAATGTCAGGAATATTAACTGTTTGAGTTAATGAATAAAACTCCTTAGTTTTGCACGTTTCAAATTGTTTTGTATTTTCAAGATTTCAAGATTGTTGAATTTATAAATTTCCTGTTTAACTTTTTTTTTTATACTTTATTACCTGATGAACAAATGTTAATGTCTAGGACCTCTCACATAATGAGAATTAATATAAGCGTAAATGAATGTGCACCTTTATAAATGTGTAAAATTTTCATACAATCTTCTCCATTATCTGACAAAGCAGCCACCATACTAAGACTTTTCAGCTAACTATATCATGCCTCTTATTTTTGCAAATAAAATTATGGTTTATTTTTTATGTATGATTGCCTTTGTGCTATAACAGCAGAATTAAATAGTTATGACAGAGAATTTTTGTGCAAAGCTTAAAATATTTTATTACTAAACCTTTGCAGAAATTCATATAAATAAAATGGGTATAAAACAATGAGTAAAATCATCTTAAAATATTTGAGGTTTTGAAAATTATCTAAAAGTTCAAGATACATCAAATCTGGAAGTTATATATTAGATTGGTTAGGGAATACTGATAGCATAATGTATATGTATAAAACCATATATATATTTATGTATATGGCTTTAAAAAATTAGAGCAACACTAAAATCAAACCCACTTTAAAAATAAGTATACTTTTTACTTCACAGTTTATTAGATTGTTTAAGGTAGCTACAGTGATCACAGGCTTGCCGCTATATGACCATCTTTATTCTTTATTACATTCAAATCAAATACACATTCCTTGAATGTTCACTGTATGCTAAAATTGAATAGGTAACCATTGACATTTTCAAAGACTTTCTTCCTCCTATTTTTTTTTTTAAGGCCAGTGTTGTTGATAGTAGGCAACTATTCTTTTTTCACATTTGTCACCCATTCTACTACACATAGTTCAGAATAATATAACCTTAAGAAAGGAGTAAGCTCTAATTAGATCATCGAAAATTGAACTTAAGAAAAACTTTATAACACTACGTGGTTTTCTCCATATTAGAATTTTCCAACCAACTTCACTGTGAATTTCTCACATAAATTGCCTTTGCACATTTCTTTCACTTTCTTTCCTCTCTTCTTTCTTCCCTACCCCTCATGCTTTTTTCTGCCTCTAACATTTTTTTTTTCTTTTACGAACATCATCTTTTTTATATTCTGTGATTATTTTGAAAGCAATTAATCCAGTGCATAGGCACCCTGGGTTTTAAAAACCAAAGATAAATCAAGCACAATCACAACTCTGAAAATTGTTAAACTGTGTGTAATCTCAATGATTTTCAAACTATTCAGAATTTGTTCTACCTAAAAAAATACAAAAATACATCTTTGCTATATACAAAGCAAAGTAATTAAGTATGGAAATGAAAAATGATTATTTCTGAAACATAATGCTGTCCTGACTATCTCCAAGACATATAAACCAAAAATCACCACTTAGTTCAGCCTGACATGATGATGTAGATGGTACTACTACAGGTTTTAGACTGTTTAAATCAATCACTTAATATTTATATTAATACCTGTTTTTAGTAAGCAATTTGCAATTGTGTCTTTTTAATTTGGTTTTATATTTAAGGATTATACAAACTCTAGGAAGGCAGGTGCTGTGCTTCTTCAGCTCATTCTTTTATCTGTGGTGTCAAGTTCAATGACCTAAATGATGTGTTTGTTTAATTAAAATGCACTACAGGAACTCTTAGTGGTAGAAAAGAATATTAAAGCATTCCACACGATTATGTGGCTCTTTATGATAATGTTAAGGACAGAAAAGTCCCGTTGATGAGATCGAGCTCAGTTGAAAGGATGACATCAGAGCTGACACATGTAGGGCAGGAGAGAGAGAGAGGTATTTATTAGCATCACAGGAAAAAACAAGGCAATTTGAAATGGTTTCCCTTCTCCATTTCCCCTTGATCATGGATTGGCACATGGACTAGGATATTTCTTTCATCATTTTCTGGAAAATGTTCAAGTATCATAAACTCTCTTTATTTCTTACTTCAAATTGAGTGTTCTTACAATCATAAATCTCGTGTGCTCTAGCTTTTTAAAGATATATGAGCTTTTAGTCTTTTAGCCTATTATTCAAATAAGTTAAGTGAAGGCCAGAGCAATTATTTAGGTAGTTCCATTTAGGTAGTTTTTCAAGCTGGATCACTCAGGTCAAATACAAATGTTTTTCAATAGCACAGCTTTTTTTTTTCCTTCAATTTAATTTCCTCATCATTCCACTTCACATTGCCTATGTAAATTAAGCTGTCGTGCTGTAAACCACAGCTTCCCCTTGTCTATCTCCTCAGTAACAGCTTCAAAGTACTAAAACGCTGAAATAGCTACAAAAGAACAATTAATTTGTGCAAAATCACAGAGGCGCTGTAGGTATTAAAAAACACTACAATAAGGCTTTTATCAGTGAGTGAAACTGCACAGCATTAGGCTAAAAACTAATAGGGCTAAACGGGCAGCACAATGATCTGGATGATAAAGGAATCTCAAGGACGTGCAGAGAATGAGGGCAACATGACTGAGAAATGATGCACTTATTTCAAATAAACATTCACATAGCTGCTTATGAAAAATGCCGATATGCTGGCAAAGGCAAGTTTAGACCAGTAAGTAAATTTACAACTATTTTTGGAAAAAACTTACATTTTAATGGAAATCACTGTTGAAGATTTGCAAAATATACCCTGAGTTTGTTTAAGGTATACTTGTTGAGTGAGGATTGGCTGACAATTTGATATTAAAAACTTAAATCTCTGAACTGTAGAAAAAAAATTGCATATTATATCTAAAACTGCCTGAAAGGATAACATTAAAATATAATCAGAAGTGCCACCACCTCCTGTGTTGCAATAGCAATGGAAACAATTACTTTAATCATCAATTGTTTATTTAATGACTGCTCTTAGCCAAAAACTGTATTAGGTGCTATGGTCTGGAAAGGAAGTTAAATTATTGCAGTAATTTCTAAGTAAACACATTAAGTGCTTCCAGAACTAGATAGAGAAGAATGAATTTCTAATTGTGAAGTAAATGTAGAAGATGCAGCATGCTTGCTGGGACAAAATATCTGACTCCCAAAGTTAAAGAAGAGGAAGAAGTTTATTTAGCTCACAATTTGCACAAGTTTCATTCCATAATGTGTCGGTTACAGGCATCACAGAGGACAGCAGGCAGAAAGTAACAGAGTAAGGTAGCAAGGGGCAAAACAAACCTCTTTCTTTCCCTTATATTATATTGAGAATACCAGGGTTAGTGCAGTACCAAATCAGTTTAGTGATCCAGTGATTTTGTAATCCAGGGCCCTTGATCATAGCACTGCATCAGGAATCATTCACAAACTGTAGATTCAGTCATCTCTGAAAAAGCCCCGCTAGTGACTGCATGAGGCTTAGAGGGAGTATATACACACAAGCTGTAACACAACAAATCTGAAAACCAGGAAACGTTTTGAATTTCAGAAACCAAGATAATTTAAAAGTTCATATCAGTTACAAACAAATATGTCTAGATTTAAATTTCAGGTCCTTCATCAATGTACTATGTGACATTTCTGCAAATATTACTTCAGTTTGAGCACAATTTTCTCACTTGGAAAATGGAGAGAGTAAAATGTACCTCATAGAGCTGCTATTTGAATAGTATTTTAATAAAAACAAGGCATTCAGGATTATGAATATTGTTTACATATAATAAAGATGTCCATTTAACAGCAAGTCTATGAGTATTGTACCTATCATAATTTATAAGATTAGACATATTAGATACAGAAATCTTACCTTCTCTATAAAGACTCATTTTATATAGTACCTAGATATAAAAATGTGAATATTGAGATCCAATATGGACATTTGATATTTTGTCCACAAATATGAACCATGTACAGAACGTTCAATAAAGAACTAGGAAATGTATGCATTTAGGGATCTATAAGGTGCTTTTCATATGATTAGTTTCTAGACAAAGCATATAAGAATATTACCTGCTTGCTATTTTAGTCACTACTTCTTATTCCAATATAATTATGCAAGAATTTCTTACTACCTAGATTTACCTCCTTTTATCATAATATGATCACATGTCAAATATCCATCTGCATATTACTTAAAATAAACGATAGATTCTCAATTTTGTCTAGATTGATTTGCATAAAGCAATGAGGAATTGCAAAAAGTGATTTCTTAAGAGAAGCTCTTCATATATCACAAAAAACAAGTAATATCTCCATTCCTGAGTGCTTCTGTTTATGAACAATTTGAATTATAAATAAAAGCTTTTGACAAAGATAATCCTGCATCATGTGACAAACATGATCACAGTCATAGTCCTCACACAAAACTCAGCCATTTATCCAAAATAGTAAAACAAATGAAGTTTGTAAATAGAAGTAACACTATTAATTGAATGCAAGGTAGTCATACTCAAAGTTGGTAGGGAACCTGCCACTAATTGTGAGAGCAGGATCATGCCAGTGCAAATGTATGTTAGAAATTTCAGTGGCAGAAGACATTCTGCAATGTGTGAAGAGTTAGTAAAGATTTACAAATAAATTAAAACAGGCTATTCATTTTAATGCCTTAATTTAGATATTAGTTTTAGCTTTTCTGTCTGACTTTTTAACTTAGAAAATTTCCAAATTTGTCAAAAAAGATGAAAAAGTCAAGATGTAATTTCATACACAAACACTTTCCTCCTGTTGTATAGCTCAGTTTACTTATTGTCTGCATCATTTATAAACTTTTGAAGACTTGACTCCTAATTTTGATAGCATTTATATTACATCTCTTTAACAACATTGTTCTGGAAATGCAGCACTGGAAAGGAGATCACAGAAACTAGATCTTATTCCATGTAGAAAAGTTTGTTTTACTATCAAAATTCTTTCCAAAATTGTCAGTGCTATAGATATACTGTATTTGTGCTTTAAAATGTGAAATGTGTACTGTAATAATAAGAATTTATTTCAAACTTCTCTTATCAAAGTTAATTATAATATTTACTGAAATGAAAGTAAAGTGAGTTTTAACTGATCACCAGATTTTGTAATTCTAGAAAGAAAAATTAGAATGTATGCCAGAGGAGGTAAAGCACAGAGTAACATGTCACATACTCCTGCACGTTCTTGGGGAGATCAGTGAATAGACTTGAAATAAAGTCTTCAAATCTGTGCTCTGTGGTGGCAGACAATAACCTTTTATTTGTTCATATGGAAATTTTACTAATTAATGTTCTACAATAGCAACAGTTACAATAAAAAATGAAAAGCAAATTTAAGAGAGAACCCTAGATATGGGGCAGGTTTATATATTTTAAAATTGGGGCAGGTTTATATATTTTATATCTTTTAAAATTGACACCTTAGTGTGTGAGGTGAGGCTTGATGGAAGTATACAAAGTTATTTATTGATATGTTACTGAGAGCACAAAAACTTTTGATATAAATTACTCCTTTTATCAACTAAGAATATTAAAGATTTTACTATAATGGTCTGCAATATTAAATGTACTGATTAACATTTATGATTGACCAAAATTTTGAAATATAATGTAAAGTTAAATATTAAAGTAGATATGTTTAAATAAAAGTATAGTAGTAAATAGAAAAACCAGTTTACAATCCATTTTAGCTTAAGGAATACAATATGCAAAACTAAATTTATGGTTCATATTAAAGAATAATGTTATTACAAACTATTAAGATAGTGCAAAGCAATATGTAATTAAGTGCTAAACAGTGATATAGTTAATAGTATATGAAGAGTAAAGAATTTAGAGATTCATATAAAGTAATGTGTTTTAAATATGACAAATGTCAGGACCCAGACAAAAACTATGGCAAGAAAAACATAGCTGTTTATTTGAAAATATGTCTACCATCCGCCAAGACTAATATCCACAACATACACTAGTATACACTATACTTTCAATAAAAGTTTCATTTGTTCATATACAAGCATTGGTATAGAAGCATTGGTATCAAAAATAAATAATCATCAAAACAAATCATCAAACATAAATAGCTATGCCATCTCTACTTTCTTAACTTTAACATTGCTGTCTTTAAAAGGATTCATTTCTATTGTCTTACTATACAGTAATTCCTGAATATTAACTTTCTAACCTAGAACACATATAATCATATAGTTATTTGGTTCCTTGGTTACCTGAATATTACCACTAGAAAAAACAGTTAATCCACCACTAGAAAAACAGTTAATCCAGTCAGGAGTTTCCTGATTATTCATGTTTGGTCTTTGTTTTATGTATATTCCACTGTATTTTATGAATATTTATGAATTTGTATAACAAGGTGGTAAAAGAATTTAGCTATCAGTTACTATTTTAAAAGTACTTCTTCAATTAGTGTATTGTTTTCTGATTTGGTTTCCTCTCAAACCCCGGATATAATTTTATTTTATTCATACATATTGAAACATTCATCAACAAAATAAACTTTTGAAAAAGTGCTAAGACTTTGTGTTCTAATTTCTGCATTTGTTTTAAAGAACATTTTTGTGCTTGACACCCCAATCAAGATCTAACTATACATATTTGGCACATGCCCATAATTTCAACTACTCTGGAGCTTGAGGCAATAGAATTGTAATTTAGACATAACTTGTCTGTATCATTCACCTTTCACTTTGTTGAGATGAAATATCTGATATCTGAAACTTAAAAGAGAAAATTTTATTTTGGTTCAGGAACTCAAAAGGCCAGTATAAGTGTGGCTGGTTCGAAGAATAAACAAAACAAAAGAAAACACCAGAACAGAACAAAACAAAGCAGTATAGGGAAAGAACATAACAGACCAAAACTGCTTGGTTCATGCCTTTCAGGTAACAAAATATCAGAAAGAGGGCCAAAGTGAGATGTACCGTCCAAAGGCACGTCCCCAGATCCACCCACATCCAGTTGAAACCAAACTCCCAAAATCATATTCTGCTTCCAGTCATAGGATTAATTCTCTAACCAAGATCATGTCTCATGACACAATCCCTTCTCCAGGTGTCTCTTAACCCAGTCAAATTAACAATGAAGCTTACTCATCATAATGTATCAAAGGAAAGATAAAAATGTTCAAATATAACTGTCAGAATACTCCTAATTTAATCTCTAGTAACAGAACCTTTAAAAAATTAATCTAAATAACTATGTTTTCTTAATATATTTTTGTCTCTTTTTGTATGTGATAGATTTACCTCTCTCATATTTCATTCTATTTAAGAGTTCAAAAGTTGGATCATTTGTCCTGTAGAATTTGACTGGTTCCATCTTTGCAGTGTTTTTAAATATGTATATCTATCCTGTGTATTTGTTATAAAAGAGTAGTTCTATGTAAAGTGATTATTAAGATGATGTGCCATTTTGGGAAAATAATTTATGTTAACAGATTGTGTGTGTCATATTTCAGCAAATGAGATAGCACATAAATTCTAATTTTCTGACACTTAAAAAATGTCAGTTTTGATCAATGAACTTTGATGTTGTCATCTTGCTTTATCTACTATTCTCTGACATTTTTTAGATAGTTTGGCAAAATCTGATGTCTAGTCCTTTTTAATTCTATCATTAGAGGTTACACAAGATGACTTTCTAAATCTACATTCTCCAACTACACGGAGTCCTTCATTGCTTAGCTGGTGTATCTGCTCTGAAAATGAATTATACAGAAAACAAAATAACAATGTTTGATTAAAAGCAAACAGTCATCATCTTCAGAATAATGAATTTCATCTGCTGCAGTGGATTACCCTCATTGCACATGGTGCTTCGGTTACCTCAGGTATGGTAAATGATCACCTATTCAACTTGATTCCTATAATTCAGTGATGGTGAACTTTTTAATTTTCACAGTGGACTAACAATGCACCATGGCATGTGTGCCATAGGTTCACCCTCACTGCAAGATTTATTTTATTTATTTATTTTTTGGTATGGGGGATTGAACTCATGACTGTGCACTTGCAAGGCAGGCACTAATTTGCCACTAAGCTAAATCCTCAGCCCCACTGAAGGATTTATTAAGGACATTGATATGTTCCATGGTTTCTGCACAAAACAATATGTCCAGCATCATCTTTTATTTTGCAAGTTTCCTGACCCAGATTAAGTATCAGTATATTTTCCAAAGCACTCTTTCCCTTAAGAGAAAAACTATATTTAATTATTTTTAATTTTGAAAAGAATAAAACCAAAAGAGAAACAAAAAAGGAGGTCATTCAAAACAAAATGGTTGGACATAGTACCTGATTTAAAACCACAATACAATGGTGATCTACAATGGGTACCATGATGTCTTTTGTTATATTTAATATAATTGCCCATATCATTAGGTACAATAAAATTGAACATAGCAAAATGCAATGAAATCAATAAAAACCAAGCATTGGAGACATTATACGACTTCAAAAGAGATAGTCAAACCAGACTATCATAGTGAATCTTATTGTCTTAAGAGTAGTTGCCTGTACTCTTAGACTTGATATTATCAAACAAAACAGATTCGAATAAAATCAGTCAAAACAAGGCAGTTAAGGCAATAGAGGGCTTCAGATTAAGTTAATAGAAAATTAAAAATGGTTACCACAGTATATCCTGCTATCTTTGGAGTAGCTGTCTATGCCCTCAAATCTAGTACAAGTAGACAAACTGGAACAGAATATAACCAAACTAAACAGAGGGATGAAAGCAGTACGAGTTTCAAATTATGTTATAAGATTAACAATGTCCTCTGCCTTCCTTGTTTAGACAATTATTCCCTTTTCACTTTCCCAGAGCACACTTTATATTTTGTATCCCACTAACTCCTTTACTTTTTCAGATTAGGGAGGCAACCTGCTATTTACCTAAGTGGTTCTGAAACTCTTTATCCCTGAGCTTGGTCTCAAGCAGTATCCATTTACCTACAAGAGCCTCAAGGTTGTTCCTTCCTTATAGCTGGGTAGTTCTCCATTGTATAAAAGTTTTTTGTCTTTCCAACCAAACTGCAGCTGATGGGTGAGCTTCCCTCACTTTTTTCTGGTTCCCTGTCACATAGAGCATTATTTTCCAATCTTTGACTTTCAGGCCATAAATACTCTTTCAGGTCTAATATATTTCTAATATAGAGCACCTTGATGGACCCTATCTCCTAATCCACTATGCCTGTATTTCTTTTTATTAGCGTATCAAGGCCATCCATGTTAGTGTTTATGGGTAACCTTCTCTGCCTCATATCTGCCACGCTATTTTTCTGCCATTGATTGCCTATGTTTCCCCTTCATTCTACTGTCTGCCCTGTTTTGTAATCCTCCTTTGTCGCTGTTCTTGAAACCATGGTCTTTTTTTTTTTTTTCTCTCTCTCTCTAGAGTGTCCTTCAGTAATTTTTGTAGGGTTGGATTGGTGGTCATGAACTCCCTGAGTTTCTCTTTGTCATGGAGACATCTTGTTTCTCCATTAATTTTGAGAGGTAGTTTTTCAGGGTTCATCAATGTGGGTGGAGGTTATTTTCTATCAGGGCTTGGAATACTTTACTCCAAGCTCTTCTTGATTTGACGGTTTGTGTTGAGAAGTCTGTCATGATTTTGATGGGTTTTTCTTTATAGGTGATCTGTTTCTTTTCTCTAACAGTTTTAATATTCTGTTCTTTTGTTGAATTCCTGAGACTATGATATGTCTGGGTATAGAGCTATTTTTGTTATAGCTGCCCAGAGTTCTATACGCTTCATATATCTGAATGTCATTTCCTTTTCCTATGCTTGGGATGTTTTCTTTAATTATTTCTATAAATAGCCTTTGTATTTCATCCCTGCTTCTTCACTCACATTTTTATTCTTAAATTATAGATCCTCTTGTCATCTTCTAGCCTTTGTATTATTACTTCTTGGTTCCTTGTTGTTTTTAAGAGATCTTTCCTTTCACTATCATATGTTGCAAACCTGTCTTCAAGATTTGATAGTCTATCTTTAGTTTCTTTCAAGCAGTTTTGCCAGCTTTCAATGAAGTTTTTAATTTCCTTGTAGTCTTTGAATCTGTTTCATATATTGCAGTTTTTTTTTTATATTCTTCATCAAAGGTTTCTCTCCTTTTTCTATGCCCCTCCATTCTTCCATCTGTGTCTTCTTGAGAGATACTTAGCATTACTTTTATTATTTTTCTTATGTTTTCCTTTAATTGCACTAGTATTTCTGTTTTGAGTTCTTTTATAATGTCATCAAGACAATTCTTTATGTCAGATTCTGCTTTTTCAGGAATTGAAGTTATGCAATCCCTCATCTCTTCTGTGTTTACCTCTCCTGGGTCAGTACTGTTTGGGTTGGAGGCTAGAGACGTCCTTTTGTTTATTCCTCTTGCATTGTTTCTGGTTTCTTCCAGAAGTGGATGATGGGGGTCCCTGGCACTTCCTGTATTGGCTAGGATTACTCTGAAGCATGCTGGCTAGGGACTGCTGCCCTCCTCCGTCTGCTGAGGACCACTGAAGTACAAGCAGGGATGGGGGAAGGTGGCTTTTCCCTTCTGAGCTGGTCAACCACCAGAAGTCTTCACCATGATAGCGTGTGCCGCATGAAGGGGGCTGATTAGGAATCACTTCAGGGAGACCTTATCCTTGGATATTGGACCATGCACAGGGGCAGGACTCAGTCCAAGCAATTCTCACCAATCTGCTCTGCACTAGGAGTGGCTGACTGAAGCCACTGCAGTTCTGGTTCTGGGCTTATCCTGTGTGACTCCAAAATGTCACCTGACCAATCGTCAACTTCTGCAGGAGGAATAAGTTCCTCACCCTCACTCTGAGCTGGTCTGGATCTCCAACTGGTGCTGTTCTCCACTCCACCACTCCTCTCCATGACCATGTCCTCCTACTGAGACCCTCAGGCTTGCCAATCCCTAACTTCACTGTGGCCATGCATTTTTGGAGTCCTGTCAGTGTTTTGTACACAATGGAACCGCTCTGGTGAGAGCATATCTGGCTACAGCCTTCTGTCCATGTTTTTCTTTCTTTTTTTTTTTTTTTTTTTTTTTTCCCTTTTTAGTTTCTTCCTGGGTCAAGAGGATCCGTCTCCTTTAATCTGGTCTTCTCCAAGATACTTTATTTTATCCCAGCATCTGAGCTGTGTCTCTCAGAAAGGCTCTTTATTTTGCTGCTTATTGGGGTGGGCAGTTTTAATAGTCACCAGAAAAATCTATATTTAGAGATTGCTATATGAAGCTTCCACGTAGTCATCTTTGCTGTTATCATGTACTGTGATTTTTAAGAAAACAAATCCAGAAAATTTTTGATACATACAAAATAGGTAAAATGTTGTATTTATACTTCATCTACATTTTTTTTCTATTTGTATTTCCTCTTCTTGTGCACATAATCTTGTTCCTTACTGCTTTTTTACTTAATCCTGCCTACATATCCAATAATATTTTTAAAGTAGTAGTATTTGTTATTAAAATTAAGCCCAATGAACCATTTTAAGATTTTTCTGTTTTTTTCCTAGTGCAGACTCCAGCAGAACCTTAAACCATTTATTTAAAATAATTGATTTTTTATAGCAGCAATTTGATTTGAAAGTTATATTCACTGATTTCAATTTCTTTTTTTTTTTTTTTTTTTTTTTTTTTTTTTTACTTTTAGCTATTTTGGACAATGTATTCTTTTAGACTACTTCCTGGTGAGAACAATGATTTTCTCTATATAACAGTAGGTTTTTATTGCAGATATGAATTTTTATTGCAGACATTTTTTTGAAGTTTTGCATACTTCTTTTAGAATCAACATATTGACCCAGAAATGTGCCTTATTCATCAGCATGGTGATTCACACATGTTACCTATTATCACTCAGTAACATATTTTAAAACAGTATTGTGATAAAACCTATGCATTTCATTAGTCCTACCACATGTTCTATCATCCAGAAGTAACTGTCTCTGTTGCGGAGAGTTTGCTGAAAGTTTAGTGAGGGCACCAGCTACAATACAGCCCCATTAGTTCTGGAATATGGCTTTACAATCAATGTCATTTTCCCAATGGAATAAAGGTTCTTCAGTTGCGCTTCACTATCTCCTGTGCCATTATCAGTTGTATACATCTTTTTTGAGCGGTTTGGAAAACTCACTTGCACTGGTATTTGTGCAAAATATGTCACTATTTGCAATGAAATGTTTTCTATATTTTCCTATGTTATCATTATTTCTCTATATGTTTTGGTGGAGACTTTAGGGAATTTTTCAACCCAGTTGAAATTATCATTTTTGTCTGACTGCTAAATAACACTAGTATTTATTCAAAACTACCTTCCAATGCACAGTCTCATTAGATTGTTTTTTGCTTACCTTTATTTATTTATTTATTTAGTGTGTGTGTGTGTGTGTGTGTGTGTGTGTGTGTGTGTGTGGTACTGGGGACCCAACTCACAAACTCGTGCTTGCCAAGTAGGCACTTGTGTCACTGAACTAAACTCCTGGCCCTTTCTTACATTTCTTTAGTTCTCAATTTGGACTCAGCAAAACTTGAGTTTTAATTTATGTGAATTTTTTGACATGAGTACTTATATAGTATATTTCTAGAAAACTCATTTTTTGTGTGAAAATTGATAATCATACTTATTTTAGAGAGCAAGGGGTTAACACTAATATCTTAGATGTGATAGTACAGAAAAATTTCTTTTCTCATTAGAATTTCAGTGTACAATTCGTTAATAACATCAACTAAGAAAGCATTTATTTTTCTTTTTATAAGATGTACAATGATAGAAAATTTCTGAAGAAGAAAATTGTCTAGCATTAAATGATTGAAAGAACCACATTCAGCTTATTTTTTTTTCCATAAAAGGTTTACTAAATATATGCCATCCTATAGTAATTCCATCAGGACAGTTCTGGCAGGTAGCCATCAGAAAATCTAACAACATTGGCTGGGGAGATAGGTTTCATTAGAACTATTGATCCCTACTTCTCCTAAAGTACTTATTCTGAATCTGTCATATCACGCTAATGCAGTTTAAAAATAGACACTGACAGAAAGTCAAGTGTATTTGTGTATGTGATATACGTATTTGTAGCAGACAAGTTGTACATTTTTTAAGATATAAATTCCTAGAATTTGAGGACTGTACTGTATTTTCTGTATTTCTTCTAACATATAGTGAGAGATCAATAAATATTAAACCAACACATTGTGCTTTCACAGAACTAGACATGAATTCATAAATTGACAAACCAAGCACCAGGCAAAATATCTCATTTGGAACTAACCATATAAAGAGGCAACAGGGAACAGATTAAAGGGCACAGCTGTCTCGTTCCACAAGTTTAGTTGGGAAATAGCCCAGAGAATATGGGAATATGAGACTGTATATCTTTCCTATAGACCCATCCCTTCTCAGCTACACAGGATTTTACAATACCACCTTTTGTCTTCACTGAAGCTCTGTGATGCTCACATGCTGACAGAGATAGTTCTTTTATTTATTGAACTAAAATTTTAGTGTGACACTAGTTTCCTCAATGACAAATGAAAAATCAGAAAAAAAAAATCTACAACATTTAGTTCAATTCACCATAACCTTGTATTGACTATTCAAAATGATAGCAAGTAAGTTGCAGAAAGTAAAAGATAGTTCCTTTGAATGATATTTCAGAAAATTACTAAAGCTGTACTTTCAGTGTTGAATTACATTTAGGCATAACTTCTAACTTCCATTTTATAAGGCATTAGACCATTTTAGATTGATGATTTCAGTTGTGTTTTCATAAAATAATTATCTTCAGAACTTTTATAAAATCAAAAATATATTTGAAAAACAAGAGTTATTTTTAGTCATGGGAGAAGCAGAAAAAAACAGCATTTTTCCTATACAGAGATGAAAAATCTAACCCTGAGAAAAGTTATGTTATTTGCATATGTTTATCATTAGCTGTCAAATATAAAATGCAAGGTTAGAATTCAGGCTTTTTGTAACCTCTTGCACCATATGTTTTAAGCAGAATAATTATTTAATTAACTAATTAATAAATTATATATTGATATCCAAGTGCTAAGAAGAGGTATCACACTAATATTAAAGAAAATATCATTTTTTCTTGGGTCTTGTCACTTTATAAAGAAATTAATTACAAACAAATTAATCACAAAATTAGAATAATAAAAGAAATACACATGGGGAGATTTAGGAGGCTAAGAAAGGCCTCTTGTGGTAGGACTGCAAGATGAGTAAATAAAAATCATTGGACATTGGTTAATCAGATAATTAATATGTTTCATATTTGTGTATTTGTGTTTTATGCAGCATTTGCAGCATTAGTAAACTCTATTAGCTCACAAGAAAGAACAGTTTGTGTTTTCAATGTTTGATCATTTTTCATCCCTATATCTTATAATCTGAGCATCTACTTTGAAGATATGAATACACAATATATTAACTATTGTTAATCTCCTATTATTTTGTTTTGAAATTCTGTGTCACTGTTTTCATTGTTTTGTTTAAAAAGACAAATAAGGTTTGCAGCATTAGCACACAAATATTTGTTTACCTGAAGTTTAAATCCAACTGGATATCTTATATTTTATCTAGAAATCCAGAAATCTGGAAGTTGACATTTGAGTTAAGATCTCAATAAAATGAAAAAAAAAGTATGCATAAGTTCAGGCAAATAATTTTTCAACAAAGGGAAAGTTAAATGTTAAGAAAAGATCTTGAAAAATCAAAATGACTATGCTTCAGTCGGGGTTAGCGTTGTGATAATGGTTCTCTATGCTATTTGTGATGAAATTCAAAGGTGAATCATGTAGAGCTTTCTGGAATTTTACTTTTCTTCTTAGTATACCACAAATCTCTTAATGGATTATAAACTAGAGGATTAAATTTTGATTTTTGCTTTAAACTATCTTCCCAAATCTTTATGGAAAAAACATTGCAGGTTATAGCAAAAATCAAAATAAGAAGTACATTATTAAGGCTGTTTCTTATGTCTAAATGAGATAATTTAAGCTTGGATTATATTGGAGTAATAAACTTACAGAGAATCATGGATGAATATAAAATTCACATTTCAGAGAAAATCCAGAAAACTTATTAATAGAATTGGTATGAAGTATAACTAATAGGGAAAATTAACAATGGCTCCTACATTTTAGAGTCAAGTAGCTGAATACATTACAGTTCCTACAATTGAGAACAATGTAAAAGTTAAAAAAATAGGGATGGCTGAGGTAATCAGAGGATCTCTGTTAGGCCTAAATTGATCTGTTAGATTTAGAAATGGAGGTTTCACATCTAAGAAGGCAGAACTATATTTCTCAATAAAAGTGCTGTTGATATCAAGGCCAAGGTTAATACCAATAAAAAACAATGACTAAAGAAAAAGGGGAAAAATTAAAAAAATCAGCAGGATATATAATAGTAATTTTTTTTTGATTTCCTATTAACTTGTTTTGAAGTCCTGTAATACTCCCACTATCTTGTTTTGACTGATTAGACTCTGGTCCATTCTATATGATAGTATCAAGTTTGAGGGTATAGGCAACTACTTTGAAGGCAATAAGATTCACTAAGATGTCCATTCTGGTTTGACTATTGTCTTCTTTGGAAGTCCTGTAATGTTTACAATGCTTAAGTTTTATTGGTCTTGTTCTTTATAATACCTAATGAGGTAGACAATTCTTTATAAGAAAACAAGAGACATTATGGTAACCACTGTTGATAACCTTGTACTCTGTTTTACATCATGTACTATGTCTATCCTTGGTTTTGACTGACAGCTTTGTTTTGCCATATTTAATTTTATTCTCTCCCCCCCAAAAAAGTAATAAGAACTAAGTAGTAATAAAACCCAAAATGTGTAATTTTTGTTGTAAAAAAGAGAGGGAAAAAAGTGCTCTAAAGGATACAACAGCAAGTGTGTTTAGGGGTGTTAAATAGCTGACCATATTAATGTTTTTGGTTGGATCATTGAACACAACTGTTTGCAGTCTCACTGTTTGAATGTCCACTTTGTATGCTTTGATACTGTGACTTGAGCAACTATCTCTAAGATGATAATATGTAATCTATTAACTGGTGATTTCTTACTGTTTTTTTTTTTTTTTTTTTTTTTTTTTTTTTTTTTTTTTTTTTTTTTTTTTTTGTAGTTCTGTATTACTTGTTCCCTTACACCGCTTTTTTTTTCTTTCTCTTTTTCCTTTTAAATAAAATTTAAAAAAAAAGAAAATACAAAATATTTATGAAAAATTGGTACAATTCAACTTTCAGCAGAGGAAAAATCAGCAGTAGAAATTGAGAAGATAAGTTAAATGATTGAAGAATGTAAGATAAACAAGGTTTATTCTCTTTTATTATAATATTTTTTTTAAATCTTTGTGAGACAGGGCCTCTATGCAATTCAGGCTGGGCTTGAGCTCACTTCGTAGCTCAGGCTGGTCTCAAACCTTTAACAAAACTCCTGCTTTAGCCTCTCAAGTGCTGGAATTACAGGCATACTCCACCACACACAGCTAGACTATATTTCTAAATCTCAGAAGTGTGATAAATTGAAAACACAATAGCAAACTGCACAATACTACTTCATAAGTGCTAAACAGATATAATAATAAAGAAAAATTAATTTCACTCACATTTACTCCAAATCATTAATAAGCAAATAATTTTTGAATGTTTTACTTTTGCTCTTTCTTAGTTTCTAAAAAGTGAGATTGCTAAATCATTTGGAAAAAAATAAATGTTTTTGCATGGTTTTTACATCTTTTGGCCTTTGTAATGAAAATATAAAGCTACAGTATGAAAGTAGCTTACATTAACTTTACCCTACTCAAAGTACTTTAGTATTCATGAATAATGATATTAATTTCAAAATACATGTGATTTTAAATATATCAATTGCATGTTCACTGTAATATACAATTATGTTTATTTTAAATGATCCAAGCCATTTCCTAAATTTGCCCTCAAATTTTGTAACATCCACTGAAAAACAAAAAAATGAGGCCATAGTGCCATACTTTGTTCATCCGCACGCCATCCTTGAGGCAAGAGCAGCTCTTTTTCATAAACCTGATGCATATTTATGCTTCATTATTTTGTAGCCAATGAAAAAATCTTATATATTTTAGAGAAAAGTGAGTTATAAAAAAATGAAATGAAATAAAATAAAATAAGCTGTTCTGTCCAAAATGCTTAATTGAAAGAAGGGCCTTGTGGAAAGTGGTGTTAGGGAGGGATGTAAAGGAGTAAAATTAATATTGCTGTGGTTTTGGATATGATAAAATGTAATATTAAATTATATCAAGAAAGATAAGTCTCAAAAACATTAGAGACATAATTCTCTTAAAATTTGATTTAATGTCTATACCGTTTTTAAGAAAATGTCTCTGTCAGCAGAATTTTTAAAATGTTCTTCACTTGACTTTTCATATATTATCTTGTGGAACCACTGATAACCAAGAATGAATGTTATTGCTGACAAAACTAAGAGAGCAATCATTAATAGTAAAAGCAATATGTTCATATTCCATGAAAATTTAAAAATGATGAAAACTGTTGTATCAGTCAATGTTTAGTAAAAGGAACAGATTTAATGCAAGATATACAAATGTATAAGAATTTACAAGACTGGCTTACAACAGCCACCTGCAGAGTTAGCAGAGTGTGCAAAAGGGCTGTCTGAAGGATCCAGTGGAAGGCCTGGAGCTGACTGTAACGTCCTTTGCAAGCCTGTATCAGAGAGCCAAAGGGTCTGCAGTAGAGACTGACGAGTGCACTAGAAGCCAGTAGATAGTGATCAAGGGCAAGGCAAAGGCTGGTGGTCTCTTAAGAAACAGAAGCTACATCATTCAGGTGACAACCCATCCAAAACTATGCCAATCCAATTTAGCTGGGTGTTTGTGACTTAAGTTGACACAGTAAGTTAACTATCACAATTTTGATACATGCAAGTTACTATCATGAAGCAAACGCCATAAAATCATAGCTGCAGTCATCCAAAGAAATAAGGATATAATTTCCATCAGAGCACATTTAGCTAATCAGTTCCATCATCAGAATGGGTTTCAGGTGATAATACTAATGTTGAAAACTGGGAAATAATTTGGTTCTGGTCAAAATGTATTACTACTACTGTTACTACTAGAGCTTATAGTGTGACTACTAATTAACTAATTACAACTGAACAAATTCAAAGTCCTAATCAATTGTTATATATTGTATAGTGTAATTAACATAATATTAATATTGTTTACATACTTTCCCCCCTCATTTTTAACTTAAGAAACTTAGACTCAAGGAACTTAATACAAATGCTTAAATTTGTAAATCAGTGGTGGAATCAGAATTGAATAAATGCTACTATGCTTTCAGAGATGCACCTCTGACCCTTTGTATAAACAGAATATTCCATCCAAAGTCTAAATCAAACAAATGTTGTTAAAGAGAAATCAGTCTTGAAATTAACCATAGCTTATAGATTTCAGATACAGTATTTCCAATTCATTACATATTAACAATTACTTTTATTATTTACCAAAAAACGTGATGATTTAAACCTTCTGATGTAATTCATGAGCACCTTTCTGTCTTATCCATTCTTACACCTAATTTCTCTGGAGGGAAATAGTTTCATCAATATTTATTCTTTATTTTGGTTATTTATAAATAATACCTTTCAATATTTTCCATACTATCTTTCCAGTGTAGATACGTGATAATACTGTTATGTCAGTATTCTAATTTTACTTGCTTATAGCTACATATATTATATTTTTCAGTGTCGTGCCAAGTAGTATACTGTGACATTTTCTTTATCTGCAATTTTTTTTCTCCTAGAGTTATTTACTTCATTTTAATTTCTGTGATGTTTTATATTGCTATTTACAGTTCACTCAAACTTCCCTTCAGAATGCAATTTCCCACACGAAGAAGCACATCAGGTGATGTATCAGTTCCAATTAGTTGTCTTTCCTGGAGTCAGGTCTTTTGCCCCTATTTGTATTCTCATTCTCTAGGCCAGCAGCAGAGCTGGCTCTTTCTTTTTCTGTTCTTTTTTGTATCATCTATTGTCTTCATGTTGGTAGAATATAGCTTCCTGAAAAATATTAATAATGATTTGCATAGATGGTACATTTTTGAACAACATAGCTTTAAAATGTTGCTTTTTTTTCCCTTTTGTTTTATTTTGGTACTTAGTCAAGAATAAAAGTTGGTTCTTTTTTTTTTTTCCCTTAGCATCTTAAAAGAATTATACCCTTGAATTCATGCTTCTGATGTTGCTTCTGGGAAATTCAATGCCGTATTGTAAATTAATTTTTTTCATATACTAATCTTTTTTGTCTTTAGTAGCATCTTCACTTTATAGTCAGTTTCAGAGAATTTAGAAAAAACGTTTTTGGAAAAAATTCCAGTAAATGTTCTTTGTTTTTTTTTTTTGTTTTGTTTTGTTTTGTTTTGTTTTGTTTTGTTTTGTTTTTCATTTATTACAACCAGATCTTAATGAACAAAAATTACTTATGACCCAGGTTAAAAGAATAATTGAATTGTACATATGTCGTGGGCATTAGAGACTGTGTATTTATCTGCAGATATCTAAAGGCTTCTCTCTGCTGGAATTTTCTTCATATCTTTTCACAGATGAAAGAAAACTAAAGTTTTTCTTCTCCTTGCAATGACTTTATTTACATTCCTGGCCATTGCTCTCTGTTTCTGTCTCTTTCTGCACCTGTTTGTCCAAAGGGCAGTATAAATTATTATCCATATTTAGCAGCAAGTATTTTAAGATTCCTCTGCTGTAGAAAACCCCCATTGAATATGATAATCACAGCTGACCCTGGCGACAGAATTACTCTTTGGGGAAGTGAGCTGTGATCAACAAGTCCTGTGATAGTATTCTTGCTCTTCATATTGGTATAAGCTCCAATCTAATCTAGAAGACTGAAAGCATGTAAGTACGATACAGTCTCATAAATCCACAATTTCCAACTACAAAACATGTTCACTGTAAAGGTTTTTTTATTACTGTTTTTGGAAACAGGAGCTTAAGTATCTATTCTTGGGGTAGAATACTTGCTTATATTCATCTGTGATCACTTTTTTCTCAAGGTTTTTTCCTATTCCATTCTTCTAGGACTTGCATTACTTGTATGCTGGACTTCATTTAGTTTTCTTATTTTCTTTTCAAATTTTATACGTCTTCTTGTTCCTGTTCTTGTTTCTGTGCTGTACTTGAAACATCTAGACAATTATTTGCATTTAATAGTGTTAGCTGTATTAAATTTTTAACAATATTTTTGAGCAAGTGATCACTTACTACAAGTGATATTTTTAATTAAAGGGTCATTCAAAATGTTTCTTCAGAACATTTCATTAAAAACTATTAGATTGGTAAATACTATAGAAATATTCCTATGATTATTTTATCCTTTTATAATATCTTTAATGATTTTTTTCTGGTATAACAGTGATGCTTTGTTCTCAAAACAGTTCACTTTACAAGATTACCAATTTGAATAAAACTAGAAGATCTGAATATTATGTGAAATTTTATATATAGGGAGCACTATAGAAAGAAAAATACAAGATGCCCATATGCTATTATTCCCAAAGATATATCCCAAATATTTAATAATAAAATTAGAAAATTTTAAATCCATCATTATTCTCAAAGAATATCATAGATTTCTGAGAACCTGCAATGAGCTTAAATATTTATTACACATTTCTGATTCAATTCCAGATTCCATCCTGGCTAAGTATTTATTTATTTTTTCAGTATCAGGAATCAAACTCAGGACTCTGCACTTGCCAAGCAGGCACTGTGCCACTGAACTATATACCCAGCCCAGACTAGGCAATTTTTAAAGAGTTCCTCAAATTTAAGACACAGTTCCTTTGTCTTTAAAATAGAATTAGTAGTAATGATGCCATGATAGGTATGTGAAGGTAAACAGTTGTAAAAATAGTTTTTTAGAATGGAAGTATTTTAAGGGGCTGGGGATTTAGCTCAGCGGCATAAGCGCCTGCCTTGCAAGCAGGCAGTCATGAGTTCGATCCCCGGTACCGATAAAAAGGAAAAAGACAAAAAAAAAAAAAAAAAAAAAAAAAAAAAAGAATGGAAGTATTTTAGCTGTCTTTTTCAGTTCTACTATTGACATTATCACTTTCAGGAAGCTTCCATTGCTAGCCAGCCAAAAGACAAAAGCTTAGTATTATGTTGAGACAAAAACATATTTGAGACTGTTGTGTACAGTCTTCAAATCTTCCCTCTCCTTCTGTGGATCTTTGTTTTATATTGAAAATAGTCAAGACTAAGCCAGATAAGTTTTGGATGATCTTTTTCGCTAATGAAAAATATGCTTAAGATTCCATGAATTTTTACAACTTTTGCATTAACTAAAGTATTATCAGTGATATTTATTATTGTTAAAGTAGTTACACAATTTTCAAAATAATACACTTTTGAAAGTGAAAAAAATATTATGAAGTATACAGGCACAACAAGTATATGATTGCCCTTAATGCAGGATAACAGAACATGGCTCAGAATGTATATGATAATATATCTTATGTTAAAAGATAAAGTATACATAAGAAACTTTTAATGTTTACTCATCAAAATCTGTTCCATTGTTATTAATAAAGGATAGGAAATAAAGGAGACAACTGTCTTTGTGTGTTTGTCCCAATACAATAAGTACATGATTTGAGAAATGATATGCAGTTCCCCCAAAATGCTGTAGAAACTTCCTTGTGTTATAGGAGAGAAAAATCATATCTTACACTATGAGAAATAGAAGGAAGCCTAAGAGAAATTCATTGTATTCTCTTTTAATGGATAACAGTTATGACTAAAATGTGAACACCCACAGCTGCATCATAACGTGTCACATGGCAGAAATGTAGAGCAAACATTACAGGTGGAACTTCAGACCTCATTTATTCTGGAGAGTAGGAAGAGAATAATAATAAATAGTGAGGGTTAAAATCAAACTATGATCTTGTTTTCTATTATTTCTGTGTGCACAGTGAGTCATAGACAGGTTAAAAACAAATAAATTAATAGAAAATTTTTTATTCAAACTGAAAAACTGTAGAACGAATGTGAATTGAGAATAATTACTATGTGAGCAGTTTTTGTAATTAGTTATATGTAACCAATATCAAATTTCCATGCAAATAGGACTGAACAATTTAGATAAAATTTAGATAAAATAATATTGTATGCATTTGAATGTGGAAAAATAATAAAGGAATCCCATAAGACAAATTTGAAGGAAAAGAGTGTGTTTCTTTCTTCTTACTAGAAATATTTATATATGTTGGTTTTATACCTCTAAAGTCCCAATGAAGTTCTATCCACTCTTTGAAAACCAAAGGAGAAAGAACATTTCACATGCTGGAAAAGGCCAAAAATTATTTTTCTTTTCTTTTTTTTCTTATGTTAATAATGTTGGAAAAGTTTTCCTCGTGTACATAGATTTATGACAACTTTAAAAAGAAAATGTATATTAAAGTGTGTAATGTGTATTGACGCATTTTATTAAGATTATCTGAATACATTTATGTTTTTGTTTTGGGGTAAAGAACAAACAAGAAAACTCTTTAAAAATAATAGTATGTAAAATCACATACACAGCATGATTTTATTCTCTCTTCTTCCATAGTGAGATTACAGATCAACAATGATGCTTAGTAAAGTAGTTCATGGAGAATTACTTATCCCCATCAATCATTGAGCTACACGGTTGTCCTGGTTTCCTTGGTAATTGTTTTACCAAAGGTAGCAGTCTTTGTAAACACAAAGAAGATTAAAAATAGGTTTAAAATATTAATTCAATGAGGTCCAAAGAAAAAAATCTCTGCAAATTTGTAATATAAAATATATTAAAAGTAAATTTAATAAAGTAAATGTCTCCAGTTAGACAATCGCAGTTTTTAAGAGATTAGTTCTAATGTTCTAAATTAACGACCTATTAATTCTTATAGTTATCTGATAACACTGCATTTATAGAACATTGTAGTATAAATAAGACTATTATGATACACATTTGAAAATTCATATTCATGTCTTCCCTTTTTAATAATTGTTTTGGGAAGTATAGTTTTATGGTTCTGATTTTCCTAAAAATGTTTTTGGGAATTCTATTTGTGTATTTGAAAGACAATTTGCACTTTCTCAAATCACTTAGAACCCCTAACTAAATATACAAATAAACGTTGAATCATAAAACATTGTTATGAAGCTAAATTATTCATGTTAGCTTTCTATGTTAAATTTGATCAACAATCTTAAAAAGTCTTTACTCATCACAGTGTCTTTTTAATAAAAGAGGTCTGTGATACAAAACTTAACCACTTAATGACATTGGATTTTTATTTGGAGAAATTCTCAAAAGATAATTTATTATTTTTACAAACACACATATATCATGTATTTACATATACTATAAATATATATTATCACAAATATAAAAATACTTATTGATTGTAAAATAATTTGGGGAATTTTCTTAAAGATGTATTTTAACATGGAAACAACATGTACAAATTTTTCTAATAAGTAAGAAGAAAATAGAGATTTATAGGTTATCAAAGATTTCTTAATAACATTAAATAATGAAAACCATCTATTTTCCTGGAAATAAAGTGTTTGCAGTTATTAAAATGCTTATGAAACATATGCAGGCTATAAAAGTTTTATACAGATTAAAAAATAAAGATATAAAGTGTTCAATGTAAATTCCATAATATATTTATGCAAAAATAAAGACATAATAACAGGTATTTTGTTTTTGTACAGGAAGAATTACATTATTTTTTAAAATTTATGTATTTGTTACATGTACTTTACAGTGAATGTTTATGCTTTTAACTCCAAGAAGACATTGTAGATGTGATTAGTAATTTTTAAAACATAAAAAAGAGAGGGACTTTGTAGTGCATGCCTGTAACCCCAGCATCGGGGAGGAGAAAGTAGCAGGCTAGGAGTTCAAGGCCAGCCTGCCCAGCAAACCTACGGGCATCCAAGGATGCACAACCAGAACTTATCTCAAAACAAATGAACAAAATCAAATGAAGAGCAGGGTATAGACACCAATGCTGACTTCATGAGTTCAAATCTACATTGCAAGGGTTTGGGATATAGCTCCATGGCACTGTGCCTGTCTAGCAAGTGCAAAGTCATGAGTGGTACCAAAAACAAACAAGCAAGCAAGCAAAAACTATACTGCAAACAGCTGGTATATAAAATTCAGAAATTTTTAAGAAATGCAACTCTAAATGCAGAAAAAATTCTACTATAAAAACCATCTAGTATAACTGCATGGGTTCAAAGCAAACTTCACATTTCTGTCCAAATTTTCTGCTTTCTCTTTGTCTGTTTACCACTGAGGATGTGACAAAGATGGGCCAGATTTCACTATCTCTCCTCAACAACACTAAACTATTAAGAGTTAGGGATTTGGGTGAGGTGTAAAATAAAATCATCCATCTATCTCATTTCTGGAATACCGTAATGGACAGCCACATCTTGAGGAAAGAGGAAAATTATTCTTAATTCATGTTTTTAGTTCATGGTCAGCTGGGTGAAAGGCAGAAATGGAATGGCACAAAAGCCTGGTAAGAGGGCAGCTAATTAATGGTGGCATCCAAGAAGCAGAGAAAGAAGGCACGAGTCAGGTAGGGAGTCAGGTCCTTGAAGGGCATTAGTGAATCCCCTTCTACCAAGGCCTCACCTCCTGGCTGAGCACTTGTCTGCTGAATTCATTGCTAGGTGAAGGCACTGATTATTACAGTTACCTCCATGACCCAGTCATATTCCAAATTTCCAGTTTCAAGTGCATGAAAGTTTGGGGGAGACACTGTACATCTAAACCATAACAGTATCCTTATGAAAGACGCCAGAGAACATTTTCCATGTCCCTTCCATTATGTGAGGTTTTACCAAGAAAGACCCATTTATGACAAATTATTATGAAAGTAAGACATCAAATCCCTCACAAGACACCTTGATCTTGTTCTGTCTGGAGCCATAGGAAATCTGTGTGTGTGTGTGTGTGTGTGTGTGTGTGTGTGTGTGTGTGTGTATGTGTGTCTGAGTGCTGTGTTTAGTTTTGCTTTGTTTTGAGATAGGGCTTGGCCACTTGTGCGGAATGGCTTTGTCCCTCCTTTTATAACCCAGGCTAATTTCAGGCTCATGGCTATCCTTCTGCAATAGCCTCCTGAGTGCTGAATTACAAGTGTATGCTACCACACCCAGCACAAGAGATAAATTTATATTGTTATAAACACACAGTTTAAAACAATTTATTATAGCACCTGAATAATCTTTTACACTTGTCTGTTATCAGACAGATACCAAAAAGGAAAATTAAGGACAGCATTGAATATGGTAGTTATTGTTAATTATGAGTTGTCTTGTGGTAATTGTTCTGATCTGATCTGCTTTGTTATGTCCTCTTTTGTCTTAATCTCTTTAAAAAAAGTAATAGTGAAAACTAGCACATTTGACTACGCAGTATTCTTAATAACATCCTTAAAACTCTTGCATATATTATTTCATTTAATGATGAAGATTATAATTAAAGTACTGAACCAAATTAAATGAGAACAAATTCATTTTCCCCATAAGTTCAACACTGAACCTAATCACCAAGTTTGATTAAATTTTCATTCAATTCAGTTTGAGACCACCATCATGAAAATAATTAAGTTCATGAACCAAGGTACCACTGTTAACTTATTTTAACTTAGAATGTTAGGCTATGACTGACTTTTAAATGTCTCCATGAAACATTTTTATTAAACTTGTTTGTCTTCTAAATTTTCTTTGATTTCTATATCTATGTTAAAGAAATATCCATTTTGCATAATATGTACTTAAGGCCATATTAATTTTGTTGTAATCTTTAGTGCTTATGAGAATAAACTTATATTGTTAAAATTCTTAAGTAAATACAGATATCTAACAGTATATATTAAAATAATGTAGGGGCTTAAAGATCACAATTTACATTAAATGTTTGTATATAACTGATTTCAGTAACCATTAAAATCCCTTTTAAATTTGATTATTACAGTAATGCATGCTGTTAGTTTATGTACATTTTCCTGATAATATGAGATTCCTATTAATTTATAAAATTCATGATGTATATGTTGGTTACTGGTAAGTTTTTAAAATGTTTTCCATGATATAAGGCTTATCTGTTTATTAACCAAGCTAGAAAACATTTTCTGCAATTTTCTATATTTTAAATTAAAATTCAGCTTATTTAATCCTTCTTCTAAGTGGGTACAGCACTTATTTTAGATAAGTATCTCTTAATGAATTGTTTTCAAATATCACTTTTGAAATCATTTGTTCTGCAAGCCAACTTTTTATACAAAATATTACAACATATAATTGTTTTTGCTAATTTTAGCATTTAAACTAAATACACACATATATACACATTTATATATGGTTTTTAAAAATTGTCATCTGTGATTCATTAAGATTATTTATGCTGGAACAAATTTTCAGTTGACCAGTATATAATAAGGTCATTAAAGAAAAATAAGAATGGATACAGCATTTTTTTCTTTCTTCAGTCCACAGGGACTCCTTGTCTTGCATGATTTCCTCAAGAAAATGAAAATGGTTCATCAATGACATCTGACATTTCCTTAATTACCCCGAGGGCACATGACATGAAGTCGTTCTGATTTGAATCCTTCCAATCTTTCCAGGAGATCTTTTCTCATTTCAGCCTGGTTTTCACTTCATGTTCCAGGTAAGAGGTTTCTTCCATCATTAAAATTATTTATTGCTATTATTAATGTTTCTCCTTACATGCCAAAGAAGAGAAATTTCCTCTGATTTTTCTTTTTTTCCCCTACCTTATATATTCACATGATTTTTTGGTAGGTTGATGTTAGGAAGTAAAACTTTGTGAACTATTTTAGGCACATCTCTTCTACTTTTGGCCTTCTTAAAAATAAACCTACAAAAATATAGGTTGATTTCAACATTTTAACTTTTTAATCTGATTTTGAATTTGGTATAGTTTGTATGTATTTTTCTTCATCAGTGATCAATTATTGAGTTTCTAGGGATATTTCCACAGATGGTTTACGTATACAATTGTATTTCGCATTGAAATGAATTTTTAGTAAAATAAATTCTAAAATACATTTTGTATGTCCAAAGTATACTTTGCCTAGACAATTGTTGGTCAGAATTTCATCAAAAACATTCCTTTGATAAAGCTGAACATACTGGATTTGGAAATAGGATATTGATCTTTCTTTGAGTGTCCCTAGAAAAAAATTCAATGATCACATTAATCTATTTGTGTATGTAAGAAATACAACTAAAATTCCCTGCCTTATCTACCTCACAAAGAAAACTGCATATAAAAACATTCTGGTAGCATACAACTATACTTTTAATGATAATCTTATTAAAAATACATTCTGTAATGTGAAAATAAGAAAAAGGCACTCTGTGAAGATCAGAGAAAAACTGTTGAGGTCGTCATTCAAGCTTAAGCACAAATGCAGCATTTATACCTTTCTCCAAAAACTAATGTGCATTTCATTTAGTCAGATGGTACAGGATACAGGAAAGCCCCTGCCTTTGTAGCTGTATATTGTAAAAATGAATAATTTCTGTCATTCCCTAAGGGAGTAGGAGGCTATTAAAAACTCTTCTCACACAACTCTCTCCAGCTGATTTGATACATACCTTTTCAGTTCAGTGTCAAGCTCCCATTGAACTCTGTGTCAGATGAACAGCTCCTTGAATTTCCTTCATTGTTGACTGGTGCTGTGATGCTAGCACTCGGTGTATTCTCACTTCCTATGCCCAGGGCTAAAATTTCTGCACAATATCAGACAACTGAAAAACATGAAATGTTCAGGTCTTACTATGATACTGTCTTTCTTTAAAATTTCACATTTGTTGTTACATTTTATTAAACCAGACACAGTAGAAAACAAAGAGGAAAAAGAATATCAGGGTTTCTTCTTATACAGCATGAAGAATAAATGGGACAAATAATAGGTTCGGTACTTTGCACATTTATAATTTTATCAAATCATTATTGTTAGCGACTAAGGTGCTCAAGTAAGTCCCCTAATTAAACCTAACCATATTTTGTTTGGTTCCCAGTGGATACAATGGTCTTTCCTTTTTCAAAATATTTACTTGAAATTTAATAGCTTATTAACCAAGTACTAATATTGAACTTTGGCTAATTCACTTAAATTATTTGAATTCCACCTTATAGGCAGTCAAATAATAGTAATGACGATGATCTGATACAAATTCCATGAGCAACACTTGAAGCATACAGATAAAAGTGACTCTAATTAATAAAATATATTTCCCCTGAAATTTATGCTGAAATCTATAGAATATACGCAGTACAGACCAATTTACAGATGAACGTATAAGACATAGGGCTGTTTCATCAATGATCATAAAATGTACATATCTAAGACTCATTTATAGAAAAAATATTTTCATATTTTATTGTATAGCGCTAGAATGTATGCCAGATTTTTCATGACTAAAGATGCAACTCTCTTGGTATATTATTGCATCATGGGGATGCTGAAGCTAAATCTAGTGGCATGTGGGATCTTGTGAGAAGATGCTGGTCACCTTGAAGGGTTTGTTTCCTTCCCCAGTTCCACCCTTCTCATTCTGCTTCCTAGCTACCATGCTTTGAGCAGTTTTCCTCAAGCCAGACTTTCTTCCATTCTACCTTGAAACCAGCAGTCCAACGACTGAAGAATGATTTAAAATAAGTCCTTTGTTAATTCTGGATGCCATATGTTGTGTTCCACCATCAAAAAGTGACATGACAATAGATAAATAAACATTAAATTTTGTATCTCAGATATTATAACAAGAGAAAGGAACAACTGAGAAATAAAGTGAAGAAATGGAAAAGTCTTTATAACTTTTTTTTTGTCTCTGAGACACAATACCCCACATTTCCAACTTAAAGGAAAAGAGATTTTTATCTTTATCTTTTTTCTTTTTTACTTTTTTTTTTTTTTTTTTTTTTTTTTTTTTTTTTTTTTTTTTTTTTTTTTTTTTGCACTGTTTCAGGTTCCTCAATTCATAGTTGGCAGGCTTCAAGGGGAATTTGGTATAGTAGATGACTATGCTGAAGAAACGGTGCTCAGGTCCTGGGTGCCATGCAGCGGAGAGTGAAGAGAGAAGCCATAGAGATAGACATACCCTTCCAGGTTGAGCCCTAGTGACTCCCTTCTTCTGACCAGGATCTGCCTTTAACAACATTGAGCTATGGATTTCTTGGTGGACTAATCCACTGATTAGTATAAAGCCCTTGTGATCCAAATACCCTCCAAAAGCCCCACTCCAAGTACATGAGAATTTTGTAAAATATTCTGGTTTAAACCATTAGATTTTTGCCCTAAATACCAAACCTCATACTGTCCTCTGAGATTTAAGGCAAACTCTTAGCTGTGAACCCCTATAGAACTCAAAAACAACACTGAACATTGGTACATTAGAGCAGAATAAATACTCCCATTCAAAAAGGGAGAAATGGACAGAGGGATAGAAAAGAAAAAGAATCAAAGCAATACTGAAACTCAGTGGGACAAGCATTAAATCCTGAAAGTCCACGTTCAGCTCAAAGGGCAGCTTGTGGCAAGATGTGAGCTCTAAATTGCTTAGGCAGCTCTGGCATTGGGCACTGCTGTTTGGAGCCCGTAGGCACTCTCTTACAATGACTTTGCAAATTCATTGCACAGATACTCTGTTTTTGAGCATCTCCAACTTTCTGAGGTTTCGCCTGCATTTTTGGCTTCACTCTCACATCTTGAGAAAGCACTGCACAAAATGCACATTGCCTGGCCACTAACCATTTCTCCTAACATCTCCCTGAAGTCTCTCTTGAAGTTTCCTGACCGAACAACTTTTGTATTCTGCATGTACATAAAATCAACTCTGCTTGGATGATGCCGTTGTCTGTCACTAGTTTGAGAAGTAGGTAATCCTCGTGGCTGGTACATGCAAAGGCTTATCTATGCCTGTTTGGCTGAGCACTGTTAACAGAATACCTGGTCATGAATTCCCTAGGAATCTTTATGAAGTAGAGCACCCAGAGTTCCTCTTATCAGTGCAAAGTGTTTGAAAGTATTTTCTAATTATCCTTTTACTTACGCCATTGAGCCAGTGAAAAGAAAATTGTTACTGATACCCAAAGTGAGCTCAAGATGTTTTTGGTGTCTTGATGCAAAATATTTTTCCCCTTTTATATGATAATCTCCTGGGCCGGGGGTTTAGCTCAGTGGTGTAAGTGCCTGCTTAGCAAATGGGAGATCATGAGTTTGATCCCTGGTACAAAAAAAAAAAAAAAAAAAAAAAAAAAAAGATAATCTCTTTAGCAACCATGCTCTCTAAGGCCCCAATTTTTCAGTCACTGTACATGCTTTACATTTTTTGGTTCTGATACTCATTTTGATATTTACCAAAAATCTGAGTGATAGTTGCCAACAATAATCATGGCAAGCCAGAATATTGGACAACCAGGAAATTTTTCTCTGCCAGATTAATTAGTATGCCCCTGCTAATCCCTGTATCTCCCAATTCTCAGAACATGCACAAAATTTAGACAAATCATTGTTCAATGTATAGTATACAAAAGCCTTAAATTTAAATGCCAGTGGAGTCCTTGTTTCCAAATGAAATGAAATTTCCCAAGCTCAGTTTTACTGTCTGTGTATCTTTTTTTTTTTTTTTTTTGTTTTGTTTTGTTTTTTTGTGACAGGCTGTCACTTTGTATTACTGGGTAGCTTAATAGTACTATGTAGCCCAGGCTGGCCTTGAGCTCTTGGAAATCCTCCTAAGCCTCCCAAGTCCTGGAATTACAGATGTGCACCACCACTTTGTTACCTGCATTTCTATTAGGATTCTAATTTTGTGAATTTTAACAATATCACACATCAAGAACTGTCAAATATTTAAGGCTCTCGTAGTGCACTTCTCCAAAAGTTTCAAACTTTTGCAACCAAATTTCCAAACCTTTTAAGCCACATAGTCAGGCATAATCAACATATGACCCCAGTTATCTGGTACTACAATCTGGCTTAGGTTTCTCTTTTTGGCACTGATAAATAATAACACCTACAACTTGAAAGGAGAAATGCTTATTTCATCTAGTAGTTCCAGAAATTTAGTCCGTGATTGGCGGGCTCCAAGGCAGGAATGTCATGGGAAAGGCATGGGAGAGGTGAAGAAAAGCTGTTTGTGTTGTGGAGGGCAAGTAGCAAAGAAAAAGGCGTAGATCCAAAGTTGGAGATAAACTCTTCCCAAGTCAACACTGCCTGTAACTCCCCTCTTCCAACCTGCACCCCACATAAGGGGATTGGGCTATGGATTCATCTGCTGATAAGTATTGCACCTCCATGACCCAATCACTCTCCAAATGCCCCACTTCTGAGTATAAGAAAGTTTTCGGGGCTATTCTAAATCTATATTTTAATAGAAGGATTCCACAGAGATTTTCTTGAAAACTTAAATATATGTAATTTTAGGTAGGCAGGAAACTGGATGGACAAACTCACAGGTGAATGCAACATGATTCCTGAATATTTAAGTGCAAAATTAAAGATTCCATAAAGCAAAAATGACATTAGTGTGGTACAAATAGTAGTAAATACTTTAAAGTATTTTTTCATAGGTAAAGTGAAATCAGTTTTGAAAGAATTTTCAAGTTTATTTATTTAGCAAAGATGAAAGAGCTTCTGGGCTGCTTTTAAAAGTGTTCTGACATTATCTACCCCATATTCCAAATTCAGCATACAAATATTTCATTGTCTATTTCCCACAGACAGGATTTAACAACATAGAGCCTTGAAATATTTGGGTTTGGGCTGATTTTGCAAAATTTTTTCTACTAGCTATGCACTGAAAGCAGCTGTCAAATCATACAAAGCTGCATTGGCAACAAGCTACTGAGAGTAAAAAGACAAACATTATAAAAAAAAAAAAAAAAAAAAAAAAGATTGACCTGGCTCAGTGTTTCAGTGGAGGAAAGCTATGCATGTCACTCATACCACTGCACAATTCTTTTGAGAATAGATAAAACATATAGGAGGAGAGGGCAAAAATAAACTTTCAATCCAGAATAAAGAATGTTAAGAACAAGGAAGGAAGTAAAACCCAGTGGAAAAAAAAAAGGCAGACGCATCACAGTAGAAAAGTCCAGATTCATTTTTCTATAGTAGAAAATTCAAGTATTCATTTCCCCTTCCTTTCAAGTGGATCACCTTAAGGCCGGGCTGTTCACAGAAGCAACCCCAAAAGCACAGGAGAGCAACAAAAGCATTTGATGGGAAAAGGAATCAATGAAGACAGGCTGGTTTAACTTTGAAGAATTATTAACCACTAGAAAAGTCAAAATGCTTAAGAAACGAGGAGATGTAAGTCAATGAGGAGAATATAAAAGATTTATTTTTAAATCCAGTTGACATGCCAGTTTACCCAGTCAAGAACTGAGGTAACGGTTTAAAACATCTTGGGAACTGTTCTATAAAGTATGGTAAAAGAAGAAGCTAAGGAGTTTGCCAACCTTGTAGGTGTTCACTTGTGAATTCCTAAGTACCCAAGGGACCTTAAAACAAAAAAAAGACTGATGATCTTGGTTCACTGCTGCTAAAACAAAATTAATATCACTTTAAAAGTCATACAACTCTGATTAACATTGGGAAAATCAATCCTTTTTGATGGGTGGAATCAGGATTCGCTTTTAACACTGTCCTTCATGAGATTGGACAGCTGGCGCTTCTTACACAGAAAAAAAAGCGGTGGCCATTTTCAATATATTCATAGTAAGTTTTAAAAATGATTCCATCACATTAAAAACTCACCACAATCATAATTTTAGGTTTACTTTAAAGTATATTGCATGATTTTCAACTTAATATCTTTCTGAAATACAAATAAATAAAAATGCATGGGAATGTTAACGGTATCCTGTCTATACGTGAGGTATTGTGTCCACCTCTGACATTTCCTCGGGCATTTATTGCTTTCTCTGGAGCAATAAGGTTTTTACATTCTAAATCCATATATTTAAGTTTGGAGGAACTTTCTGTAATTTTCACTTGTCACTGGCAAATGTTGTTCCATTATCTTGTGAGCCTCATGTAGAGCGCTGTACCCCTATACTCCATAATCTAATGACCTGCTAACTCGCCTTCACTTTGGAAGATGCTTTGCCTGCATTCTTATCTTCCTCTTTTTCTGCATCCTCTTGAATGCTATGACTTTGCTCATGAGTCATCCATGTAACAACTTAGTCATCCACTTGACTAGAAAATCTGCCTCTCATGAATTTAAGTCTCATCTTTCCATGCCCATGAATTAGGGCTATGCCATTTTCCACAAACCAATTTACCTTGAAGGCAATAATTTCACCATCCCACTTGAAATAAAATTCCACATTATTTTGGCTTACAAGAATATTCTCTTCAGTTTTTCTTCTAATATTTTTTTCAAGTCCTATGAAACACTTTTTATTAAGTCATTTTTTTACTTTTATTGACTGTCTTAACGTGATTTGTATTTCTAATTCAAGGAAACTAATTTTTCTAATTCTTATTTCATTTGAAAGAATTAGAAATGGAAAAAAGCATTAGTTGCCTGCTTTCAAATTAAAATGCATATTCCCTTCTATATTTTTTATGTTCTGAATTTTTATTTTGCTTCTATACTGTTTGATGAATTGCTATTTAGACAGCAGTCACATCTTATCTTTAACACCCTGACCCCACTGTCCCATCCAGCAAGAGTCAAATACTTTTTCTGTGTGTTTGCAAAGCATCTATTTTTTTTTCTTTCTTTCAATATATCTACTAGCTTCCTGTAATAGCATATTCGGTTCACTGAACTATCATTCAGACACCTAAATTAGTTATATACACATATGCATATTTATTATGAGCATACACTGTATGTACACATAAATGTGTATTAATATATGGTTATCTTTGATAAAAGCCTATTAAATCACATCTAATTAATTCAAAGTGTGAATTCATTCTTCATGTTTCTTAATGAAATTCTTAACCAAAAGAATACCTCTGTATTTTTAACAACTTTTTAGTATGGTTTGTATTTACAGGAAAATTGAGGATATAATATTTTACATAAGCAAAACACCTAACTTACCTTGTTATTAACACTATAATGTATTTTTTAGAACCAACATTAATATGTTGTTGTTGATCATGATAAGTCTCTGATTTAGGAACCTATTTTGTTTTGGGAGAACATTTTTAAATTGGCTTCATATGTAAGTTTAACAAAGTGAGTCTTGGATGCTCCTTTAACACAGGTATACAATGTAAAGCAAAAAAAAAAAAAAAAAAAAAAAAAACTCCTCAAAATTACCACTGCTTTTCTTTCACACTCTTGGTTCTGACTGAATACAAGCTATGACTGATACATTGTATCAACTTGAGCAGTTTAAAAGTTTAATGGAAAGATTCCTCAGGGAGCCAGGGTTCCTTGTAAATATCCTCATCCTGTGCAAAGGAGGGCAAGGAGATTTTGAGAGTGCTGCACCTGCTCTGGGGAGGTGAAATTGTGGCCTGATTACAATTATAAGCCAGGAGAAGAGGTTTGTTTTTTTTCTTTTTGCTCTGGCTGCTGCCATGAACTGTTGCCCCAGTGCTGCCACCCTGCCATCCCCAGAAAAAGTGACCAAAAAAAACCCAACAACAAAAAAACCCTTCCTTGCCTCATACTGGGTGTCTGGTGTTTTGCCACAAGTAGAAAGAAGTAACCAAGACAACATCGTGGTGTTATACACTACCACACTGTACAGTAAGCACACAGCAGCACAACTGAGTCAGGGCCCCGCAGACACAAGAGCTCCTGCAGTTTGTGTGCATTTACATATGCAAAGTCCATTCTGTCTGTACAAGTTCACAGCTTAATGTTCATAACTTGGGGACTAAGAGTAATTCAGATCCTCTTAGTTTTTAACGAATGTGTTTCTCTTTGTTGTTTTAGAACTTCTCCCCAGATGCCATGTTACATCTAGTGCAGTATAGTCCTATCTCTGCAAGTCTGACTATAGCAGAATTTGTTTGTTTGTAAGGAACATAATGCTTTTGAGAATGAAAATCTAAATTTGGAGCTTGATGCTTGCACATGATACAGACTGGTCTGTGGGTTGCTGGTAAGAAGGTAAGAGGCTAAGTACCATTTCCTCACAGGATTTAAAGGTAAATAATATCTCAGATCTTGGTGGCTGTGTGGAAGCTGTGATCAGCTGGATGAGGTGGTGTTTGCCAGTGATCTCCACTGTAAAGTTTCTCTCTTGGTCCTTTTGTTTTTACAACATGAAATATATTAACTGTTCATAGTCCATGCATAATAAGTAGTGAGTTATGCTTTTTCTTTGAGAGATGGGAGCACAGATATTTGAAATTGTTTATAAAATTTTCCCTTTCTTTTAAGGTAAAATTTACATAAGGGTTTTCAATATCACTTCGACCCAGACATTTATGTTAGCATATAGATTATTTTCCATTACTGCGTTATTTCATTGCTCAATTTCTTGCATTTTTGGCTTTTTATGTTATTGTATGAAAAATCCTGTGGTTGTTAAGAGTGTGGACTTTGAGGCCAGGCTGCTTAGACTAGTTGATTTCATTTTATTTTTTGTGATGCTGGCGATTGAATCCAGAGCCATATATTTGCTAGCAAATGCTCTATCACTGAATTATATCCCCAGTTTCCATCTCTGGTTATTGAAGTCTTTTTCATCTTATATCCTGTGCCCATTTTATAAACTTCCACTGTTTTGTGTATCTCTTTTTCCTATTTTTTTCTGGAATGGGTATTGTAATCTTTTTTGCAATATAAAATATTTTACACTCATTTTTTATTACTACATGTTCGCAGTACATGGTGATTATAATCATTGCGGGGATATGATATATATATATATATATATATATATATATATATATATATACTTCTTTTACTTATTTTTTCCTTTCCTATTCTCCATCTCTTGGTCTCAAAATCACCATTTTCTCCAAAAAGACTCCTTACTTTTATTGGAGAAAGGCACAAATAAACATGGGTTTTGGTGCTAAGTATGATTAGTCCTATGGGTGTTTCTTCCTTTGAGATCTTCCTAGATGTCAGAAGAGTAAAATATATGTGCGTATAATAATAATTGAAAGTTCTGGCATATTTACATATAATTTTGTAAAAATAACAATTATTTGTATATAATAATTATTGTGTCTCTATTAGAATTATTTGTATCAGTATCGGATTCTCATCAATGAATCTGACACTAATCCATGACCACAACTATCACTCCAGTCTACTACCTTCATCTGTAAATCCATGTTCAAAAATTTGCCTTCAATTTATTTAAATTTTCTCTTCCCATAAACAAGTCTATAGATATCACAATTGTAATCATTGTTTCTGAAGTGCACAATTTCATCTTTTAGAGGATGTGGTTTAGATACAATTTGTATTGTTTTTACTCAAACATACTTTACTTTTCCGCTGAATAGGGCTCTGGTGTAATATTATTTTTTGAATTCTCATTTTCCTAAGAGCAGACTTTGGTATGGAGAATACTCCAAATGTATTTTAAACTGGCTTCCTTATTTTAAAATATGTTTAGGTTTCTGGACATAAGAATTGCATGTGGGTATTCTCCTAAGACTATAGATTCATGATTTTCTTATTTTTACAGTAACTCATACTCATCCTTTAACAATTTCTCAGGTTATTTAAATATTCTTACTGTTTACTTTTCCAATAAGCAATAAGCAGATCTCAGTCCTTTGTCTTTTTATGGACCCATCACTCAAGATTTTGAGTACGTATTTTGGCAATGTGCTAGATCAAGCGACTTGTCAGAGTCAGTTTCAGCTTTCCAGTGGTTTATTGGGGGGTGTGGGCTGGGGATGATTTCTCCAAACTCTGACTTCATTTTTGGAACTGAAAACAAAATTTATTCATATAATTTAAAGGAAGTACACAGAAAAGTAGGATTTCTTTATTAATCCAATTAAGCAGCATGAGGAGAAAAAGTCTGAAAATTGCCATGAATTTAATTATTGTGTATTACTCTTTGACTATATTTCCAGTCTAAAGGTTAGAGTCATAGATTATTGTGCATATAACAATAAGACAAAAAGTGTGAAGTCACAATACGAAGCAGTAACAAAAAAAGGGTTAGCTAAAAGAAATAAAGACTAGGAACAACTAAAAACACTGTTTTAAATAACTAAAACACATATCCTCCTGCCATTTTTAAAATAAGGACTGTTACACATCATTATATAGCCTCTGAGTGATTTTTGTATTTGTGCGGTCTATAAAATTAAAGTTTATAATCCTAACCACACTGTGAATATTTAAAAAAAAAGCATGTAAAACTATTTGAAATAGACTGTGTAACAAAGTAATAGTTTATCTAATAGGTTTAAAGCAGCTAGCATAAATAGCACTTAAGAACAAACTGAAAATTATATCTGTCAGGTTTTGTTGCCTAGAAATCATTAATATAGAATAGTTTGGTACACCAGGTTTTTGGAGAGGTGAACAGTTTCTATATATTTTATCTACAAACTACCTGGTACTAGGCATGATTGCAGTAAAAAGGAACCATATTAAGATATTTTTCTTATTTTGGCAAAATTATTATGAATAAATCATTATACATAATACTACACAGTAAATTCAAAGTAGTTTCTTTAATTTTTCTTATTGAGAATGAAGTAAGGGCTGTAATTTTTATCTATGATAGGTTCTTTTTTATGTCTATGAAAGCCTTTTAATGTTAGGAAAGACTCATCTTTTATTTTTTGTAAGAGTGACAGAAAAACAAATGCTTGCCTTGTGACAATATCCTGCAGTATTTTTTGAAACTGTTTGACAGAATTAACTCACTTTTTCCCTGCAATAACACCTCTATCTAATAAGTACCAACAGTACTTTATGAAGCTCTATGAATTCTCACTGGAAGAACTTTATGACTGACTAATGGTTCTTACTGACCAGCAGTTGATCAAATGATCTTTCCAAATTGCATACTGGCAAACCACTTTGTATAGCAGACACAACTCACAGATTTATCCTTGTTCAAAGTGATGCTCCTTGGCCTTAAATTCTGACCTGATCCACTTCCGAGTCTGAGAAAAAGATTGCTATCAAACTGATACTTTCAGGAGATCGTTCTTGGTGCAGTTGGATGTAATAGATTAGAGAGGCAGAAGCTAGTTCTGGACAGATTAGAAAGGAAACACTTTACAGACATTTGGATTCAGTCTGAGTTTGGCTGGAAGAGAGTTCTTGTTTATGACTGAAGCAATGTAGAGCAGTCACAGTTTTGTGAAAAAATTACAGAGAAAGCTGGACTTGGAGATATTCTGTAAATCAAAGGAAATAGAATAATATTTACTTGTTTTCTTTTGTGTAGAAATGGATTTGGCAAAAGTTTTAAAGACTAATTGAGTAAATTGTATTAAAAACTACAGTAAATTCTAAAATAGCAAGTGCTGCAGGAGCCAGAGCTATTGCATGTATAAGACATGTGCATTGTCCAGTAATTACAGGTGGGGATAAACATCTTAAAGGGCACTTGTTACAAAGAAGCCACCAGCAGTTACAATAAAAACCTTGCTTATTTGTATACCCATACAAACATCACTTTTACTGGATGGATCAGTTAAGTATTCACATAGGAAATGGAAAGTGAGAGCCAAAGAGTGATTAATCATAAGAGCTTACTGGTATCACTTAAGTGTATTATTTCCTTCTTTTATCTGGGTGTATTTATCTACCCAAAACCAACAGAAGGGGATCCAAGGATGTCATTTTCAAAAATTATAAATAATTACTTTGAGAGGGGGAGAAAATAGGATAGGAAAATAAAATAGAAATGGACTAGTAAAATGCAAATTTCAGAGAGGTAACTTAATTTTCATATTACAATAATTTCCTGTCAAATGTTTGCATCAAACTTACAGCTCTTCATCTAAAATTGGAATTTAACAGAACGTTTTGTATTTTTATTAGCTAAAAAGGGCAACCTGGGTAATAGGCATTTCCTTCCCTCTTTGGGTAGCTTCTGAGTAGAGCATGTTCAAATTTATTCTGATACACATTCCTGGAACAATAATGATCAAAGAGCTTTTAAAAGTGATTTCTGGGAGGCTATGAGGAGCCAGGTTGAAATATCCTAACAACTGAGTTCCATGTTTTTGAGATTTTTATTACAAGCTGCATTGTCTTGCCATGAAACTCAGGATGATAACCAAGAGATTCCTAAAGGTATCAGTAACTCAGAAAATGAATACTCAAACAATGTGCAAAATAGTCATCTAGAGCTCTTGATGCAAAGATTGTAGACGATCTAGGATGTAGACTGTAGTCTGATTTTTAAAATTGTATATTTCTAATAAAGTCTACGTTAATGCTAAGATCAAATTACCTGCTATCATGCTTTAAGAAGTAGTTTAATTAAGTACTATCCAGGTTGAGACAGTCTAAAGCATGACTTAAGATCCAACCTCTGTGCATGAGTCGTTGCAGTGATCTCTGATGTGTTTTGGCAATGTAGAAGTATTAAAATAAATTTAATCAAGCACACAAAATTAGTATAAGAATCCAGAATGTTATTGTATAATCAAAAACCCAATAGAGTAAGTTTGCAACTTACGAATGAGTTCTGTTCCAGGAGGACATTTATAAATTATATTTGTTTCTAAGTCTGACTAAGCTGAGTGTTTTTTTGTTTTGTTTTGCTTTGTTTTTTTGATATGGGGACTCGAACTCAGGACCTTGGCCTGGGCATGTGCCCATGCTGCTGAGCTATAGCCTGGCCCAAAGTTGAGTGTTACACATCTTTGACAGAAATATACAATGTAAAACAAAACAAAACAATACAAGACACTGAAATACACCCATGTACAGTAAGACCCCAACTGCACTGTACTGCTGCATGCTAACTTACTGAACAATGAGCCCACAGCAGCACAGCTGTTACAGTGTCTGGCAGACACGGAAGCCACCTCAGTGCTTTCTTCCCATGAATGCTTGTAAACAAAACTTGTTTATTGTGAAAGTTCCCACTTTGATACTGTATATTGATATCTTCAAAAGGGTTGCTTAGAATAACAAATTTAGACATGTAAAATTGATCTAATCGAATGAATATTTAGTGTTCTTTTTATATAGCTAACGTTGCCAAATTCCTATCATCTTGTTTTGTAAGCTTATACTGTTATTGTATTGTACTGTGTTTAAGAAGTTGTTTTTTGTTTGTCACTTTTGCTTTTTTTCTTTTCGGTGTCTTTTTTTCTCTTAAATAAATAAAAAAATACTAAAAAAAAAAAAATGTTTGCACTGGAGACTTGCTGATTCAATTAGAAAATTAGCATAGGATGTGTCAATTGCACCCAAACCCATTCTTCTCAAAATAAGTCACTGTCATTCTGAAGGCATCCAAGCCTCTGCAGGACTGACCTTTTTTCTATTCTGACTCCCTGTTCTTTCTCACTGTATAAGCTAGAATTAAGTTTTAATCAAAAGACATACTCTACAGATGTAAGCAGTGTGTCTATCTCCTGAAATAGTTCCTCATTTCTGATGAATGCACTGGAGAGTAGATCCCTATCATTCTTATAAATGTCGCTTAAGCGTGAGTGTGTTTTCAGACTAAAAAGTACTCAGACTTGTTATTGAATAGGAAGGCTCTGACTTCATACTGAGTAATGACTGAGAAAAGTTTATTGTAGCAGGCTACATTTTAATGTTTACTATTATATTACAATGTAGTATCTGTGTTCCAGACCTGAGTGAATGCTTGTTACTGCAGATAACAACAAAACCTATAAATAATATTTTCTACATAAATACGTATTTGTGATTCATAGTAATATAAAAATTAGAAACAGTAAAACATACATAAATAAAAATGAAAGGGCATAACTATAATGATATACTAAATAAAAGTGAATATTGTGTGCCTCTTTCACACACAAAATCTTACTGTACTTTCATCTTTTGCTTTAACAAAGTGAAGAATGTATTCTCTGCCAATTTCTAATTGCTAACATCACCGCTGTACTGATTTGGCATCACGTTTAAGTACAACAAAATTAACCAACACGCAGACATGCAATATCACAGAAGTGCTTCTAATAAAATAAGGCAGTAAATTATTAATAGTGGGGTGTTCTATATAGCAAAGAATGGAGGGATGGAGGAATTAATATTATAGGTGAAATGGAGTGGGCCTAGATGAGGTATTTTCATGCAGAGCAGTGTAAAATATAAAACTTAGGAACTGCTTATTTCTGGTGTGTGAGTCATTATTTACGTAGCCTAGTCAGAAGAAATCTAGTTAATTCTCTTAGTGTCCTGCTTTTGGTACAGAATTATAGATGGTCATTACTAGATTTATTTTCATCTGAAAGTAAAACCTACAGAGTTTATTATGTACTACTTCACTTCAAAAAGTAAAAGACATGACTGAACTAGCAAGAATATGTTTAACATTTTAAAAATATTCATTATTGTGAAATATACATTGGCATTAATACTCTTCAAAATACTCTCTTATTTGCCTTTCCTGTCACTTTCTGAAACAATGCTGGAAGTGCTCTTTCATAAGTGTCTTTAAGACGTGATCAAAAGAAAGCTGAATGCAGCCACTAGGTGCCATCCAACAGAGGGAGACTTGTAAAAAGAATACAGCTTGTTCCCATCCCATGGACTACAAATCAGACCCTATGCATCTTCTTCTGACTGTTCTCCAAAATCAAAATGATCAGAAAAGGTAAACGTTTTATCAGGACATTGAGGAAGCCATAGCTGTGCATGCAAAATTGAAAAAGGACTGCAGAACATTTTCAAAAAGTGACAAGAATGATGAGATTGGTGTCATCTAGGGACAGTATTTCAGGGTGGATTAATGCAATATGTCTTTTGCTGTTAAAACTTTTTGATTAATTTAAGCATTTAGTGTAAGGTTCAATCACATTTCATAATTAGTTTATGGACATTCACTTTAAATTCCAATTCAAAACCCCATAATTTTGAGACACATTTCTGCTTCAAGTTCCACATTTAAAGTCTTACTTTCTGTAACTTGGGATACAAATTAATAATTTGGTTTATTAGTTTGTCTTTCAATTCGATGTGTACCCTACATGTGTATGTGTGTACATGTGTATGTGTTTCCATATGTATGCATATATGTCTATAAGAAGGAGAGACAGGTAAAAATGGAGGAAGAGAGAGACAGAGAGAGAGAGAGAGAGAGAGAGAGAGAGAGAGAGAGAGAGAGAGAGAGAGAGAGAATTTAGTCCCTATTTTCATGCATACTTTTCAAAGGCATCAGGTCTTTTTGACTCTCATTTATGGTGTTTCAGAATGGCTGCCACCCTTGATTATCACAAGATTATGAACAGTTATGAAAACAAACTAAAGATTGTAGAAATCACTTCTTCCCCTTCCAGAATGGCTACCATTCATGGGTTATCAAAAGCTTAATATCAGCTATGAAAATGAAAACACAGTGAAGGTTATACAGATCTCCCCTCACTCCCTTATCATCTTATTTCAAATACTATTTTAGCCATGAGTGTCAGTAAAGTTCCAGCTACACCTTTGGATCCAATGTCTGAAGAGAGAACGTTTTTCCATTCTTTAGATGCCAGGGTTTTCGAACTTGTTTTTCATCAACATTACATCACAAAGGATGGTAAAATTCTATTATTTCCATAGACAAATCAAAAGCAGTTTGGATAAAATTGGATTTTATGGCAGAATACATATATTAAGAGAATTTTTAATGTTAGAGAGTTTAAAGTAAATGATGAAGGACTGGGCATGGGGGCACACACCTGTAATCTCAGCACTTGTGAAGCCGAGGCAGTAAGATTGCCATGAGTTCAAAGCCAGCCTGGGCTACATAATGAGCTGAGGATCAGCCTGCATTACATAGCTATACCTTGTCTCAAAAACACCAAAACTAAAACAAAACAAAAGCAAAAATGATGTAGTACATTTCAGACCCATCTGAGGAAGGTAATATACTTTTAAAAGGCATCTCCATAGCACCTATATATTCATTTACTAAACATGCATGTGTATGTATAATTTTATGTATAAAAATATTTTCACACAGTTGAAAATGATTCAGTGAATAGTATACAGTCTCTGTCAGAGTTGGTTCCATTCCAAACTTCTCTGGCAGAGGTAAATTTTAGCTATAGAGTCATCAGCATTATGTCATAAGAGGCTACTAACAGCTTTGAGTAGTAATGGTAAAAGCTAATGATCCATAGTTATCTCTCCAAAGTACCCATGATGGCATGGATGATTCTGCAAAGGTTGGAGGTTTAGTAAATGCACCAGAAAGAGAATCCAAAGGAAATAGAGTTTTAGTAAACTCATGCAGGATCTCTCTACATATGTGAAAAGCTTCATTTCATCATGGTTTGAACTTCCTTATAGTTACATATTTCTTTTTCTTGCTTCTTGAGTTCTGTTAGAGAGAGTGAATGTTCTGAGTATTAGTGTTTTAGCCACAAGAAGCTGGACTGATGTGTTTTGTCACTTTATTCTCCAGTATTGTCAAAGGCATTCAGGAGCTATCAGGAAATGGACTTTTGTTTCTGGATCAGGACAGCTAGGCCAGCAGACACAATTTCAGCTCATTTTTGAACTCCAAAACTTACACAGAAAAGTACCACGTATCCAGGTTAGTCCCTCCTCTTAGAATGTGGTATCACCAAAATGACAGATTAAGATCAAAGATGAATTTGCTTGTTTACATGAACAGCTGAAGAAAAAGAGAAAAGCCACCACTACCCTATTACAAGCACATGGTGTTGGGAGGCAAAAGAGTTCCACAACTACAAAAACACAGCACATACAAAATATTAACCCAGTCTCTATATAAAGAGATTTTAAAAAGTTGAAAAAATAAAGTTAACTCCAAGTTGGAGGAGTGGTGGAGAATTGGACCCAAAAGGCACACAGAAAGTGGTAAATGTCTAAATAGGATCTCCGTGTGTTCTTATGGGTCCCATATGCTTAGGGAAATGAACAGGAGACACTGCATAAAGATGGAACTGCAAAAGGTTGTGGATCTAAAAACATGACAATGATGGAGTTTGGGAATATGCTACAGAAATGTGCCTCCTGACTGGTCTATGAGAGGCAGAAACCTCTGGCTAGAAATCTAACACATAGTAATTACACTGCTCCTGATGGAGCATTTGGGTTTCAAATACGTGTGAGGAATTGAGGTCCCTGCTCAGGTTCCCATATTTTTGGCCGTAATTTTTACTACCAGTATTGTCAGTTGTGTGCAGGTGTATCTTGACTGCACCTGGTCTCAGATTTATCAAATGTCTCTTGCTTTCTTCTCTGGAACTTATCCATCCGAGACACCTGTGAAAACCTACTTACACATTCTGATTCATTCATAAGCCTGAAAATTCAAGAGAATTGACGCCATAAGGGGAAAGTACTGGCCAACTATGAGAAAAGCTGGTGAATAAATACTTCTTTGGTGTTTCTTACAAGCAAATTTACCAGATTTAGAAAATAAAAATGCTAGACATTCTGTTAACATTGAACTTCAGATGAAAATAAAATTTCACTATAAACATAGCCATGCAATATTTGGAATATGTATTAAACTTGTTTAACTGAAGGTCAAATTTAAATATGTATTCTGTAGTTTATTTTCAAGCCTTGCTAGAGACAGCAGTTCTGCAGTGAATTCTAACTGGATTCTCAGTCTTCATCTCCAATAAGTTTGTATCCCAGTGGACCATGGAAATGAGCAGCTTAATAACACATATTTTAAGTGGTTTCCAATATATTTTTGACAGTCAGTTTCACGTCTCTGTTAATACGGATATATTCTTGAAATAAAGTGACAACACACAGAACCTTTTTCTTTCAGGAATATCATAAAATATTATACAGAAAAGACATTTTCAGAATGAAATTATGGAATAAAGTAGCTCGTTGGAAATCTGAAATCAGATACCCTTGGTGGTAGGAAAGAAATTAATAATTTTAGCATGCAAGCATACTAGAGCTATTAAGAGTTTTGCATATGATAGCATTGAAATACTTAATTGTGAGAGGTGAGGTACAGTTTCTCAATATTTCTTTCCATCATGAATTTGTAAGCATTAAAAATGGAAAAGCATATATACATCCATATATATATATATATATATATTTGTAATAGATATTTGTGTCATTATAATTGTTTTTGTTATTGCTATTTATGATTTCAGTTTACGGTACTCCATAGAAGAACACATTTACATCACATTATTTATTGAAAACTTTATCATTTTTTCCACTGGTCAGTAATGTCATCTCTATTGTATATTATGGTCCATAGTAGTGTAGGTCTTTATCTACACTTTATCTAGGTTTTTAATCTTTTCTTTATATTTTTCTCTAAACTGTACCATGCTATTTTAATTATCATAGCTTATTCTACATCTTTTTGTGTACTAAAGAAAATGAGTATTTTGATGCATTAAAAACTGGTAAAATTGCATTCTTTAAAAACCTCTGGATTTTGATTATGATTACAATAAATGCGTAAGTAAGTTTGGGAATATTTTATCTTTATGATATTGTTTTGAAGTCCATAAATATTTTGTGTCTTTTTAACTCATGATATTTTTAAAAATAATTCTCAACAACGTTTTATTTTAAAGCTTTTTTATAAAGGACTCCTATATGCATTGCCTTTTCAGACAGTTTTTATTTTTTTAATTTTGTAAGTGATATTCCTCAGTGATATCTGTTAGTTTCATATGGTCAGTAGGGAGAAAATAGTTTTATATATTAATTTTATACTTATCTTTTGCAATTCTTATAATAATTTATCAGTAGATCCTTGTATTTCATGTGTACACTGTCATATCATCTGCAAATCATGACAATTTTATTTATTCTCTGCAATGTTCTAAATTTTTAATCTGTTTTTTTTTCTTGATTTATCTTAGTGACTAAGTTATCCAGCAATGTTCTGAATATGCATCTTGATGTTGGTGTCCTTTCATTGGTTCACTACCAAGTAAAGTTTGGTATAACTATTTTTTTTTTTTTTTTTTTGTCTTTTTCCTTTTTATCGGTACCGGGGATCGAACTCACGACTGCCTGCTTACAAGGCAGGTGCTTATGCTGCTGAGCTAAATCCCCAGCCCCGGTATACCTATTTCTTAACATATATTTTCTTCTAAGTTCTTTTCATTCTTTTCTTCTAAGTTCTTCTCACACCTGGCAGGTAGGCACTGCATCTTCTAAGTTCTTGATAACTTATATTTTAAATATGTTGAATTTAACTCCTTTCAATTGTTGTCAATATGATGATTTGACTGCTTTCATCTGCTAGTTTACTGAATAACAGAAATTTTCTAATTTAAACAGCAACAGAGTCAGATGAACTGAGATACAAAATGTCTTAGAATAGAACACCAATAGACAGAGGGATGCTGCAATAGAAATGCAGTAACTTATCTACAGCATACTTTATCTCACACAGATCTTGAGGCTGGCGAGGAGCCAGTAGATTTTTTGTCTCTTTTATTTCTCAGAGATGATGCTTTCTCCCAGCATCCTCGCAGGAAGGATGTGAAGAACAACTTTTCAGGGATATTTGACAGGGCACAAATCCTACTGATAAGGGCTCTGTCCTCATTGTCTAAAGACCTTTCAAGAACTCCAACTTGTAGCACCATCAAATGAGGAAATATTTCAACATACGAATTTTGGTAGGATACATATGTTTAGAATATATCATCAAACGTGTCTCCAAATTGAACGGACAAAATGCAATTCTATTCCAAATTACAGGAGGTGTTTTACAAATCCAGCAAACTATTGAAGGAACATGAAAATAATGAAGACCCAGAAGAGCTAAGATTTTTTCAATTGTAAGTAAAACTTATTTAAAAATCATTCAGGATCATATTTCTTAGGAAATCAAAGAGTTCATGAGAAGATATACTCTGCATTTTGAAAAGATTTTTGTTTGTGCTTGCACACACTGTAGAGTAAAAGGGAAAGGCAGAGGAGTTACTGTTCCACTAGTAACCCTCAGTGTGTGCCTTCCAATTTCCCAAGATGACCTCCCAGCAGAATGGTCCTATGCTCATTGTACACTTTTAGGAATAAAACGGAGTAACATACACATTGCTTTGAATTGATGTGCAGAAATCCATTTAATTATCTCTCTTTTCGTTTTGGCAGTTTGGAATTCTATTTGTAGTTTTTCACGGTTCCCTGTAAACTATAACAGTCTGATTAAAATTCTAAATAATTTACTTTTACTTTTTCTCTTGAGATGTGAATAAATTAGAACTATGTAACTTGTATCCCTCTTCTTACTTAGCTTTTATTGTTGTGGTGTATTGCAAATCAATCTGTTTAAATATGGTATCTTCATTTTCTCACCACTACATTTCAGAACTAGACCATATTACTTTTCATTGCTATATGATACTCTGCAGTATGTTGTCTCATATTTTTAAAAGTTGTCATAACATTTAGTTAACAAAAAAACATAAGTAACTAATCATTGAGTTTTGACAATTTTTCTTTGTGTACTTTTCCTGCTTCCCTGTCTCACAAATATATACTTTCTAAGCCTACAGATTATTTTGGTTTTATACATTTGGGTAAAAATGGAATAACACATATGTAACCTTTATTTTTTCAAGGATCTAGATTCTTGCACTCAGTAACAACATGAAATTTATCTACATAGTTGCATGTATAAGCTGTTCATTCTCTTTTTATCAAATAAGATGTATTTTTAAAAGTGAGTATAGAGAATACCCATGAACTGCTCATTGCATGTGTAGAGAATGCCACGGAACATATCCTGTATCACTGCCATGTATTTATAACAATTATTGTCCATAATTAACATAAAATTATCATCTGAATTCCCACTGAAGTTCACTATTAGTACTGGACATGCACTGGGCATATGGGGTTGTGACATTAGTCGCCACTGTGTAATACTACAGAGTGGTTTCATTACCTTAAACATACTTCATGCTAACCAACTCATCTAGACTTCCTTTGTAAGCCTCAGAAATGTCTGATTCTTTTACTGACTCTTCAGTTGTGTGTTTTTCAAGAAATCATATAGTTGGAAATGTAGGCTACACAGCTAGTCTAGGATTAAATTCTTCCACTCAAAAATATTCAGGTAAATTTCCTTCAAGTCTTTTCATCCCTTGGTACCTCACTGATTTTTAGTACTGTATATTTCATTGTCTGGATATACAAGTGTGTATATTTGAAAGACACCTTAATTACTTTCAAGTTTTGGCAACTATGAATAAGGTTGTATAAAAAATTGTTTGACTTTAGAAATAAATTACAATCCATATAAATAATGCCAAGAACAATTGGATGATATTTAAATATTTAGGTTATATACAAACTGTCAAACTGTCTTCCATTATATTGTATTATATTTTTACCAGTCATTAGGAAGACTTAATTTCCCAGTTAGCATTCTTTGCTGTCATTGGTTAGGAATTGGCCATTCCAATTGGTGTGCAGTAGTAACTCAGTGTTATTTTAACTTACAAATCCTGAAACTCATGTGATATTGAACAATGAACATCTTTCATGCTTAGTTGCTTTTGTCTTTTTTAATGATTTGTGTGTTACATTCTTGAAACTGTTTAGTTATCACAGATGCAATAATATTATTGACACTTTAAATTATTTGTGACATAAAACGTTATGTGTTGAAACGTTTATATTGTGTATGACTTAAATTAAATTAACATAAATTAGCTCACATACTTATCTTTTATTTTTTTTGAAAATACTCAAAGTCTACTCATTTAGCAATTTTTAACCAACGTCTCAGTTGACTTTTGTCAACTTTTGTCCCAGCAACAAATTCTTTCATAGTCCCTGGTAACCACCATTCTCCTCTCAGCTTTTGAAAATTGTATAGTTTCAGATTAGATGTGAAAGTGTGACTGTACTCTATTTGACATTCTGTGTGACTTATTTTGCGTAGGCTAAATAATGTCCTTGAAGCTTATCTATGTTGTCATATGGGACAAGATTTCCTTCTTTTTAAAAGTTGAATGGAATTTGTTTATCCATTTTTTGGGGGACCACAAATTCCCAATAGATAATTTTACATACTTCCCTAAGGAATAATGGAGGTTTGGGATTGTGGTATCACCTTTTTGATACTTCCCAGTGGCTCTTTCATGATGGGCCATCCTCTCCCACCCACTAAGACTAAAGTTAAAACTACTAACATCCTAAAAGGAACATTCCAGGGCAAGATCCTTCTTAGCATAATATCATCTCTGCCCTCTTGAGTTAATGTAGGATTATCCCTTGCCTGCTGAGTCACCCACTGCTGAATCTTCTCCAGACTTTGAATTTTCTGCTAGCCTACATATATACACCTAGCAAATAGTGGCTGGTTTGGAATATCTTGGTCTCTGCCTATCCTGATGCATTGATCACCCAGCTCCTGCATCATACATTATAAATTTGTTGTGTTACTTATTTCATCCTTTTGCTACATCCCTCATACAGACAGTTAGGGATGTTGGCCAGATCTCTGATATCATTGTCCATGGATGGACACTAAGATCGATTCTGTGTCTTGGATATTGTAAATAATATTGCAATAAGCATATAAGTGCAACTATTGCTTCATATATTTTTTTCACTTTTTTCAGAGTATATAGTTAGCAATAAGATTGTTAGATGACATAATAGTTCCAATAAAATAATTTACAGGGATCGAACTCACAACCATGTGCTTGCATGGCAGGCACTTGTGCCACTGAGCTAAATCCCCATCCCTCTATTAAAATTTTGTAGAGAAATTTTCATACTGTTTGCCATAACTGCTGCACAAATATATACTCCCACAAATCTACAACTGATGCTTTTATGTGCACATCCTCACCCATAACTGTAATTTCTTATCATTTTAAATGGCCATTATAACAAGCGTTTTCCGTGGTGTTTCTGTGGCTTTAAATTTGCACATCCCTGATGAGTGGTAATTGTAACACTTTTGCATATATCATTGAGCTGTTTTATGCAATCTTTAGAAAGATCTGCACAAATCATTAGCTTGTTTATCAATCAGTTTATTTCTTTTCTTGATGTTACATGTTTTATATTAACCACATATCAGATTCTTTATTCAGAGATATTTTATCCCAATCTGCATGATATCTCTTGACTCTTTTGATGGTTTCCTTTACTGTGCAGAAGTTTATTTTGTTTGACATAATCTTGTTTATCTATTTTCGCTTTTATTGTGCATGCTTTTAAGGTCATATCCAAAAATGTGTTGCCTACATCATTAAAGATTTCCCTTAGATTTACTTTCTGTAGTTTGACAGTTTCTTCTGTTTTACTTATACTTGAATTCATTTAGAGTTGATATTTTTAAATACTGAGAGATAAGGATTTAATCTCATTCTTCTATATGTGACTTTTCCCAAAACAGTTATTATTATTAATATCATTATTTGTATTAGGAATTTAACTCAGGACTATGTGCCTTCCAGGCAGGCATTGTGGCACTGATACCCCTGGCCCTCCAGATCAATTTTTAATCAGTACTCCCATCTCACTGTTTGTTCTAGGCATATTTGTCAAAAATTGATTGAGTGTAGTCTGTACTTTCAATTCTATTTCATCAATATTTGTTTCTTTTTTATTCTAGGACTATGCTGTTTTATTTACCATATTTTTGCAGGTTTTTTTTTTGAAATCAGATAGTTTGATGATGGTAGGCTTGTTCTCTATGTACAGTATTGTTTTAGCCACTTTATTCTTTGTAGTTACACATGAACTGTAAATTTTTTATAAAAAATCTTCAAAATATTATTGAAATTTTATTAAGGATTGTTTTTAATCTAGAGTTTGTCTTGAGAACTACATCATTTAAATGTATTACGTTTCAATTTATGAATATAGCATTGTCCATATATATTTGCCTGTTTTAATTTCTCTTAGCAAATTTTTACAGTTTTCAGTGTACAAATTCTTCACTTCTTTGATTACATTTATTCCTAAGTGATTTATTTCTAGCATTGTAAGTAGTATTATTTTATTTGTTTTCTTGAATCCTTATTCAGATAGATTGTTCCTAAGGTTAAAAAAACTAGCTGATTATTTAACAATAGCTTTGTGTCCCACACAATATTATTGAATTTGATATATTTCTAGCGAATAGTATTCATTTTTAAAATGGTGCCGGTTGCTTTTTTTTACTGTTGAATTAATGAGTTCTGTCCTTATTAGATGTGTCTTCAGAAAATATTTTCCCATTCTCTTGCTTCTCATTTTCTTAACATTGTTTTTTTTAACCTTTTTTGCATAACACAAATTCTTCAGTACTGTGAAGTCCAACTTAATTTCTGTCATTTATTATGCCTTTGATATTATACTTAAAAAGTCATTGCCATTCTCAGTATAAGATAGGCTTTCTTTCAATATTATATTTAAGCAGTTGGTATAGGTTTGCTTCCCTCTGTATTTGTATACCTCTGCATTATGAGATAACTTCTGTGAAAGTACATCTTTTTTATTTATTTTATTACATGTGAATTTCAGTTGTTTGAGCATCATTTATTCAAAAGACTATTATTCTCTGTTGATCATTGACCCTTCATTAAAGATCACTTGACTGTACGCATGTGATTCTGTTTCTAGTTTTTCTATTATACTCCTTTAATCTATTTTTCTGTTCATTCATAAAATGACATTTTAAGTACTATAATTTAATAGTGTGTCTTAAAATGAATAATGTTTGTCTATAATTTTCTCTTCTTAAATATTGAATTTCATTATAAAATAAAGTAATTACAATTTTTGGTCGAATTGTATTTTCTAAACATTTATTTCTCCATTTTTTCTTCATAGTTCCCATTTTTTGAATACCAGCATTTATGAAACCATGCTGCAGTTTGAGGTTGTGCAGAGAACAATTAGAATCGGGACATGGAGTTTATAATATTACTATTATAATGTTCACCAGAGCTAACACAAAAAAATGCAGGAAATCTATATGCAACACTAAAAACATAGAATATTTCGTCAAGGGCCTAAATCCCACAGCAATGTCCCTCATGAGTCCAGATAAAAACCCAGAGCTCATGACAATGCCTCACATGAGTCCAACTGGAAGTCCATAGCCCACAAGAAGGACTTATGCAAATCTCTTTTATGGATCTGTGCTGGAAAGGCCCAAAGGTCAGCAGTGGAAGCCAGAAAGTCCATGCCAGCGGGGTGAAGGAGCTGTGCTGGTTGGATGAGGGTTCTACGCTGGAGCCGAGAAGTCATACTCACAACAAAGACCATTGTTGTCCTGAAAGGCACCACAGCCATCCTCAGTGACATGGAGGCCTGGAGCTCTTCCAGCGATAAGCACAGTTGGATACATGCCAGGAAGCCAGTGTGACAATTTCATCCTGGAGACCATGTGGCACACATCTTCCCTTCCAGGGCCAGGAAGCACTGTTCAATGTGAAGACTAAAGCTTCTCCAGGAGAATCTAACAGCTCAAACAGCAACTCCTGGAGAACCCACAATGCCTCAATGCAATAACGCATCAATACAATATCACATTTACACAACAATGCATTAACACCTTAAAAGCCCTCTTCTTCTCCACCTATTTATGCTGGCAACTTTCCCCAGATGGAGAATTTTCGCTCAGTGCCAGCTGATGTAATCCAGCTGGCATTAAGCTGACTACCAGTTCTTAATCCATAGCAAAGCGTAAGTCATATATATTAAAATTCAAATTTTCATGTACACTTCATTAGAATAAAATTATTTATGGAGTCTTTCAATAATCACAGTTATTGAGTCTTAGAAAAATTTAAGCATCTCCAGAGGAAACCTTATTTCCAATAACAACATCCAATCTCTTCTCTTCAGTCCCTGGTACTACTGTACTTTCTGTATGCATGGATGTGCCTATTCTTCATATTTTCCATAAATAATATAGCATAGAATGAAGTTTTTTATGAATGACTACTTTCCCTAACACAATATTTTAAACATTTATCCATGTGGAAGTATATTTCAATACAGTAATTTCTTTTTCCTGGGCAAATAATGTTCTTATATGTGAATATATATTATTTTATTATTTATCAATAATTGATGGACATTTAGATGTTTTTCAAATTTTGAATATTACCAATAATTGTGGTATGGAAATTCATGCAGCGTTGTACAAAAGTATGTTTCAAAGTATGAATATGTGCTTACAAGTAGAATTCTCTAATGAATAACTGTATGTTTAACATTTCAAGGAACTACAAAAGGATTTTGCAAAGTAGATCACTATTTTACAACTTTGAACACAAGATTCATGGTTCTAATTTTCTATCTTCACTGATACTTATTATTTTTCATTTTTGTATTCAATGACAATAAACATTTATGAGTGTCAGAGATTACATGTTTTCTTTTGTTTTTTTCTACACAATATAATAATGTAAGTTCCGATTTTTTTGTGCTGTAGGTCTTTATTATGGTCACCCATTTGAGAAATTACAAAGAAAATATGCCATCTCTTTTTCTCAGACCATTCTCATAGTAAAGATAAAACAACTTTAACTTTAACTGACTAACTGATGCTTTCAAGGCAAAAATATTTAACTACTTGCATTTAAGTATAAAATAAGTCATTTTTCTATGATTTTTAATTATAGATAAAATTTAAGACAATTATGAAGCTTTGTTTTGGTGATAGTATTAGATATAGGCTTGAAGAACTTTATCAAATATTCAGTAAGATAAACATCAGACTTTATTGCCTCTGACAGCTCAATATTGCAACACATAAAAAAGACATATGTATTAGCTAGTTTGACACAGGAACAATATTTTAGTGTACTCTAGATTTATCTAATAAGTATGCATATTTTATGGTGCACTGGAAATAAAAATAAAATCTGGTAGTGGGCTATTTTCAGTATATGAACCCTGAATATACATAGTTTATCGTACACTGCATTGCAGCAAGTTTTCCATTGAATAATGAAAGGAAAAAGTAGGAGCAAAGTTCTCCATTGAAAGGCAAGGGAATTAGCAAATTATGTTTGGTAGGGAGAGTAAAAGGGAAAAGATGCATACAATATCCCACATTCCCCAACTAATTAGAATTTGAATTCCTTGTGCTATTTTCCTGAATTTGTAAGCAGTGATAAACTTTGATAGAGAGGCTTTACAATGATATGGTGGTGTTGATAACCTGGAAAGAATACTGGACTCAAACTAAAGCCATAGATCACCCTACTGATTTGCAGAAAGAACTGAGGGTTCTATGAGATTCCTCACTGTCTAGGATGAATTGTATCCAGAGAAATTACACCAATACAGCTAAATAGTCCCTGATATGGAGAATGCAATAGAAATCTATGATTTCTGCATTTCAAATCCTTTAAGAAGCAACATTCTCCTTTGCTGTGGCTCAAATTATTCTACCAAAGCAACAGTGGAAGGGGAAAATAATACCTCTTTTGTGTATCATAACACTGGTTTTCAGAAAGATTAGCTTTAATACTGTGAGAAGAGATGAGGAATATTAACATGCAAAAATGGTTATTCTTAGACATCCCATCCTGACACATGTAACAGTATATAACTCAGAAGACTGGAGAACATCAGATTTCTCTACCATGTGAATGGAAAATGAGATAACAGGTAAATGATTATCTTGGCCTAGTATAAAATAGTGGGGAGGAAAGTAGGAATAAGACCAATGGAAATGGGCTTCTATGGTTTATGGTTAGTGCTTGAATTTACTGGTCTTAGATTATATCTAAATCAATGTATCTTTTCAGTAACTAGAGGGTAAAATAACATGCTTTTATTTATGTATTGCTAATATGAACAAATTACTATTTGGTATAATTGAAATGCAGGAAAGAATGAAGCACTGTTTACTGAGACTAATCCTACTTTAGGGGCCTGAAAAGGTGAAATAGAAGCATGTAAACATCAGTGGTTTACACTCAGATACAATACAAGTCCTGGAGTGGACTAAGTGATTGAATAGGACTCAAATAAAGTAACAGCATTTTTGAGTAAATCATTTCGATGTAAGGATTTGTATTCTAAGACAAGACTTAAATGGACCGTAACTCTGTGAAGTAAATATTTTGTTTCTAGTTTCCTGGCACCAAACTCCTAAACTTCTTGCAATTTCTGACGTTAAAGGGTCTTTGTGTATGCCATTGACTCAGTGGCCAGGAACTTGCTGTCCTTGGCAGCTTCAAAATGGGCCTAGAAACTGAACATTTCAAAGCAAGATTGAAAAGTTACAACTTTCACCACCTGAGCCACCAAACCCTGGAGAGTGAAGAATGACTGAACATTTAAATTGTTTATCATTGGTCCCTGAATCTATCAATCACGAGTCTGTAATGAATTCTTCATTAAAAAATACAAAATAAAAGGGTATGATAAGTTTACACATAATGGTACAGGTGAAGGTTCTGGAGGACAGTGACTACACAGAGAGAAGAAAGACCTGCAGCCCCTCCATTCCATTTCACCCAGTGCTTGTTGCGTTCCTCCTTATCATTGTTAATATCCTTTAGATAAACCGATAGAAAGTAAAGCAACAAACTGTTCCTATGCTCAAATTTTTATGGACTTATGGTTCAGCTTTGATAAATGTGATGTAAAAGAAAATTGAAAATCAAATTTGTTTATGTAATTGATAAAATTGTCAGCAATCTGAAGACGTTGTTACAAATCCCATGGGCTTGACAAGAAGGCAAGTCTCCCATATTCAAGAAAGTGGTTTCACAAACCTAAGCTGCCTTTAATTTTCTAAGAAATTAAGTAACTCATTTTATCCTATTTAGTTATTTAATTATCCTGAAAAATAAAACCTTGAGCAGCAAGGCTGAATCAAACAAAGATCTATGTTTTGGTTTACAATGAGGCATGCAGCTTAGTCGTTAGCAATAAAGCATTTTGAGCCATATGCTACTCGTGGTTTTCATTTAAACTAGAAAATAGGATGTGCTAATTAGATTGTGGGCTGATATAAAAATGTACTTCTCTATTGCAAACATGCCCAGATAAGAACATACATTGGATATGAAAGAAAAAAAAATTGTGCTGTAATTATCACACAACTCAATAAGTAAATCACTTTGGTAATTTTTAACATATCCAATACCTGGTACACAAAGCACTTAATCATATAGTATTCACCATTTTGTGACAGAATGTACTCTATGTGGCTAGTCTAGTTAAATTATGTAATTATTTTATATTTACAAGTCTTTAAATTCTTAGCACAGTTTATTAGGATTATCTGCTTCTACCAGCACACTGAATAAACAATTATGAAAACAATACAAACAAGTTAGTTTAGAGTTTGCCATTTATGGAGAAATTGTCACTAACTTACTAACTTCATGGTAACTAGCCTATAATGTCTCTTTTGTTGAAATTGTGTTAATACAGGTTTATATTTACGTAAAAAAAGTCATTTCTGATAATAGTGTATTAATATGGCAAAAATAGCTCAAATAGACTTTATTTCATAGTAATTGTCTTTTATACTTCTGGAAAATTATTATTTTAACAGAAATTAAAAGGTAACAAAAATCATAGATATCTTTTTCCTTAATACATTAATTTTAATAGTGCCTTAAAATAGTAATGTGATCATCCCACTATTAACGTATGATAACTGTTCTTGGATTACAGAAAAATTGTGAATATTAGACAGAAATTAATCACGTATTGTAGTCATATAGCACAACTATGCAAAGCAAATTGAAAGAAAAAAAATTCATGAATAGATTTTTTAAAGTTTTGAGAAAATATCTTAGACTGCTTTGAAAATTTCTGCTCTTATATACAAATTCAAAAGAAGCAACTGAGAGTACACAGAGACAACAAAAATAGTGTTGTCTTACAAGATTTAATTTATTTTACCTTTTTGAACTTTTATTTCTATATGTGACCTTTAAATCTCATTTATTTATACTCTGGTCCTATTTTTTGAATATCAGAAGTGGATTCTAATATTAACAAGAGTAAAGGTATGGAAAATGAATATGGGCCTAATGACTAAGGTGAAACATAATTGAATTATGCTGTCTTATTCTCAAATATATTCTCCCTTTTCCTCTCATTTCATAACTATACTCAACAGACAGCTCTTCATAAAACAACTATGCATTTCCCTGTCAAATAAAACTTTCACCAAGTCAATTTTGATATGATTGTTACTTTCCCATAATTGTAGAGTATTTTCAAAATATCAAAATATTTAATATAAAACATTTTTCTTATGAGCCAAATTAATTTCTAATTGGAAAATTCAGTTAGTTTTATTTTTATAATTTAGGAAATACCAAATTCTTTTTAACCCTATCTTTTCTTTGATTAGATTATAAACTAAAAATGCACCCAGAAAGGCACATGATTAGATTCATACACAAAACAGCTTGCAAGGAAAAAAATGACTCCCAGTGATAAATGGGAAGCACTGCTTATTATTCTGGCAAGGATTTACCTCCTAATTTGTGAAAAGCTGTTTATTGACATTGATCTTAATTGGTCCCCATCAAATGCCATAACTTCTTGACATAAGATTGAGTTATGACCATCACCAATCTTCAGTACTCCAAATATTGATGCAGCATTGCTTTGCATTGAAATTAAAATTAAAGCAAATATGTAGCTATGAAGCAGAAATAGCATGAGCCAGATACAAGTACACAGATACTAAAGAATTCTGTGCCTGAGAACAGATATGACATACAGAGTTGAGTGACATCTTTCTTTAAATATCTAAGAATAGCTATTAGATTTCCAAAGCTAAAAAGTAGTTTCCTATGGTTCCAAGTTAGTAAATTTCCATGGTGAAAAATTATAGAGGGAAATATTATTAAGTTAAGGATGACACATACTTTCTCATTTTAGCACTTATCTTGCGATAAGTCCATGACCTTTTCGAGTGTTTTTATTATTTCTAATGACATTACTCATAACAAAAAGTAGAGAGCTTCCAAAATGTCTCATGGAAAACAAAAAATGCAGAAAGAGACAAGGAGCATGTAATATATGTCTCCTAAACAGCAGAAACTGTGTTTTCAAAAGAATAGTGAATTTGCTAAGCTCTAAAAATGTACTCTGAGACAACTCACTAGCCTATTGATTAAAACAGGAAAATATCCTATGCAAATTTTTTTCAGGTGAGACACATGAAATATTTGGAAATATCTGGAAAATGTAACAACTCATTCTCCAACTTATTGTTCTCTATTATCAGTGTGATCTGAACTCAAAAATTCAAATCTGTTTTTTCTTTGTAAATTGTATTTCATAGAGACTGTAAAATGCACTTAATTCAATGAAACTTTGTGACTTTTGACTAAATGGCGTGCTCACCATTAAGCTAAGTCTTCCAAATATCTGTTGTTATACACACGTTTTATAAAAATATATATTCCCAGGATAGGTTTTTACAAAAATTTTAATTAATAAATATTAACACTAATATTCAAACCAAAGGCAATTTAACATAAAATCTCATGCCCATTGTCCTTTTATATAGAGATACGATATTCTGGTTGCACAGAAACCAATACCATTTACACATAAAAAACACACTGCCTTCTGTCTCTATCCTATCCTCCACCTCCCTCCAAACTGTTACTGAAACATATTGGTAAATGTGTTTCTTTTATTTTACTTTTAAAAAACACGTTTTTTTAGTATGGTTAAGTAGTTTGCCTAAGGTCACACAGCAAGTAACTTGCAAAATTGAAACGAAGATGTAAAAGTAATTTTAAAATATCTAGCAGCGAAGATTATAATTTATAATCCATACACTATTTGCATGTATCTTTCCTGCTGGGGCCATTTGATTAAAAAAAAGACAAGGGGAAGTACAATCAAATTATCTATTTAAACTACCTTGCCCTAGAGAGTATATGGATTTAATAACCTAATGGCAGATCCAGTGGAGAAATATGAGCTATGATTTTTACAAGGGGAATCATTGCAGGTTTATTTTTGGTTCTTCAGTGTAAAAGTTAGAAATTGAAACAAAATAAAATAGTAAAGCATATCATATACTGATATCTCTGTGAAAATCATTCACTATATTTTTTTCTTTTAGAAATTACACATGAATCTGTTAGCGCAGAATTGTGTCCTGCTCTTGCTGCCAGTCAATGATGAGATTTTGTCTTGCAGGCAGGGCATGTGAAAGGCAAAAGACATAGGAAAAGAATAAAGAAAAAATAAATAAAATTTATGAGACTTTGCGCATCAAGACACACACGGATTAACACAGTAAGAGACATAAATGGAAACAACTTAAAGAAATAATAGATGAATACTCCAAAAAGTCATTGAACAGCAAAAATGAAGCAAGAAACTCGATCATTAACAAATCGGTGCTTTCCAAGTTGATCTGTACTTTTAACCAAACCTCATGAGAGTCTCAACTGTCTCCTTTGTAGAAATTAATCCATATATAAATATAACTAGCCTGAATAGCCAAAACATTTTGTAAACTTGTAAGATACTTCCTGATTTCAAAATCTACTATGAAACAAGAATTGTCATGACAGTGTGGTACTGAGTTTAGGACAGTCATGAGACTTGAGGAACTGTCTTTTGGTTTACAATGAACTGATTGTTTGACAAGGATGTGAAGAGAATAAAGAAGGGTCAAATTTGTTTTTCTTCTTAAATGGATGCATACTGAAGATCTCCTTCCTTTGACATCAGACTCCTGACTCTTGAACCTTCAGGTCCCAGGGCATAGCTAGTGAGGCAATACACATGGACTGTACTTGCATGTTACATCATGGCTTCTGGTATCTCAGTCTTTCAAACTCAGATTGAGCATCATGGGCTTTATATGTTTCTAGTCTAAAGCTCAAGGTATTTCTGGTATTCCCGAACTGCTTGTGGCAATTCCTATAATAGAGCTCCTTCTTTCTCTGTCTCTCTCTCTTCACACATACAAAGAGATATGGCCCTGCTACATCTCTGTGTGGTGTGTGTGTGTGTGTGTGTGTGTGTGTGTGTGTGTGTGTATCATACTTTTCATTTTTTCTCTGGGACCTTGACTGATATCAGTAATTGTTGCTATTAAATCTCTTTCACTTCTGAATCTTTTATTTACTTCATTGAAGTCTCATATACATAAAAACCTTTCTTGACTTCTAAACATAAGTATACTCATACATAACTTTGAATGCTATTATATATTTTCCAAATTATATTATAAATATTTGTGCTGCTCCTTTCAATGAGATATGAGATGTGTCATTGTCAGAATAAATAACTTTTTAAAAAGAATTCATTTATTCATTCACTCATGATTTAAATTCAGAATTAAAATACATTATACTCATACATAGATTATATATGTGTATACATATGCACACACTCGGTAAAAATCAAATTGAACTTTTCATTCAGGGTAATTTTCTGAAACATCTGCTATTCTCATATTTCAAAAATAATAAACATCATGTAGCATATATTTGAATATGTCACACAATTCACTAATGCTTTCTACTTTGGACTGAAAATAACTCTCCCATTTTTTCATTTCCAAGTCAGAGATTGTCATGACCATACAGAGAAGTAATATTCAGAATTTGACAAAGTAAAAGTGAATTTAAAAGAAATTTTAAAACACAGTTTTTGCGTAACTTAACTTTACAGTACTGACTAAAGGGACTACAGTACTGACTAAAATCACCCATGAAAGGAGCTGAGAAATATAATTAATGAAATTTGGGAGTTAGCCTAGAAACAGTTGCAAAGTAATAAGAGTAACAATGTATGATGAAACAAAGCTTTCTTTTTAAAGCATGACAGCTTTCGAGACAACAGCACACTTTTCACAAATCGCATTTGAAACTGAAAATACATGTGTATTAAATTAGTGCACTAGTTTCCAGAATTCTGGAAATAGCTTTTTATTGTTCTACATTAATTCTGATTAAAACAAAATTAGCTAAGAATGGCAATATGTATTTCAGAAGACCACCTACTTTTGCAAATGTATAATTGATTTGCATTTCAATCTCTGCAGCTAAATCTTAAGTAAATATTATTTGAATTTGCGCTCACTGTTCTATTTACATAATCACAATAAAAAATATAACACATCACATATTTTCTGTGTGATTTTTCTTGTTAATTCTCACTGTAGCAGTGTGATCTCCTCCCACATTTTAGAAAACACCTCAAATCTGTTACTGTATTTTAATTGTCAACTTACTTTCTCTGTGAATAGTGTTTATAAAGAAGCAGAAGAAATGAAATATAAAAATAGGCATCACAAATTCTTAAAGAATCTACAGATAAATTGAAATAAAATGTATTTATCCATCGAAGTCAATCTATTCTCCATAGGAAACTTACCTGCAAAACTCTTTATGCAGTGAAGAAAGTACTATAATGCAATTTTTGAAAACAGATGATAAATATATTATCTGAAGATTAAGAGACACTGTTAAATGATACTACATGGAAAATTAGGAGAAAAGGTTGAGAAATTTCTGTGACTATGTCTACTAATGAACGGAGTAGTAAGAACCAAGTAAGGAACAAGACAAATCTAAACACAGGCAGCAAGGTACAAACCTGTTTTTATCAGGATAAAAGTGGGAAATAATTAAAATGGAAATAGAAATAGACAAAACTGTATAACAGAGTTACAAAATACAGTACATAATGAAATACTTAGAAATCAATAATTAGAAATAAAAATGTGAGCTCTGTAAAAAATAATAAGATTCTAGAATAAATCAGTCACTGAGGAAATACAAATAGGAAAATGTATTATAAGTTTAGTTTGATAGTTTGGAAAGCAGATTATTGCAATTCTTTAAAAAACACTAGGTTCTAATTTCTAGGATCTATGAACACTGAGTTTTACGGATGGGAAATTTAAGGCAATTGATAGAATTAAATATGTAAATATCTGACCTTAAAATAAAGATGCTGTCTTTTTCCAGAATAACCAAAGGATTATACAATTAAAATATATTAGCAGATTTGGGGTGTTTTCTAAAATGTGGGAGGAGATCAGACTGCTACAGTCAGAAATAACAACAAATATTCTTAAGCCATAGAATATAAAGTCAGAAGAATCAGGATTTGGGAGTAAGAAACTGAACAGCCCCTTTGAAAATGGATGAAGACATGAAGTGGGCTGTGTCCAGAATCTGAAAACGCAAGTTAATGGATTGTCCTCTACCTAAAGTGTCAGAACTATGATACTTTAATTTATGCCCATTGACTTCCATTTTGAACTACTGGCTTCCAAAACTATAAGATAAAAGTTTCTATTTCTTTAAGCCACCAAATTTGTGGCTTAAAAACAGAATGGTGAATTTTAGATTGAAGTCTGAAGAAATAACCAAAGAAGAATGCTTATATACCCTTTAGACAGACAACAAAAAATATTAAAATGAATGACAGGATAAGTGAATATCTAGATTATTACTAATAGCTACACAGGGTGTACAGAATCTACTGGATGATAAAGGTGAGGTCAGAGTGCGTTTATTCAGGTTGCAATTCCAGTTACCTGTGTCTGGAGATTAAAGTTAGCCTATAACATTTATATATAAAAGATTTCCCTTCTACAAAATACCTGTGTCACATGTAAGAAAAAGACAGCTAGAATGCTCCTGTCTGAAGTTGTAGTTCCTCAGGTGATTTCCATGTGAAATAATACACAAATTTGCATATTTTCCGAGGGCACATCTTTATTTTCTTCAATGTATACCCAGGCTAAGTGACTATGATTATCAGGTCTAGCTTGTAGCAAAGTTTCTGAAGCAATTATTACCCAGATTCACTACTAGAAAATTTAACTTCTAAATGCCTGTGTCCCCGTTTGGTGAATAAGAAGCTCATGTCACTGACTGCATATCAGAATCGAGGCTAAATTTTCAGAACTAGCTCTGAGCCTCAGTGAGTCTCAGTCTCGTCTCAGATATGAGAGACATTTTCCTCTTTCTGATGTTTGCTCTGTCCATTTTGCATTATAAAAACTGAATTCTATCTTCAGGAAAGTAAGTCATATATTTATAGATTCTGCCACTGGAGTGATTTCAAGTCATTTATGGAGACGTAACAGAGACTGAGACCAGAAAAGCCTGTTTTGGATCCCCTGCTCTCCTAAATTGCTAAGAATACATACAAAGAAACCATTCTTTTATCACCATACAGTGGTTAATACTGGCAATTTAAAGACAGTCATACTTTATTTATAGCAATAGGACTTTTGTAAGATTTTCACCAAAAATACTTTTGTTTCAGGGACTCATAAAAATATGACAGATGCAATGGAAATGTTAAAACAAAACAAAACAAAGCAAAACAAAAAACAAACAAACAAAAAAAAAAAAACAAAAAACAAAACAAAACAAAAAACCTTTTTGTTGGTAGTTTCCTAAATAACGAGGCAGGGGAGGATACTAGAGCACAGTGAGAAGGCAGGGAGTCAACCACAAAGGCCAATTGTTCTATAAAAGTCCACACACTTCATTGGAAAATTTAATTCGTATTGTTAGACTTAAGGTACAAATTTACAATGTAGGAACAAATGGATTCTGTGTAAGATTTTCAGTGATCTAAACTATAATAATAGAATGTTTCGTAATCTCTTACAATTGGAAATAATACATAGGAAACAAAAATAAATAAATAAAATAAAGCAAGACAAATAGAGTTGTGGAGAAAAGGGTTTGCATGTTTACTGATATCTGTGAGTCTTCATCTTTTTCTGAATTAAAATAAGTTATACTTATGAAGTCAATGTGACAAAATTGACAATAATTCAATAATTTAACAAATATTGATTCAATACTCATTGTGTATCACTAATTAATTCATGCATGGAGACATAACTGTGCACATAACAAACTTTTATTACCCTAGGTTGGAGCCATATCTAGCGTTTTCTATCCAGTGTAACATGTGTAAGTATAGATTATAAAATTCTAGGTTTTGTATTTTAAAGAGAATAAAAAGAAAACAAAGCAAAACAGAGCGAAGCAGATCAGAGCAACACAATGCAAATATGCAAATAACACAGGATTTCAAACAAGATTACAGGAAATCATAATGTCTCCTGTTTTCTTCAAAACAATTGTACATACCATCATACACAATAAGATAATACTAAACAAAGTAGTACAAAAGCAATCAAAACATAAGAGAGCCTTACAGGCCTTCAAAACCAGACAATAGGAAATCAATAGTGTATACCAAATGTCTCTTGTTTTCTCCAAAATAGCTAACCATAGCTTCATAGATAGTGAATTCAAATAATTGAAAACAGACTAAAATGAATCAAAACCCAGAATAAAAGCATTATTGGACTTCAAAACAAAATGATAGGAAATCAGCAATGGCTACCATGCTGTCTCAATGTAGCTGTAAATATCATCACACACAATAAAATCTGGTAAATTGAGTAAATTTGAAGATAATTATACAAAACAACAAAATTTATGTTCCTATTGCCTTGTTTGAAAGCCTACATTGTTATTGATTTGGGCTCTTTGCTATAGTTATTTACTTATTTGACTCTTGTTTCTTGTTTCCTTGTAGCTTGTTTTGTTTAGTTTTGTTTTTCCCTCTAACATAGATAGATGTACACGTATAGGCATATATGTGCCTAGAACTTCACCTAAATAGTTTACAAAGTTGATTTTAAAATTCTGTATTTTATTATGTGAAGTATGCCAAAATTATGATTTATTTGTTGGATATATATCTTTGTAATATTTCAGTTATTAAATATATTATGTATTTCTATAGATTTTGGGTGGAATTTTTCTTATTTCATCTGAGTGACTATAACTAGGTCAGCATGTATATTGTACTATCTCACTTTTTATTCTTTCTATTTTTTATAAGTGATTGGGTGTTTGTGTTACGATAGCCGGTGGTTATACATAATGCAATATGCTGAACTATGTTGCTCTTTTTTCTGATAGATGAATTGTTGAATATTTTCTAACAAGTCAATTGGAAAATATTTTGACTTATGTGACTGATATATGATTTCAGTTGTTTCAATGAAAGAACAGTGGAATACATCTCAATTCATATTATATCTCTGTTAGGAAATATATATTGCAAATTAATTAGTACTAATCACCTGACAAATTTAGATGAATGAAACCAAATAATGGAAATGTTTTCCCAGGTAGCCAGTTGTTTGCACAGAGGAAAGCACTCTGCTGAAGGCTAACCGGAAAGCAAATCACAAAAGGAGAATTTTACAACAGATTTAAAAGTACTTAAAAGTATCAAACATAACATAGTAACACAAGAAATAAATGGAATAAAATATATATATGATGCCAGTCAGGCAGTTCTCCTGGTACCAGGTGTTGGCACAGAGTGAAAGCTAAAGCAAACGATGGTTGATTTCTTTCTTTGTTAAGTTTATAATTTACTGGGAGATTTTGACACTAAGTAAAGATTCACACATATACATAATATTAAAACTTATCTTGAACACTATGAATAAGAAAATTGAGTATTATCCTAATAGTACTATAACAATTAAAATATTTGGGACAATGTAATATTTCCCTCTAAATCATATTAAATATGAAATGTAAAGAATTGTGTGATAGAAGGCTTTAGGTAGAAAAAATAGTTGATTGGCTAAAGTAATAGATTAAGATTGTACTTTGACCCTAGTGAGCAAGGTAATAGTGACATGATAGGAGGCAGAGTATATTTTCATCATCTTGTAGGCAATATTTATAATTTTTATCTTGAAAAATAAATAATCCAAAAGTCATAAAAACTAAAAGTAGCAAATTGAAGTATTATAAGGTTTAAATTTGAACATAGAGCAAATGGGTTAAAATATAGTGAAAGACTATGCAGTTGACTGGTTGTAGTAAAATCAGAGTAATGAATGATATGCAGTTATATCTACATCGGCCTCTACAAACAAATACAAGACTGGATGAATCAATAAGAATGGATAATGTAGAATGTGGAAAATAAAAAAAAAATATGTCTTTGAATATTCCATTTCCCAACTAAACCCCTAGAGAATCTTTGAACAGCTCAAGAGTTGAAATATCTAAGAAACGCAGTGGATACACGTAAGAGTTTTGTAAGAGTCATTTCTGGATGTTCTTCCAAAGCCTCATGGAGGTCATGGAGAAGGAAGGCTTTTAGAGTTTATAACTGATTCATGGTCCAATGTTGGGGTTATCGATGTGAGTTCTAGCTCCTCGCTAGTTTGTGTGTAACCTATGTTTAATATAAAGGACAGAAAGAGTCTTCTTTCTTATGCTCCTCCCTTTTTGCCCTTGTTGTTTTACTGTCGTCTACTGACATGAACTATTGCCCTTCTGCCACACCATCCTGCCTTGGTGCTAGCAGATTGTGGACTGAAACCTCCACAAACTGTGAGCTAAACAAAACTTTCTTCCTTAACTTTCAGTGACAGGTATTTTGTCTCAGCAACAGGAGAAAAGTAGCCAACACAAACAGTAATAACATTTTTCACTTACTTGACTAGTTACTTGGATGTGAATTGTAAATCACATTATTTTTTCTGCTTGGATTAAAGTGGATATCTTAATAAATCATACATTGGCATTAAATATGACATGTTTATATATGTTTATGGGTGTGTATTTATATATAAAACATATTCTAGAACCCTTAAAGTATGTTAGAGACAATCGATTAACCATTGAAGACATTTATTCTTTTCAAAAAAGGGGTACAAAAATTTGTATTTGAAAATACAAATTTTTTATCAAGGCATGAATTTTTGACTGTGTAGGTAGGGAATTCTGTTGTAATCGTCAAACCTTGCAATTACAGTACAAAAAATCAAAAGATGATATTTAGACAGAATACTTAAGTCCCAGGCAGAGTTGACATACTGAATTTTGCAAACCATGGGTCTTTAAGTAAAAATGGGATGCCTGGAAAGAACAGCAATGTGGGGATTTAAGTGCTGCTGCTTATTAAAAATAGAAAACATAAAAAAAATTCCAGTGGTTTGCAAGGAGTATATCAATATATAACATGAAAATATTCCTGGATCACTATATATTAAAGAGACTTTATAAGACAAAGTTTAACATTTTTGATCCTGAAGGTTTTCATATTTCATTATCAGTATCAATTCTGGTATATGATTGTCAAGTAACAAACAAATGATAAAGTATATAAAACTGAAATGACAAGATTGTTTAAGCAGCTAAACATTGTAATTGGTGAAATCTAAGGACTGAGATATATTTTGAGTTTTGATATAGTGAAATGAAATCAGTATCAGACAGGCACCATTGTTTCTAATAATCCAATGTGCCTTGCATACAGTGTTAAAA